>NW_024870779.1:8575000-9175000 GCF_019054845.1 Dipodomys spectabilis
ATGCTCTCCCCTCTAAGGCTAGATGGGGCCAACCTATTTAACAAGAGATAGCAAGCTGGGACCTTAAAGCGACATGCTATTTTGGCTTTGACACCGTACAGGCTTTAGTTGCCAGATAGTTTTCTCAAGGAACATAGTCAAGGCCATTACTATTATGGGGAAAAATGGAGGAGAATGGAAATGGAATAGGCCAGACTCAATTGTCAACAGGTGTGGACTGTTTATTGAGGAACAGCCAGGAGCACAGACCTTCCCTCGGGAGTAGAGGTTGTGCAAGGGACTGGCTTTTGGGGGTGGGCTTATGTAGGGCTTAACAAGGAAGCAGAGAATAAAAAAATGGGCTATGGTCTCCTTGGGATCAAGGCGATGTCCTTGGCCAGGCCCACAGTGGAAGCGGGTGTGGGGGCCATTGTCTTCTGGGGGGGCCAAGGTTGGAACAACCTGCCTGTGGATAAGCACATGTACACACACCTGGTGCTTGACCCTGGGGAATAAGGCAAGACTCAATCCTTTAACTATAGATGCTTAATTCATTATATAGTTTGTGAGCTGTGAATGACAAGAACATCTTTGTTATTCAGATTCTTACCAATTAAATTTTGCGACTCAGCACTATAGCGAGTGATGCCAGACAGACATAGGACCCAGATAGCTGTGTGTCTGCTCCTGACCCTGTGTCACTGGTTTGTATGTCTCATATTGGGTTATTTTAAGTGTTCACAAAGGAAAGGAAAGGCTTAGCACAGACAGTCCTGCTGAGTAGCAACTCAATAAATATTAATTATAATTTTTTCTTCAACTTATCTCATCATTCTGATATGAACAGTCCATGTACCTTGACTCCCTTCTTACTGAGTGGTTCTCCTGAACTCAGAAGTGGTCCAAAACACTCTTCATTTTCACCCATATCTTCTTTAGCAATGAAGACACCTCTAATTAAAGTGTAAGGAGCTCTAGCAAATTCACTGATTACTTTCTTCAATGCTCGTGAGATTGCTTAAGGACAAGTTAGCTGAGTGCCAATGGCTGATGCCGGTAAACTTAGCTACTTAGGAAGCTGAGGAATGATGATCAGAGTTGGAAGCCAGCCCAGGAAGAAAAATTCATGAGACTTTTATCTCCAACTAGCCAGCAAAAAGCCAAAAATGGAGGTGTGACTGAAATGACAGAGTGCTGGCCTTGACTGAAAAAGCTAAGGGACAACATCTAGGCCCTGAATTCAAGCCTCAACGTCAGAACAAAAACAAAATGAAAAGACAATCTGGGTCTCCAGAGTGACTTTCCACAGAGAATGAAGGTAAGTCTGTAGCACCCTCCTGGGCTTCTCACAGGAGGCACTGGGGCAGAGGTCAGGCTGTGGGAGGTTATTTTCCACGTGTCCCCCATGGTGAGTGAGAGGGACACCTGCACTGCTGAATTGGTTCGTGTTGTTGCCACTAGAACTAATCACTGAGAAAGTACTTGATTGTCTTTTGAAGCAGAATAACCAGAGGAAGACAATAGAAAACTGCTCCAGACAGGCAAGGAATTGCTTGCTAAAGTATTTTTAGTCTATTTCTAGTTGACTCTGCTGGTCAGAGCAACAGGACTGGAAGAGTTAGGCGTGACCTTGGCTAAGTCACTTTATCTCCCCAGGCATTGGAACCTTAGATTCAATCACAATTTTTCAAGCCATGTTTTATAGAGCTTTTAGACTTCTACTTCCTGTGAGATAGGAAATGAAAGAGACCCCTAGCAGGGGTATGCCGAATCAGATAGGAACTTTGCTTTTACCTAGTTTTCTATACTAATCTAGTTGAACGTGTTCTTTGGCAGAAGAGGAAGTGGAAGAAGAGAAAGTTAAAAATATAGAGTTTTGCTAGATATTTACTAGATATTTGCTAACTTCCTTTGATCCATATGATTCTGGAATATACCTGTCTGGATGAAAAGACCCATATAAGAAGTAGTTAGAAGCTGGGCACTGGTGGCTCACGCCTGTAATCCTAGCTATTCAGGAGGCTGAGATCTGAGGCTCGTGGTTCAAAGCCAGCTGGGGCAGGAAAGTCCATGAGACGCTTATCTCCAATAAACCACCAAAAAACTGGAAGTGGCACTGTGGCCCAAGTGGTAGAGCATTCGCCTTGAGCAGCTGAAGAGCTGAGGGCCAGCGCCTAGGCCCAGAGTTCAAGCCCCAGGACCGACAAAAAAAAAAAAAGTAGTTAGAAACAGAAAACAGCAAAACCACTACAAACTGTGACCAAAGATGATTTTTTTTTAACGTTTGCCAGAATTTTTTCGTATTTCTATTGTTGTTTAGAAGTTATTAGATTATCAACAAAGATATCATAGAGAACTTAGTTAATCCATTGTGATTTTTAAAAGGAAATAACCACTACTACCCCAAACAACAACCACAGAAGAACACTTAGTTTATATGCTTGTAAATTAGTGAGGTTCTCTTTCAGAGGGGAAAAATCTTTACTACTAGCAATATACTTTAGTCTATCTACATTTACCTATTTGGGAGCATTTGAAATATTACAGGCATCGTGGGTTGTTCGAAGGGGAGGCTGTAAAGTTGAATAATACAGCTGGTTGTTACTGACTCACATCTGTAATCCTAGCTACTCAGGAGGCTGAGCTCTAAGGAACATAGTTCAAAGCCAGCCTGGGAAGAAAAGTTCCTGAGACTCTTTTTGCAACCAATAAAAAGTTGGAAGTGGAACTGTAGCTCAAGTGGTGGACTGCCAGCTTGAGTACAAAGGCCAAGGGAAAGCATGAGTTCCTGAATTCAAGCCCCAGGACCAGCATACTCACAAAATGTGAATAACACTGCATGCATGCCACCAGACAACCTTAGGAAGAATGAGAGCCATCAAGGGTAGGAGGCCTCCACTTTCTAGCCATGAAGTGGTCCCATAGTTAGTTTCTACGCGGCATAGTTTTTCACAGGTGAATTATTTATTACCCATTTCCCATTATCCAGTCTTCAGGCTGGAAGTAAAGCAGCCAATCTTTCTGGCATGGCTTTGTCCCTATTAGAAAGGCTATTGTTGAGCTGTTCAAATTGGGTTGCTTTGATTGTTAGCACGTTTAGCAGGCTATGATTACAGTAATTACAGACCTGGGAAGGTCAAATTGACAAAACTGAATATAAACTGGAACTGAATATAACTGGGACAACCCACTGCATTACTTCTTTCTGCACCCTTTGGGTTTTTTCCCTCTTGTTTTTGTAAGAAAATAAAAAGTGCATATCACTGATTTCACAATTTGGCTCTCACTACTTCGAATCACTGTTCAGGGAACTGAAGTGAATGGTCCATTGTACTTTCTGGTCCAGGTATCTTTTTGGCTATGTTACCTTTCTCCCTAATCACCATCTTCAGTTTATGAGATGTGTCTAGGCATTTTTAAAAGCATGTCCTAACTTTTCTGAGCTTATGGGACTTTTGTTTCTCCCTTATTTTCCTATTTGCATGAGTGTGGCACCGAGTTCAAAGTGCACAGCTAGAATTTTTTTGTTTGTTTGCACATGTATTTTGTGGACTATTTGGCAGAAACTGCTTTTGTGTAAGGACAACACACAAAACTGTATGAAAATAAATAGAATGACCTTTCTATAATTGCCTTGCCCGAGACAAGAATAAAATTACTTCCTAGGTATGTTAAGTACAAACTAGCCTTTCTTTTCTTCTGTTCTTAATAATAGCTTCAAGGATGAGTATATACCATCTAAATAATAATTAAGTAAAAGTTAGAATCTATTGTATATATTATGTGGAGTAACAGAGTAAGGTAAGATATACATATTAGAGAAGTAGTATTATCTCCTATGTTATATATATATATATATATATATGTACATACACTATATATATATAACTTAAAACACAGCATATATATTTATAGATGTGTATATACATATATATATATATATATATATATATATTTTTTTTTTTTTTTTTTTTGTCAGTCATGAGGCTTGAACTCTGGGCCTGAGCATTGTACCTCAGCTCTTCAGCTCAAAGCTAGGGCTCTACCACTTGAGCTATAGCACTACTTCTACTTTTCTGATGGTTTATTGGAGATAAGAGTTTCACGGACTTTCCTGCCCGGCCTAGCTTTGAACCGTGATCCTCAGCTCTCAGCCTCCTGAGCAGCTATATATATATATATATATATATATATATATATATATATATATATATATGGATAAAACCTGCTGCTCAGGAATAGACAGAAATTCTACTTGGTCTGTTTGACAAAAACACAAAGGATATTTGACCAGGAGGGTCTTCTTTTCTACAGTATAGTTGAAGAGGAAAATATAATTAGACTACTTAGAATACTTTAAATATTGTTGATATCAAGATAGCCCATGGTACTGATATATTAATTCTTCTTCTTCTTCTTCTTCTTCTTCTTCTTCTTCTTCTTCTTCTTCTTCTTCTTCTTCTTCTTCTTCTTCTTCTTCTTCTTCTTCTTCTTCTTCTTCTTCTTCTTCTTCTTCTTCTTCTTCGTCTTCTTCTTCTTCTTCTTCTTTGTGTGTGTTTGTGTGTGTGTGTGTGTGTGTGTGTGTGTGTGTGTGTGTGTGTGTGTGTTGGTTCTTGGGCTTGAACTCAGGGCCTCAATGATGCTGTCCCTGAACTTTTTTGCTCCTAGCTAGTATCTACCAAGTGAGCTACAGCTCTACTTCCAGCTTTTTTCCTTTTCCCTCTCTCTCTTTGTGATTAATTGGAGATAAAAGTCTCATGGACTTTCCTGCCCATTACAGTTTCAAACCACAATCCTCAGATCTCAGCCTCCTAAATAAGTAGGATTACAGATGTGAGACACTGGCACCCAGCTTCATGATACTTATTCATTTTTTATTATAATATTTAAATTTACGGTGGTCAAAATTCTTCAATAAACCAAAAGAGAACATGAATTTGGAAAGAGATGCTCTCTCAAGCCTGTTAGAGTGGGCTCCAACATGACTTTCAATACCTTTAAACTTCACTCTGTATAGTATGAGGATCTCAAATTATGTTCTCATCCTGAGTCCACCAAATAGTTACGATGAGCCTCAATACATAGAAAAGTGTCAGCATGTAATAGATATTTAATCAAAACCTTGTACCAACAAAGGTCTCATTAGTTGTGTGGTTTTATGCAAGCCATTCATCTATACATTGATCTGTACTTTCATTTTTTAAATTACTGACTATTTTTTATTTTCAAGGTGATGTACAAGGGGTTATGGTTACATAAGTAAGGTAATAAGTAAATTTTTTGTCAAACTTGTTACCCCTTCCCTCATTTGTCTCCCACTTCCCCTCTTCCCAATCCCCCCCTCAAGTTGTACATATCATTTCCAACATATTGTCTTGTGAATATCGCTGTTGCATTGGTTCCCCCCTTTTGTCCTTTGTCTACTTTCCTGTTGTTTCCCTTCCCTTCCCTAATTCAGATAAACATATATACAATACCAGTGTACCAAAGTCAAATACAATGAAAACAGGAGATATGCCACAGGGTGAAAAACATACAATAGAAACAAGAAATCACATAGTACATTAAAAACAACAAAGAAAAACCTCTTGTGTCCATATCTTGGAGTTCATTTTGCTTAGCATCATTTTATATGATGTATGTAGTTATTGAGCTATTCTGCTCATCTGCTAAGATTAGCCCAGATGATGATACTGATCCTTGATTTAGGCCTAAACCATATCTCTTTAGATTAGTAAGTAAATTGATCTGTTGAATAAACAACTGGTTGAACTCTTCTATGTTATATGATCTTGAAGGCGCTAAGAATCTACTAGTGCAAAACAAAGTTTAACACCTTTGCCTTACATACTAAGACAATAAAAAAAAATTAAGTAGGCAATGGAGAAGGAAGTAGAGAATAAAGGGAACCATCCTGAAATATAAAAACCTCACTCAGAAGATAGCATCTGGACAGAATCTGCAGGAATGAGCCAGGAGGCTATGGAAGAAGAGCTTGGAAGTAGAGAGACTAGGAAGTGCCATTGCCTCACAGTAGAAAAACATCCTTTAATTCCAAGAGGACTAGAGATCCAGCACGGTCATAACCCCAATGCTGTGGCTAAAAGAAGAGAGGAGGAGATCCCATTGAGAAAAAAAGACCAAAGCATGAGTCATGCAGAGCCTTCTAGCCTTTGATTTTTACTGAGAGATGACGACCTCTTAAAGGGGTCCCAATAGAAGAACACTTATCACCCACTAATATCTCTCTTTAACCTCTCAGAGTGTAACAACCTACAAAATATATGAAGAATAAATATAACGAGGCTGACTAACTGAAAAGGAAGAGTTTCTTCCTTCACAGTTTTTGATAATTCCCTACCGTAATCATAAAATAAAAGATATATAAAATAAATAAGTAAATAAGTTCATGGCAGATAAATTACATTCAAACATTCAGTTGGCATTCTGGTACCCATGGCTCGTGCCTGTAATCCCAGCTACTCAGGAGGCTGAGATCTAAGAGTTGCAGTTTGGAGCCAGCTTAGGCATGGAAGTCTGTGGGACTCGTTTTTTTTGTTTGTTTGTTTTTGCCAGTCTTGGAGCTCAAACTCTGGCCCTGGACGTTGTCCTGAATTTCTTTTGTTCAAGGTTAGTGCTCTACCACTTGAGCCACAGTGCTACTTCTGACTTTTCCTGAGTAGTTTATTGTAGACAAGAGTCTCACAGACTTTCCTGCCCAGGCTGATTTTGAACCATGATCCTCAGATCTCAGCTTCCTGAGTAGCTAGGATTAAAGGTATCAGCCACCAGTACTGGGCTGTGAGAATCTTATCTCCAGTAAGCTACCAGAAAACCCAAGTGATACTATGGCTCAAAGTGGTAGAGAGCTAGCCTTGAGCAAAAAAGCTCAGAGACAGTGCTCAGGCCCTGAATTCAAGCCTCATGATCAACAACAACCAAAAACAAAAACAAAACTTCAGTGCAAACTTGTCATAGGAGAGTCGGACTTGAGGGTTGGGTTTGAGGGTCAGGCTTAAGGTTTGGGGGGTGGGCATATGAAGAGAGAAATGGAGCAAGCAGATAATGTACATATGTAAAACTTGGAACTAGGAAACTTAAATGGATAGGAAGAGTCAAGCTAGATGAGAAGAATGATGGAAGGGATGGCGCTTATAAAGATACATTATATACATAAATTGACTTATTGAATTGAACCTATTTGTACAACTATTTAAAGATAATAAATAATTAAAACATTAAGCTTATATAGTTGAGCTTTTGCATTATAACCTGTTTCATTGCTGATCAGATGGGTTTCTCTAACACAGAAAATGTAGGAGGAATAAAAGACAGTGGAAGATTACTGCTTGTACAAATTCTAGAATTTCCCATAGCCTTCTACCAAAGGCTATAGAGATAGAATGAAGGAAATGGTATTGTGGCTCAAGTGGTAGAGCACTAGCTTAGAGCAGAGGGACAGCACCCAGGCCCAGAGTTCAAGCCCCACAACTGACAACAACAACAAAAAAACCACAAAAGAACAAAACCTAAAAATAGAATGTAATACATTAAATACATTTCAGCTATCTTTTCTTTTTCATACATTTTGTTCATATTATGGAAATACATTTCAGTACTACTTATTAATGTGTACTGGATGAACTCCTAAAATTGTTCCTTCTATGAACAAGTTCATATATAAAAATATGAAAAGTATGAGTTCTGGAGCCAGGAACTTGACTTTAGCATGTGTATCTGGGAAGATAGGACTCAGATTATAGTTCAGTCATGCCTTTCCTGAGCAAATATAAGTTTATCCTTGATATAACTAATATTTATTTTTCCTCACCCTGGTCAAAGCTTTGATGTTTTTTAAGATTGGCATTTTAAAAGAGCTGTACAAATAATACCTTCATGAGTTGAATATAAGAAAAAGAAACTGCCAGAGTCGCTTCATCTTTTGTAGGACTGTGTCATCATGAACCCTGAAACTGGTTCTATTTGGAGTATCTTTTCAAAACTCATCTCCAACATCCCTAAATTTTTCTGCCTGGTCATCATTATCAGGACTCACGACTTACTCAAGAAAAAACTTCATCCTGCTGCTCTTTCCCTCTGTCCTTCAATTCTCCCAGAATTCAGTGTATTCCTTATCCATTGTACTAAATAAGTATTTTATTTATTTGCTTTTGCATGTGTGTGTGTGTGTGTGTGTGTATGCATGCACATGTGTACACGAGTGCATGTGCCAGTCCTGGAGCTAGAACTCAGGGCCCGGACACTATCCCTAAGCTTCTTTATCTCAAGGCTAGCTTTTTTTTTTTTGCTAGAGATAATAATCTCCTATTTTCCTACACTGGCTGCTTACGAACCATGATCCTCAGATCTCAGCTTCCTGAGTAACCAGGATTACAGGTGTGAGCCACTGGAGCCCTGTTGTATTTATTTTTGTGGCACCAGGATGTTTAGGCAGGTACTCTTCCACTTGATCTATGCCTCTAGTCCTATTTGCTTTAGTTTAGTTTTAAGAGATAGCCTTGCACTTTTTTGCCCCCCCCTCAAAGCCTCTTGGACTATGATCATCTTTTCTATGCCTCCTGTGTGGCTGGAATTATAAGCATACACTACCACACAGGGCCCCAGATACATTTTTTTTTTTTTACTAGTGAGTCTATGTATTATGTCTGTTTTCTGTAAGATTGGATGCCATTCAAGAGCAGTGATGGGGTTTAGTCACTTTTTATCTTTAACACCCATCACAACGCTTGGCACACAAAGGATTACAGAAATACTGTTATCACACTCCCTAGATAGGCTTGTACTCTGTAAGAAGGGTGCCTGGTCCAGTGCTGTGATTTGCTGAAGGTGGGTCTCCTTGCTTAGGGGCAGCATCATTATGTAACAGAGCCACCACTAGTGGCGATACAGCTGGGTATAAAGAGAAGGCTTAAAAAATTCAGTTTCAGTATTATGTTACCAAGTATTTCCTTAACAGAGAAAGTTTCATTCCCTCCAGCAGCATTAAAAAAGAAATACATGCAAAGAGAGGTACCCTTAAGATTGCATTTAAAGATTTTCCAACTTTCAGAGGCCCAAAGGGTTGAATTGAAATTTATCTTTGATGCATAGCCAATGCATGAGAAAGACCACTTTGCTAGGCTTTTTAAAAATCAAGCACATACTGGGCCTGGGAAGGTGGCTCAGTGGTAGAGCACTTGCCTTGCATGCATGAGGCCCTGGGTTCAATTCCCCAGCACCACATAAGCAAAAAGAAAAGAAAAAAAGCCGGAAGTGGTGCTGTGGCTCAAGTGGTTGAGCTGAAGAGCTGAGGGACAGCACCCAGGCCCAGAGTTCAGGCCCCATGACCTGACCCCCCCCCCAAAAAAAATCAAGCACATAGCCAAGTATTGATTGCTCATACTTGTAATCCTAGCTAGTCCACAGTATTGTGGTTCAAAACCAGCCCAGGAAGAAAAGTCCATATGATTTTTCTTTCCAATTAACCTGCAAAAAGCTAGAAGTGGAGGTATGGCTCCAGTGGTAGAGTGCAAGCCTTAAGTAAAAAAAGCCAAGCAAGGACATCAGGCCCTGAGTTTAGGCCTCAGTATGAGTGTGTGCACACGTGCATGCACACACACACACACACACACACACAGAAATCATACACATATAATAAATTTTTAAAGCACTCTCTTGTGGAAGCCCTTACTGAAATGCCCAAATGCCCATACTTCTAAGTGGGATTTACATATAGTACATTCTGTTTTATTTTAATTAGGGTGTGTTAATTGTACAAAGGAGGTTTATTATAACGTTTCCATGCACACATAAAATGTGCTTTGATCATATTCATCCTTATTATTATTTCCTATACTCCCTTTCTAAAAACAATCTTTAATGGGTTCCATTATTCTATTTTTACAAAAGCATTGTTTGTTTGTTTATAAGTAATGGTTGCCTTTTGGGATAGTGGAATGATAATAATAAGATCACTATAATAGTCAATGATTCTTCTTTTACTCCTCTTATAGATTCAGATATAGAGTTTTGGTACTCTGTTCCAGAAAAAGATAATCTAAGAAAGGAATTATAAACCAAGAGTGAGAAGCACAATATTGTGACAGTGATAGGAAGAGCAGAAACCAGAAGGAATCTTTGAAAGATAGTGAAAGAGGTTAACAAAAATTCAGCCAAGCTGAGCACCTGAGGCTCATATCTGTAATCCTAGATACTTAGGAAGCTGGGATATGGGAATCATTGTTTGAAGCCAGCCCAGGTAGAAGTTTGTGAGACTCATCTTCAATTAAACAGCAAAAAGCCAGAAGTGGCGCTGTAGCTCAAATGGTAAAGAAACAGCATTCAGGCTCTGAGTTCAAGCCCTAGTACTGAGGGGCAGCAGGAGGGCAAGGGTAGGAAGGAGGAATTGAATGGGAAATCAGAAAAGAGAGAGAGAGAGATAGAGAGAGAGACAGAGAGGGAGGGAGGGAGAGGTGGAGGAAGGAAGGAAGGAAGGAAGGAAGGAAGGAAGGAAGGAAGGAAGGAAGGAAGGAAGGAAGGAAGGAAGGAAGGAAGGAAGGAAGGAAGAAAGGAAGGAAGGGAGAGAGGGAGGGAGAGAGAGAGGAAGAAAGGGAAAGAGAGTGAGAGAGCTCAAGAGAAAGGGAGGAGGAAGGAAGGAAGTCAATTAGGGAACCAGGCCCATACAATTTGCAGATGTCAGGATAAACTGACAAATCAAGACCTGCCTGACAATGAAATGGAGGCAGGGCTACAGAATAATGAGAGAATAGGAAGGACAATAAAGTGAGGAAATATGGCCAGGACAGTAAATCTTGGGCATTATAAATTACAGGAAACAGAAAGGAAACTCATCAATCAGAAAGCCATCCAACTCTCACTATTTAAGGCAAGGCCAATCTCTGTAACAAAGAGGGCCAAGATGATAGAGATAAACTAAACTCCCATGTTCTCTTTAGTTGTCTATGCCATGTGCTCTCTCTTTCTCTGTCATATTTCTCTTCTAACAAACTTTTCTATCCGCTTTATTTATGTTCACATCTTGCCTAAATTCTTCTTCTGCCACACACAAACACCTGGATTATTTAGTTGCTCTAAACTTTCTGATAACGCACAACAGAGTATTGGCTGGGAAGTTAGGGATTAAACGTATCTTTTTCTGACTTGGACCTATAGTTGTTGGAGTATAGTTGCCGATGAATTTCAAGATGTTTTCAATTCTCTTAGCTTATAAATCTTCATTTGCTTCATTAAATATGATGACTTTGTGTTTGAGGCTTTACAAAACTAGTGGTGTTACACTTGGGATTAATGTGGCTGGTGGGTGTGGTCATTTAGCTGTGGTTCCTGGTAACGCCTGACAAATGGAAGACAGAAAAGCTGTATACCAGGTGTAGAAACTCACTAGGGATGCTGGACTTCTCATAGCCAGGAAAACTGGGGACTCAACTAGTTGTTATTTGACTATCAAAAAAAAGGGGGCTACCTGGGAACTAGACAGGAGAGACATTCTGATGACAAGCAAAAATCTTGTTTCAAGAGTTTATGCTAAGACTAAAAACATATATTACAATGTATATCTCCTAAGGAGTAAAGGGGTTCATGAGTTTCTGTGAGTACCTAACAGGCCTCAAAGACTCACAGATGCCTTGGAGGCCAAATGATTTAAGTCAGAAAAGAAAAAAAATAAGGAAAGGGAATTCAGAAATACAAAGGAGGAGCACAGGAGAAACACAGAATTAGCCTTGGTGGACTGAGTACTTTTGAGTACTCCCTAAGCACCTTGAATTAGAATAAAGGTAATTTTTACTTTAAGAAGCAGGTAGCATGTCACAGGCTGACCAATCGGGATAGCAGAAGCTGACCAATCAGGACAGGAGTGAGCTGAACCATTCTTGGTCCTTTCATTATTAGTGAGATGCAATGACTAATCCTCATAGTGAAGAACCTTGCTGAAGGTTCGTCTTTGGGAAAGAAGCTTATGTTTTGCTCAGTCTCCAACCCCTGCCTCTACCCCATGGTTCCTTGTTCCCTTCCCACTTCCTTGCATTGATTATGGTGTCTTTTGCTTCTCCTCCCACTTCGTTGGTGTGTTCTGTAGCTTTACAGCTTGACTCTTTGGAATTCTGTGGGTGGCAGGGGATTTCTCCTCCATTTCATGTGCTCAGTGATGTGGAAAGAGAAGTCTGAACTCTGACACTCCTTTCTGCAAACATCTTGATGAAAGGACAAGTGATAGTCACAAATCTTAAAACAGGCAGCAAGGGCAATGAGAGAGATACCTTGTTACAGCCATGGCTCCTTTCTCAGCTCATCCCCAAAACTGTGGCATGTGCCCAACAGCATCAATTTGGAGAGAATTTTATTTTTATTCAAGCTCCAGACAGGATAGGCCATGAATGGTTCATTGGATAAATACCCATTCTCTCCCTCCTAAGCCCTAGGTCAGTCTCTCTTGCACCCTAGTCATCTTTGCAATTTCTTTCTTTCATTAAATTCCTTTGAAGTCTTGGATTATTTTTTTTCCTGTGTCTTTGAAAATTCCTTCTGTTCATAGATTTCAGCACTACAAGTGCCTTAAACTTTTCCCTCCTCTTTTGAATTAATACTGTACTCTACATTTTTTTCTTTCCATTTTGGGGGACCAACTACTGGGTTGTTTTATATTACATTTTCATTTCAGAACTGTTTGAAAATGGAACTCATGCCATGCACGTGAATATTTTGCCTCCTCTTAGCTGATTTAATCAGCATGGATACCATTATTCATGCAATTGCATGAATAATTTATTTCACTGTGGTAAAAGTTTAATAAAAGTTTTCTTGTCTTTATCAAATTCCATGTTACTCTTTGTTCATTTTATAGTGGCAACATAATCAGAATATAAAACAGTTCATATCAAATAGAGATGAATGGCAAGGATTTCATTAGAAATCTAGTGGTGTTTTGTATCCCCCTTTTATTTATGATTAAATGAAGTTTTATTCATGGAGAAAATATAATTTTCTGTAGGTCTAGGCATGACCAATATTAACCAAAAATACCTTAAAAGTCAGAATTATATCATTATAACCAAAAATAAAATGCCCAAGTTTATTTGTACTATGCAGTAGAGAATAAGAGTTCTATGCCTTTGTGTCTATAGTTTTTTTTCCTGTTAGTCCCCAAATTAGCCACATGTAATCAACAATATTTCTATGTAGATGAAATGTATTTTAGTGACACTTACCTATCTTCCTTTAATGCTAAAATAGGAAAATTTATAAATAACAGCTATCAACACATAATCTACATTATAGTAAAGACATATTATGATCACACAGAGCATGCTCTATGTGCAAGTATGCAATTCTTTTCATGAAATCAAGTTGTTAGAAATGCATTTCATAAATGGCTATGAAAAAATCCAAGAAGACATATATCTGATGAAGTATGAGAACACAGATGATGTAAGTATAGATGGAAAAGAACTGGTCACAATGCAGATCATATTCATTGCTTAACTCATCTTTGTCTCTCATTTTATATGCTTAGGGGCTGATGTAGTTCAGAAACTACATTATCAGCTCTTCAGCTTTTGTCCCCCATCATAGTGAGTGCATTTGGCCTAGATTCTCACCAGGCCTCCCCATAAGACACTTAGAATCAAGAGATTCCTTGTCAAGAAACAGAAGCAAAATCATCTTGTTCTCCAAAGGATTTGGATGCAAACTGGAACAAAATCATATACAACCCAAATTGAAGAACCTGAAGGAGAATCAAGCTGGGCCTGCAAGGAATTGCATGAAATGATACACACATCTATGCTCTGTCATGGCCAATGAGTAAAGCTGAAGATGTTGACACTGCTTGGACACTGTGCATTTTAAATCAGGCATCTGCCCTAAGAATGGGCTCATTAACATATATGCAAAACCTATTCAAAACAATAAAACAAATAGAAATCAGAATCTGAGTGCTTTTAGGAAGGTAATAGTAATAATAATAATAAGCTGTGTGTAATATTACATCAGACTAGGAACCTAGAATAGTACCTTATAATAAAATGTTTATATTTTCTCTGTAAAAATTATAAATGTGACCAGGCATCAGTGGCTCACTTCTAACTACTCAGGAAACTGAGGTCTGAGCTCAGTTCAAAGCCAGGTCAGACAGGAAAGTCTGTCAGACTTTTATCTCCAATTACTTACCAAAAAAAAAAAAAGCCAGAAGTAGAGCTGTCATTCAAGTGGTAGTACACTAGCCTTGAGCAAAATAAGCTCAGGGACAGTGCCCAAGTCTTGAGTTCAAGTCCCAGAACTGGTACAAAAAATTATAAATGTTCATTCTATATGGATAAATGCATGACTACAAATATTTTGAGGCTGGTTTAGATAATAATTTATTGCCAAATGTGTTTAGGTCAGATCAAATTTTGCTGCAAAGTATCAACTTTGGCTTTCTTAGATTATAGATTTGTTCATACATATGAATAAGCCTCAGCTGTTGACATGGTTTGTGCTAAATGTTCTTCCTAAACACAAATACAAGTAATGTGGAGTCTAGTTGATGACAGTTTTAAGAAACCAATATTTACATGTTTGCTAAAGAAAAAGAGAGGAGGGAAAAAGAAGAGGAAGAGATTTAAATAAGCTCCAGAAACTGGACAAAGTTCCTAGTAAGTTGCCATCTCTAATATCATCAGAAATGTTTTCCCTGAATGAATATAAATGTATCACTTTCAGCTGGGTGCTAGTGGCTTATTCCTGTAATCCCAGCTACAGGATTTGAGGATCATGGTTCAAAACGAGGTTGAACAGAAAGGTAGAGTTGTTTCTTATGTAGTAGAGCACAATTCTTAGTCAAAAATCTAAGGGACAGAACTCAGGCACTGAGTACAAGCCCCAGTACTGGCCAATACCTCCCCCTAAGACCCCAGAAAAAAAAAAGAAAGCACACTTCTATTCTGACTTTAGGTGCCAAGCAATAAACACACCATATAGTTCAAAAAAACTCAAAATCCCTTCTGGGTGAAAGCAAAATTTAACTTGATTATGTCATAATAAGAAAAAATTTCAAAATTAGTGGCTTGAAAACATTTAAAGGTTTAATTTTTTTCTGTCCTCTGTATAAATTATTCCATATATCTTTCTTACTCAAAGACACAGACTGAAGGGCCATCAGTTATCCAGGTCGTTGCTACTCTTACAATAGGGAAAAGAACCATGGGGAGCTACTCAATAACACTTCTGCTCAGAGCTGGCACATTTCCTTCCATTTACTTTACCATGAATGAAGCAATTATGTGGTAAAAACCTTTTATTAGGAAATCAAAATCTTCCCACCTGGATGGCCCATGGAAGTGCCCAAGGAAAAGACAGCATTAATACATTCTACATCTTGTTTCTTTACTCTGTGGTGCACACCCTTTATTAACTAGGCCCTATATACACTGAGTATATAACACTCTCAACTAGTGAGAAGACTGCTCCTATGTGAGAAGAACGTTTCAGGGAGAGAAAATAAGAGCTTTTCATGATAGAGATCAGTGAATACAACTGAAGAATACAAGAATTAGGAACTTCAAATGACATAGTTTGAGGGGGATATCATAGATCGCTCTCTGGTGACCAGGCTGGACTTTAACTTCTGGGTTCAATTGATTCTCTCATCTCTGCTTCCTGAATAGCTGACCATGCCCGGTTAAAGCCCAGAAGCAGAGCAGTGTCTCATACATTAACGAGGGCACGACAGTAGTGCTCTGAAGCCTGAAGACAGGAAAGGGAGATCAGGAGAAATCCTGTAAGGTGGATCTAATACATGCCAGCCAAAGCTAGAGTCACAGCAATAGAGCTGAAAAGCTACCCTTAATTCACTCCAACCTTTACCCAGCTCTACAAGATACTAGTGAATGCTAAGGGGAAAACAGAGAAGAAGAATTGATTTCTGTTTTCTTTAGATATTCTGAGGCTTAGAAAGCCAGAGGAACTTGAAAATCTGATGAACATAGCAAGAGTGTTACTGGAATGTAAAACATAATGATATTTCCAGAGCTACATTGGTGTGCAAACTGACAAGTTTACATCTCTCTAACAAAATATGTGAATCTGGGAGCAAGGGAGCAGTGGCTCCTACCTGCAATCCTAGTTACTGGGCAGGCTGAAATCAGAAGGCTTACTGCTCAAGATCAGCAGGCGAATGTTCAGAAGTCCTCTTCTCGGCATACACCAGTTACATGGAAGGCTAAGAATCCAATGAATTACAGTTCTAGTCCAGCCCAGGCAAAAAGAACTTCACACACCTCCATCTTAACAAGGAGAAGCTGGGCATGGTGATGAATGTCTATCAGGTAGTATAAATTAGGAGGATTGGAGTTCAGGTACAGGTGGAATTAAAAGCAAAATTCTACCTCAAAATTACAGGTACAAAAGAATGTGTATCTCGGTGATATAGCATCTGTCCAACAAATACAAGGACCTGAGTCCAAACACCAACATGGCAAAAATAAACAAATAAACAAATAACCCACCTTGAACTCTACAGTAAACTAATAGATCTAATAAAAATTACAGACCTAGTTCAACTTTAGATTAGAGTATTTCAACTTTATTCCTTGTAGCCAGTTACAGGCCAGGACATTGTGTTTTCTTCAGCAAGTTATAGTTATATTTTTGTTGTTATAAAGGTGATATAATGAGGTGATATACATAAGTCAGGTAAAGAGTACGTTTCTTTTTGGACAATGCCACCCTTTTCTCTTGCTCTATATTTACATTTTTATTACAGTTTCTGGCATAAAATTTGTGACTGTGTAATAGGAAGATACTCAGGGTAATGTAACACATAATCAATACAATAAATAGTCAATAAAGACACAAATGTGACCAAAATGTCAGAACCAGCAAACAAAAATCTAATGTGAATACCAAATATGTTTTCAAAAATATGGAGGAGGCAATCAACATGTGAGAACAAATAAAAAATTTCATTTTCACAGAATATTGGAGGCAAAGAGTCACAAGAAATTCTAGGATTCAAAATATAATAACATCAAATGAATAATCCATTCTATTAATGCTTCAGCGGTGTAGAAAAAGTGAAAGAAAGGGTTAAGGAATTTGAACAAGTTAATTGAAATTATTCAAACTGAAATGTAAAATAAGAAAAACTGAGAAAAATATCCAAAACTTATTGATGCTATCAAATGATTGACTCCATGAACAGAAGGAAAATAAGCCAAAGAATCATTGGCCAAGAAATGTCCAAAACAGATTAGGTATATTAACCTACATATCAAAATGAATAACATAGTGAGGCTAAGAAAAATAAATGCAAAGCCAAGCTTCTGAAAACCAGGAAGTAGGGAATGACAAGGACATGACATTTTAAAATACTAAACAAAAGGAAACTATCAATTTAGAATTCTTTGACCCATAAAAATTTCCTGTCCAAATTTAAGTAAAATAAAGATATGTTAGGACAGATTAAATTTCAGAGACTTTGACACTAGTATCTTCTAAGAAGATTGAAGCTGAGCTCCAGTGGTTCATCCTTTAATCCTAGCTACTCAAGAGGCTGAGATTTGAAGATCAGAGTTTGAAGCCAGTCCAGGCAGGAAAGTCTGTAAGACACTTATTTCTAATTAATCTCTCTCTCTCTCTCTCTCTCTCTCTCTCTCTCTCACACACACACACACACACACACACACATGCACACACACACACACACACACACACACACACACACACCCCACAGAGCTGTGGCTCAAGTGGTAGAGAGCTAGCTAGCCTTGAGCATAAAAACCTCAGAAACAGTGCCCACACCCTATGTTCAAGGTTTAGGAATTGAAAGAGAGAGACAGAGACAGAGACAGAGACAGACAGAGACAGAGACAAACACAGAGACACAGAGACACAGAGACAGAGACAGACAGAGAGAGAGATCTACAAGTGACCTTTCACAAGTGATTGATCTGTCACAAATTCATCTAATTTTCCTTTTCTGCCCAAGAAGTAGCTCAGATATCTGTTCTCATGCATTCTCCATTTTCTGCATCATTTATTGTTCTTCCATTCTTTTTTTTTTTTTTTTGTGAAAATACCATGCAGAGGGGTTACAATTACATGGGCAAGATAATGAGTACATTTCTTATCAAGCATTGTTGCCCCCACCTTTGTTTCCCCTTACCATTCCTTCCCATCCCCCCCACCCCACGCCAAAGTTGTAAAGTTCATTTTTTAAAATAACGTCTTGTACATCTCATTGTTGCAACGGGTCCACCTGTATCCCTATTTAAACAATTTGTTTGCTCTTCCATTCTTAACAGTTTTCATGCATTCCTTCTTATGTATATGTATATATCTTGTCTCCAAAATTGAAGTTCCTAGAGAGCAGAGGCTAAGAAACATATTCTTTTTCTTTGCCTGAAAGGCTCATCATGGAAATTTATACATCACAATTGCTCAATAAATATGTTAGAAGAAATATATAAGCAATTTCAAGAGAGTGCAGTGCAAATTGTTCATATCAGTGTTGAGATTCCTCTATTTTATTCATTCTAAAATAGTCCTCAAGTTCTCAGGCAACCTTCTTGATTGCTTAGAATTTATCCAACTACAAGGCACATTCATCACCACGATACCTTTCAAAATCTCATACATATTATTTAACATTTGATTCAGGTTTTGACACTAACTTCAAGTGACTAAATAAGCAACTATTAAATAGAAACAGAGTACCAAGAAGCCAACCACCTAACAAATAAAATGTTTTTATTTTGATTCAGTAGGAAATCAAATCAGAAATCTGTTACCTAAATATAGTTTTATTTCCAGATTTAAAAATCTCTAAATTGATCATGTCGAAATAAATTTCAGAAATATAATGTAAACTACTTACATTCTTCTGGTATATACAAATTAGAGCTATAGAAAATCATATGTCCTTAGGCTGAAATGTTTTCTGTTTTGTATTTGCTGGGAGATGGGTGACAGATGGCAATGTTCCATGCATCACTGCACTAATGACAATAAGACTAGTGACCCAACAGTAAGACACTTGATCTAGGTGGTGGTCACCTGTACTCATCACATAGTCCAATATGGATGCTTCCACTGAAGTAGTGAGTGACTCACTCACAGAGTGACTCCTCTCACTCTGAGGTTCTTCAGCATAGGACTCCCAGGGTTCAACCAGGAATCGAATTTGAGCCAAGATTTTTTAAAATAAATTAAATTGAACTTCAAAGCAATAAATTATTATTTTTGTCCCCTTAGCCACTAAGCAATAAATTAGCAACTAGAAATTTACCACTAGCGTTCTAGAATGAATTGGCCAGTGGAAGCTTAGATTAAATACTATGAGTGAATACTAAGAGCAGAGATTGGGGTTAGTTTATATTTTGTCCATGTAATTTTTTTTCTAACAACAGTAGCAACAATAAAAAATACCTGGCACAACTCTACTAGGTTAGATATTGTCATTTGCAAATGCAGAATGAAGATTCTCTGTTGGAATCAATTATATTTCATTTTCTGTGAAAATCATTCTCTGTTGATATAAAGATTTGACTTACTTGAATGATTGTTATTAAAATCCTATAATTTTCAAAATGGGCTGCAGCCTATGGGAAAAGCAACTTTGAATCCACTTAGTCTTATAACGACCCCCATTGCAGTCACTTGAGTACAGAGTTTATTTTTAATGCTTATCATTTCAATTACAAAGCAAATAGATATCATATTATATCATCACAAAAAATTTATAAAGTTGACAGTTTTCCATTGAGGATAGTGGCATAAATTTATGATCTGGAATGCTCCTCTGCTTCAAACATCTACGATATTATGTTTGAATTTTTAAAGAAAAAAGAGAGAGAACTAGATCAGAGAGCTGAGTGTGGTAGCTTGGGCCTATCATTCTAGCTACAAGGGAGGCCGAGATCTAAAGGGCTATAGTTTGAAGACAATTTGATCTCAATTAAAAAAAGAAAAAATTATACATAGCGGTACACAACTGTAATTCCAGCTACAGTAAGAAGCCGGTGGAGGACTGTGGTCGAGTCCAGCCAGGGCAAAATGTGAGATTCTATCTCAAAAGTAAACACAGCAAACAGAACTGGGAATGTAGCTCAAGTACTAGGGAGCTGCCTAGCAAATGTGAGACTGAGTTCAAATCCCAGTACTCCCTCCCATTCCCCCCCAAAAAAGAAAACCAAGACAACAGAAACCTAGATTTTGCTGGGCATCGGTGGCTCACGCCTGTAATCATAGCTACTCAGCAGGTTGAAATCTGAGGATCACACTTGGAAGCCAGCCTGGGCAGGAAAGTCCTCAAGAGACTCTTATCTCCAATGAACTACTCAGAAAAAGCACTGTGGTTTGACTGGTAGAGCTCTAGCCTTGATCACAAGGAGGGCAGGGGTAATACCTAGGCTCTGAGTGCAAGCCAGAGGACCAGGGAAAAGACACACACACACACACACACACACACACACACACACACCGCTAGATTTTAAAGCATGCTAGACTGTAGTTCTAAAACAGAAATACAAGAGATGAGCAAGAAATAAGCTACAGACCTGGTGTGATTCTAGGTTGGGAGCAGGCAACACTGAATAGGTACATGTGTACTCTTGAATGGCATCAGGAACTTGAAGTATGTTCTGTTGAATGATAGCCAGTGGCTATCTGCTTTCCTCTCTGATGAAAAAGAACTCAGAACAGACCACTAATGGACCCTACAGTGCACGCTCCCAGTGAACTGTTTTCCTCAATAAACCACTCAGAAAAAGCCGGAAGAGTCGCTGTGGTAGAGTGCTAGCCTTGAGCCCAAGAAGCTCGGAGACAGTGCCCAGGCCCTGAGCTCAGGCCACAGGACAGGAAAAAAAAAGTACATTTTTAAATGATAAAAATTTAAAAACAGTCAAGTGCTCCCACCAGTAAATCCTAGCTACTCAGGAGGCTGAGATCTGAGAGGATAATGGTTCAATGGTTCAAACACAGCCCAGGCAGGAAAGTCCCTGAGACTCTTATCTCCAATTAACCACACACACACACACAAAAGCCAGAAACAGAAGTGTGGTAGAGCCCTAGCCTTGAGCAAAATAACCTCAGGAATAGTACCCAGAGCCTAAGTTCAAGCCCAAGACACCCTCTCCCCCAATACACACAATAAAAAAATAAAAACAAAGGCCTGGAATTTGTTTAAAGTAGGAGAATGCTACCTTTTTCTGTGTGGTGTCTAGAAATAACTCTTTTTTAGTTTGACTGGCCATTTGACAAGTACAGGACTGTGCTGTGGCAGCAAGAAAGCAACCATAGACAATAGTACTTGAATGGACATGGCTGTGTGCCAAGCAAACTTTATTTATAGAAGCAAGCGGTAAGCCAGATATGGCCGATGAGCTATAGTTTGCAGACTCGTGATGTAAAGAAATAAAAAATTATGAAACAGCCAGACAGAAATATAATAGGAACTGGGAACAAAAAATATCTGCTCCCAAAATCTTGAATAAAACATGTGGGCATTTATATAAAAACATGGTCAAAAAGATAATTGATCCATTTTTATTCTTGTTTTATTAGCACACATTATGGGGGAGAGGGGGAGTTCATTGTGCTACTTCCACACATGTATACAATGTATCTGGATCAACCTCACTGATTCTTTGTTTTTAAAAAGCAGAGAAGATAAAAAGAGAGACAGAGAGGGAAGGAGGGAGAATGAGTGGGAGAGGAGAGAGTATAGAGAAGGAGGGTGATGAAAGAGAGAAAAAAGGAGAACAGAATGAGGGAGGGAAGGAGGGAAAATCACAGCAAGAGAAAGAGGTAGTAGAGGAGAGATCTGGAGGCCAGAGGTTGGAGATTGAGAGCAAGAACAAGAGAGAGAGAGAGAAAGAGAGAGAGAGAGAGAGAAAGAGAGAACCAAGCCTGTACATTTGAGTAGAATATTTAAAAAAATTATATACAGTTATATCTAGATTTTGACAGGAAATTAAGTACAGTGAAACAAGTCTATTTAACATTTAAGGATAATGATTAAAAGACTAACTTCAAACCAGGCAGAAGAAAAGATCTAGAATCACCAGAAGGACCACAGTATCCTCCCTCTCCAAGTGTGAGATCATGTTGCATGCTGCCCATTTGGATTCGGGTAGAACCAAGCAACTTCTTTTGGTCAATAGAGGGAAAACACCTTTGTCCTTCTAGATGAAGCACTAAGAATCACTGAGTATTTGGCAGATTATCTGTTTTTTCTTATGGGAGCTTCTTACACTAAGATGCAGCCTTATCAATTTAGGATTCACAGTGAGTTAAAAAAGCCAGTCTTCAATGCTCATGTGGAATGAATGAGAAGTAACTGATTTGAAGCCCTTGAAAGTTTTTATTACATCAATCCAGCATCCAAAGTTTTTCCCCATTGTTAAATTTCAGGTAAATTGAGAACATGGAAAGAGAAAAACTAAAGGTACCAGAGAAACCTGGAAAACAGAAAACAATACAATGGTTGAAACAAATACGTGAGGAATCACAAGAAAGAGAAATAAATTAAACTCATCCAGTTAACACATTTGTCAGCACTGATTTAGAATTAATCACATGATTCTAGCCATGCATGGTGATGTACATCTTTAATCTCAACTCTAAGGAGACAGAGGAAAGAGGATCTTGAATTCAAGGCCACCTCAAGTACTGAGACTTGACTCCAAATAAAGAAATCAATCAATTGATTTAATCATATGTCACACTTTAAAATTGACATAGGGCAGGAGCAGTAGTTTGGTAGTAGAGTGCTTGTCTCAAATGAACAAGGTCATGAGGTTTAACTTCCAGCCCTGCCAAATAAAGCAGCATATAATCAGTCCATTAGTCCAGGTCCTCCAAAATGCAGACTGGTAAAACTGTTTTGAGGAAGAAATGTTTGTGAAAGAAAAGGAGGAAGGCAGAAACAGGAAAGGGAGTATATGTCAAGCATGGAAGTGGAGGTATGGCTTAAGTATATAGCACTAGCCCTGAGCCAAAAAGCCAAGAGAGGGTACAAGGGCCCTGAGATCAAGACCCGTGCAGGTTTGATCTCTGAGAACAGGAAGTACAAACTGGGGAGGAAGAGTCTGGGCTGAGGTGCAGCTCGAACACAGGTCTTGACACTTCAGCCTGAGTTCTTAAGTCAAAGTCATCTGGCTGGGGAGTCCTCCATGTCACAGCAGCTAGCAATGGGTTTGCATCAGTCTTCCCAGTGTGCCCATTGGCTGGAGTGGCCCATGAGGGGCGTGGCCACAGCCAAGAGCATAGAACTGGATCCAGAGGACAGCACCTGGGCAGCTGCACAATGACATTCCCTGTGTAGGAGAATTCAGTCATGCATTGTCACAGACACTGTCAAGACAGGATTATAAACAAAGGAATAGGAAATTGGTATTAAGTAAAACTTAAACAAAGAAAGTACTATAAGAATGTTGATATTAAACGAAGTACTTAAAGTAAGAAAAATCCACCGAATAATCATAATTAGTAGTAGCAGTAGTAGTGTTGGATTTACACTGTGTCAGTTTAGCAAAGTTGGAACTGAGTTTTTCAGAGTTCCCTTCTCCAAAGGTTCCCACACTATGGTTGGCCTCAGTAAGGATTTGCATGAAATTTGGAAGGCAGAAGTCAAGTAAGAGCCACTTTGTGCTCAGCAACTCAGCTGTGGCAGCACCTGGGGCAGCAGCTGGGCCCAGAGCTCCTCTGGCTCTTGCTGAAGTTCCTCCAGCTGTGGCATCTCTAAATTCTGCACCAGCTTGTACAGCTCTGTGGCAAAAGACACCAGCTTCTCTTGCAGGTCATCACCATGGGAGGCAGTCAGAAAGCTAACTACTCAGGAGGCTGAGAACTGAGGATTGCAGCTTGAAGCACAACAGGGCAAGGAAGTCTGTGAGACTCACCAATCAACTGCCAAACAAGCTGGCAGTGGAGCTGTGGCTCAAATGACAGACATTACCCTTAAGCACAAAAGCTCAGGGATAGTGCCCAGGCCCTCATGCATTAGCTAGGCACTGGTGGCTCATGCCTGTAATGCTAGCCAACTCAGGAGGTTGAAATCTGAAGATTGTGGTTTCAAGTCATTCTGGTTAGGAAAGATTCTTAGTATAATTAGCCATCAAAAAAACAAGGGAAGAGGCTACAATGCTTGATAAGAAATGTACTCAAGATCTTGCCCATGTAATTGTAACCCCTCTGTACAGTATTTTCACAGTAAAAAAAAAAAAAATCTAACAACAACAACAACAAAAAAGCCAGAATGGAACTGTGGCTTAAGTGGTAACACACTAGCTCTGAGAAAAAAAAAAAAAGAAACTCAGGAACAGTGCCCTGTCTCTAAGTTTAAGCCCCAGGACTGGCATTTTTTAAAAAAGAAAATCCCATTGCTGGTGCTCATGCCAGTAATCCTAGCTACTAAATAGGCTCAGACCTGGAGAACTCCACTTCAAAGCCAGCCTGGGAAGAAAAGCACAAGAAACTCTAGCTCTAATTAACCAGGAAAAGGCCAGAGTAGAAGTGTGGCTTAAGTATTAGAGCACCCAGCCATTAGCAAGAAAGTCAAGGGAGAACTTAAGGCTCTGATTTCATACCCTAGTGCCAAAAACAAGAGAGTTAACTATAGATACTAGAGTCTAAAATGTGACACTATATACTAGTAAAAAACTATTCAACAAATAAATTATGCAACTTTGAAGAAAAATATAGCTTACTAAAAAAACTCAGGATGACTTGGAGAACCAAGATAAGGCAAGAAAACCTAAACAAATCACATTGTCAACACACAGATATCTATCAGAGTCTGTAAAAAGCACAGGCCCAGATTGCTTTTGCAATAGTCTGGTCTCTAAAGCCTGCTTTACATGAAGTGCCAAAAATCAAATCCCACAAAAGCAATAACAACAAATCAACAAGGAATATCAGACAAGGAATACAGGAAATATTGACAATCTTATGTACCAATATACATGCAAAAGTGCTAACTAAATTATAAATAAATGTCGTTAAGCTGTCCATTAAAATTATATAATGAACCGGAAATGTTCATCTAGTTGCCAAAATGGTTGACCATCATAAAATTTGGTTACTGTATAAGTATTCTGTATAACCAGAGTAATAAGTAAAAGGAGAAAAAATTAGCCATCCACATTTACTATAACACAGAAATATGTGTCAAGTTTATTTAAGTACCCGAAAGTGAAAACAAAAATTTATAGAATACAAAAATGTTAAAAACTTTATGTGTCAAAGGGCACTGTGGCTCAAGTGGAGCTGAGGGCAGCGCCCTGGCCCAGAGTTCAAGCCTCATGACTGACAAAAAAAAAACAAACAACTTTATGTGTCAGATGTAGGCGAGAATTTACAAAATGAAGCTCAATGAGCAAGCTAATGACCTCTAAAAGAAGATGTATGGATGATGCCAGTGTAATCCTACTTCTCAGAAGGCTGAGATCTTAAGATCATGGTTCAAAGGCAACCTGGGCAGAAAAGTCTACGAGACTCTTTTTTTTGGTCAGTCATGGGGCCTGAACTCTGGGCCTAGGTGCTCTTCAGCTCAAGGCTAGTGCTCTACCACTTGAGCCACAGCGCCACTTCTGGCTTTTTCTGCTTGTATTGTTCTAAGGAATTGAACCCAGGGCCTCATCATGCAAGGCAAGCACTCCACCACTGAGCCACCTTCCCAGCCCCAATGAGACTCTTATCTCCATTTAACCACCAAAACCCAGAAGTAAAGGTGTGACTTAAGTAGTAGAGTGCCAAAATTGAGCAAAGCCCAGTTCAAGCCCAAATATTGCCCAAAACTTGAAAAATAAAACTAAATATCATTTATATAAAAAGTGCTGATGAACAAGTGGAAAGCAAAGTATAGACTAGAATATGAAATTTTCAAAGGCTGTGAGTGTTCTTCTTTAATTTATATGAAACCAAATCATATCATCTTTGATCTTTTTCTTTATTTAACCAAATCATTATATTTGAGAAGTGGATATTGCATCACTACATGATAAATTTCCTAATTTTGCTAGTCTCCACACTTAAGAACACTTATTTCATGCATACTGTTTTTTGGTCAGTCATGGGGCTTGAACTCAGAGCCTGGGCACTGTCGCTGAGCTCTTTTAATTTTTAATTTTTCTTTTATTGTAAAGATGCTGTACAGAGGGGTTACAGTTACATGAGAAAGGTAATGAGTACATTTCTTGTCGAACATTGTTACCCCCTCCTTTGTTTTCTCCTACTATCCCTTCCCTCCCCTACCTCACCCACTCCTCCCTCCACCCAGAAGTTGTAAAGTTCATTTCCAACGTAGTGTCTTGTGAGTATCATTGTTGTAATGGGTCATCCTGTGTCCTTGTTTGAGCATTTTGCTATTCCCCTTTCCCTCCCCAAATTAGATAAATGTATATATAAGATGCAGGGTACCAAAATCAAATACAGTGACAACAGGGGATATACCATAGGGGGAAGAACATACAAAAGAACCAAAAAAATTACATAGTACATTAAAAACAACAATGAAAAAGAAAAATCTCTTGTGTCCATATCTTGGGGTTCATTTCATTCAGCATTATCTTATATGGTCATATGTAAATAGTTTTTGAGCTTTTCTGCTCATCTGATAAGATTGTCCTAGACGTATAATAATTATTGCAAATAAGGGAAATTATGGGACCTATATTTCTTTGGGTCTGGCTTACTCTACTTAATGTGATTTTTTTCCAAGTCTTTCCATTTCCTAATAAATGGGATGGTGTCATTCTTTCTGATGGAAGCATAGAATTCATATATATATATATATATATATATATATTCACATATATATTCATATACCACATTTTCTTCATCCATTCATCTACTGAGGGGCATCTGGGTTGGTTTCTGGACTCTTGCTCAAGACTAGCACTCTACCACTTTTGAGCCACAGCGCCACCTCTGGTTTTCTGGTGGTTAATTGGAGATAAGAGTCTCACAGACTTTTTTGCCCATTCTGGCCTTGAACCACGATCCTCAGATCTCAGCCTCCTGAGTACCTAGGATTACAGGTGTAAGCCACTAGCGCCCAGTACATGCACGCTTCTTTAAAAGCTTGAAATCCTATTTATTTATGTCAAAGATAGGTTGTCATTTTTCCACAAAACATATTTTTATGATGTTACCTTAAATAACTCCTGGAACTTCTGAATTATTTGGTAAATGTCAATCAAATGAAATAAAATGTCCCATGATTAAAAAGAAGCCCTCAGAGTTAAAAAGAATATGTTAGTGACAGCCTGTGAGTTCTGTATCAAACCTGAACTAAACATGAAGGGATCTTTAGTGATTACTAAAAGGACCAGTGATGTGGGGGTCTGTGAATTCTGGTCTGTTGTCCTGGCCGAGCTTACGTCATCAGGGCCTTGGTTTCATTTGCTCTCCTAACTCTATTCCTTAATTACTGGGCAAAGACAGTTGTTGGGGGTTTTGTTTGTTTGTTTGATTTGTTTTGTTTATCCAGGCCAATAGTAAAGATTTCTTTAAATTAACGGGGAATGATAGTGTTGGAAACCCAGGGAGTCTAAATTAATAGCATTGTTACACTCCCATTTATAGTGCCATATGGTTAAAATAAGCGGAAGGGAAAAGTAGCATATGGTTTATTTCATTCCCTAGAAATTTCGATTTTGTAGTGACATCCTTAGAAGCAATTTGAAGTGGAGAGTTAGTGTTTAAAGAAGCCCAGGAGAAAATTGTTCTATTAAGTTCCACTGACAATAAAAGTTCAATGAGAATTTCATCAAGTCCCCCCTCCCCCCCACTGACATGGAGGGAATAACATGGTGTCTGAGGAAGTGGGGTGTGGACATAGGGAAATCCTTCAGAGTAGAGCCATTCCTGACAGTCACTAAGGGAGAGGTAAGTGAAATGAGTCCCCTAAAATGTCCTCAACTTCTGCTGTGCCTAATTGCCATCTGAATCACAGTGGAATGACTGTGGTTAGGTGATTATACAAGTAAAACATGTTCTATCCATTTCACAATATGCTTTCTTTAGCACCTTTCTGCTTTTTTTTTTTTTCCTGTTCTATTTTGTGGTGGTGGTGGTGGTGGTAGTGGTGTGTGTGTGTATGTGTGTGTGTTCCAGTACTAGGTCTTGAACTTGGGGCCTCTCTCACTTTTTCACTAAAAGTTTGTGAACTGCACCTCCACTTCTGGGAGTTTTATTGGGGGGGGTATTTTCCTCCTTGCTAATTGGAGATAATAGTCTCAGGGATTTGTCTGCTCTCAACTGACTTCAAACCATGATCCTCAGATCTCAGCTTTCTAAATAGCTAGGATTGTAGGCATGAGTCACAGGCACTCAGGTTTTTGTTTGTCTACATAATTATTGTAACTATATTCTTTTCATTCCAATTTAGGATTTTCCCATCAGATAGATTACAACATTTGTTATTTGTGTATATATGTGTGATCTTGATGTCTGACGCTCAGCTGACTGTAACTGGAGACGTTTATTGTAGAAACTAAACAGGTTTGGAATCAGAGGGACTTCATCAAATGCTACCCTTTGAATTATACCCAAAACAAATTGTTTACTCAATCCTAAATTTCCCATCCATGAAATATAATTTGTAACACCTACCAGAAAAAGTTATGAGAATTAAGAGTTGCTTAAGTATGTAAAATATGTGTTACATAATAAATGATCATCTTCTCTACTAGAGAGGGTAAATTAATAAAAAGCTGTCAGTTTTTCAGTATTTTATGGGTTTTAAAATAGTTTTCAAAGTATTAATATCTGAGGGAACCCAATTGCTTCTGCAACTAGAAATTTAATCTTTTGAAAGTATGCCCAATAACATAATTTTGAACAAAATTATCATTTAGTTTGTGCTATAAACAGCTTAAATAATAGTTAAATAAATATTTACTTAGATAAACCCACCTGTCAACAAGAATACAAAATTGTACTTCCTAAGGTTTTTCTGAAATTTAATGAAACACCAAAAACCTAAAAGCCTACAATAATGTATTATTACCTTAATATTGGAAGAGGCAATCTGAGATCATAAAAAATGGAGTAACGTACTAGATCTTCACTAACACATTCAAAGCCTTCATTTGTGAACAAAATCATTGCTTTTATTAACTCATCTATTCACCCAGCCAGTCTATAAAACTCCATCAAGTTCTTGGGAATAGACCTGTGATTCAAGTGGGAGAACCTTGAATAAAAACAAAGTTATTGAGTTCAAATCAAATGTAAGTTGTACTTATATTTGGTCACTCTACGACTGAGTCTTCATATTCTCCTTCACCAGGAACCAGTTCCTTCCTCCTTTTAGTTCTCTCTGATTACCATTTATTTCACTATGAAAGTGAATTTCAGGTAAAAATAGTAAACCATCTTTTCTGCCACTTAAAAAAAAAATAGAATCATACCACACTTTGGAATCCATGAAATCACATTGAAGAAATGAGCATATTAATAAATTGTTTACTTACACAATTATTATGTTATTATACCAAAGTACTCATAAAATTTTGTCAATATTATCAAGGTATCTGTGCTATTTGTATTAATGGCAATGATATTTTGTATAAAAAAAAAGAAAGAAAAAAGAAAATATTTTTAACTCACTCATTAGAAGATTAAGAGTGCTGCCACTTGAAACGTATTAACAGCTCTTGTGAAAGAAAATAATAACTTCTTGGCTATAAAAGATAAAATACCAGATACAGAGAATGCTAAGCTGAGAGAGTCCTGCAATACCAAGAATAGTGGGAGAAGATAGTGGCAGGAGGAAGAAACCCAACAATGAGCCAGGGAAAACAGGATTAAAGGTATGGAAGGAAAACAGCTACCCAAAGAAGAGGGAATTTTCAAGGGTATGATAGCTTCAGTAACATTAAAACCACATGAATTTCCGTAAAATTAGGATATTCAAAGGCAGTAAAAGTGAAGTCAATTTTAGATGAACACCCCCCCCACCCC
This sequence comes from Dipodomys spectabilis, assembly GCF_019054845.1. Classification (NCBI taxonomy): domain Eukaryota; kingdom Metazoa; phylum Chordata; class Mammalia; order Rodentia; family Heteromyidae; genus Dipodomys; species Dipodomys spectabilis. Next base: position 8,604,947 of record NW_024870779.1, read on the forward strand.
ACCCCCAAAAAAGTGAAACTCTTCCCATAGGTTTTCATTTGTTTGTTTGGTGCCAATATTGGGTCTTAAATTCAGGACCTGGGTGCTGTCCCTTAGCTTTTCCTCTCAAGGCTGGCACTTTACTAGTTGGGTTATAGATCCACTTCTGGCATTTTTGCAGATTAATTTGGAAATAAGTACCTTTTGGGTTTGTCTACCCGGGCAGGTCTTGAACTTCAGTCTTCAAATATTAACCTTCTGAGTAGCTAGGATTTCAGGTTTGCTATAATTCGGCAGGTAAGAGACTTTAAAAAATAATGTTCAATTAGCCAGTAATTATCACTAAACACATAAGATTGAGGGGCTGAGGTCTTAGTGTCAGCAATCTTACCATGTACCTTCCTTTTATTCCTTTAACTTAAAAAGATGAAGTAATAAGGCTAAAACCATCTATTAGCTACTTTGAATAACAACACAGTAATAATATGATACCAACTTTCTAAATGGCTGAATTATCCCCTTGTTTAAGCCTTCCTTGGTAGTAAAAGCAGCTCTAAAATGTGTGTTGGGATTTGGTCATTGAGAATTTATTACACTTAGGGCCTTCTAATGATATAATAATAGAGAAATAATGTATCTGCCCATACTTTCAATTCAGTTTATCTACTGAGTACTGAGATGGAGGAGGTCTAGACTTGCAGATCAGACCATTCAGCTTTGTGGAATTATCAGGCCTCTGAACATAGACTAGATAGATGTACACTAATACAACATAGAATTTATCTCAATAGAGTTTCTGTCTTTCATAATAACAGCTCTGAAAGGGCAATTTCAGGGTATGTTTACCATTGAATCTGTATATATTTGTGTTCTATACACACCACACACATATAAAGAGGCATAGCCCCTCTCCCAAATAGCTCACAGTTAATAAACTGGGTGAATTGATAGAGGCAGCATTCAGAAGCCCCTAAAGACTATTACCCTCAGGGTTCATAATGCCATAAATAACTTCTGAAGAGGTCCTATTTTATGTCTTGTAAAGCAAAACATAGTCAAGCAACTTATGAGTGGACACTATCTAGATTGTTTTCTGTTCTTTGTGATAATGTGTTTTTTATCATAAAGTTTCATTGTGGTGTAGAAAACAAATGAAATAACTATCTCTGAAAAATAAAAACCATACTGACTGTAGCTTAGAATTATTTGGGGTAAGACATTGGTGAATTAAATTACCCTATTCTGAAAATACAAACAGGTTCCATTTCCAGTCTTCTTGTAATGATATACATGCCCAAAATGGCTGAGCATTACTCCAACATAGAAAGCAAATGTTGTAAAGCTATGGGCACTCAGTGGGCTCTAAGGGTAATAAGATTTGGTTAGAATTTGGAGCTCTTTACAATCTTCTTTGCCTTTTACTGTGTTTAAGATGAACTTGAAGGAATTCACGCATCATCAAAATCCCCCTTTGTTTCATCTCCTGTCACATCTGTCAGATGTCAAAGGAATGAGCTCTCATGTACAGAGAGCACCATGCTGTTTGGGGGACCTCTTTTCAATTGACTTATGGTTATGGAAAGGCAGCTTAGAGGCACAGTAGCTTTAAATATCTCTCTCTTTTTTTTTTTTTGGGTCCGGCCGTGGGGCCTGAACTCTGGGCCTGGGCGCTGTCCCTCAGCTCTTCAGCTCAAGGCTAGCACTCTACCACTTGAGCCACAGCGCCACTTCCAGCTTTTTTTTTTTTTCTGCTTATGTGGTGCTGAGGAATCGAACCCAGGGCCTCAGGCATGCAAGGCAAGCGCTCTACCACTGAGCCACCTTCCCAGCCCAAATATCTCTCTCTTTAAGAATATCCTTCACTGAACTCTTCAGAGAAAATCTTTTGCCTCTACACTCCAGCAAATTCTTGGCCACATACCTCAAAGATATATTAACTTTCTAATTATCTTCATTGATCTCTTATTATTAGCTTGTCATTATATTATTAGATAATCTGGTATTAACTTATTATAGATTCTTATTTCACTATCACATTATCACTTTTTCAAACTTTTTTTTTTGTGTGTGTGCCTGTCCTGGGTCTTGAACTTAGATGCTGTCCCTAAACTTTTTCACTCAGAATTGGCACTCTACCACATGAGCCACAACTCCACTTCTAATTTTTTCTTGGTTAATTGGAGATAAGTGTCTCACAGTCATTTTTGCCCAGGCTGGCTTTGAACTGCAATCTTCAGATATCAGCCTCCTGAATAGTTAGGATTACCAGCATGAGCCACAAGCACCCAGCTAAAACATTAATTGAAAATAACATTTGTACAAAATGTACTAATATAACATACCTTCGTTTGATGAACTTTCACCAAATGAACACAGCCAGACCATTATCAGTACCCTGAGGTTTTCCTATATAGAAGAGTAACAGTCCTGACTTCTCATCACAAAGATTAGGTGAGATTATGTTATACTTTATACACTGTTATTAATATGTCTGTCTAGCCTTTTTCACTCAACATATCTGTGTGGCTCATCCACATTGTCATAAGCAGTGGTGCATCCTTTGTTTTCATGGCTCTTGGGCATGGTATTGTGTAGATCTACAACATTTGCCTTCTATTTTGGCTCCAGTTTGGGGTGATTCACTGCTATAAACATAATAGTACCACTAGGAACATTTCAGTGCATATATTCTGTGACTACTTAACATTTCTCTTGAGTGTGTGCCTAGTAGAGGAATTACTTAATCCTAGGTTATATAAATGCTAAGTTTAGGGGCTGGGAAAGTGGCTCAGTGGTAGAGTGCTTGCCTTGCATGCATGAGGCCCTGGGTTCGACTCCTCAGCACCACATAAGCAAAAAGAAAAAAGTCGGAAGTGGCACTGTGGCTCAAGTGGTAGAGTGCTAGCCTTGAGCTAAAGAGCTGAGGGACAGCACCCAGGCCCAGAGTTCAGGCCCCACGACCGGACCCAAAAAAAAAAAAACAAAAAAAATAAATGCTAAGTTTTGGTTACCATCACTTTTGAAGTTGTTGTAAAATTATAAGGAACTACAAAAAACTACCACATAATCAAGGTTTTCTAGAAAATAATGTGTTCACATTTATAATTTAATACATATTTATATGTTATTTGCTATATTCTAACCTGTACTCTTAGTACTTTAAATGATTGATTTGTTTGGACTATCCTATGAGATAGATAGTATAGGTAGTAAACAGTATAGAACCAAATTAGAATCCAAGCAACCTGGTGCTAAAGTCTATTTTCTATTAACACTAATAAATATTTAATGAATAATAGTTTCATTCACTCCCCTATGCTTTTGTAGACAAAGGTGCCAATCGGTTAAAATAGTGGTACCCAAAATGTTTAGTATGAAACTGCTTCATATTTCCCTTTTTTCTTTTTTTTCTGCCTCTCCTGGTACTTGAACCAGGATCAGAGCTTCTTTGATTCAAGGTTAGCACTCTACCACTTGAGTCACAGCACCACTTCTGGCTTTTTCTGAATAGTTTATTGGAGATAAGAGTCTCCTGGCCTTTCCTGCCTGGGATGACTTCAAACAGTGATCTTCAGATCTTAGCCTCCTGAGTTGCTAGGATTACAGGCATACACCACTGGTGCCTGGATCTAGATATTTCTTCATGAAGGAACTTCCATCTTTTTTTTCCTTTGGATCCTATCTACTGACCAAAGAGGAAAATTTTCCTCTTTCCACAGAAACTATCTTAAATTCTAAAGAGGTTCTCTCTCTCTCTTTCTGCCCACTACAAAACAGAATCATTTCCATTTCCCCTGGTGCCACTGGGGAAATTTCTGTACAGTAGAATTTGATGACATATACAAGCTTCCTTTTCAAGACTACATTCCTTCAGGCACTCGTGGCATGAGCCTGTCATCCTAGCTACTCAAGAGGCTGAGATCCAATTATCTCAGTTTGAAGCAAGCCCAGGCAGGAAAGTCCATGAGACTCTGATTTCAAAACAAAACAAACCAAAACAAAAAACCCAACAAGATATGAAGCTATGACTCAAGTGGTAGAGTCTTGAGCAAAAAAGCTGAAGGGCAGTGCCCAGGCTTCGAGTTCAAGCCCCAGTACCAGCACAAAAATAAATACATTTTAAAGATTATATTTGTATATTCCTTTGAGCCACCTCCCCAAAGCCCTACTTTCCTAGGGAAAGATAAGAAACAGAGAATTAATACATTTGATTCCAGTATGTATGATTCTGGTAAGTAGAAAATGAAATTGAAGCATAAAGTCTAGCAGAAGAAATGAGAAAGGTTTCACTTTGAAGTAGATATGAAGCATAGGTGAAGGAGTGAGATTAAAAAGATTTTAACTCTAATCAAAACACTGGAATAGCTTAATCAGAACATATGGCTGGGACAGTGGCCTTGTGAGTCTTCTGAATGACCACCACAGCATAACAGCATATCTGCAGAGGAGAACTAGATAGAAGGTTTGGATGGACCAAAGAACACTTCGAATGCCAAGTGTAATGTCTTGGCTTTATTCTCCAGACCCTACAGAGGTCTTAGAAGAGGCTTGGGAATGGTTATGACACAAGGGAACTATGTCTGGGACCTGTTGCACAGCCTTTTGCCTACTAATGGCCCAAAGCCACAAAATAGAGAAATTGTTTTGCTTCCTCTTGTAACTTTATTTCTCAACAACTTATGAACTTAGCACTGTCATAACTTTCTGTTCACTTAGGACTACTCGCTCAAATGACACAAGGCCTAGATTTTATTAGTTGTGTTTGAAAACTTGGGTTATTACAAGGATTTTTTAAAATCCCCCCTCCTACCCCTTCCATGAAAATGCTGATAGCCAGCTGAGCTTCTGGCTTGTATGTGCCAAAAAACAACTGAAATCAAATGCTCATCAGGGGATGCACACTATGACTGGAATGTCCCTCTGCCAGCTGGCTACTCTGACACTTGTGATTCTTTTCATAATGTTTCCCACTTGGAGGTTACTAAGTAAGCCAAAGAAGCCAAGGTTAGGCTGGGGGCTGGGCAAATCCCAGAGGAGAGAAACAAATGGAAGAAAGATATCTCAGAAAGACACATCTTTTCAATGAATCCCCTTTAGCACTGTTACTTTTTCTTGTGTTTGTTCTTTGGGGGAAAGAGTCTCTTAATTTCTCCCATATGAACCAAATAGTATTTCATCCATCAAGGATTCGTTGTCTAAATTTGACAGCTTAGCTTACAAAACAGAGTTGAAAATATTCTTTTGGCTTACTATTTGGCTCAGTGGGAAGGGCGAGGTGACAGTATGAGACTGTCTGCAGGGGACTTTTGGTTCTGCCATGTACATGCTGGGAAGTCTTAGGAGAATTTCTTGCCATCATTTTTCTTATCAACTATAGCTGGGCACAGTGTTGCACTCCTGTAATCCCAGCTTCTCAGAGGACAAGGGAAGATGATCATAAATTGAAGACCATCTTGAGCAACATAGTGAGACTTGGTCCTCAGAAAAATTATTAAGTCCCTCATTCATTAAATATTGAGTTAAATTAATTATAGTAGACAAGAAAAAAAGTGAGTTGGTATTTGTATTAGTATTAATACTCTGCTTTTTATCTCTTTCTGCTCCTTTTTTAGAAATCAGTGCTCTTGCCAGGCACCAGTGGCTCATGCCTATAATCTTAGCTACTAAGTAATCTGAGATCTGAGGATCATAGTTCAAAGCCAGCCCAGGCAGGAAAGTCCATGGGACTCTTATCTCCAATAACCACCAGAAAACCAGAAGTGGCATTATGGCTCAAGTGGTAGAGCACTAGCCTTGAGCTAAAGTGCTGAGGGACAGGACCCAGGCCCAGAGTTCAATACCTACAACCAACCAAAAAAGAAAGAAAGAAAGAAAGATAGAAAGAGAGGGAGAGAGAGAGAAAGAAGAAAGAAAGAAAAAAGAAAGAAAGAAAAAAAAGAAAGAAAGAAATCAATGTTCTTTACTTTGAAATCATGCCTATCACTTTTGTTTAGCCACACATTAACTTAGATTTGGTGTCCAGTTTGGGTGAATGTTTACACAAATGAGTCCATTTTTTTTTGGCAAAATCAAATGCATTTCTTTTACTTTTGGAACTTTTACTTTGTCAATATTTTATTTATTTATTTTTGTATAACTATCATTTTTATTTTCTGAACTTTTTTATTTTCTGAACTATTGATGAGTTACAAACTGCTCTAAATATGTTTATCGCTCCCAAGCATAAGTAAGTAAAAAGAAATAAAACTCTTAGCAGTGTAACATAAAACTGAGATACTGAATTGAAATCCCTTTGTACAACTACGTAAAGATAATTTTTTAGAAAAATCTGGTCACTGGTAGCTCACATCTAGAATCTTAGCTATTCAGGAGGTTGAGATCTGAGGATCACAACTCAAAGCTAGTCCAAGAAGAGGGAATGCCTATGAGACACATCTCCAATTAACTACCAAAATCCAGAAGTAGAACTGTGGCTCAAATGATAGAGTGTCACACAGTTAAGCCCCAGTATGAACACACTGCACAAAAATAAGTGATAAGTAAAACCTAATAGAAGAAATGTCATACAAAATGAGAGACATTTGAATGTATTTTTCTCTGAGCTAGTGATCTTCATTGAACCCTTTTTCTCAGTTTCTGGACAAGGTAGGCTGCTCTACTACTTCTCCAATCCTAAAATGATCATTTTAAGATCATTGTACTGTTTGCTAGCTCTCTGAATGAAAATATTGAACCAATAAAAATCATTATTCCTCAAACTTAAATGTGAGGGTATCACACTTGGTTGGTTTGGTAACTGTCATCCCTTGGTGGCTGCTCAGCAGACAACCATCTCTGAGGGAGTGATAAATACTTAAAAGTGAATGATGCTTGGATGCTAAGAAAGTAGAAAACTGGCTTACATTGAAATCATGTGACTCTACATGATTTGGAATGAATTTCTGCTGAATTATAACCAATACTTTTGTCCCCTCATGTCTAAGATGAGAATGATTATAAATTTTCTTAACAGTGACCCTCTTATTGAAAGTTATTTTTCTTAATGAAAGAAAATTGTGAAGTGTTTTGAGTGCCTCAAAATAACTTAGGATCAAGACCTACAAGGTAGGGTGATACTTTATTAGTTTCAGTAAGATCTGTATGAACAAAACCTTGTATAATTTTAAAAAGAAGTGGGTCAGCAAGAATCACTATGCTGAAATAAGAACACACAGGCATGTGTGTAGATCAATTTTTTGAATTATTTATTCTCATCATTGATTGCCTAATTAAGTAATGTGGATACAAAAATTCCAAAGTGCATTCCAGAATTGAAAATAGAAATGCAATGGTAAATCTGTCTGGCTTGGAAGAGTCCATTTGAGATACCAACAGGGGTCGATTTTTTTCTTTTTTGGGTCCGGTCGTGGGGCCTGAACTCTGGGCCTGGGCACTGTCCCTCAGCTCTTCAGCTCAAGGCTAGCGCTCTACCATTTGAGCCACAGCACCACTTCCGGTTTTTTTCTTTTTGCTTATGTGGTGTTGAGGAATCAAACCCAGGGCCTCATGCATGCAAGGCAAGCACTCTACCACTGAGCCACCTTCCCAGCTTCAGGGGTCGATTTTAAAAGGGAACTTGATTCACAGTGTCCCCAACTTCATATCCAAATTTACTTACATTTAAAGAAAAAGATGAAATACAAAGCCAGGCATAGTAATCACATTTGTAATCCCAAGCATTGGGGAGCCAGTGCAGGAGGACTTTGAATTTGAGGCTAGCCAGGACTTTGCAATGAGACCTTGGTTCAACAATATTTCATCACCCCCAAAATGAGGAAAATAAAAGAAACTAAGCCTATCAATCATACTTAAGCCAGAATCTGAGAGGGATTTCCAGACATGTCACATAATTGGACAGGAAGCCTGCTTGGAAATTCAGGTGTTCATGAACTACAACTTTCTAGATATACAGCAAATCAAAAGACTAAAGTTTAGACAATCCCAACATGAGTAACAAAATTGTCAATTAGAAGCTATGGTATTTATTTAACTAATGGTTGGCACATTGGCTTGTTTATTATTGACCCTTGTGAGAAAATTAGGGTGCTGAGATGTACATTCAACATATAAAAATAGGACTATTTGTTTAAAGTATAAATAAAAGGAAACAAATCAAAACCAATAATAAGCAGAAGGTGGTACAATTGAAGAAAAGGAAAATAAAACATAGTTCTCAATTCTTATATTAAAAACACAGTGTTGGGTTGGGAAGGTGGCTCAGTGGTAGAGTGCTTGCCTTGCATGCCTGAGGCCCTGGGTTCGATTCCTTGGCACCACATAAGCAAAAAGAAAAAAGCCGGAAGTGGTGCTGGGGCTCAAGTGGTAGAGTGTTAGCCTTGAGCTGAAGAGCCAAGAGACAGTGCCCAGGCCCAGAGATCAGGCCCCACGACCGGACCCCCCAAAAAAACAAAAAAAAAAACACAGTGTTTATCAACTTTAATAGGATATAAAAATATTTTCACTATGAAATTGTAGGATTTATAAAGACAATAAAAATAAGATATGATCTAAAAAAATCACGAGTGCTAAAAGAAGATAGATGAGAAATTTAAAACTTGTTCACATATCCTCAGAGACTCTTAAAGGTGTTCTAGGTATTATAGATATAAATATTCACAATAGAGAATTTGTGCTGGTAAAATAATCTTAAATTTCACCATAAAAATAACAAAGTCTAAGAACTTAACATATTTAATACATTAAATTTGGAATGAAATAACACATCTCAGAATTTCCACTGTGGAAAGTCAACTCTTAAATGCAGGTGGCTCATACCTATAATCCCAACTACTCAGGAAGTAGAGATCTTGAGGACTACTGTTAAAAGGCCAGATTGGGCAGAGAAGTCCATGAGACTCCACCTCTAATTAACCAGGGGGAAAAAAAAAAGCCTGAATGAAGGAGGCATGGCTTAGGTGATAGAGGAATTTGTGGAATGTGTGCTGTGGCTGGTGGTGTGTGTGTGTGTGTGTGTGTGTGTGTGTGTGTGTGTGTGTGTGTGTGTGTGTGTGTGTGTGTGTGTGTGTGCCAGTACCCTGTCTTGCTCAGCTTGCTTCCTCTCAAATGGTGCTCCATCAGTCTGGTATTCTCGCTGATTAATTCAAGATAGAGTGAAACAGACTTTTCTGCCTAAGATGGCTTTAAATCTCCATCCTTTTATCTTAGCCTTCATTACAGCCTTGAACCATCAGTGTCCAGGTCATCCCAGAGATTTTTTTTTTTTTTGGTCATGGGGCTTGAACTCTGGGCCTGAGCACTGTGCTTCAGCTATTCAGCTCAAGGCTAGCGCTCTACCATTTGAACCCCAGCACTACTTCTGCCTTTTTCTGGTTATGTGGTGTTGAGGAATCAAACCCAGGGCCTCCTGCATGAGAGGCAAGCACTGTACCACTGAGCCACCTTCCCAGTCCCATCTCAGAGATTTTTTTTTTAAAGGACACATATGAATAATTTTCCCAGAAAGCAAAGGAGTAATAAGGAAAAGATGAAAATCCTAAGAAAGAAGCGGGTATTGAAAATAGGGAACCAAACGTAAACTCAAGAGTTACAGATAATAATTAATAACAAGAAAGAAAAACAATGTTAGGAGATGTGATAAATAAAATATATTCTGGATGGGAAAAATATTAAACCTTTACATGAATATCACCATTAAACAACTGAGAATTTTGATGAAAAGTTCTTACAATAGAGTGTTATTTGGACATAAAGAAGAATGAAATTAATGGTGTTTTCAGGAAAAATGGATAGAACTGGATATTAACTGTATTAAATAATCCAGTCTCACAAATAAAACCATGATGTTATCTCTCATATAGGGAATTTAAGGCAAAAAAACTAAATAGGTCATGAATATAAAAGAGGAAGAGATATGGATGTGGAAAGAGAAAATGTGGTGGAGAAGAGGATAAAAAATAGGTAATAATAGAGAGTACAAATATGATAAAAATACATTAGTGTATATTTGGAAATCTCATAATGAAACTCATTATTGATTTTAAAGCCAAAATCCTTGGAGAAGTGGAGAATGGGAAAAAAATAGAGTGTTATATTCTAGAAAGAAAATTAATTCAATAATTAATGCTTATTTGAAGCATTCAGAATGTAAAAATATTAAAGATTTCTGTTAAAAATTAATCTCATGCTAATTATCAGACCTTATTTTCCACAAAAATATAGAAATCAATGTACAATTCTACTGAAAGGAAAATTTGTGAAAATAGAAGTCTCAAGAAATCTCTAGAGAGGCTGATCATTGAGAATGTAAGAAATTCAAAACAGAGATGGAGATGTGGCTCAAGTAACAGAGGACCAGCCTAGCAAGCCCAAGGCCCTGAGTTTAAGCCGTTGAACACCCTCCCCCCCCCCAAAAAAAAAGGAAGAAAAGAGGAAGGAAGAAAATTAAGAAATATAAAAGATTTTCTTAGATTTGTAAGAGGTCAACAGATAACTACAAATGTATGGTTTTTAAAATGGTGATTGACCAAAAGATGAATCCTTATAAAGACCTCAAGCAGAGAAACCCATCAGAATCAGTTAAATGAAAGGATAAATCTCAACAATCATTGGCAATAGGGCTACAGGATGGAAAGGTAAACATATAATAGATAATATTAATGTAATGCAAAGTATCTAAAACTCTAAATTATATTAAGGGAAACAGGCCATAAAGGAAAGATGAAGCAGAAAAAGAAGCTAAAATAATTTCTTTATTTTAGATAAACAGAGCTAAATTCTAGTTTTCTTTTCTAATTCTGATCATTAGAAAATACAAAGTAAAACATAATTCTGGTCTTTAATATGATAAAAAAAAAAAGATGTTTTTCTAAAATACCAAGCATTGAGAAAGATTAAAATCCAAACACATTAGTACTAAGAATTATAAGTTGATAATGTCACTAATAATAATTATTGTGCACAAACTGAAAGCTTCTAAATTGAAGGCAACAAAAATTAAGAACCAGTTTAAAAAACATTTAACTACATGATACTTATAAGAGAGAATCTAAAATGAGATGAGACAGATAATTGAAAATAAAGGAATGAGAAAATATACATTAGGTATTCACAGAAGAAAAGAGAATATTATTTCAGAAGAGGCACAATGATATTAACATTGATCAGTAGAATATTACATGATACTATATATACATATATATATTTCAAAAGGAAAACATGATGACATTCAACTCACATGTTGAGTATGATATCTCTTATTCTATATAAAACAAGGATATTAGAAATATAAATAGAAAGAAATATTGTTTTAGGGACTTTTACTAAACATCTGTTGGCCCCTGATTAGTATATAATTAGTATGTATAATTAGTGTTTTTCAATGTACAGGTATCAGACTTGTCTGTTTAAGAGGAGAAAGAATATATACATATATTTTATTTTCATAATTAATAATTGTTTATAAAATCCTAGCAAACACTGTGACAACAAAAATGTTCCAAAGTTCTCAAATCAGAACTCCACTTGACAACCATAATATGAAATCTGTAATTTTTAAGTTTAAATAAAAATTCCCAAACACTTTTCAAATTACCAATGCCTTTCTAAATAGCAATTTAGGAGAGGAAAATAAGTAAAATTGCAAACAGGCTTTGAAATGATGAAAACAAAATCATGATTGTATGTTCAAAGGCAAATCTGTAGCCTGAAATAAATGTATATGTATATATATATATATACATATATATATATATATATATATATACATATATATATGTGTATATATGTATTTTTTTGGCCGTGGGGCTTGAACTCTGGGCCTGGGCTCTGTCCCTCAGTTTTTCAGCTCTAGGCAAACACTCTACCACTTGAGCCACAGCGCCACTTCTGGTTTTACTGGTGGTTAATTAGAGATAAGAGTTTCACAAACTTTCCTACCCCGGCTGGCTTTGAACCACCATCCTCAGATCTCAGCCTCCTGAGAGCTAGGATTATAGGTATGAGCCACCGCACCCAGCAAAATGTTTTTGTCATTTTTGTTTTGTTTTGTTTTGTTTTGTTTTGGGGGGGGGGTCCGGTCATGGGGCCTGAACTCTGGGCCTGGGTGCTGTCCCTCAGCTCTTCAGCTCAAGGCTAGCACTCTACCACTTGAGCCACAGCGCCACTTTGGCTTTTTTCTTTTTGCTTATGTGGTGCTGAGGAATCGAACCCAGGGCCTCATGCATGCAAGACAAGCGCTCTACCACTGAGCCACCTTCCCAGCCCCTATTTTTGTCATTTTTAACTGAAAACATTTTAAAACTAACTTTAACTTTACTTCAAGAAGTTAGAACAATGATAAAAATAAACAAGAGGAAGAAAATATGAATGATAAATATACAAATTATTGTTAGAGGAAAAAAAATAATTAAAATGACAAATACAAAATTGAATTCCCACAGAAAAATAACAAGCAATCTGATTATAACCAAATCTAACTAAGAAAAAAAACATAAAATTAGAAACATGAAAGAACATGTAATTTTAAAGGGCTTTTAATGGTGGTTTTTAAATGTGACTTAAACACAATATTTAAAATAATATAATTTGCATTAAGTTGAAGATTTTCATGAGAATTCAGAGATAATGAAGAAAAATGTTGACAGTCAAAGAAAAAATGTTTATTATCCACTGAAGAGCTCAAACTAAGAACATTTTCAAGTTGTGTTTTCAAGCTAAAGAAACAAAAAATTGTTTTCAGTAAGTACTTCCAATGTTCAGAAAAGAATAGTTACTAGCATGAATATTCTTTGTGGCCTTAAAAAAACAAGTGGAAAGATATTCTAATGTGGTACTTGAAGTTATGATGATTGTCATAGCAAAACCTAAAAATGATTACTATAAATGTGGACATTTGGGCAAAAGATTGAGATATGCAGTTCAAGTATAATAAAGCCAGAATCTTTGCTGGACACTTAAGAATTATCCTAGGAATTCAAGTACATAAATTCTAATGGCTATTACACCAATAGGCTGTAAGGTTGGTTAATATTTCAGCAAGAAAATTATGACAGAATTTAAGAAACATTCTTGAACTTCAAAACTTCCTTAGTAAGCTTAGAATAAAATATTTTATCAACATAATAAAGACTATTTATTCAGCCAACATAATATTTTATTATAGAAGCATCATAAACAAGTTAAGAATATTAATAAAACTAAAAAACAAGTTGAGAATATTTTCATAATCATTATCATTTTAAACTGTTCAAAGAGTGGTTCTAAAACACATATACACCAAAACATATATTTTCTAATTTTTTAAATTATTCACATAGACAAATTGTTTTCAATAATATATTTGTTCACTGAAGTAACAGAGAACTAACATTTAAAACTGCACTGGATGAAATATAATGGTTCAGAAAAATGGTCAAGTGAAAGTTAAATATACAGACTTCATTATATTGCTTTAAATACAGTAGAAATAATGAAAACATTTCATTCAAAAACAACTAAAATATCACAATATATACAGGATTAGTCATGCAAAGACTTATAGAAAGTGAATATAATGGAGGATACAAAAAAGCCCTGAGAGAAATAAAAAGCTTTTCTGGAACGAGTACAATGGCTATTAAGTAAGGAGAAAATTTGAAAATGAATTATTGTAGGATAGGCATAATAAAAAGATAATATTTCAAAACAATTTTAAAGTGTATTAGAATAATACACTTACTAAGGAATTCTTGACTTCTTGGGATATGAAAATAGGTATACCAAGAACATAGAGCATATTGAACATCTAGTACATTCTAAAATAAAAAAATCAAAATAAAATACTTAAATAATGAAATCATAAATGAATCAAGATGTGAGACAATTATTAATTATATAAGACAATTACTAAATGGAAATAAAAAGTATCTTTATACTAGAAAACAAAATAAGCTGTAAAATGATTTGACATTTTAAAGTTAAAAACAAAAGACATGAACACACACACACATGAACCTACAAAAGAAGTTTATCTCAGGATGCGACATTTTTTCCAACTATATAACTAAAAGAAAGATCCTGGGCTGGGAAGGTGGCTCATGGTAGAGCATTTGCCTTGCATGCTTGAGGCCCTGGGTTCGATTCCTCAGCACCACATAAGCAAAAAGAAAAAAGCCGGAAGTGGTGCTGTGGCTCAAGTGGTAGAGAGCCAGCCTTGAGCTGAAGAGCTGAGGGACAGCGTCCAGACCCAGAGTTCAGGCCCCAGGACTGGACAAAAAAAAAAAAAAATTCCCCTCCCCCAAGTAGAATAGATTTGATCATGGAAAATAAAATTTGAATTTTCTCAAAAACAGAAGGAATATCAAGAACTGAAGTAAAATCTCTTCCTTCCTGAAAAATAATTTTATTGATTTATTGATTGATTGGTTGATTACAAGTCCTCTTGCTCTGGCTTGGTTTATTTGCTTGAAGCTGGTGCTCTACCCCTTGAGAAACACCTCCAATTCTGGTTTTTTTTTCTGGTTTACTGATAAGACTCTCAAGGACTTGATCTGCCCAGGCAGGCTTTGAACTTGGAGTCTCAGGTCTCAGACTCCTGCATAGCTAGGAGAACAGGTGTGTGTCACCATATCACGACTATAAATATAACTTTTAAATTAAAATAAAACTACATAGATTGATGACAAAAAGTACTATTCAATTAATATATGAAAAACTCCAGGTAAATCTTAAAACCTACACAGAAAATTTAGCAAGAGTTATACATTGAAGAAAAAAGAAGGGAAGGGAAAGGAAGGGAAGGGAAGGGAAGGCAAGGCAAGGCAAGGGAAGGGAGGGATGGAGGAAGAAATGAAAGGAGGGAGGGAGGAGGAGACAGGAAAAAGAAAACAAACAGTAAAACTAAACATGGGAGTTGAAATTCTTTTGTTTTGAAAACTATATTTTTCACTTACCAATGCCCAGTATTGCTGAACGTGAGAAACTGGGACACCTTTTCTGGAAAACAAGTTTGGAAGTGTGTATCATTAACTATATCATTCAATTTAACACATTTACTTTTAGCTAATTCTCTTTAAGAAACTAATTAGGGCATGTTTGAGGGCAGGAACATTTAGTGCTGTGTTATACACATATTTAGTTGTATCCAATATAAGTTACCTGAGATGTCACACAACACCAACTTCACTAGCAAAGTGTATTTGCTAATAGTAAAAGCAACAAACTTTGAACCTTATTTAATAAATTACAGTGGATCTGGGCACTAGTGGCTCATACCTCTAATTCTAGCTACTCTGGAGGCTGAGATATGAGGCTACTCTAGGCAGACTCTTATATCAACTCAACCAGCAAAAAGCAGGAAGTAGAGCTATGGCTCAACTGGTAGAGTACCAGTCTTGAATAAAAAGACTGACACAACTAATTAATTAGTGCAAAATCCAGGTTTCTTTAATATTACTATCATATCACAAGGTATTTTATGTTAGGAAATGAGAAGTACTATGTCAAATGTCCCAGAAGAAATGTTTCCAGAATCCAGAGCCTTTCTTAAAGTGTATATTGTACATTTATGTATGTTATAGAGGAGAAAAAAGAGAACTACTGCCATGTGATGGTGACTTACTCCTGGCTACTCAAGAGGCTGAGATCCAAGTGCCATGGTTTGAAGTCATCCTAGGCAAGAAAGTCCATGAGAGGCTTATCTCAATTAACCACTAAAATGTTGGAAGTGAAGTTGTGGCTCAAATGGTAGAGTGTAGCCTTGAGTAGAAAAAACTAAGAGACGGTGTGCAGGTGCTGAGTTCAAGCTCTAGTGTAGAAGGAAGAAGGGGAAGAAGGAAGGAAGGAAGAAAGGGAGGGAGGGAGGAAGGAAGGAAGGACGGAAGGAAGGAAGGAAGGAAGGAGAGAGGGAGGGAAGGAGGGAGGGAGGGAGGGAGGGAGGGAGGGAGGGAGGAAGGGAAACAAGGAAAGAAAGAAAACAAATAAAAAACAGAACCATTTGAAAAATTAAGTCTGGTACAGACACTGTAAATATTCTCATGGAAAAAGTTTGATGGGCCTGGCGAATGTTTTCCAGAACAGGATGAAATCTAGAACAGGATGGAGCTAGACATATCTAGATGTATAGTGACCACGAGAGTAAGGAAGAACAGGTGGGACGTTGACCTACGGTAGAAGGGGTGCATTTTTTTCCCTTTCCTCTTTGTTTCTTCTTTTCTTTCTTATCTTCTTTCTTTCATTTTTACTGGTACTTGGGTTTGAACTCAGGGTCCCAGGTTTGCTAGAAAGGCTCTCTACTACTAAGCCATGCCTCCAGCCCGATATTTTTTTGTTTTATAATTTCCTGAGTGCAAAATATTATGAAATTATAAATAAAGGACATGTACAAAATAATCCTGAAATCTTTTTTTATTCCAGTCCATATGCCAAGAATCTGCTTTATTTAATCAGTTCCATCACATGCTAAAATGAAAGTTTCTGGCAGGACAAAAAAAACCTGGCTTTCATCTAACTGGCCAAAAGTTCTTCTATGGCTTTTAGTATTAAACATTTAATTAAAACTAAACACACATATATTTGTGATAACATATCTATATATATCATATATGTTTGTTTATCATGTAAAATACATATGTATATTCATATGTGTGTATACACACATACACATATGTATAATCATGAAACATCACTTTATCCTACATGTCATTTACTTTGACCTTGGTTAGTTAGTGCCCTTTGGAAATGAAAAAGAAAATACCAAAAATTTAACTGAAATTCCTGTAGTAACCAATGAAAATATCATTAAATAATATGAACAATGCTACAGAGTTTTGGAAAAGCGCTGTCCAACTTCCTGCTATTTTCCTACTCCTGGAATTTTCCTATGAAACTGGGAGTTCTGCCCTGTGCTCATGCATCTCTCCCCACAACTATCTTGCTAACAACTCAGTATACTAAAGGGCACATGCAACATTGCAATAAGTGCATTCTGTGATCTTGTTTCTTGGGAAACTACCAGCCATTGTGTGTGTGTGTGTGTGTACACTGAGGCTTGAACTCGGGGCCTGGGCACTGTCCCTTCACTTTCTCATTCAAAGCAGGAGCTCTGCCACTTGGGTAATAGCCCTATTTCTGCCTTTGAGTGGAGCTGGGATTACAGATATCTGCCACCATGCTGTTTATTATTTTTATCGTAACAAATTTATTGGAAACCATTCAGAAAATACAGAAATGCTTGTATATTATCATTATTCTATTAAAGAATTATCACAACATTTAGGTGTTGATCTTTCTATTTTATAAATAGCAATTTAGACCCCATTCTCTATGACTTAAACATAATATTTGTTGAGTAATATTCTAAGAGAAAGTTTTGCCATACTAGATATACTTAGATTGAACTCAGTCAGGGCCTTGGTGCTGTCCTTGACCTTTTTGTGCTCAAGATTAGCACTTTACCACTTGAGCTGTATCTCCACTTTGGGTTTTTTTGTAATTTATCAGAGATAAGAATCCCATGGACTTACCTACCTGGGATGACTTCAAACTGTAATCCTCAAATCTCAGCCTCATGAGCAAAAGTAAAAGCCACCAACATCTGGCTGTCAAACTACTTTTATAGCAGTAAAGCACATGATATTATTGATGAATCATGCTATTTTCCTCAATAATCTTTATATACTGAAATTTTCCTGTTTCTCTGACCTATATGCTTTAGCATTACCAATAAGTGAATTCCAACACAACTATGTCTTGGTTTTCTGTTTATTTGCTAGAAATCAAATCTGAGGCACTACTCACACATACACACAAACACACATTTTTACCAATAATCTAGGTTCCCAGCTATGTTTTTCTATTTCATTCTATTATATATCATCTGGAGATAGATGCCCAAGGGCTGACAATTTTTCAAGAATTTTAGGGGAAGAAAGAGACTATATCACATTTTCAATTTCCTTTTATTTTCTTATATGCCACATGATCCCACATAAACTAAACAAAAAATAAATAACCTCCAAAACTTTTCAGGGAAGGCCATTTATGGGTTCAGAAGACTTCACTAAAAATTCGTTTTTGACCTTCAGAAATCCCATGTCTCCTCTCTCCCTACATGAAGAAATCTTTTTGAATTGTTTCATGTTTTGTAGACCCTTGTCTTCAAAATCATCTTGGTTGTCTGCCCCTGCCTTGCTCCTCTGTTTTCTCCCCAGGGCAATGGAGACACACAAGACAGTAGGAGAGCCAAGGATTTGTTATTATACGTTTTACAGTCAGAAAATCCTGATAATCAACAAGTCTTCATCTTCAGTTCGAAAGAGAAACCACCAGATAATTCTAATTTTATATTTATTAGCCAGCACTTTTGGGGGGGGGGGTCCAGTCGTGGGGCCTGAACTCTAGGCCTGGGCACTGTCCCTCAGCTCTTCAGCTCAAGGCTAGTGCTCTACCACTTGAGCCACAGCGCCACTTCCGGCTTTTTTCTTTTTGCTTATGTGGTACTGAGGAATCGAACCCAGGGCCTCATGCATGCAAGGCAAGCGCTCTACCACTGAGCCACCTTCCCAGCCCCATTGGCCAGCATTTAAAGTATAAAGCAAAGTAGTGGAATGAACACAGTAATTAGTAGACCCTGGAACTGAGGCCATGGACCTAATCTTGTTAACTGGTTCATTATCTTGATCACTGTATCACCTTTCCATTCCCTACAAAATGGGCAAAGAACCTTAGCAACCACATATGGGTAAAGCATATTTGAGCAAATCAGCTGCTTCCATCCTTAATTTCTTGTGAGAGACAAATATAACATCCATAATTACTGTCCCTCATGTCTAAAGTCACAGAGGAATTAGTGGCATGGTTGGAATTCTGTTGAATTAGCAGGGCTCAGACATGTCTCTGAATCAAAGTATTATACCTAAAGCACTTTCATACATTCCAAATTTACATACATATATATACATATACACATATGTATATGTATGCATATATACACATATATGTATATATACATGTACACACATATGTATATACATAGATATGATATATATCATATTTATATGAGCTGGGTAGGAGTGGCTTATGCCTGTAATCCTATCTATTTAGGAGAATGAGATTACAATTTGAAGCCAGCCTGAGCAGGAATGTCTGTAAGAAAGTCATCTCCAATTAACAGTAAGTGGGAAGTGGAGCTGTGGCTCAAGTGGTAAGAGCATCAGCCTTCAACAAAGACTGAAGGATAGCACCCACGCCCTGAGTTCAAGCCTCCATACCAGCACACACACATACACAATTACATATCTATCTCTCTATCTATCTAAGAATGAAAGCTACACTACCCCCCCACTACTGTATTTATTTTCAGACAACTTTAGGAAGATGCTATTTACATGAGGAATGCTTTGGTTAATGTTCAGGAAATTGCAACAAATATTGTCTCTAAATGGCCCCATACATCATAAAGTAAAATTTAACAGATTAGGACTAAACACTACACTCTCATGGAAGTTTTGTGCAGTTGTCTCATATTTCTGTAATCGTAGCTTTTTTTTTTAAATCTCTCTTGCTTATTGTCAGCTGTGAGTGATCCAAACGCTTATTCTCCATTTGCCTCCTCCTTCAATTACATATTCTTTTTGTCTTTGGGTACCTACAATACAGCCTACAAGCCAAACAGATTGGATTCCTTTCTATCTGCAGTGCACTGATTCCAATAGAACCCCTAAGAGCATTTCACAGTGGGCCCAACAGTCTCCTTCACCAGTACAGAAAATTAACAATGAATTCCATCTGAAAATTTGCAGACTCAAAAGCTCAGAAAATGATAATTCCTCAAATCTGTGAAATTCCAGATTTCTAATTTCTTTTGTAACTTTTACAGAATCTTCTCATCATTTTCATTCATTTCTCAAGCTACCAAACTCACAATGAACCACATTTTCTACTCAGTTTTTCCTGTGTGCTGAGTCAGTTACAAATGATACAATTACTTCCTCAAAAAACAAACAGGCATTAAGCAGTCTCCCCTTACCCAATCTGTCCTAGAATCTGGGGGCCCAAAGGCACAGTTGTTCTCAAGCACACACAAACACAACTACTTTATTAAGATTTGCTTATGAAGTATATAAAATAATTTCACTGTATATGCTATGCCTTTAAAGAATTCAAGATGATTTCTTTTTTTTTTTTTAATTTTATTTTATTTGTGAACATACTGTACAGAGGGGTTACAATTACATGGGCAAGATAATGCATACATTTCTTACCAAGCGTTGCAGCCAAGATGATTTCTTTAAAACCACTTTCTATCTCACTAATGTTCCTGGTTAGTGCACAGTGATCCTAAATCCCATTTTGTCATACTTTAAATATTTTGCAGTTGTGATTTTCTAACATATGTTTCGCCTATGTTAATTTCTTTGTTTCTTTGATTTGTGCAAGTGTTGGGGCTTGAAGCCAGGGCCTTAGCTTTTTCCCTCAAGGACTGTGCTCTATCACTTGAACTACATATCCACTTCCAGCTTTTCTGGTGGTTAGTTGGAGATAAGTGTTTTACAGACTTTGGTGCCTGGACTGGCTATGAACTGTGACTGTCAGATTTCAGCCTCCTGAGTAGCTAGGATTACAGGCATCAGCCACTGGTATCCAGCTTGTCCTACATTAATTTCTTAATAAGTTTGTGCTAAATTCATACATACATGCTAAATTGATAAGTTCATGCTAAGTGCATAATTTTTATGCAATGTTGACAACTTTCCTCAAAGCAGTATTTATGAAAATCAAATAAGCCTACATTCCTTCTTGCATTCAATTACAAAATCTCTCCCAAAAGGGAGAATTACAATAACTTTTGTTCCTAAAATAATACTCATTATTTTAATATAATGGCATTTAAATAATAAAATTACTAATACATTTCTATATTTCACTTATACATTATTTAATATCTGTTTGGCAGATATCTAAAATAAAGTGCCGTTCTTTTACTTTAGATCTTCTTTACATGTTTGTAACTATTCCAATCATATTTATTATTTTTTGCTTTGCCGGTTGTAGTTTAGAAATATATTATTTACATTTCTGTTTTTTTGGGGGGAGGGAGAGTACTTGAACTCTGGGCCTTGGCTCTGTCAGTTAGCTTTTTTGCTTGAGGCTGTCACTATACCACTTGAGCCACAACTCCATTTCTGGCTTTTTTTTCTGGTTGATTGGAGATAAGAGTCACATGGATTTTATTTCCTGGGCCAGCTTCAAATGGTGATCCGCAGATCTCAGCCTCCTGAGTAGTTAGGATTACAGGTGTGGGCCATCAGTGACCAGCTATTTCTATTTCTTGTCCGATTAATTTTAATCTTTCTTGACCCTCTTCCTGATACTACAAAGATGTTCTAAACTCCACCCATCTCTACACTTCTATTCCTTCTTTCCACCTTCTGCCAATTACCTGTACGTATATTTTCACTTATGTGGGAGTAATGGAGTTTTAAGTTATAAATTGATACATAAGGTTATTTTAATATTCAACTCATATTGAGTGTTTATTTTTTGATGATACTTAGATTTGAACTCAGGGCTTCCTTCCTCTTTGTTCACCAATTCTGGGCAGGTTGACATGCTTCTTGGCAGAAAGAATGCCGCCATCTTTGTGTAAAGTAATTCACTTTAACTGTATACTTGAGACATACAATCTGTAGCTTCTAGTTTACTAAACCTGGGTGACAAAAGGTGATAATGTGAATTTCTGTAACAGTTGCCATTACAAATGGACTATGTTTAGCTCACAAAAATCAAGACTGATCTGTAGCTCAAAATGGTATTCATTCATGTTTACAGCACCTTGTTTCATAATGTACTTTGAGTAGCTTAAATAAAAGTCATCTGTTCAAATATAAGTGAATAATATACTTATGAATTATAATAAACCAAAACAAGATAATGATTATGTTTATTAAATGAGTGCACAGTGAAATGCACTTGTACTCTTAGGGATGCAGCAGGTTAAGGCAGGAGAATTACTTGTGCCTAGAGTATTGAAAACAGACTGGGAGACAAAACAACAAGACTGTGTAGCTAAATTAAAAAAAAATTACAGTGAATCAGGCTAAAGTACTATAATACATTGCTATTAATTTACTTCTGAGTTTCTAATAGTTGAAGAATAAGAGAGACATAAGCAGGAAAGACCTCTGGAAATTTCAAGGAAAACACATTTTATAATACTTAATTCTGAAACAATTTTTTTCTGAAAGGCTGTGATCCAATTTAAAATAGGGAAGGGAATCAAATATACCCATCATCTATGCTTTCTGAATTTTTTTCACATGCATATAAAAGTTTTTTTTTTTTGCCAGGAATACATTGCAATGAGAAAATTGTAGATTCAAATTCAGAACATTCGAGATACATGTTTTATAAAAGCAGTGTTATATATTTAAAAACAAAACAAAACAACTTTCTAAGGTAGGTGCCAGTGCCTAGCTACTTAGGAAGCTGAGAGCTGGGGAATCACAATTTGAAACTAGCCCAGGCAGAAAAGCCTGTGAGACTTTTTTCCAATGAGCTAACAAAAAGCCAGAAGTAGTGCTTTGGCTCACTAGCTTTGAGCAAAAAAGGCTCAAGAACAGTGGGCCCTGAGTTCATGCCCCAGGATTAGAGAAAAAAAAATGATATGGTTCAGAGAGTTAAATTTCCTTATTTTCCTATTCTCTGTAAACATATTATTTCATTATTCCTAATAAGATCATTTGCAGATGAATGTATTGGATATAGGGAACTGAAGCAAAGTCAGTCATGTGGAAGTCTGAGACACAAAAATGCAGAGGTATTTCACCAATCAGAATCCAGAAACAATAAACCTAGTTATTTGTTATCCTCACTGATGAAGCTATCCTAATATGATAGAATCTTAAATGTAAAACAAAATCTTATTAAAATGGATGTTTGGGGATAAAGTGAACAAATTACATCATGACACATGGAATATATAGCTAGAAATACAACATTTAGTTTTTTTTTTTAATTAAAACACAAGATTTGTAAATGAACTCCTGAAATGCCTGTAAAATTAGTAATTTTCATGTAAAACTGTGTACACTAGCAGACAGAAGATATGTTGACATTTTATGAATAGAAGACTATTAAATAGGATGCTATAATTCATCTTGTTTTTAGAAATATGTAAAATAGTCAACAACATTTCTCAAGCTTTTCTCATCTACAATCTTTCCTAAACATTCTTCTTTCCTAACATACATTCCATTAAAGAAGGAGGAGGCGGAGAAGTGGGAGGAGGAGGAGAAAGAGAAAGAGGTGGTAAAGAAGGAGGAAAGAAAGGAGGGAGGAAGAAAGGAAGAAAAAGAAAGGAAGCAAAGGGAAGGATGGAAGGAAAGAAGGAAGAAAGAGTGGAAGAGAGAGGGAGGGAATAAAACTCTGGAAGTACTGCTCTGCTTTGCCTCCCCGCCCCGTTTTCCAGATCATCCTCAAAATCATGGGCTCAAGGGATCCTCTTTCTTCAACTTCTCACAACAGACTCCAGTAGCAGAAACTTCAAGTGCTTAAAAGTACTTAGTACTTCTCCATCTTTGAATTATTTTGCTCTAGATTTGCAGGCAGAAGTTTTCTTCACACCTGTTTTTAGAGAAAACTGATAGGGTCAAAGAATCCAGGAGAAAATAATAAAACTTTGAAATATTACTAGGCTGTAAGTGGACAAGTATTCTGACAGAAGAGCAGAGAATAACAACACATTGGAGGCTGCTTTCACTTGGCACAATATCTTACCCAAAACAAAGTGCTTGACAAACGCTATTTTGATTGGATCACACCCAGTGAAGCAGGCAGGGCCCAGAATACTGTCCTCTAATTACCATTAATCATTAAGAGCCTTGCTGAAAGTCAGTCCAAAATGTGTACATTTTGACAAATCTTAGTCTTGATCATCATGCTATTGTAGGGCCCAGTATGTTTAAGTCATGAAACCTGGTAACAGTGATTTTTTTTTTTTTTTGTACTGGGGATTGAATTTAGGGCCTCTGGGTGTTCTACACTTGACCCAGAACCCCAGTTTTGTTACTTCCATTATTTTTTAGTTATTGTCTTGTGCTTACTGTGTCCCAGCTGGCCTCAAATCCTGACCTCCACCTCTGAGTAGAATGGATTACCATGCCCAGATATAGTCATTTATTTTTATTCTCTCCCTCCCCCCCCCCCTCCTTTTGGGTCATTATATAGATCATCCTTTAACAAATGAAATGAGTCATCAAAGCAAAAGGAACATGTCCTAGGTGCAAAATAATTGTAAAGGCAAAATTTATTGAAAGGCAATAAATTGAGCATGACCACTATTTTAAGTGTACTAACAGTGCAATTTTATTTTGAAAATATGTAAACATGCACCAAATACCTTTCAATTATGGTGATGAGTCCGCTTTCAAAAACCTCTCAAAGTTCATTAACTTCATACAAACAACAGAACAAAGTAGTCACGTTCTAGTCTAATAAGCTTACAACCATGGGGTGTCTATTTATTGCAAGGTATTGTGATCAAGAGCCAGACATTTTTATTTTTAGCTTGTGCTTAAATATTTTATGGACAGCTAGCTTACATATATCTATCATCTATGTCTGTATTTTATTCAAGTGTCCAATCAACTTCCACTGAAGATAGGTCATGTGACTTTATTGTAGAAATAAATATTGCAGATTTAATGGGGAAACCCGTCCTTTTATCCTTCTTTTTCTCTTTCTTTCTTTCTTTCTTTGCCAGTACTGGGGTTTGAACAAGGCTAGCACTCTACCACTTGAGCCACAGCTCCACTTCTAGCTTTTTGCTGTTTAATTGGAGATAGGAGTGTCACGGACTTTCCTGGCAGGCTGGTTTAAAGGAGCGATCCTCAGAGCTCAGCTTCCTGAGAAGCTAGGATTACAGGCGCGAGCTCTCTCAGCAATTGACAGAAAGACAGACACACGTCAGTGCCAACGACAGTGCATACTGGAGCAGAAACTAACCTATTTCAGGCACTGGTGCTCTGGCAAATTTCTTAAGAACAGAAATTCTCAAGATTGCCTTCTTACGTAGTTGAAAGTTGTTTGTTTTTTTTTTAAAGGAAAAACCTTAGCTCTTAACAGTGCTACAACATGTGCAGCTTCCTTTAGACTTTCTCCAGCAAAGGCGTTTGATACTACAAGACTGATGTCCAGCATTCCCGTGTACATCAACTCCTCATAATAATCGTCTTTCGGGCTCCAGACCTCCTCCAGGAACTCGCTCGGCCACACAACCCCGAACTCCACCGGCTCAGGGCGCCAGGATCTAGTCCCACCTCTGAGCTCTGAGCGGTTCGTTCCCAGTGGATCAGGGCGGGTGTGTTGCCGGAGTCGCTCGCCATTGGCCGCACACTCGGGCTTCCCGACACTTGATTGGGTGGTTCTGCCCCCTGTAGGCCGAGATCATTGGAGAGCGCTAGAGCCAAGGGGAGGAGCTAGCTCCCCCGGATTCTTGACCGGGCGCGCTTGTCCTCCGAGCCGGGCGCGGGGCGCGAGGCCGGCGTTGCGCGGGCCGCGAGGCAGGCAGGCGGGCGGGCGGGCGGGCGAGCGGCGAGGGAGGGAGGACGGTGGGGGAAGCGGCTTTGCTCCGACGCGGAGTCGGCGAAGGAGTGCGAGGCCTGAATCGGCCGTCCAGCCGAGTCTTTGGGAGCATTTCCTTGCTTTTCCCCGGCGAAATCTCATCTGTCACCGGTCCCCTCTCGTCCTCCCCTTCAGGCTGGGCCGGGCCCGGCCGGCGGCGGCGGCGGCGGAGGCGACGCGGGATCCGGCGCGCCGAGCCGCAGCTGTCAGGAGAGCGGGGCGGCTGGAGACACAAAGGACGCGGTGGGCGGCGGCGGCGAGGAGGGGCGGCAAATTGTGGAGCGCCAGGCCGCGCCCGCTCCGACCACCGCCGCGGGGTCTCGGTCCGAGGCCGCGGAGACAATGCGCCCGCCCGGCTGGGTGTCCCCGCGCGCGCCGTGGCCGGAGCGTCCTCGGTTCCCAGGCGCCAACTTGCCGGCGTCTCCACCGGCTCCCCGCCCTCCGCTCCCTTCCCTTCCCGTCGGCGGCGGCCGGCGGAGGAAGTCGGTCCGCGTCCGCCGAGCCCGGCAACTTGCGAGCCGGGAAAAGTTTGCTGCGCCTCCGCGGGGCGGCGCGGCGCGGCCCGCCCCTCTCGCCCGCCGTGGGCGCGGGTGACTCTCCCCGCTCCTCGTCTGCCCGGCCGGGCGCCGTCGGCGCGCGATCGCGGGCGAGGCCGGCGTGTACCCGAGGGATCCCGCGGCCCGGCTGCTGCGGTGAGTCGGCTGTGGGACGGCGGACGGCGCCGGGGTGGGGAGAAGGCGTTGGGGAGCCGCTTCTACTTTTGGAGCGGGCGCGCGGGTTGGACGGGGGAGGAGGAGGGGGGAAGCGAATAAAAGTGCGGAGACCGGGGAGACGCTGACGTGCCGAGGACTCGCGAACCGTCGCCGTGGGAACCCCGCAGGGGCGCGGCGGCCGCGGCCTGGGGGAGGGGGGAGAGGTCAGAAGGTCGCGGAGCTGCCCTGCCTGCAATGCTTCGCTTGACCTTGGAGCCATGATTTCACCACTTAGGGCTGAGCCCCTGTAGGATCCGGGAGGCTACCGCTACTCTGCTGCCTTCCAGCTTCAAAAATGTATCTTATCTGCCGTTGAGATTTCTTCCCCCCTTCCTCGGGCCTCAACGTAGTGCGGGAGTTAGGAAGCACTAGGCCAGGATATATTTATATGCCTCCCAGTTCACCTTTCAGTCTACTCAGAGCTAACTTTTAAGTCGTGCTTGTAAATGCTAATAGAAAAGTGATCGTCGGGGAAAAATAAAAAATCGCTTCTCGATTATTTCACGATTCCTAACACTATTCTACTTTGCTGCACCATTTGGAGTCCAAGGGCCTGGGACAGATTGCCAGGCCTGAGGGGCGGCCGAATGGCAGGTACCCCAAAATAGCTCTTGTGCACTGAGTTTAGGGGAAGAATCGGGCGCTTACTGTGCAAAAGACAGAAGAAACAGGGCAGGTGTTTGTGTTTGTGCTTTGGGTTTCTGTATTGCTTTTTTTCTACTGAAAACTTTTCTGTTGGGGAGGGGGGTGGGTGTGAGATCAGTGAAGAGGTCTCCTCTGACCAAGAAAGAAAAGAAAATGTTACTTGCAACCAAAGTAAATCCTAAAGCAGTGTAGAACAGTAACAATGCAAGCACATCTTGATCTAATTTTAATGAAGGATTGAAAATAGCTACTGTGTTGAGTATCACTGGCGCCAAGACTGTTCACTTACATAATCGTCTTTGTTGGGATGTGTTATTGGCATGTATAATTTTGATAATGAATGTTAGAAGGTTTGGTCTGGCACACTGTTTTGCAAAATAATGAAGTGTTAACTTTTGGTTATGATGATTATCCATGAGAAGTGAAATCCAACATTTTAACCTTTTTCCTGACCACAGTTCTCTTAAATATTTTCTTATATACATTGTCAATAGTGTCTACAGAAGTAGTTATGTGTTCTTCATATGATGAAATCCTACAGTTGTCTCACCATTCATGAGAGTATTTTCTAGATGTCTAATGTTCCATTTGAAGTTTTCTCTCCCCTCTGAGTTCGTAACAACAAAAGTTGATTAAAAAATAATGAAAATGTGTGTAAATACGGGTATCCAGCGAATGTTCACTGACAAAAATACCAGTATTCAGATAAAAATAAAGATCCATTTTGCATAGCTCTAACTCTTACTTTCATTGCTTTAGCGGAAAGGAACAAAGTATCCAAGACAGAACTTGCAGAAAAAGTCAGTTTAATTCTGCTATCTAACCTGAAAGTTTATAGCTTAAAATAGAGTTCTACATTTGAGAAAGGATAAGGGAAAAAAAAAAAAGGCTTCTAGGAGAACAATTAACAATGTTGATTTAACATAGCTCATCTCATGACCTAGTTTTGTTTGAAGAACACCAGTCTTTGAAAAGGTATGTTTCTTAAATAATCAGTAGCTGTTTGCATTATGATTGAATGGCTAATTAAATGTCCTAATCATAGCCATAATATTTCACCTGAGTGGTGTGTAATTTTTAAACTCATTTTTAAATATGAAAGAAACCTTTCAATTTAATTGTATGAAGGAAAAAGGTGCCTTTTGAAATCATCTCAATATTCAGTGAGACAAATTATCTCTAATCTTACACCAAATGTAAATTAAGTACCAAAATAGCATCTTGCAAGGTCTTTAGAAAGTACTGCATATAGGGGAGAATCATTGTGGACTACAGTGAGCCTGTGTAGTAGTCTATTTGGTAACACAAGGAAAATAGTATGCTATTTGTGAACCTGGAAAGTTCGGGAAAACCTAGAAGCCATATTTAAAAGTAACCTCCCAACCTAGAACTGTACTTTGTAGCTTTTGTATTTTCACTCAGATCCCACCAGGGCAGCCTTGTGAGAAGTTGGAGCAGTGTGTTTTCAGGGTGTGGTGGTTTAACCACTATCAGAATTACCTATGGTACTTGGAAAACTTTAGACTCCTGGACATCTCCCACACTTACAAAATCAAAATGTGTGTAAATGAATTTAGGAGGAAACCTAAATCCATACATACTCTTAGTTTGATTCTGAAGTAGAGGCAATCACACTAAATTTCAAGAATTAGTGTTAGTATCGACAAGTGTTAATTTCTAAGAACCCTTAAGAAGTTCCCCAGATCCACAGTGGTCAGAAGATCACTTACCCCCTGTGGTACCAGAACTGTTGGTCTCTCACTTAGTGGGAGCTTGTGGCCAAGCATTTTCTTAAGAACTGCCTCTGTAGGTAAACCAAAATAGATGTACAAACCCAGATAAGTCTTCTTTAGGGAACAAGGCCCAAGAGACTGGAGTTCATAGGCCCTAATGAGATATTAATTGCTATTCTCCCCAGCCTCTTGGTGATTTGTGGAACTGATAGTCCTAGTCTCTCTTCAGCCAGGGAGATAGATATCAAGCAAAAGATAGAGACTGTACCTAAAAGAAAAAAAAAAATTCTGGATGGAGATATGTCACTTCAATACTCTTCAATACTTAATGGAAGATTTGAGGCAAAAAACTAGCATTTGACAGTCAGCTGTGTATGGCTATACCCTGGTCTTCTGCTTCTATTGTCGACACTTCAATCTATGGCTATGCATTAGGTGCTTATGCCTGTAATCCTAGCTACTCAAGAAGTTGGTATCATCATAGTTTAAAACCAGCCAGGCAGGAAAGTTCCTGAGACTCTTTAATTAGCCACCAAAAAGCTGCAAGTAGAGCTGTGGCTCAAATGGTAGAGTGCCAGGCTGAGAAAAAAGGAAAGAACCCAGGATCTGAATTCAAGCTCCATTGCTGCCACAACAGACAGAAACTTTTAATTTATAGATTTATATAAGGGATCATAAATCTTTGTGTCCCTAAAACTCCCAACATGTAATTGAGGATTTTTTTTTTATTTTTTAATTTTTTTGGGGTCAATCGTGGGGGCTGAACTCTGGGCCTGGGCACTGTCCCTCAGTTCTTCAGCTCAAGGCTAGCGCCCTACCACTTGAGCCACAGCACCACTTCCGGCTTTTTTCTGCTTATGTGGTGCTGAGGGATGGAACCCAGGGCCTCATGCATTCAAGGCAAGCACTCTACAACCGAGCCAACTTCCCAGTTCCATAAGTGAGGATTTTTATAT
Source organism: Dipodomys spectabilis (assembly GCF_019054845.1). NCBI lineage: Eukaryota > Metazoa > Chordata > Mammalia > Rodentia > Heteromyidae > Dipodomys > Dipodomys spectabilis. The sequence goes on from NW_024870779.1 coordinate 8,634,608, forward strand.
TAGTTTTTTAATGGGAAAAATGTAGGAAAGAGTAACAGAATATGTTAAGGAGTATATGCAAGACTGAAATCTAGTGGGTCAGGGAAAACATGTGTCTCAAGGCATGTTGGTAGTAGGTATAAAGCTAAGATTAGAATCAAGTTTCCTTACTAGGAGATGTTTTGGAAATTGTCTAAGAGTATAAATTAAAATACCATCATCCAATAACTGACAACACAGGTATACACAGTATATACATAGATTTATACTTATAGTAACTTTAAAATTTCTTCTTTAGCCTGGGAGAATTGCCACCAGAGGAGATAACTAGCTCTGGGCGCAATGGAAGAAGGTCTCTTTACTAAACAGCAATTGCTGAGCAGAAGGAAAGGGATAGAAGAAAGATACAGTCTAAAGTACCAGGTAATAACTTAGATTTCATGATGTAGCTTCCTGGCTTAGATGCTACCTTCCTCCATTTTATACCACCTTATTTGGAACTTAATTATATACTTTCTGGACTCACTTTGAGAAACATTGATTATGTGGTCTGCCTCAAAGTTTTAAACCTGGTTTTGGATTTTAGTATCACTGATTTTCACCTTTCTAGGGGAGTTAAAGGTGACAGCAGTTTCTTTGCTTGGGATCTAGCTTTGGGAATTACCATGAAGAGGAGATTTCTGCAATAGGAATGAATAAAAAAATCAATTTTCGATTTGTGTTTCTAGAGAAAGATTTACCACCAAACATAGGGTTGTGGAGAGGCCTCTGCCCCCAGACTTTTAACACTACCTTTATTTTCCAGAGTTATTTATATTTTTCCAAGTACTTTCTCTTTTGACTTGTTCCTTCCAACTGTTGAGTAAAATATTATCAGTATTACTGGACAGAGTCCTATCAAATGCTTCAAATCTTTTTCTGTTCAAGTCATTTATGAAAAGTTGTTTAATATATGCATATAACTACACAAATTCCCCTAGATTGTTCATTATATCTGCTTTAATATTGTCACTGGTTGTATTGTTTACAGTAATCTATAAATGTTTAATGCAAACACAGTTTCTGTTTGGTTATTTATCTGTTGAGATATACTCTTGCGATGTAGCCCAGGCAGCCCAGCCTGATCTCAAAATTCCCATCTACCTGCTTAGCTTCCTGAAAGCTGGGATTGCATGCATGCACCATAGGTACAGCCCAATTATATAAATATATTTTCAGTCCATGTTTAGTTAAAGCTTGCATGTGGAAGCCAACTGTATTTGTATTTCATTTTTATTAACTAGTGCTATCTAATAATAAAGTTATGTTTTCTTTTTTAATCATAAGTAAAATACTTAGGATAGTCAAAACTCTAGGATAAATGCTGGGTGACTTTGTTGGTATTATAAACCTGCATATATATATATATATATATATATATATATATATACATATGTACATGTATCGTATGCACATTATGCTTAAATTAAGGATACCCTTAAATTATGAGATGCTATTATACATTGACCAGACTTTAAGAATATCTCTTTAAAGTGTGCTGACATTTAATTGACCTTTGAAGGTTCATTCTGTTAATCATACTCAAAGTGCCAAAGCTATGGTTGACTGCTCTGGTGTTTTTTATATTCAGTCGTGCTTAGCATATAAATTCTCCAGCATAATTGCTACTTATTTAGCAAAAGTTTCCTTTCTTCTCTAAAAATTAGTTGTATTTTTTGACTAATTTTTTTTTTTTTATTTAACTTTGCTTCAGGCTGGGTAGTGTTACAGGTTTGAATTGAAGTATTTTCCTGTTATTGGTTCTATGGGGTGTGTCTTCTTAATATAGAAGTAATGGAAATTTTTTGCCTAAGTGAAGGGTACTTTTATTCCTGCAAAAACTAGAACTGTTTAAGGAACAGCTTAATACTTCAAACTATATTTTAAAATAAACTTGTTATATTAGTATAGATTAAAACTCTGAATACTAGTAGTACTATTTTATTAAACAAGATTCAAAGGAACTATTTTAATAGAAAACTATTCTTGAGTTATAAATAGAATCTTTATTGTATATTTGAAAATACACAAAAAGTCAAATATATTATTTTCAATCTTAATGTTTTATTGCTATTTTCATATAGTTACCTAGGGAGCATTTGCTAAAATGTTTTAAGATTTCTAGGTTCTAAGTTAGATTCAAAGTTATTTTTATTATGGACAGCTATATTACAGGTTTCTACAGTGGAAAAAATTGTTTTTGAATTAGGATCTCCCTGTATAATGTAGCCCTAAATGCATAATCCTATTGCCTTAGCTTTTCAAGTGCTGGGATTAAGAGCACGTACCATTACACCTACTGAAATTGTACTAAATTATATGTGTAATTGCCATGGAAATGTTTGTAAAAGTTTTTATTACATTTTGATTGAACAATCTTTACCTACTTCCATATTTACTTCTGAGACTCAGACATATATTTTCTTTTACTTCTTGTATGTTCAAGGCAGTCATTAAGTAGGAAAATTAGCCAGAATTTTCATTTTCATGAGGTAATTTTATACTTTTTAAAATCAGTTTTGTCATTTTATCATTTTTTTCTCATTCACACAGTACAAATGTGATTTAATCCCATTGTCATGAAACTAAACTTATTTTCTCCTCATCAATATTGATCAATTTTTCTGATTTTATCTCATCTCAATAGAGCTGTCCTCCTTATTTCATTATAGTCCCATCTCAAAACAAAAGTATTTTAACCAAACATTTCGCTTCAGACTCTATACATTTTTTTCTATACATCGTACATATTATAAGCCAAGTAATATGTAAAGAGTTCAAATAACTGTAGTGCTAAATTGTCAGATCCAGGATGTCCCACAGCAGGGTACAGTCCTTAGACTTCATTTCATAAGCTGAGGTTTCAACAAATAAGATGTATTTTCTCTTTAATAATTAGTATCTCAGGACAAGAAGTGACAATACAACTTTAAAGGCTGTCTTCTTCAGAAACCTTGACTTTTAGTATGTCTGTAGATGGAGGATACATTAACAAATTCAATGTATTTGCTATTCTTTATTGTTTGCAGTCTGTGAAATCTGTGTTTTACCATCAGGAATACTTTAGTAAGCAAGTATTCTACCAAGAGCCACACCGTAGACCCTCTCATTTAGTATTTTATTTTTGAAATAGGATCTTTCTAACTTTCCCTGGGGTGGCCTGGAACTTCAGTTCCACAGCTGTGATTATAGACATGTGTCACCACTGCTAGTCTCATAAAGAGATTCCTGTCATTTAGATCCAGATAGATGTGTTCACAGATGTTTTACTTTATTTTTATTTTATTTAACCAGTTCTTGCATTTTTTAATGTACTGAATACTGGTCTAAACTCTATAAATATTAATCTATATTAATTTAATTCTCTTTACTCTGAAGTTATAAATATTTTATAATTCAGGAGAGCTAAGGTGTAGAGTTTTATATTACAGTAGGCTTTCAATAAGGGTTCCTTTTTAGTAGTTCTAAGAACCAACAGAGAGATGTGCAACCTTTGTGTTTTGCCTCCTCCTAGCATTTCTTGACTGACTCAAGTGTTTTGCTTCTCAGTGCTTCTCCCTCAGCTGGAAGCTTGAGTTTTGCAAATAACTAGAGCATTTCTTTTTTCTGCTCTTAACCTCAACCCACTTCATCCTCCTTGACCTTTGTATATTCCTTTAAAAATTTTTTTACATAGTGTTTACTTACGTGTGTTTGATATGTAGAGATTGATGTAAAGCAACAGAATTAAAGGGTAAAACAGTTGTCTAGAAGAATTGAAGATGGAATGCGAGAAAGCAGTTAGAAGTAGAAAATATTCAGATTAGAGAGACATCCTGGAAGAAAAGAGAGAAATTATGGGAGGGGGTGTTGACAGAGAAAAATGAAGCGAGAGAATTGCTGGTTTTATTCACACCCACACCTCCCTCCCAAATTCCCAGTAAGAAGCAGTGTCACTCCCTTTTGCCTGACATGTTCTTCACTAGGGAGTCAATCATTGTGGGAGTGGAAAATTTCTTCCCTTTTCATTATCAGACTTGGGTGTACTGTTTAAGATGCCACTAAATAATGTGTGTTTATACGGATATTTTTTTCTTTGTAGCCTTTGTTGATAGGGATTATAATACAGACAAAACTGTGAGCAGAACTGCAGGTACTCCATTGCTCTGTTTATTAGTTAGAAAAACTTTCAGAGCCCTAGACTTCTGAGCACATTTAGAAAATACTACAGCAATTTTGAGTAGTTTTAGAAACAAAGAAGAAACAAGAAAAGTTAAGACTTGTATGCTTTAGAATGCTAACCAACATGGTAGACTTAAAAAAATAGTTTATTTCTTTTAAGTAAATATAAAGTATGTATGTCCTCTTTGCTTAGTGAATACTCTTAAGTGAAATAGTAGTATGGTACTTCTGTTTATAGACTCTAAAACTAAAGTTAGAATATGAATTCTTTGGGGATTTTAGGATTTGGGGGGAGATCTGCCTAAATTACGTGAAGTGGCTTTTCTTGGTCAGATCACAGGTCTTATTACTCTAGTGGTTCAGAATAACTGAAATTGTAACTCACCCAGAAAATACCAGATACACAGCCAGTCTTTTAAAATTTCTGATAAGTCATTTTAGCCCCTCCCTAAGTTTCACTTTTTATTCTACTCCCTGTCAGAAAGGTAGATTATTCAATAGAAAGTATGAAAAATATTGTTTAATAACAAAATGTAGAGCTGACTGTTTAATTGGAGAAATTAATTTATTTTAAAATAATTTTTAATTCCCCAGGCAGAACATGAGGATCATGTTCTTACTAGGTTTACTTAGATCTCCATCTGTGAAATAAAGTAAAGATATTTCTCCTAATTGTTGTATGGCAATAACATGCTGTTCAAACACTGGGGAATAAATTACCCTTAGGAAATAGGGGCAAAAGGAGCTTTCCTATTTTTTAAATCTATTTTTTATGTGTTTGTCCATTAGAAATTTTTATTTTCCTCTGCAATTCTCCACATTATATATGCTAGACTGCCACTCTACCCAATTTTTCTATACTTACATAGAAATGAAACCTGGGCCTAGAAGCTAGTAGGCTAGTAAACATGCCTCTCCCACCCCCTCTAAGGTAAGAGGAATAAAACAAATTTGGTGGTTGTTGCTGTTGTTTCTGCAGCTACACAGAGGTTTTGGTTTAATTGTGGGTTTTTTGTTTCGGATTTTGGCTTTTTCTTGCTGGTCCTGGGGCTTGAATTCTGGGCCTGAGCTTCTTTTGCTCAAGTTTAGTGCTCTACCACTTGAGCCATGGCCCCTCTTATGGCTTTTTCTGAGTAGTTAATTGGAGATAAGAATATCACAGACTTTCCTGCCAGACTGGCTTGGAACCAAGATCCTCAGATCTCAGCCTCCTGAGTAGGATTATAGGCATGAGACACCCTTGCACAGTTTTTTTTTTTTTTTTTAATTTGGGCAGCTGAAGTGATTTGGGCTAGTTACCCTGTATTTTCACCATCGTTTATAACTAGTGGTTTAATTTTAGCACAAACCTTCCATAAGTATTATTAACTAGGTGACTATAACAGAATGCAATCAGAAATTTCTAAGTAATTGTTCTTTAAGAATAGAAATAATGATTTTTATCTTTTAGGTTTATGGTTATTTTTATCAATAGTCTAGAAAATTCTTCTTTGTACAACTGAGCTTTTAATAGCCCTAAATACTTTTAAGTCAAACATTAACTTGCAGCACAACGCTCCTGAAAATGTCTTTGATTTTGAAGTGAGTGAGCTATTTTAAATCAAATTGCTCATTCTTTTATGGAATGATGTAAACGTCATGAGACTTGATTTAAAGTTGGATTCTGAATTAAGATTTTTTTGTCTCTATTTTCTGTATGTTTTGTCAGTACTTCCCCCCCCCCCCCCCATATAGGATATATGAGCCTCTTTTGCTGCTTTCAAAACCCATTTCCCATACGAAATAGTATTGGAGACAGTGGAGTTCTGCACAAAGCTTTATAAGTCAACCGCTAACTACAGGATCTGTAAATACACTCAAATAATTTTATAGTCCTGCTATTTTAAAAAGTGTGTGGGTGTGGGAAGTGATGTTGAATGAATTCAGGATAATTGGTGGTTCTTTGTATTAAGAAAAAAAAAATCACACTAGGTAAGGAAAGTATGCTCATTTGATTTGTATATGTTTAATTAAAAAAAGTTCTGAATCTCCCTCACTGCAGTTCCCACTCCATCTCATAAATTCAAGCAAAGAAGAAATTAAGAGTCATAGGATTTTATAGCTGGAAGGATTTTATAGAGAATCTGATTACCCCTTACTGTAGTTGAGAAAATTGATGTCCAGTGAGGTCAAATGAGATCATGTAGTTAGTTTGAAAGCCCAAAGAACATTTTAGTAATTTTGTTTCCATTAGTAGATGGCTATTCTATTTAATCTGCCTTTCATATTCCTAATCAGATGGTAATAATGACATACAGCTAACATACATCCCTCAGTGATGTTTCAAGAGAGCTGTATTGTAGCTTCTGTTCATAGAGAAAATGTGCTCTGGCTCTTCAGGTAAAAGATTTCTACCCCAGGCATCTAACAAAAGTAGCCAGTATACCCTGTCTTCCTTCCTTGACAGACTGATCATCTGGTCTCAGGACAGTTCACTGTAATACACAGATTGGGGAAAATCACATCTTCATGTGATGACTCTGGCTCTCATCCGGTACCAATTATTAACTTCTGTTTCAGTTTCATCACTTTTTAAGGATGAATAAAAAGCATTTGTTAATAGGGCTGGGTACTTTTAAAGTTTTTTAAAGAAAGATGATAGGAAATTGTCAATAAGGCTAGATAACTCATGCCTGTAATCTTAGCTACTCAGGAGGCTGGGAGATCAGAAGAATTATAGTTAAGAGCCAGCCCTGGCAGAAAAGTCTTTTAAGACTTTATCTCCATTTAATAACAAAATGCCAGGTTTATAGAGTAGTAGAATGCTAGCCAATTGTGAGCAAGAAAGCTTAGCAAGCTCAAGGCCCTGGGTTCAAACCCCAGTACCAGAAGGGGAAAAAAAGCAGGCAGGGAGGGGGAATGATTGTAAGCAAGGTACATTTTAAGAGTTTTTTGATCAATGTCTTGAAAATTTAGCCACTTTATACTGAGCATTCGCGTTAGGCAAGGCACAGTATTGAGCATTGTAGTAGGTGCAGTGGCCAGAAATTGTGCAGACAGAATCATGGCCCTCAGAGAAGCTGATGCAGTCATCCTACCTTCCAGAGAGATTTGCTTTTATAGAGAACTATTCACAAGAAATGACTTATATGCTGTCTACTTTACCCTTGTGGTATGAGAGATGATATTCCTATGTCTGAAATGGGTCAGCATTTTCTAATGATTTGTATGAAACACATAGTAAAGAAAATGTGTAAGACAGAAAGGTTAGGAAAAAAAAGCACATATTTTTATTATAGTAGCAATTCCTTTACCGTTTTTTCAGCTTTTCTCTTAAGTTGATGGCATTGCTAACATTCTCTGTCATTTGTATAGCTTTGAAAACATTTTTAATGGTTGCATGATTTCAGAATGGGCCAGTTTCAAAACATGTCAACATGGCTACTTTTTGTGGCAATTGATTATTGATATTATCATGCACAAAATTATTGACTTTAAGCTTGTCTTTACACATGCTTTCTAAAATAAAAAATAAAAAATTTCTTAAGTAGCAGATTGCTTCCTAGTAATTTTTAATCAGCGTCAAATCACTTAACTTGCTAAAAGTATTGCTAGAAACATTAGCTGTATTATAGTTGACCTAAACTTGAAAAACATGTTTTTCAAGTTCTGAAACTTATAAACAAAATAAGTCATTCTTTTTAGAGAGAAGGTCTTGCTCTGCTGTCCATGCTTGTATTGAACTTTTCAGCACAAGTGATCCTCCTGTCTCAGCCTCCAGAGTAGCTGAGATGAAAAGCACTTTCCGCCAAGCCTGCCTGGTGCCCATACTGGGTTTGAAATGAGTGCCTAGGCACTGTCCCTGAGCTTGGTTGTTCAAGGCTGGTTTTCTCCCAACTGAGTTACAGCTACACTTCTGTTTTTTCGGTGGTTAATTGTAAATAAAAATCTCCGTGACTTTCTTGCCCTGTCTTAGAACCATGGCCTTCAGATCTTAGCTTTCTGAATAGTTAGGTTTGCAGGCATGAGCCACTGGTGCCTGCCCTAAATAAATGTATTTTTAAAAGGTAGATTTTATTGCAGAACTGGGCTCTTCTAAAATAATTTATTACTATGATGGAATAGCACAGTAATGTTAAATTATAGTGTCGATTTAAAAAAATTATTTCAGTTCTAATTTCTGCTATGTTATTATCTCACTGAAACTCATCTTAAATTTACCTGATATTTCCTTAGAAATATGGTCTGTTTCAGCAAAAGCAGGAGAGTATTTCTTTGTGAGAGTGGTTCTCTGAGGCCAGGAGGGAAGAGCTGAACCAGCCTGTGGTCTGGGGGAGGTTGCCTGAGAAGTGCTGACAGTGCCTGAAGAAAGGGAGGGCAGGATAGGAGGAATGGAATGGAAAGTCCCTGAATAGCCTGGCTGCTGGGATACCCTGACCCTCTGGAATCCCCTATCTTAACAAGAATACCAGCCAAAGTAGAAGAGGAGAGGCTCCTAGTAGATGAGGGTGAGTAGAGGAAGTAGAAAGATAGCCTGGAGATAACCGGAAAACTAGTAAGCTGTGAGTGGGCCTCTTGAAGCACAATCTGTCATCAGTACTTGGTTACCAAAAGGTCTTTTCTATTGGATATTTTTGTCAACATTTTATGTTCAGTTTAGGATGAAAATATGATTACTATTGAACTATTGTTAACTATCTCATATTTATTGAAACCTTGTCCTCTGTTACTACACATCAGAGCAGGAGAGTTGAGTGATGAATGTGATTTCTGTGCTAAAAGCCTAGTGTCCTCATCTGAGTGATGCTGGTGATATGTTTATGATAGTTGCTGCTTTATTATGCTATGTCGGGGATAAGGTGAGAATGGGCATAGAAGACATTGCTTGGCATGCAATAGATATTTAGATGAGGTTATGTTAAAATTAAAATTTCACCGTACCTTCATTTCCACTACCCTTTTATTAAAGAGAGCTAATCTAGCAAAATAATACTTGTAGAGTTTTATGCTTTATAGTTTGTAAGCTCTATATTCCCCAAACTAATGTTTTTCTTCCTAAAATTTGAGTGTTTTTTTTTTTTTTAGTCCTTTGACATGTGCATAATCCATGTGAAATTATTCCAGTTAATTCCTCCAGCCTCTATTGGTTTTCACAAGGCAAGGACTAGGTATGTCCTTTAAATATTTTTTGTTTTTTAATTTTAAGTAGTTATACAAAGGGGTTTCAGCTCAACAAGTCAGATAATGAGTACAATGTATCTTGAGCCATGTCAGGTCTTTCACCCTATCTTTCCTAAACCAGGTGGGTCTTTTATTTGCATTACTTACAAAAATAAATCTGAAAAGAAGGTTCGTATTTATCATTGTTAGCAGAAAATATTGTGAGAATTAGAAGCTCTTGTATAAGACTAAAAACAGTGAGAACTACTAAGAATGAATCAGAGAAAGTGAAGATTAAATTTTGTTTGTACATTTAAGTCAGTTTCATATATATGTACGCTTTTAGAAAAGAGACGTGGTTTTCTTTGGGTACTTTCTAAAAATAATAATTTCAAAAACAGAGGCAGAGGCTAAATGCCAATACTATCAGTGCAGCTTCCTGGACCCCAGGGCCCTAAAGAGAGGGAGGGTGGAAGGATACAAAGCCTGGGCACTGGGCCCTGTGCTGACAGGGAGCCCTCCCACCATTCCTGGAGCACCACTGTAAATATGCAGACCCGAGGGCAGGGAGTTTAGCTGAACACGGGAGGAGAAAATAAACTGTAGGCAGGAAGTATATTCTCATTCTCTAGGTGTACAGGTCACCTTTTCTGTTTTCATGGTCATGGGGGTGGGTGGACAGCAACTGCTGATCAGTGCCTAAGATCTCATTATTCAAGTATGGCTACTTATTTGAAAGATTCTGATCTCTTAAAGCCCATAAAATTGTGTATGTAAAAAGAAGGGGAAGGTAGGGGAGCTTGAGTGGCTAATAAATATTTTAAGTAATTAGTTATACATAATCTGGGGAAAGTACATTCTAGAGTCATTTGAAAGAGCCCAAGATTAAATCATTTAAAATATCTAAGAATTTTAAATTTTGAGGCTGGCTCTTAAGCCCAGCAGAAGGGATTAATTCTTGGTTAAAGTAAGAATGATAGGGGAAGAAGTATGTGGGTGGGACCTTTACTGACAAAAGCAGTGGAATGATAGTGGTTTTGAACTAGGTAAATTGTTTACTGTGAGTACTGGGATATAGAAGGCAAATCAAGGTTTAATGTATAAATTGAAACTTTGCCATCGTTTTACTGCATGATTTTTAAAAAATGGATTCACTTATCACATTTTTCAAATGGTATGCTTTTAAAGCAAATTTATTTAATTCAGGTTTTCTGGATTCTGCCTGAAAGATGTAGCAAAATCATAAGATAGCTTTTGCAAAATGTCCATAGTCCACAGCCTTCCCATCTACTGAATGAGAATTGGAGTGTGGATAGAGCAAGAGGAAATTGAGGCATGTGGGGTTAAAGAGGCTGACCAGGTAATCTGTTGTCACCTTCTAACAAGTATTGTTTCAAGTGGAGCCTATGCTGCTCAATAACCAAATACTAATAGCTTAAACAATTAAATAAGCAAAATTATTTAGAATCTTTTGGAATAGAGTTCACATCGATTTTATCTTGCTTATATCTTGCTAAAGAAACTTCAACACACAGGCCATGAAGTACTTTCTGAATGCTTGTTAAGTGCTTGTCATTTGTGAACTCTTATAACTGAGGTCTAAATCTTTCATGCTTTACATTTGAAGAATTTTTATGTTTATTCATAAAGTGCTATGCGGCAAACCTGATTTTCAAAATTGTTTGAAGATTGGATACCATTTTCACATTTTGTTTATGGAATTATTATTCAAGGTCATTTTTTAGTAAGTACTAAGGCATTCACTATTTCTCATTTTAATTTAAATTTGTTATTATTTAATGTTAAGATTCTAAGGCAAGTGGGTGATCTGTCATTTTGAGAAAAATTGATGAGAGTAAAAATATTATCTTTGTGTAAACAGTCACTGATATACAATGTCTTCACAGGGTGTAAGCTTGGTATTTATCTGCTCTAATTAAAGAGTTCCCTGACTGTCTCTTGGTGAGAAGTTCATGAGGTTGGTGTCCACAGCTGAGTTCGGAGGCTTGGCTCAAGCTCTGGTCAGCAGTGGTATATGAATGCCAAGTCGTAAGAATTTCTGGAATGTGGAATTGCACAGCTCTGATAAAAGTTTGCTTTGTTTGCCTATGTGACTTGACCCATTGAGAAAATGTGGTTCCCTAGGAAGTTTTAATAGTTCAAAGTCCTTGGTTAATAAAGAAAACTGCCACAACATAATTCAGCTTATGCCTAAAAGATTAACTTTCTTCAACTGAATGTGATACTTAGCCTTTGCTTTGAAAAAGTAATGTAAGAAGCTCTTCATATGTATTAGTTTTGGGTATACATAAAGCTATTTTGTGAGGATTTTGTTTTTGTTTTGTGTTGATCCTCAACACAAAACCCCAAAGATGTCTGCAACTTAAGAACGTTAGGATAATTTTATCTAAAACCAAATCTCGGAGAAAGGCACACTCTATCAGTTTAATCTTTCAGTAGACTCTGGGTTTTGAATTACTTGAGGAAAGTAGTGACTGATAGAGCTTAGCCTTCAGTTTTCCTCATTTATTTTCATAAGAGTATGGGAGTGGAATTCAAAACATTCAAATTTAGAGTTAATGTGCGTCACTTTGCTGCGAGTGATAGGTTCTGTGTTTTTCCAGTGGGAAACTTTGATCCACACACTGACCCATGTCTGTTATATACCTCCTTAGCTCTTCATGCTTTTCTCCTGAATGTTGCTTACTCTTTCAAAAATCAGCTGACTGTACAAGTCTTCTCCGTGAGCCCATTTTGGAACAAAAGTAAACTATAAAGCAGCACGTAAGTCTTAGTATATCAAGAACTTATAACTTTTCCTATCTATACTGATGGTCTAAATTCACTTAAGTGCAGCATTTAGTGTTAAATGTGCTCTATGGATAATTTTGTTTCTATGTTTGGTCACTTTTGCTCAAAGATAGATTTTTATTACATAATGTATGTAAACCTGGCCACTTGCCTACAGTTGTTTCTTGTAACAGTAATGCAAGAAGGTTATTTGCATATATTGTCTATAGTATATCGCAAAAACGTTATGGAAACTTGATAGATGAATAACAGGCCTCCATGAATGAAGCTTTTTGCTTGTTTTGCATTTAAGACATTTTCTAGAACATTTTCTGTTTGAGACTTTACAGTTTAATAGAATTGCTGCTTGTGCATTTTAGAAAACACCTGCTGGGGACTCTTCTTCAGGTGAAACAAATGGAAGACTGAAGAAGGCATCTCTTGACAGTGAGCGACTGTAAACATCCTCGACTGGAAGCTGTGGAGCTACAAATGAGCTTTCAGTCGGATGTTTGCAGCTGCCTACTGCCTCGGACATCAAGGAGCCACTTTAGGAGCAATTATCTTGTTTACCAAATCCGAAGGCCATGGTTCTCTTACAAAGGTTGAGTAAAAATGATATGAGTTAAATAAGTTTTAAATTACCTTTGAGTTATTTTTACATGGCTGCACACTTATAGAAGTGCTTTGTGTGTGCTTAGGATATGTAATATCTGTATATTTTTAAAAAGATGCAGTGTTCCTGAAATGAAGAAATGTATTTGTATTTTTTAAGTATACTAGGATATTTTTTAATCATTCTAAAAAGCAGCTTAATTTTTTCCTTTTTTTGTGGGTGGGGGTTAGGGGGTCTGGTCATGGGGCCTGAACTCTGGGCTTGAGCGCTGTCCCTCAGCTCTTCAGCTCAAGGCTAGCGCTTTACCACTTGAGCCAAAGCGCCACTTCTGGCTTTTTTCTTTTTTCTTTTTGCTTATGTGGTGCTGAGGAATCAAACCCAGGGCCTCAGGCATGCAAGGCAAGGGCTCTACCACTGAGCCACCTTACTAGCCCCTTTCCTATTTTTTTTAATCTGAAATTTCACAGTATTTCACAAAAATTAATGAAGCTAAATTATTTGAAAAGAGGGGATAAAATAAAGACACAAGTGAAGAGTTACTTCACTTTCCTATTACTTCAATTAAACTTTAGTTTTTAAGTAACACAGCAGTTTTCAGTAATAACAAAGGAGCTAATATAAACTAATACTGAGTCCATTGTCTTACTTGAAAAAAATCTTTGTTCTAATTTTCACTGAACAATAGAGTATTTTTTAACTGTTTGTGCACTCAATCCTATCTTTAAAATGATACCTCCGACAAATCCTACATTAAATATATGATGTCAACTTAAGATTGAGAATTCTGTCATAGATCTCAGAAATCCTCTCTAGTTTGTCTTTTTGAAAACCTTTATTTTTCCAGCAATACATTTGTATATTTAATGAGGTAGAAATGAGGCATTTTAAAATGACACAAAGGTAGTATTCTTTATGTTCCTAATATATGTAAGTTAATAGTGTCAGGAAGGTAGAAATTCTACTGTCTGTTCCCAGTCTAATTCTCACTGGTAACAAGAGGTGATTGAAGCCATGTGACTATACCATGATTTAAAACGAAGGGCATTCTAATAGCTGGGTAGAGGGACATAGTGACCAGCAGTGCCTTTGAGTTTCCCTCTTACATAAAGCCATCAAGTGAGAAAACTCAATTAGTCATGCCAGCCATGAGAGGTTAGCTGGTTGCCACTGAAACCAGGGGCTAGGTGGGGGCTCCTGGGGTGTGGGATTCAGATTGTGGCCTGTTTTAATAGCTAAACTGAAATACTTAGAGCAAATAACTGAGCTGTGTCCCGGGGAACCTAACCCCATTTCCCAGGGAAATGCTCATAGGTTTGAAGCAGCAGTGGGTAAACTCCCAGCTCTTTGACCTGCCCTTTGTGTTCTCCTGTGTTTTTCACAGCCCTCTAAATTTTCCATTTTTCAATTCTATTTTGTTATTTTTATCGTATTACTTATTGGAATTTTTTAACTTGTAAAAAATTACAACATTCTGGGTTATTCTTCTGTTGTTTGAATGGCTTGCTTGCTTCCTCTGGTACGCGCTATCACATGAAGCACACTTCAGTCCTGGTGATGTACTCCAGAAAACATTTTTGCTTGATCTTCCAGATTTCAGCCTCCTGATTAGCTAGGATCTGGGAGTGAGCCATCAGCATCAGGCTCAGGTTACTCTTAAGCCCACAAACCCAGTAAGCTATACTAATATGTTTTTAAATTAATACCTATTTATTTATTATGTGTTGTGCTCCACATTTCCACAGTAACAATGTAAAATGCTATTTTAAAGCACCAACAGTATACTTTTTGTATACCTGGTTGCATTTTTTACTATGAATATTTAATTCAGAATTATAGTAATGTCTCACATAAATTAGAAACTACAACTAATTGCTTTTTCACATGCTTGTTCTCAGAATAACTTAAAAGTTTCTACTTTTTGGGGCTGGGAAGGTGGCTCAGTGGTAGAGCGCTTGCCTTGCATGCATGAGGTCCTGGATTCGATTCCTAAGCACCACATAAGCAAAAAGAAAAAAGCCAGAAGTGGCGCTGTGGCTCAAGTGGTAGAGCGCTAGCCTTGAGCTGAAGAGCTGAGGGACAGCGCCCAGGCCGAGTTCAGGCCCCACGACTGGACCCCCCCCCCAAAAAAAAAAAAGTTTCAGCTTTTTATCTGTGAGCAAAATATCATAAGAACTGGAACACACACAAAAGTTTTTTTTTTTTTTTTTTTTTTTTCCCCCAGAGCTGGGCTTTGTGCATAGTAGGCACAAGTATACTGCTACTGAGTTCTGTCTCTAGCCCCATAAAATTCTTAAAATGGATGGCAGTAGGCTAGTTATGAATAAATGCTAGATATATGCAACTTGAGTATTGCTGTAAAGATGGTAAAGCTTATAAAATAGAATCATACTAACTGTTGTAAGTATTGCACACTTAGTTTTTAGTTGTGTAAAAATAAAAACTGCAGCATCCTCGGGAGATTTATTTTTTGGTCTCATTGGGGTTTGAACTCAGGTCTTTGAGCTTTCTAGACTAACACTGTTCCTCCTCTCCTAATCTGCACCTCACAAGTGGCTAGAGTTTTAGGCATGAAACCACCAGCTAGCAAGGAAGATTTCCTTTAGGAAAAGCTTCTAAGTGTGGCAGTGGTGATTCATTGAAATGATACTTTCCCTGACCTTACAACTGATTTGAATGTGAACTTCATTTTGTAATAGTGCTATAAATATTGCACATTGTCCATGAGAGAATAGGGCCAAGACTATGAAGTGTTCTAGTGAAGGAGATTCTGGCATGGAAACTGGTATTTAGACCTGTGAAATCCTCTATCATGCTATCAGAATTGCTTTGTCATCTTTTCCTAAATATTTTGCTAAATATTTGGTGAGGAAAACATCTTTCCTGAGTTGCATTAATGTCTTAATAGCAACACTTATTTGAAGTTGCTGATTTTTTTCTGTATCAAAGACTAACAGGATATTAATTATTTCCCTTTTTGTGGTGACCTACTGAAATCTTAAGAATGGTTCTCAGTGAACCATCTTAGCAGACTAATATAGTAGACAACTTTCTTTGCATGATACTATGTTAGAATAAGTATTGAAGAATTTTTTTTACTTGTGCTACTAGTTACTGACCTCAAGGCCTAAGCAGTGTCCCACACTCCACTGTTTCTTTTGTTTTGTTGTTTTTCAGATAGGATCTCATGCCCTAGCTGACCTTTAACCTAAATCCTTTTACCTCCATTTCCCAGCTGTGATTATAGGTATGTGCCACTACACCTTACTGGTGTGACGTCCTGAAAAGATACAGAAGGCTATGTCTGGTACCACTTAACTAGTTTCTGTGTACTGCCAATAAAATAGTAGAACTAAGTTGTTAAGATTTGAGGGTGTTTTATTATTATTTTTCTTCTTCATTTTTCCTCTTCTTGGCAAGAAAAAAAGTAAACAAATCCTATCCTTTGGATTTGCTTTTTATTAGGAATAATGGTCAGTGAATTAAATATTCTTTAATAGGCTTGCTTAGTGAACAAGTTCTCACTCACTAATATACACCTAAAATCTGCAGTGTGAATGTAAAGTTGCCAAGTTATACTTACTCTGCCTCTTCTAATTCTTATAAGCTTAATGATGTAGTATTTTGATAGTAGAGGCTTTTTGCCATAAATTAAAACAAAGCAGATTTGGGGTTCATTTAGCACCAGAACTAAATGTGAGCTTATTTTCGCCACAGACTTCAGTGCTCCATGTGGTTAGAGAAGTTAAAGAATGAGATCTATCAGGCACCCTTGCAATCTTGAGTAACATTAGAATCTCTGTAGCTTTCATTAAAAAAAATGATACCTTGAGATAATCTGGAAAGCATGTCAGAAACCCTAAAATATAAGCATTGTGAGAATGTACCAAACTGGTTATTGTCAGTATACTTGGCAGGAACCTGACCACCATTTCTGATGTTTTTGGGTGTATGCTGGTATTAGGGCTTGAACTTGGGGCCTGGGCTTTTTCTGCTTAAGCCTGGCACTCTTCCACTTGAGCCATACCTCTACGTCCAGCTTTTTAGTGGTTACTTGAAGATAAGAATCTTTCAGAACTTCCTGACCAGGCTGACTTTGAACTTCAGTCATTAGATCTCAGCCTCTAGCAGAGCTAGAATTACAGATGTAAGCCACTTGAGCTTCTGAATTTTTATGGAAAAAATAAGTATACAATGTCCAAAGTAATACAGGCAATTACATGTGAAAACACTTGTCTCAATGACATAAAACAGCCATTCTTTTTTTAATATATATATTTTTATTGTAAGGATGCTGTACAGAGGGATTTCAGTTACAAGAGTAAGGTAGTGAGTACATTTCCTATCAAGCATTGTTAGCCCCTCCTTTGTTTATCCCCTACCATCCCTTCCCTACCTCTCCAACTCCTCCCTCCCCACACCAATGTTTTCAACATAGTGTCTTGTACATCTCATTGTTACAGTGGGTCAACCTATATCCTTATTTCAGCATTTTGTTATTTCCCTTCCCCTCCCCAAATTAGAAAAATGTATATACAAGATATAGGGCACTTGAATCAAATACAGTGAAAATAGAGGTTATACTATGGGGGAAGAACATATAAAAGAAACAAAAAAAACATAGTACATTATAAGTACATTAAAAACAACAGCAACAAAGATAAAAACCTCTTGTGTCCCTATTTTGGGGTTCATTTTGCTTAGCATCAACTTAAATGGTCATATGTACATAGCTTTTTGGCCTTTTCTGCTTGTCCTAGACATATACTAGTTATTGCAGATAACTATGTTTCTTTGGGCTTGCCTGGCTTACTTCACTTAATATAATTTTTTCCAAGTCTTTCCATTTCCTAACGAAGGGGGTGGTGTCGTTCTTTCTGATCGAGGCATAGAATTCCATTGTGTGTGTGTGTGTATGTGTGTATATAAATATATATATATATATATATATATATGTTATATACACCACATTTTCTTGATCCATTCATGTATTGAGGGGCATCTGGGTTAGTTCCATATCTTAGCTATGGTGAATAAACAGAGTTGTGCTGGTAGCTTTAGTATGGAGAGTTGTGCGGGTAGCCTTGTTTGTAAATGCCCAAAAGTGGGATTGCTGGGTAATAGGGCAGAAAACAGGTGTTCTTATAGTTGTATTTTCCAGAGTCAGTAGGAGTGTGTTTATTTGCAGCAGTATAAAGTCAGTGCCTTTAGGAACATTGCTGCTCTGTTGAAGTGAAGGTAACTCAATGTAGCTGAAATGAGTCAAGAGAAATGGTAAGTATTCCAAGTTCAAATTCAAATATTAATGTTTCTTTAGTATTCATGTTTTACACATGATAGATCATTCTAAAAACATATTGAAGAAGTTATTTGTTAAATTATTTTTAGTGATAATATTAGATTCTAATTATAATCTTTAAGCTATGGAATGTCCATCAAGAAATTTTTTTTTTCCATATGCTTTCTGAACCATATCAGAGAAGTAATTGTCTTTCCTCAGTTTTCACCATACTCTTTTACCCAGTGAAACCGTATTTTACTTTAAGTTCTAAAATAAGTTAGAAATTGAATAAGGAATTAGGAAATTTGCATGTGGTTTTTCCATAGGAAAAATAATAGTCAACTATTTATTGAAGTAGCCATCTAAATATCTACAACTTAGCTTTAGATTCTGGGCTGATTATGTCAATATCACTTTTTAAAAATTGTTATTATTAAGGTGATATACAGAGAGGTTACTGTTTCAAAGGTCAAGCAATGACATTTCTTTTTGTCGTCCCTTCCTTCATTACCAGTTTTGCCCTCCTGTCCCTACCCACAAGTTATTTTCAACATGGTGTCTAGTGAGGACCACAGTTGGATTTGTTCATCCTTTGTCCCTCCATTCTGTGTCCCATCCTTACCCTTCCAAAGACAGATACCTGAACCAATGAGATGAAAACAAAAACAAGAAACAAAAAATACCAGAAAGCAAGAACAGACCAAGAGAAAAAGAGAAAAGAAAAAACAAACCCTTGCTTCTATTTCCTGAAATTCATTTAGATAAATAACTATATGTTTAGAGGCACAGAGACATGGTGCCTTTGGGTTCTATCCCTAAGATTATTCTCCTGTAGTCTCACTGTGTGTGAATGCCTCAAGTCCTGTATAATTTATCATGTCCCAGTGTATTTTAGATATATTGAAGTGGTCAACTAGATTTCTACAAATCAGCTTTAGATTCTGGGCTGATTATCAGTTTCTTAAAAGTTAATTTTAAAATTAAATAATTAAAAAATGAGTTACTAGAAATTTTAAAAATTTAAAGCTACTTTAAAAGAATAAATTTAAATGTAATGTGATATAATTATCTTTTTACATAGAATATTCAGATTGTTTGCACACATTGGACATTTATATTTTTTTCTTTATTGTTAAGGAAATGTATAGAGGGGTTACAGTTACGTAAGTCAGGTATTGAGTACATTTCTTCTTGAATAGTATAATTTTCGAATGGCTAATTAAAACCACTCTGAAAAAAATCATTCAGCTAACTCCCTGAGTCAGTGAGGTAACTAGTACCAGAGAAGTCAAGAGTTAACTTTTAGTTTAAAATATATATATATATATATATATATATATATATATATATATGGATCTTGCTAGTTATGTTTAGTCGTAAAAGAATGGTGAATGTTAGAGGATAAGTATACAATGTTGAGAAAGTGTCCACCTCTGAGGTTGGTTGGTAGAATAATACATTGGATAGACTACAGACCCAGGATGACCAAGTCTCCAGTGGATACCAGACAGACCTCCTGCAGGAAGGTCTCACAAGAATTATGTCCTAAAAAGAGGAAAAGCAAACAGAATAACGTATCATCACCTATTGTATTATCACCCCAAGTGCAGTGTGGGATTTTAATGAACAGACAGGAATAGTTCATTTTACACTCTTCCAGTTTAGAACTCCCAATTGGACAGATTGAGAGATAGTGAGGAAGAGAGAATATCTGACAATGAAAGAGAAATACAAATTTAAGCCTGTCCACACCATACCATATGCTCTTGGGAGAAAGAATATCCATAGGAATTTTGTACAAATGGGCTTTGCATTTTTGCTGAGCCCTGTGACCAAAAAGGGTTCATAAACCTATCTATTATGGCAGCACTCCTATGTGTGGGAAGGTAGGAGGAGAGGAGAATGTGGAGAGTAGGGAAGGGGTAGAAGATTTTTTAAGGAAGTGAAATAAGGTGTTCATATGTACCTATTGTCTCCTGGAAGCCAATCTTTGCCCTCAAGAAGTTTTTCTGGTAAAATAGATGATTTTTACGTGAACTAATGTTAATGCATGCTCCCCACAAGTAGTGGAGTAATGAAATTATATGTTTATTGTATATATATTTATCTTACCACTTGCCTGGACTTTTCCAGTGCTTTATTTGTGTTGGTCACAATTGAGGCCACACAATACCATTGTGAGGTAAAATGGCATCATAATTTTAGAAGATATCAAATCATGGATAGGATAGATGGCTTAGGGTCACTCACTAGGTGGCAGAGAACCTTAGAGAAAATGCTAAGGATCATATAAGAATGACCACATTTCGCTGCAAGGTTGTGGAAGGCATTTGAGGTATTCTCTCCTCAGGTTGAGGACATGGAGTACAAGGAATGTTTGCAGAGAAATGCTTGAGTGCAAGGAGGGTGTGTGCCTGGCGAGATTGCCAGGGCTGGCTGGATTGCTGCCTGATTAGCCTTTCTGCATGGAAGAGGGAGCCTGGCAACAGTAGTTAGAAACAGTGCTGGAATATCTTAAAGTTTTGAAAATGTTGCACAAAAATATCTCTCCTAAGCTTATGGCAAGCTACACTTTCAAATAGTGTTGAATTATAGGTTAAAGTTATTATGCAGATATGCTTTGCTTCCCTTGAAAGCTTCAAAACAAGAGACAGCTCTTACTGCATCTGTAAGTAGGCTGCTGTTTTTCCTTTCTTTTTGGGCTCTAAAGAATCATTCATGCCAGTATAGTTAATGAGCTTTAGCAGCTGTTAAATGAAATTATATATTCTGTTCAATGAGGGCCTTCTAATGCTGCCATTCTCTTCTGACCATCTTGGTATCTTCTATAGCACAATGGCCCGAGTTCTTAGTCCAGAAGATTTTAAGATTTAGAGTACCTAGGGAGAAGACTATTTTGGTTGGGCAAATATAGTCATATGAGAAGCTTATTTTTTCTACATTGCAGATTCTCTCTTCTCTCAGGATTGAAAAGAATTCTAGAGGGAAAATATTCCCAATTTTCTAAAAAGGTTTTTAAAAACAAAATTATTATTCATCAAATTATGCACAGACAGGAACTTTCAGTCTTCCAAAAAGAACATAATCAACTTCACAGTCAAATGAGGCTGTAGGAATTGATTCTTCAAGACTTGGTTCTTCAAGATGTTTCTTTGTTCTAACCCTGTCCCTTTCAGAACCATCTCCATATTGGTATAAACTGCTTGAGTCTCTCTCATTGCCCAGGAATTAGGAAGTTCTGTGTTTCATCCTGTTCAAATGCCTCTCTCCAATCACCTAATTCCTTCTTGCCCATTAGCATTTTTTCCACAATATATTTACTGTAGAAACTATATTTACTAAGAATATTTGACTAACTGCTATGTGAAAATAGGTTTTTGAGTGTCAGGTTACCACAAATAACTGCTAAAGGATAAATTCTAGTGACACATTAAGTTAACCAATTAAATGATATTTAAGAATTAAATATGAGGGGCTGGGAAGGTGGCTCAATGGTAGAATGTTTGCCTAGCATGCATGAGGCTCTGGGTTTGATTCCTCAGTACCACATAAACAGAAAAAGCCAAAAGTGGCCCTGTGGCTCAAGTGGTAGAGCGCTAGCCTTGAGCTGAAGAGCTGAAGGAAAGTGCCCATGCCCAGAGTTCAAGCCCCACAACTGATCCCTCCCCCCCAAAAAAAGAAAGAAACAGAACCAAACTTATTTTATGAAGGGCGGACAGATATAATAGCTATAGCTTCCTTTTGCTCTAGTTTCATTTTCTTGCAGTTTTATACAGACATTCTATAAATGGCCAATTCTTTTTATTATGTACAAATTGTACCTGTAAATGTTACATTAATCTAATTGCACTATTATCAGCTACATCTGCTTGTAAAACTATGACAATATATAGGTATGCATATTCTTATCATCTCATCTTTTTGTTTTGTTTTTGGCTGGTCCTGGGGCTAGAACTCTGGTCCTAGGCACTGTCCCTGAGCTCTTCTTGCTCAAGGCTAGCATTCTACCACTTCAGCCACATCTCTACTTTTGGCTTTTTTTGTGATTAATTGGAGATAAAAATTTCACAGACTTTCCTACCCGGTCTGGCTTCAAACTGAAAACCTCAGATCTTAGCCTCCTAAGTAGCTAGTATTAGAGGTGTGAGCCCCTGACATACAGCCATTTCATCACTTTTAAAGAGGAAATTATTTTGATGAACAGTGATGTTAGAAATATCTTTAAGAGTATAAAAATAGAAAGCCATGAGATCTTTCCATGTCTTAGTGCCTGCTTATATTACTAAGGAGATGTTAAAGTTACAGTTCTGGAGACTGCTGAGCTCTATGGCTTAACTATCTGCTGACACATAGGCCATTTCAAAATATTGCTTAATCGCACATTTTCAAGTACTCTGGGGCCATTTCAGCTGAATTAATCTCTGAATTAACAAGTCTTATGTGTTTCCTGAACCTTCAAAGAGATATGTTATAGACCCTATATGTCCAAAGTTTAATACAGGAATAGCATTTATGTAGTTTGGCTATGAACACTTGTACTCTTAACATAGTGGGCATTTGAGACGAAGACTGCCTCTGGCATTATATAGCATAGTAGCAGTGTTGGTCTGCTGACTAAACAAATACGATCACTAGAGTGAATTACTAAATTCGAGCTGGCCTCCACTGGAAAATTTCACTCCTCTTTCTCCCACAAAGCTTCCTACTTTTTTTTTTTTTTTTATTAGATGAAGAGTTTTCAGCTTTAGCAAATAATTACCAGATTTTCCTAATCATCACTACAGCAGTTTTTCACTGTTTAAATATTAAAACTAGTATTGAGTAAGTCTCATTGAAGCAGAACAGATTGCTATATGTTTGCATCTGTCCAAACATTTATCTAAATTTACATTGCTAAAACACTTCTTAAAAGTCCTAGTGAACTTTGGGTCTGACTGCTATACCTTGTATTACCCCTGAGACAATCACCTCATCAACTACTTTTACTTCACTAACCATGGATGACTTCATTTCAGTATTTCCTGTAGAGGACTATTTGGGACACTCCCTTCCAATAGAGGAAGTGAGTTAGTGAGGACCAGTGTTCTTCAAATCTTTGCAAAGGACCAGATCCTTCACATCTCTGGAAAGCTACATTCTTTGTTTAAAAAAAAAAAAAGAAAAAAAAAAAAGTCTGTATGTGTGCCAAAGTGCAACCCTGACATTCATCAGGGCAGAGGATAAGGTCACATGTGCTCAGTCTGTTTGAGCAGTGATCCTCCCATTTGGCAGGAGTTTGAGAGGAAGTATTTAACAATGGGATTTTAACAAATTCAATATCGTAAAGAATGTTTTTATATTTGAATGGGTCTAAGGAAGTTTAATTTTTCTCCCCCTGTAAGTGGAGGGTATTTAAAGGTAAGAGTATCTGTGGATTTATTATACAGATTGGACCTTGTGGAATAATTTTTTCCATCTTGTCATTTCTATGAAAGGTAGTCATCAGAAGAAAAAGTCGAGTCCTTTAACTGTATACTGATCTAAAACATTTTTGCTTAAGGGAAATTCTTCGCTAAGAACTATCTGTTTCTCAGG
Organism: Dipodomys spectabilis; assembly: GCF_019054845.1. Lineage (NCBI taxonomy): Eukaryota > Metazoa > Chordata > Mammalia > Rodentia > Heteromyidae > Dipodomys > Dipodomys spectabilis. The sequence goes on from NW_024870779.1 coordinate 8,658,184, forward strand.
AAGGCGATTTTATTCAACAACCAAAATTCTTAATAGCTCTGATCATGCAAGAAACAATGAGTTTATTTTTCTTTCACATACATGGTTTTTTTTGTTTGTTTGTTTTTGTTTTTTGGGTCCAGTCCTGGGGTCTGAACTCTGGGCTGGGCGCTGTCCCTCAGCTCTTCAGCTCAAGGCTAGCGCTCTACCACTTGAGCCATAGCGCCACTTCTGGCTTTTTTCTGCTTATGTGGTGCTGAGGAATTGAACCCAGGGCCTCACTGATGCGAGGCAAGCACTCTACCACTGAGCCAACTTCCCAGCCCCTCACATACATGTTTTTAAGACCTGGTAGTCCCCGAACCATGGACCTGAAACTTGAGCTCAGGGCCTACATGCTGTCCATCCCTAAGCCATTTTGGTCAAGGACAGTGCTCTTACCATTTGAGCTATGGTTCACTTCAGTATTTTGGTGATTAATTCAAGATAAGAGTATTAGAGACTCTCTTCTCTCCACCTCCATCCCTGGGACTGGCTCAAACGGAGATCCTCAGAACTCAGCTTCCTGAGTAGCTAGGATTATAGGCGAGAGCCAAGGATGCCTGGCTAATCACCAGTGTAGTTTTGGATTTACTATATACTGTATTTATATTTAGACTTTGGTAATTTTTTTCTAGTCTTTAAAAACACAGTAACCCTAATGAGCTTTACTTGGTCTAGGACAGACAACATCATAAACTCTTCCTCCTGTTAGGAGCAGTATATTATGTAGTCCATATCCCCATCAAATGGCAGACCCCCAGTTGCACAGCCAGACAATTTTGAGGGATCTTTTGAGTCACATATAAAATTCATCCATTCACTAGAGAGACATTTATTCACATAAAAATATGGCAGAGAACGATCAGCTTCTGTGTCAAAGGATTGGCATTTTAAAAGAAAATAAAAACATGGAAACAGTGAGTGCATGGAAGGGCTTCTGGTAGAAGTGCTAGTGAGAGTTTGAGGAGACAGGTTTGCTGAGAGAGTGTAATGAGCTAAGTGTGAGAACCAGAAAGCAGGTCAAGAAAAAAAGACATTTATGGCTACAGTGGTAGAGCACCCGCTTAGCAAGTATAAGGCCCAAAGTTCAAATCTAAGTCTTGGAAAAAGAAACCAAACAAACAGTCGAATCTATTTAAAGAGAGGCACAACCCCAAATACTCAACCCAATACACTGCGCATGGCTCAGAGTATTTTCAGGGTCCATGGTATGCAACACTTTCTCTGTTCCCTTTTTCCATTCTCAAGCATCATATATTGACTTATACGCTGTATACAGTGGTATTCGATTTATTTGATCCTATTCAGGAATGAGACAATAATTTTCCCCCTAATAGCTTTTTCTAGATAATTGAATTAAAGCCTATTTAAAACTGAAACAACAACAACACAAAAGATAATTTCTAGGATATATTTTTATTAGTTTCTCTAAGGAAAGTGGTAGGCCTATTTTTAGCAGATTCTTGATGACTTTAGGATGTGGTTATAAACATCAGTTAATGGGCTGTATGCCTGTTTGAGTGTACTGATGCCTCTAATTTTTTGTTTTGATTTTGAACTCTTTACTATTTTCCTAAGTGTGCCTTAAAGGAAACATTATGCCTGATACTTCTTTGTCCCTCATGGCACCTACTACAGTGCCAATGAAAACTTCCATGAATACTTGGATTTCTAAAGACAGCACAGTTCTCTCTGGGTTGACTGAAGTCACTACCTTTAGTTGTTAGTCATTAGTATTACTTGGGTTGATACCTAAGACTTTCCTGCTCACCAGAATTGCTCTGTTGTCCACTTGATACTTGTTCAGCCCATTTCCTGAACTTAAACATTATTTATATTTATTGTAGCAGCTATCCCCCCATTACCTCTATAGGAAATTTTTAGGAACACCACCCGATAAATTAGGTTTGGCCCATTGCACTCATTTGTCATAGTCCTTTGGGTCCCGTTGGGTCTTCCAACATAATCACTAACTTCTTTAATTGTATTTCAAGTTGAGAAAGTCTTTATTCTGTAAGTTAGTTGATATTACTAAAAATGAAAATTAAAATATCACATAGGAAATGTCTCACATACAGAGCTATCGAGGACTGGCTGTCCACATTCTTTTCCATTCTTTGCCTGTTTGACCTATTATTATTTAGCACTTATGAATCTTGCTGATTTTATTAGGATTCATACAGAATTTCTCCTCAAGGATGTCTTCAGAGACCTAGTCAGTTATAGTATACCTAACACATTTTTCTCTGTCCATCTAATTATCATATTAAAAAGACAAAAAATAAAAATCTATACTCATATATACCTGCCTGCCTTTTCTTCCAGATCCTTTTCAAAAAGATAATTGCTGATCCAGGCAGGACATTGTTGATCAGACATTTTTAAGCTGTTACTCTGGACCAGACCCTGCTAAGGATCAGTAAGATAACTATGACCAAGTCAGACATTGTCTCTGCCCTCCCCAGAAAATGTCTGCTATTGCCAAGTTCTCAGACCCAAGGATGGAGGTGGGACAACAGTTGCTAAATAAGCGGTAAACAGAGCTGGGAGATAGAGAATGCAGAGGTAGAAGTTTTGCTGGTTGTGGAGATTCTAAACTCAAATGCAGTGTGGAGGTCTACACAGATGTAAGGAATTCTCAGAAACCAAAATTTGGAGTGGTGTGTTTTCTAAAATATTTAATGACTTTTAATGCCAGTAATTCAAGTGTAACCTAGTGATAGCTTTCACACACTCAATTAACAGACTGTAAAAGTGGCATTGTCGTTGGAAGTAAATGACTTTGAAGTTAGAACTGCTATAAGAATTTGGATTCTTTTGCCAGGTTGGGGGGTGGGGTGGGGTGAAACCTAGCAGAACAATGAGTCAGTTTTTTGCTACATTGCCTAAGTCTAATGTTCTTTAGAGACTTTTCAAAGAATTGCTTATGCAACATCTACCTCACCCACTGTTTCTCCAGAGGGCTCATATTAATCATTTTCTGAAAGTCCTTTGTTTAGGTGTGTGCTGTACTTGAGCTGACTCTTATCCTGACTGCTAAGTTACTCAAATCCTGTGCACACATCTCAGACGGACTATAGGTGGAGAGAGAGCCCTTAGGTTATCCAGCCCAAGATTCCTGTTTAACCCCATCTCCATTTACTTTCCTCTTGTCCAAGTGCAGCTTCTTCCTGAGTCCAAAGCTGGGTAGCTCCACTAAAAGACCTTGGTCGAATGGACTCAGAAGCTACTCAATGAGAAACAAATGCTTACTTTTCTCACCACTGCTAGAGTCTTCCTTTCTATCATATATCTTCCTCGATGGTTTGCTTGTCAGGCTGCTTTCAATCTCATTTCTCTCTGTAGTAACTTCCTCTACAAATGTGTGTCACACTCAGATGTGGAAACTTGTCCGAATGAAATCAGGCAGATATATGATGCCATATATGTGCACATGACTCACTCACTTGCTGCTTGGTCAAATATCACTTCAGTAAGAATGGCCTTACATGACCCCATCTCTGTCTAAAATAGCTCTCCCTCCCAACTGATAGCTTAACCTGCTGTATTTTCCCCTGGAGCATGTATCACCACCTTTCAAATTATATATTAACTTCTTAATTGAGTGTATTTGTTGCTGCATGAATACTGTGATATAAGGTACTCACTGCTAGAGCTCTGTAACATAGAGCAGTGCCTGGTATATACTAAGCCTTATCATTTTTGTAAATAAAGATGCACCTATTAGTATTTTGGCAGTTAAGAAACTTGAGTTTTATACTGTTGAGAGTTGCTGTTATCATTGTCTCTCTTTTAAGAAGGGGTACATATTGCAATTTAGTGCTTTCCCAATGTCATACAAGTAGGAAAGGAGTAAGGATTTAAGTGAATTTGGCTATTCATATAATCACATAAATGCCTCAAAACAAAAAAATTTCAATAATTATTTCAAGAATATTTTAGTATACCTTTATGAGAAAGTATGAGGAATATAAAGGATGACTCTTCATTGATTGTGTCAGCTCCCTATCAGAATGTATAAGTCCAGCAGGCCAAATGTAAATGGAGTTTGTGGTTAATCTTAGTCACCTATCAATCACTCAAGTTTCTCTCCATGAACCTCTATTAGCCAACAATTAAGAAAAGTAAATGTCCAATTTGGTTTTGGTTTATTTCTCTGGCCTAATTCTTAGGTGAATTCTCATTTCTTCTTAATTAGTATTGGTTTATTTTCTTCCCCTTTAGGGAGAAAGGAGAGATGATAGAGAAGATATCTTGCAAATTTACAAGTTCTCCTGCTTTTAACCCTTCAGATGGCTCTTGCTGTCCTAGAAATACTTTAGCACTGATGATAAAGGAACTAGATCTGGAGCCCTTAAAGGTTTTGTTCAGTTTGAACTTTTTCTTATTTCTTTTGCAAAGTCTTAGCCGTCAAATGGGTCAGCATGAAAATGTACAGTTCTTACATAAGTTTTCAGATTACATGATTCCAGCTTTTTCCAGAAAGACAGTAGAGTGCTTGCCTAGCATGAATGAAGCCCTGGGTTTGGTTCCTCAGTTACCACATAAACAGAAAAATCCAGAAGTGATGCTGTGGCTCAAGTGGTAGAGTGCAAGCTAGCCTAGGCTATATCTTGTTCAGGGACAGTGTCCATGTCCTGAGTTCAAGCCTTCAGGACTGCAAATAAATAATAATTATATACAATTGAAACAATGTAGTTCCACTCACTTCCTCTCTATGTATATTACATCTATTTTAATACCTCATATTAAGTAGTTACAAGTTTTACTTTAAGCAGTCATATGCCTTCAAGAAATTAAAAGAAGGAATGTATAAAATAACTCTAAAATATATGTTATTAAAATCAGTTGTCTCTAAAATGTTTTATAATATGTTATGGTTTTATAATATGTTATGGTTTTACATTATGGAAAGTTTTTTTATATTTTCCTCTTTAAGAGATAGACTCAATGTAAAGCAAGCAAACATGAGCAAGCAAAGTGCCTTGTGATCAGTTGGATCATTCTCTTTCTCCCTGATTGGATCTGTAGCCCAAATATCACTGTCCTCATAGCATATTTGTCTACCAAAAGGCAAGCAGAACTGAAAAATACCTAGTCCTTGACCTCTGATTGACATACTGCACTTGAGATCATGTAACATTAATTGTTGTATTCACTGTATATGTATGTGTATAAGTATATATATACAAGGTTGCACATGTCAGTCACTTATACTGTCACACATCAACTAAAATGTCTATTCTAAATAGATGAGAAAAGGCAGAGCCTCAAATATATACGTGTGTGTGTATATATATATGCTGTATACATATATACACACATGTATGTATATATGCTGTATACATAAACACATGTATACATATGCTATATACATATATACACATGTATATATATGCTGTATACATAAACACATGTATATATATATGCTGTATATATTTGAGGCTCTGCCTTTTCTCATCTATTTACAATAGGCAGTTTAGTTGCTGTGTGACAGTATAAGTGACTGACATGTGCAACTTTGTATGACATACTTACTTGCTTACAATACGGAATTCTTATATTTCTGTGCAGTTGAATAGAAAAACAACAGTGCTTTGGGTTAGAGTGACACCTGGTGGTACTTTTTTAAAATTTGATACTATTTTTGTCTAGAACATATCATAAGGAATCATTTTATCATTTATTAGGCTATATCTTAAAAGTGTCTCCCTCCATGGCCTCACATCCTCTTTGTAGCAGGAAGCTATACTGGAGAGAGTAGCAAGTGTCATGAGCATTTCTTCTTTTGGGTTGAGAAAAACATCTGTGACCTACATATTGGAGAAATTTAATTAGGACAGAAAAAACATGGTAAAATTGGTAATATCTATAGAAATAATATGTCAGGAAATAGTTCTGAAGATGTGTGCTTTTGCAAACATACTTATCTACTATGTCATTTTAGCATTTTCTAAAACCTGTAGTTCAGACATGGTTTTAGGGTACCCACTCACAAATTGATTAAATCTCGTAAAAAGGCAGGATTTTTAAGTGTACCCTATTTCTAATTTGGATGAGAAAAAGAGTTAACTTAAGGACTCTAATGCAGTTTTTAAATTTGTATGCATGTTAAATGAATATATTCTCTTTTTAAAAATTAGTATTGCTAGCCAGATTCTGATGGCGCATACCTGCGATCCTAGCCAATAAGGAGGCTGATATATGAGGATCGTTATTCAAATCCAGCTTGGGAAGGAAAGTCCAGGAGACTTATCTCCAGTTAGCCTCTAGAAAAATGAAAGTGGTGCTGTGAGTCAAAATTGCTAGCCTTGAGCAAAAGAGGTCAGGGACAGCACCCAGGCCCTGAATTCAAGCTCTGTGACTGAAAAAAAATTAATATTGCTAATGAAGTTTTGCATAACCAGCCCCAATCCTCATCTCCTCTCTCTAATGATGACTACTACTCTTAGTTTGGGGGTAGTTTTTCAGACACCCTTTCCTGTGAGAAAAACACACATACCACTGTTAAAGTCAGAGATAGATGGTTAGTTACTTGTATGTTGGAAACACAATGCATTCTACAGCAGTGATAATTGTTTCTATAATTGTTCCACTATTCCTTTAGAGAACATGGCAAGATTGTCATTTTCCAGTTATTAGCTTATTCAGCCTTCTAAGGAACATACCAACTAGGCCACACTGGCCAGAATACCTTGTTCCTGTCAGTGCTGAGCTCCCATAGTTATGCATGTAGTTAGACTTAGCCAACTTTTAAACTTAAGGCCCACAACTATTTATACTATTTATTGTGGCTAATAGAATCAAAATGGTCTGTAACTTGTAACCTTGCCCACAAAATGTATGAAGAGAGGATTGGGAAAAACAATCTATGAGAACTTTGCCTGCATGGTTTTCATCGCTCTCATTGAAAATCTGCACACATACTTATTTAAATCCTGGAGCCCCATAGTTCTTTAAAATTTTTGTAAAAATGAGTTTTCAATACTTGAAAAGGAAACATTGATAGGCAGTTTAAAAAAATGTTTGAGTTTATCTTAACTTTTTTTTCCCTTTTCTGGGCACAGTAACTTAAATAATAAAAGAAATTTTAAATAAGAGATAATTGCATTAGTTACAGAAAGTTGATTAGTCTAATTTGTGTTTTTGTTCACTCACAGAATTCCACAAAAGATAACAAACTTGGAGCAATTCCATACATTATAAAATTCACTAAATTTTAAACTTGATAAGAGATTGGTTTGAGCTACAGTGAGAACCTCAGACAAAAATGACACTAGGCAGAGATTCAAGCTATAGCTCTTTGGGTTGAGGAAGGAGAACATGAGAAGGTTATAATGAAAGGAGAAGCAGTCTAGGAGCAAAGGGCATTTTCATAAAAATGTGAGAGTTCTATATTTGGGTAAAGCTCCATGACTTAGGATCACAGTATTCCATCTACTTTAAAGCAGTATTGTTGATTGAAGTTAATTGTAATACTGCAGTGAGATGTTCTATTTGGGGTTGTCCTACAGGAGTCAGGATAAGTAAAACCCAACTCAAGAAAGGACCATCAAGGTGCTGCAAATGCAACTAGTGTAATAGGTGCTGCTAAGTTTTCATTGTAATTTCCTCATAGCTATTCCTTGGAAATTGCCATTTAATTCACTGTTCCTGGAACATTGTTCCTGCCTGTTGCACTGTGGTAGGCTTGGATTTTGGTTTCAACTGGCAGATGTTTTTTCCTGGGACATGTTCTTTTGCTTGGGCAAGAAGAAGTGGAATGAAGGTGAAATGGCAAACGTTAGCTAGCCCAAGTAAAGTCTAGGCAAGGGAAGAGGTTGGGGCAAAGTAGTTCAGAGGTAAGCTGTAAGTTGGGAGAATCCAGAAAATTTCCATCTAGATCCAAAGTAGCTTGACTTTAAGAATAGTAACACCCATGACTGGGCAGGGAATGCACAGCTAAAATTCTTGGTACACAGATACATTAAGTTTCAAGCACAGTGCCATGTTTTTTTCTTAGTAAATCATTCATGCTTGCTTTAAAGCTGTTACATTTTAACTTAAGAGAGAGTTAGAGAAAGCCCTGTGTATCCTGAAAGGTGGAGTACTATAGGGCCTTAAAAAAGATCAAATAATGCATAAAAAAAATCACGTATATAAGGGAGGTTGGAAGCTAGCCCTGGCAGAGTTTACTAAACTCTGTCACCAAAATAAGGTCTAGCAAGCAAGCACAACTTTCTAAAATCAAGCCAGAATACCATCATAAAAGGAAAAAAAAAAAAAAAAAAACAACTCCCCAACAGACTAAAAAAAAGATTTTGAATGCCAGAATGTGCCAAATGGGATCAATTATACATTTGAAAGAACTATCTTGCACATGTGTTCACTCATACACATGTCTCCATGCTCGGGCTTACATTCTCACTTGGCTTTTTCACTAAGGCTAATGTTCTACCACTTGAGCCATAGCTTGCTCTACTTCTGGCTTTTTAGTGGTTAATTGAGGTAAGAGTCTCATTCTTGTCTGAGCTGGCTTCAAACTGCAATCCTCAGATGTCAACACCCTTAATAGCTAGGATTTACAGGTCTGAGCCACTGACTTCTGGCTGAAAGGACCATTTTATAATCCAAAATCTTAGTTTATCAGAAATTGTTTTTATGTGACTCAAATGCATATGAAGTCAGAAACTGTATTGAAGCAAAATGGTCATATTACAAGACCTTTTCAGACTCTTTGAATGGTAAAAACTATCATTTTATGTTACTGTCATTACTTTAATGACTATAAGGCTGTTATTCTTTCCAGTCAGAATGTTTTAAATGCTTAAATTATTCATTACTCAAGAATATATTTTAAAAATAAAATAAATATTAAAAAATAGTAATTTTTAAAAATCAGGCTTCCTTCGGGTTACTTTTTCATGTAGTACGGTTGTCATTTAAGGAAAAATTGCTTGTAACATAGACCATTTCTTGGCCATGATTTTCTTAGAAGAATTAAGCAATCAGGCTTTAAATTATTGGAGAATTTTAAAAGAAGTTTTCAGAAACTGGTGGTGTTTTCAGATTTAAAAATTGAATCACTATCTTCAGATTGTGAACTTGCCAAATGTTAGATAGATGCATTCATCCATGCATCTACCCTAGTCTTTACCCAGGACTTCTTTAATCCAAACAAACTGGCTACATTTTGGGAATTTTTTCCCAGTGAAATAAAATTAAACGTGATTTCTTCTCAAGGAACTTGGTTTGAGTGCTGTGAACTATGAAAGACCCAAAAGAGCACTTCCTCCCAGGGCGGACACGCAGAGAAGTAAGGATTGCAGTGTGCTCCAGGCAGCTTCCTGAGAGGGCTGGGATTTGGAATTGGAAACTGGGCAGTCAATAGCAAGAAGCTGAACAGAAGTACAGAAACAGCCAGGCATTGGTGGTTCATACCTGTAATCCTAGCTACTCAGAAGCTGCCAGGAAATAAAGGAGAAACAGCACAATGAAACCAGGCCTGTGTGATTTAGTATTTTAATATGTTTCCATTCCTTTAGTTCTGACAGAAGTAGATGTTAACTAACATGGGGTTTTAGACCCTTTGGAAGTTATCATTGCTCTTCCTCAGAGCTCTTTTCCTTTGTTACTTCTCACACTCCCTCCTTCCTCCATGAAAAGCCTTGTTGCCCAAGCCAGGCTTCAGGGTTACTCTTGTTTCTCCATTTCCTCAACTGATCATTCTGGTTTTCTGTTTGTCATATGCATGTGTGTGTCTGGTACTGAGGCATGAACTCAGCCTGGTTGCTGTCCTTGAGATTTTTTACCAAAGCTGATACACTACCAGTTGAGCCATATCCTCAGTTTTGGCTTTTTGGTTAATTGTAGATAAGAGTCTTAAAGACTTTCCTGTCTGTGCTGGCTTCGAACCACCATCCTCAGATCTCAGCCTCCTGAGTAGCTAGGATTACAGACGTGAGTCACCTGGGCCTGGCTTCTCCATATTTATTTCTTCCTTAAGGAAGGTTTTCATGTTCTCTCTTAAACCACTACAGTTTTTTTCCCCCTATTTCCCATCCCTGCAGAAGTATAGCTCATATGTCACTTGCCTGATTGCAGACTCCAGTGGCCTGACATGTAACCCCCTCTTCTCCTCCCCCCAGTGCATCTCTCCTGCCACACTGGCCCCTGCGCTCTTCCATTGCGCTGTACCTGCTGAGTTCTTGATGTCTCAGTGTATGTTATCCTTGTCTTCCTGATACATTTTGAGCTGCATTGTGTCTCACAAATCCACACTGGCACCATCTTGATCTCAACCAGTCTTACTCAGTATGCAAGATTGCCTGGCATCTCAGCCAGCTCAGAGAGGTCTTTGCCCCTATCACAACACTTGTCACACTTAAAACAAGCTTTATGTGTCTGGCTTGCAGATTAGGTTGTTCCTTGAGGGTAAGCGTGATAATGTTCACTTCTCATTTTTTTTAACATGTAGAATTAAAATCATTGACAGGTACCCACAAATGTGTTAGAATGGATGAGTAATAGTTTGGAACTGTTTACCACTTTGGTATACATGTGGTTTTCTCATCAGGGAAGGGTTATTCTGTGATGTATGTTATTAATGACTTTCTTCACCCAATTATTTTGTGTACCTTAGATCAATTTAACAAATGAAGTCCAAGAACCATTGTTAGCAAAAGAACTCAGCAGCCACATGTGCTGGTGGATGCCTGTAATCCCAGGTACTCAGGTGGTCAGAAATGGGAAGGCCAGCCTCCCCTACCCCCCCCCCCCCAAAAAAAAAACCAGGACCCTGAGTTCAAGCCTCAGTAATGCCAGAAACAAGGAGAAAAAAATAATAAAAATCAAAGAAAACTACTTGTATTCATATGTATGCCACCAATCCTAGATTTCAGCATGATGTTAGCAATTTGCAGTGCACCATTTTATGCATGTTGTTTGTATCCTAACGTATTCACTTGTTGAATTTATGACTAACTCATAAATAAGGTAAATAACTTCCAGTAACTAAACTGTTGGACTGTCTTCTATGAAAGTACAATTCAGCCATTATTCTCAGTTCTCTGCAGGACTGAGTACAACAAAGTTGCATAGCTGAGAGAGCTTGGTTTCACGTCTTCACAAAGACAGAAAAGGAATAATATGTTTCTTAGGGAAGGAGGAGGTGAAACTTTTGAGACCATTTTGGGAAAGCATAGAATATTGGTAATCCAGAATTAACCAAATGCATGAGCTTGCGAGGTCAAAACTAGAGACCCCAGGAAAAAGTCCTGGAATGTGCAGAGCAGGACCTGAGCCCAGAGCAGAGCAGGCTGTAAGAAAGTCACAGGACATTCCCTCCCTGCCTTCCACCTTCCCACCCTCCCAGCCCCATCCTCAAGGAGATACTTTCCCCAGTAAAGTGTGAAGAGCATCTCAGCCTACTGCTGGGTTTCCTGAGGCTCTGCAGCTGCCTGCCAGCCCTACCCTGGAGCAAACAGGGACAGACACTGTAAACATCCTACACTCTCAGCTGTGGAAAGTGAAAGCTGGGAGAAGGCTGTTTACTCTCTCTGCCTTGGAAATCACCTAAGAATAAGTGAATTTGGGGTGTTACTGTGTCTTACAATTTACCCTTATGAGATCAACTCTTAAGAGGAAAAGCAGTGAATTAACACATTTATACTAAGCAGTGTAAAATACTTTCTGATATCACTCATTCTTGAACTGCCATGGTGGCTTGTACCTGTAATCTCACCACTCAGAAAGCCCAGACAGGGATCACCAGTTTGAGGCCAGCTTGTGCTATCTAGTGAGACCCTCTTTCAAAAGAAATAAGCAGAAGGTTACCAAATACTCTAGAGATGGATGCCTTTGGTAACTAGCATGAAGTTACATTATGAGTTGCTGTAGTCTGTTCTGTAAATGTAACAAAATGTTAAATGCCTGCATACTAAGTCAAACAGTTCTCTCTTACCCTGAATAGCATTTATATACTGACTTTGGCTTTATTTTAAGTGAAAATTCTGATGCCCTGGGTCTTGCTAGTTTATCAGAGATCAGAGGCTATTTGAAGGTCCTTGGTAATGAAATACAATGTGAATAAAACTTCCTATTTAAAGCAGGAATTCAGTAGTGCATTTCAAGAAAAGATAGGATTGTGGGAGGTTGGTGGAGGTGTGTGGAGGTATGTGTGTGGGGGGGGGGTGGCATGCAAGAAGAGAATTTTAAGAGAAATCTACAGAACTAAACCTTAACCAGGAAGCTTGTACTCTGCATTTTCCAGTTAATTATTTATTGAATTTAATTGCGAGCCTTGTGCATGCAGGTCAGGCTCCCTGCCACAGACCCATGGCCTCCACCCAAGGCTTTGTTTATTTCTAGTTAATTCATTTTAATGTAATTAATTTTCATAATTAATTTTCTTTTCAAGAGAATATTTAATATAGCAAATCATGTTCTTTAGCTATAAAGCTTCCCTTAAAAGGACAAAATGATGTTCTAAATGCCAGTTTTCAATATTAAATCAGGACAAGTTTGCTTGTGTAGATACTTGCCATGTTGGCATTGTTTTAGTCTTTTAATCTAAATGGCCTTCTATTGGCTTAAAGGTGTTGCTAGAGCTTTTCATTTTACCTCCTTTCCTCAGTCCACAGTATAAGACAATAGGAGATTATTTCCTGTGAGTGTCACAAAGCATATGTATAAGTACATATGCTTTGTGGTACTTTGAGCATGTGGTACTAAGGAAGAATGTAAACAGGCTGGTCTTGCGTCAGTGGTAGAGACACTGTTGAAATGCTTGCTGAGCCATTCAGCTTGACTGAGTCATTAACCTTTCTAGACTTTCTGTCCACAGGCTTAGGGAAACCTCTGAGAGACAGTGCCCTCCAGTCTTCTCAAAGAAGTGACTGTTGTGGATATCTGGAACTTTGCTCTATATCAGGAAATGCAGACTCTCTAGGTAAGGACACAAGCTGCTCAAAGTAGAAGGAAGGGATCTCTTAGTTCTTTACTTACTCTGACTAAATGAAAAAAGAGACATTAGAATATTCCAGATATAAATTGACAGCAACTTTCCATCATGAATATGTGAATATGAATATTCCAAAATTTATTGAAATACATGCTGAAATTTCCTCTACTACTCAAGAAATATGTGTTGACCACCAACTGTGCACCAGTTCTCTACTCAGGGGAGAACAGAAGCAAAATCATTGCTCTCATGGGACTTGGAAATGTGTTATGGTAGATTTTGTTTATTCTATGTAAAATAATTGTATTTGACAGTATTGTTGCCTTTCCCAGGCTTTCAAAACCAAATGAATTTATAAATATTTGGGAGCATTTCGATATAAACTTTTAGCTATAAACCACTGTTCTTCCAAACGTGTTCTCATTGTGATGAGGCTGTTTAGTGACCTAGATAATAGTATTAAGAAGTATGCTTGAATGGTCAGTGTTATGTACATATATTTGCTGAGAAGATGTTGTTAAGCAGAATAATTACCCAAAAGTTACATACTTATATATTGCATATTAATATGTATATTCAAAGTGTCATTGTATATAAAATAAACTATTTCATTGAACTTTTTTTCAAGTTTATACTCTAATGCTAAGGATTTAATTTATATGCACATTATATTTGTGTATTTATTTATAAGCAAATACTGAAAATAATTAAAATTATTTTGAATGTAAACATTTTATTTGGAAAAACATAGTCTATGATGAACAATTCATTGTAAGCCTAATTGTGCCACTAGAAACTCAATAGAAGTAAAAACTGTATACTATACATTTTATTTATCAATTCACGATCTCCTTGTCTTTAATTTCTGTCTAGTAGTAATCTATTCCTATAAACTTGTCTCAAGATTTAAATATAATTTCATTCCCTTCAGTTTAAAATTACCAAGAGCAGATTATTGGTCCTAACATGATGTTTTTGCTGTTTGTTTATTTGTAAGCCCAGAGTCTTCAGATCTCAGCCTCCTGAGTATCTAGGATTATAGGAATGAGCCACCAGTACCCAGTTCTATTGGTTTTTGTTTGATTTTCTTTTTGAGACATGATCTCACTATGTAGCCCAGGCTAGACTTAAACTCAAAATCCTGTTGCCTCAATTTCTACAGTGCTAGGACTGTAGACAGGCACTACCACATCCAACGTTATTTTTTAATTTCTAGTATGGTTATTGTGATTAAGCATTTGTCCTTTGCTTTGCAAAAAAGTTGTTACAATTCCTTTAAACACAGTTTTATTAAGGAAAGAAATCCTCCGTTTCAAATGCCAATTTTGAAATACAGACCAAATTGAATGTCACAGGTCAAGTGACATATATTATCAAGTTCTACACGATACTTTCCATTTGGAGACTGCAGCGCTGTGTCCTCCCCCTATTCCATATGTGTAGGCATTTGGGATTGTCCATCATCAGGGTGCCATTTCTGGGAGATTTGGGATAATCCAACTCAACAAGAAAAAGTTGGGGCCAAAATCACAGCAATGCTTCACCAAGATACAGATACACACTCTTAAGGTAATTTGTTTTCAGGAGAATTTGAACTACTCACACAACTTTAAGTCTCAGTTTAACACATTTCTGTGTACTACCTGGGACACTGTAGGTCTAGAAGAGATAGGCATGATCTAGATGATCTTAAAAATGATCACAAAAGGAGGAGGCTATAATGCTTGATAAGAAATGTACTCATTATCTTGCCCATGTAATTGTAACCCCTCTGTACAGTATTTTCACAATAAAAAAATGATCACAATAAGAATTACTCAACTAGAAACATACCCTACACCTGTAGATTAACTGTACACATTCTATGTTTAGCTGATCAAGAGCTTTGTCATCAAAAGTCCAAGTATGGCCTTAAAATGCTTCTTATTTTGTCTATTTTAAGATGTATGAGGTAAATGGTTCTTTTCTGTGGTCTGCTAATGCCTGTTACTTAAGGGAAAATCTGATAATAGCTGAGATTTTTTTTATAGTCACTAGGAAGCTATGAACTTCCAGCTGTAGTTAAATTTTAAACAAAAAATTCTAGTTTTAGATGCTCCTTTAAAAATGTCTTTAATCTAGATGCTGTTTACTTATACCTGTAATCCTAGGTACTCAGGAAGCTAGATCTGACGATTGTAGTTCAAAACCAGTCTGGGCAGGAAAGTATGTAAGACTCTTGTCTCCAGTTAACCAGCAAAACTCTAGAATTAGAGGTGTGGCTTAAGTGGTAGAATGTCAGCCTTGAGTGAAAATGCTAAGGAACAGCACCCAGACCATAAGTTCAAGCCCCAGCACACTGACATACACACAACAAAATGTCTTTTAAACTACCTTTGGATTTTAAAATTCAATGCAGTTGCTAGCTCAGTCATGAGCAGGTGAGAAGTCCACTCTACCTGCTGTGCAGGAAGCCTTGTCACACTGCTACAACTCTTTAGGGAATTCAGTCCCATCCCACTGGACAATCATGGCATTGGACAGCAAGGGGAAATGGATGTCTCCACCTTAAGAAAAATTACAGTTTTGTGGGCATGACACTTACTGTGCATATTGACAAATGTATTCTGTAAGTGAGGTTTTGAAAATTCTTCAAGAATAATCTCCAGTTCCCTCTGTGGAATGTGATTAGATTTTTTTTAAACTGGTTTCCTTCCACAGGTCTTCAATAAGTCAGTACTGGGCAGCAGCAAGTTTGGCTTCTGTCGTGATCATTATTACCATCATGGTTACATTTATAACCATCTTTATAGGATTGTTTGCTTTCTAGCAGCCATGGCTGGGGCCAGCAGCAAATACTTGGTGCCCTTCCTATGTGAAAGAATATTTAAATATTCTCATATGAAATTATGTTGTTATAAATAATATCTGAATATTTTTATTCATCAGATAAAGGGTTCAGGTTATGCTCATAAGCCTTAGAACTGAGCTTTCAACCTAGGCAGTGTGGCACCAGAGTTCTTCTCCTAATCATAAAGTGATATGCATGCTCAAGTCTCCTTCCTCTAAGTTGGACATTATCATCCCAGCTTTCCAGGGGACGAAGCTGAAGTTGAAATAAAGGAAAATAATGTGGTATTCCTTGGAGTGGTTTGCAAATCTTCCCATTCTCTTCTCTTTTGGGCACTGGCGAAAGTTGGATTTCTCGGCATTCTGAGTTTAGTGTGACAATGCGACTTGCTTTCATCAACGTGTGAAAACAAGTGAAGCATTAGAAGCCTGATGTCCTAGGTGCACACTTGTGAAGATGGGGCCTGGCCACCCTGGATGTTTGAGTGGCAGTTGGACAGAGAATCCGGGAGACTGTGTGGGACTGTTGACTAGCACTGAGTATCAACAGAGACAAATTGATAAATTACTGTGTTTAGGAGTGGAGCTGGGGGAAGCAGAGAGTTTGTAACATGATCTGTTCTAAATTTAATAATTTAACAAACATTTGCCCAACCTTCAGTAGCTTCTTGGTATCAGATATGTGTCTATGTGCAGATCTCTGATCAACAGAGATCTTATCATTTACAGGAACCCAAACTACTTTGTTTTTGTTTTTGTTTGCTGTCTATAATAATAATAAAAGTGCTGAAAAAGTCTCATGTCTATGATAAATCTAGAAGGACATGGAGGAGGAAAACCTGGGTTTGATCCGGAGTTGAATACTATACCCTTCAGGTTCTGGAGAAATTTTTCTGGCTTTCTTAAGTTATAGACTCAAGTTATAGGCACAGACGGTCAGCAATAAGGTTGGCTAACTGGTGCTAAATTGTGGAGATTAACAATGAAATACTCATTGTTACTCAAATCTCTAACTATACTTAAATAATGTTTACGATAGCTGCTACATGACTTCACTCTACTTAGGTCAATTGTCACTCCAACACTGACTGTTCAGTGATCCCAGCACACACACACACACACCACTTTATATACACAAACACCAGATTATCTGGGTGTTTCCAGATCTAATGGTAAAGTCACTTAACACCTTAGTTGCATATCTCTGATGTCCTAATGAATGGGAAAGCAAAGACATGAAAAATTCAGTATCTTTCCCCAGAGTCTATCATTCTAAAACCTAAATTAAATGACTGGAATCACTAGCTGCACCTTTTTTATTGAGTTACTGAATGACTTTGGGGACAATGGATGCTCGGGTAATACAGGAAAGACAAAGGAT
The DNA here is from genome assembly GCF_019054845.1 of Dipodomys spectabilis. Lineage (NCBI taxonomy): Eukaryota > Metazoa > Chordata > Mammalia > Rodentia > Heteromyidae > Dipodomys > Dipodomys spectabilis. The sequence continues at coordinate 8,675,355 of NW_024870779.1, forward strand.
ACTTTATTAACTAGCAGGACTAACTTTTTGAAGATTAGAGCTTTCTTTATCACTTACAGCAAATGGACACTGATTATCAGCTTTCCACCTTATTTAATCACAAATTCCTAACTCTTCACTCAGCAACTCCTTTCAATATTGTTGAGTTTGTTTTTAATTCTACCTTATTACAGAAATAACTAAAGATAAGTTCTGTGTATATGTTTAACCTTGGCAAGTATCTGTTTAATGACCCTGAAGTATTTTTGTGGAATATTCCACACAATAAATAACTTATACAGCCTGGGGATGAAATTTTGTATGGAGACATAACAGTGAAATCCTCCCCTACCCACATATAGCTAATACGAGAAAATTTAAAAGGAAATTATATTGATCATGTCTTTTTTGGTTTTACTTTGAAAGAATTGCAGACTGATAGAATGGTTCAAAAATCGTATTTCAAGTTCCTGTGTGCCTTTCAGTCTCTCCTTGCAAATGGTTATAGCTTGGGACAAAGTTTGGTATTTAGAAGCTAACCTTGATGAGATGTATGTGGTGCTCAGATTCATGAACCACTGCTGCAATTCATGTAGACTACTACATCACCACAAAGAAAACCCTTCCTGTGGTCAGACTCCCTCTGCCAACTTTCCTGGTAAGTAATGTATTCACCTTTACAATCTTGGCACTTCAAAAACATTCTCTAAATGTGTATTTTAATCCATGAATTTAAAAATAATTTTCTGCATGTTCATTAAATCTTAGACATTAGAAATCGTAGTTATCTCAAACTTATCAAAGATAGACTTTCTGGCTTCTTGAATAGTGTTGTCATTTTTTTTTTAACTTTTTGAAGTACCAGAGATTGAACTCAAAGCCTTCCACTTGCTCTGCTTGCTTGCTGGGCTGGCACTCTACACTCTAAGTGTAGAGTGCATCCTTGCTTTTTGGTTGGTTATTTTTGGAGATGGAGTCTCAATCCTTTCACCTAGCCTGGATTATATTCTATAGATTTTAGCCACCTGAGTAGCTAGGGTTACAGGCATGAGCCACAGACACCTGGCTAGCATTGACATTTTCCATCAATAAACCTTAGATGAAACTTACATTTCCATGAAAAGTATAGTTCTTATAATAGGCTGTGCATTGAAGACTTACTTCATTATTGTCACTCTTCAAGCTTTTGTTACTGTTCTGGAAGTAGAGATTTGATAAAACAAACAAAAAAAAATAGGGCTGGGAAGGTGGCTCAATAGTAAAGCTCTTGCCTTGCATGCACGAGGCCCTGGGTTCGATTCCTCAGCACCACATAAGAAAAAAGAAAAAAGCCGGAAGTGGTGCTGTGGCTCAAGTGGTAGAGCGTTAGCCTTGAGCTGAAGAGCTGAGGGACAGCGCCCAGGCCCAGAGTATAGGCCCCATGACAGGACCCCCCCCCCCGAAAAAAAAATCCAGATATAACAAGCTTTTGTGTGTCTGTGTATCTGTGTATGTTGCACGCATGCGCGCGCACACACACACACCAGTCCTAGGACTTGAACTTAGGGTCTGGACACTGTTCCTGAGTATTTTTGCTCAAGACTAGTATACTACCATATGAGCCCACAGCTCTGCTTCCAGTTTTTTAGTGGCTAGTTGGAGATAACGAGTTCATGGGTGTTCCTGTTTAGTGGGCTTTGAACCATGATCCTCAGATCTCAACCACCAGAGTAGTTAAGAGTACAGGTGCCACTGGCACTAGCCAAGCTTAACATTTTTCAAAAACTTTGACTTTCCATTTAGAACACTACTGCCATTGATTGTATTGAGCTTATATAGATATGTGTTATGTAGGAGAAACTTGACAGTGATAATTCCTATAAGATGAATTTGGTATGTTAATTAGAATCTTTCTCTGCACTGCTATAGCTGATAAGCCTCCTTGTTCAGTGAATTAAGTTGCGATTAGGTCATGTACAGTGAGAGACATATAGGCAGCCATCTGGCAAATGGATTGTCATTCTGCTTAAAGCAGAGGCAAATAAACACTGAGGTAAATTAAAATGTTATGCTGAGAAGGAGATAATAGGATGTATGTGGGGTATGTACAATGGTGATACTCGAAACAATGGAATCTACAGAAAAGCACATGTGTAGGTTTCATTGGGAAGTAACTGGTAGGGAGTAGAAAGACACAGGATTAAGTAACATTTAAAATATTTGACCTAGGGCTGGGAAGGTGTCTCAGTGGTAGAGTGCTTGCCTTGCATGCATGAGGCCCTGGGTTTGATTCCTCAGCACCACATAAGCAAAAAGAAAAAAAAAAGCCAGAAGTGGCGCTGTGGCTCAAGTGGTAGAGCGCTAGCCTTGAGCTAAAGAGCTGAATTACAGTGCCCAGGACCAGAGTTCAGGGCTACGACCAGACCCCTCCCCCCAAAATAAATAAAATATTTGACCTATTTATCTGCAATTAAGCCCAAGAACCTTAAGTTTTATGATGGTCTCAATTATTTGACTACATTCTCAAGTAGTATTGAGTTAGTAAATATTAAATGAGTAAATAAGATGGGTTATGTTCTGCTCATAGTTTGTCACATATACTTGAAAGTTACTCTATTAAGAATCATCACCTTAATCCAGGCACCAGTGGTTTATACTATCCTAGTGATGTGGGAGGCATTCCCAGGCAACACACGAGGCTACTCAATAACTGGCCTCAGTGGTGATAGCTTAACATTATCAGTGGAAAGCTGAGATTAGGAAAATCCAGGTTCTAGGCCAACCTGGGCAGAAAAATTCATGAGCTCCATCTCAACAGAAGGGAACTGGGTATGGTGGTATGCCCCTGTGATTCCATCTATAATGGATAGCCCAGAATTGGTAGAGTCAGGTCCAAGTATATGATTGGTCAGGAAATGAGACTATCCTACAAATTTACCAGTTCAGATTAACCAGGTGGTTTGGCAGTAGAGCACCTGTCTAATAAACATAAGGCCTTGAATCCAAAAGACTCAGGGGAGATTGAGTTGCAAATAAGACTATGTTTTCAATTCTTCCTACACCATGATTTTATTTCCACTAATTAAAGACACTATTTGAGTTGTGATTAACTTTTTAAGGGGGGAGGCAAAAAAGTTGATTAAGATACATGTAAAACTAGTAGGCTGAAAGAATGAGCAGCATTCAGTACAATGAAAGTGAGCTGGTTTAAATTCAGAAGTCCAAACTTTGTGGAGTCAGTTAGCTAACTGCACAAATACATCCCAGAAGACATATGGTTTGTCATTGTCACATGTGGAAAGAGACTTGGAACTTCTAGCCACCACTTATTTGGCTCACAGAAGAACTTACTGGTCCCTGCCCCCCCCCCCCAAAGAAACCCACACATTAAATAGCATCAGTATTTAACAGTGTAATACATGATGTATAATACCCAATCATGTATAGGATACAAAGTGCCAGAGTAAAATTTGTTATGCTGTGTTAGGTTGTACAAGTAGTTCTGTCCTGGTATGGAATCCAGGACATGCCAAAAGTGAGTATACTCACTTTGATGAAGGAAACAACAAAAATTCAGTTATGAAAATTAGAATATACTGTTCTCTTCCAGTAAGTGTATTCAGGAATAAGGGCTTAGATGTCAACTTTGTTTGCCCCATCCCTAAAATACCTTGAATCAGAGCTGAAGATAGAAGCAGAATATAACATAATACAAGAAAAATTATTTAGCCATGAAGATTGCCAAAATAAACTGCAATGAGACTCTGGTCTCTGAAGATATTCAAGCCTAGGTTTAGGAACCAGTAGTGATAAATGATCTAAACAATGGGATAGTTATAGTCCCTTCAATCCTGAGATTTTATTAAATGTATATCAGCAAATACCAGTTTGTAGCACGTACTACATGACTATTGCTTATCTTTGTTGGGCCTCAGTTTCCTTTTAGTCAATAGACTGAGAGGTGATAGTAGTTTATAAAACTGTTAGATTAAATGAGATTGAAGAGTAATAGCAGCAGCCTGATTCCAAACTCCTTTCTCAAAAGAATAATGAGATCCACAAGGAAAACAGATGAATTGTCCAATATTTATGAGTAACCAACTGTACATCACCTATGTCTTAAGCATTGTTAAGGGACAGGTTACACTGCAACCTCCAATTCACGTCAAAAAAGAAATTCCAATAAAGCTTCCAAGCTTCAAACACCTGCAAAGCCTTATGGTAAACCTCTTGCATGTGAAGAGTGGAAACTGGCAGGGAGTGGAAATGGTGCCAAAGGGAGAAGAGAGTTTATATCTGTACCTGCAACTGAAGGCAGGAAGTGAAACACTTCCTGCAAAAGTATTCAGACTCAATTGGGATTTGCTGATGTTTAGTCCTGGCAGCCAAGTATATATGTATGTAGAGCCAGAAGAGTCTCCAAGAAGCAGTGCTTGGGACTGGCGGTGAAGTAGGGGGCATTAGAAAGATTGTACCATTCATAGATGGTGGTGGTGGGAAGAAAGGGAGCAAAGAAGGAAGGGAGGGAGAGGAAAAGAGGGAGGAAGGGAGACAGAGGGAGGAAGGAAGGAAGGAAGGATTTGACTGGGATAAGAGTCTCAAGTACTTTCCTGCCCATAGTGGCTTTGAGCCATCCTCAGACCTCAGCCTCCTGAGTAAAGAGGATTATAGACAAGTCACAGGTGCCCAGTGTAAAATTTTTTTTATTTAAAACATAAATCAGGATTATTTCATTTTCATAAAAGCAAAAACAGACAAAATGAAACTTGTTTAGGAGCATATATTTAGGGAGGGTGAACCTAAAAACATGAACATATCACTGGCCATTTCCTCCACATGAGAGGTTGTCATTGGGAAAGTAGAAGCTGGGGAGTTCTTGAACTTCAAAGCTTCAAGGCTGTTACACTTGAGTTTAAGCTAATTCATTAAGCTATTCATAATTTCGTTTTGAATTTTGCAGAATAAGGTGCTGATCTGTAGGCAATAGTTTGTTGACCTATCATCTACAGGGCCTCAAAACTTAATGGCGGTTTCCAAAATAGAGAAATATTTGACCGCAGTGTGATAAATCTAGAAATTAAAAAATGCAGTAAAAAACCCTACAAATTAAAAGATCCCAAATTAAGTAATGATAGTTAAAATGGAAAATATAAGAATAATAAGTAAAACACTGTATATCAGAAATCATGGGATACCTTTAAAGCAATAATTAGATAACATGCTAATAAAATGAATAAAAATAAATTTTTTCCCATTCAAAATACTAAGCAAAATGCAAAATATATAAATAAAATGAAACTATTATGATGGAGAGAGTAGATTTAATCAAGTTACATGGGGTGCATATATAGAAATATTACAGTGTAACTCCCTCTGCCTCCTGAGAGCGGGGATTACAGGTGTGAGCCACGGTGCCCAGCTAAGTAAACACTTGCCATAAAACATAAAAATAGGCTTAAAAAATAGAAAGGGATCACTTATTCTTTATTAGCATATCTCAGCAGATCAATTCCTAAAACCATCATCTAGCTGGGCACAGCCATGACTAATGCCTGTAATGCTAAGTACTTAGGAAGATGAGGTCTGAGGATCTCAGTTCAAACCTGGCCCAGCCAGAAAAATCTCCAAGACTCACATTTCCAACTATCCAGCACTAAGTTGGAAGTGAGGTGTGGATCAAATGGCAGAGTGTTAATCTTGCATGAAAAAGCCAGGTGAAAGTGCAGGGTCTTGAGTTCAAGCCCCAGTACCAGCACAAAATTCAAATAAATTACTTAAATTAATATGGCCTTGAAAAAATGACATTGATTTTATGGTGTTATTTCTACAGTCTTACTCTTTTTTTTAAATGATTTTCATGAGTATGTACAATTGAGAGATTTCACTCTAATATTTTTGTACATACTAATATAATTTGACCATATATCCACCTCTATCACGGGATGAGGGGGGAGGGAGAGAGATTTGGTTGTGCCAGGGGTGTAGTGCAGTATTAGAGTACTTTCCTAGCACATGTGTGGTCCTGGATTTGATCCCTAAGACTGGAAAAAATTTTAAAGTGTAACAATAACAATATCTGACGTCTCTAGTAGCCCAGGAATGTCCACAAACTTCCAAAATTTTAGATTTAATATAACCTACATTAGTCTACATGAGAGATATATTCTCTTTTGTTTTTGCTATAAACTCACATTTGATCATTTATCTTTTTCATAAGGTTTTGTCTAAAACAGAGCTATTTTCTCCATCAATTCTGAAAAACATTTCATCATTTCAAGGATAAACATGAAGAATCAACAGAATTTTATGCTCCATTGACATAGTGCACAGGTTTTTAAAAATGGAATTCAAAAATGCATCACATCAACTTGGATTCTCAAATTTGTTGTGGCTATGAGAAGCCATTGAACCATTTCATGAATGCTTCACTCTTCAATGGGAAGAGGTGGCTGTCCATGTTACACAGCATTCATTTTGAAACTTTTCTGATTATTCTTGCTGTTGAACCTTTGAAGAATTTAATAGACATTTGAATGTTTTGTGAATTGTTGTTTGATATTATTGTTGTTTTCCTATTAAAAGCTCAGTCTTGATGTAAAAGTTCTCCCAATGATTTGCATTTAAATTTTATTTAGCATATTTTAATATATAAGGCTTTAATCACCTTTTTAAATATGGTCCTTGCTCTAATGCTTTGAAGGTTTTTATACATCTTCAAATTATATAAATATTACATATTTGCCATTTTAAGAATAACTCTTTCTGTGAGGCTGGGATTGGGAAGATTGTAGTTTGAGGCCAGCACAGGAAAAAATTTTGTGAGACTCCCATCTTAACCAGTAAAATTTGGTCATGGTGATATCAGCCTTCCATCCTAGGTAAGCAGGAAATATAAATGTGAGGATCATGATTCAGGCTAATCATAAAACTGGGACCCTATTTGAAATATACTAGGAGTAAAAAGCACTTGGAGGCATGGCTCAAGTTGAAGAGCACCTGCCTAGAAAGTGTGGAGTCTTGAATTCAAGTCCTGGTGCTGCAAACATTTTTTAAAAACATTTTTAAAATACAAATTAAAACTAAATTGAAGATAGTTTTTTCAGCAATCAAATCAACAATTCAAAAACTATTAATATGGTGGCAGAGACACAGGAAGTACATGTTGCTGAAGGGTATAGAAAAATGACACACCTGTATAAAGTAGACTGCTCATCTCTAGACAGCTACATATAACCAGATGTCAATGTAGAAATCTCTATAAACTTTTATCTTGAACATGTTTCCTCGGCCACATGAAACAATGAAAAAACACATTCATAATCTCTCATGGAATGTTATTGATAATATTCAAGCACAGGAGATGGGTTTTTAGACAAACTATGGGATGTACAAAAAATGCAACAGTATGCAGCTATAGAACAGAACCTTAGGTACTATATACTTACATAGAATAATTTTCAGGAAGTGTGTAATTAAGTGGAAAAAAGGGAAAAAGGATCATTTTAAAATACACTGATTACCAAAAGAAACAGAGGAGCACACACAGAAAACAAATGAGGTGGTTATTTACAATGGCTCAGGAAAATTGGATAGAAGGAAGACAAGAAGTGGCATGCATCTGATCATACCTTTTGGGATCTTTGGCTTTCAAAAAATATTAGTAGTTGTACAAAGGAGGTGCCATTTAACAAAGCAGTTTATGACTGCAGTGCATCTTGGTCAGTGTCAACCTACTCATCCCCCTTTCAACTCACCCTTTCTTTCTTAATTTTGTGGTATAAATAATGACTTCTTGACTGTATTCTCTCCCATACTTCCTTTTGAGAACACACTAGTAATCTGCATATTCTGAAGTGAAATCTGGATGAATGAAAAGTACTAGAATTGAAAACAAATGGAAATGCCCACACCTAATTGCACTGAGCCACAAATAAATGGGAGGAAGGGAGAAAGGAAGTAAAAACTGAAGTAGCTTGTATACACAGTATTTTAATTTTCCACCTGCATTCTTGAAAAACTAAACAATCTTAACTTCCTTTTCCTAACTTTTTATTAAAATGGCCTGGGCATGGGGCTGGGGAGGTGCCTTAGTGGTAGAGTGCTTGCCATGCATGCATGAGGCCCTGGGTTCGATTCCTCAGCACCACATAAGCAAAAAGAAAAAAGCCGGAAGTGGTGCTGTGGCTCAAGTGGTAGAGCGCTAGCCTCGAGCTGAAGAGCTGAGGGACAGCGCCCAGGCCCAGAGTTCAGGCCCCACGACCAGACCCCCCCCCCCCAAAAAAAATGGCCCAGACAAAGCAATTCTGAAACTATTTGAGCTGTGCTGAACAGTTGATGGTATTAGAGGCTATCGCTGTGGAAAGGATTGGCACATAAGGAATACTATAAAGCAAGAATGACACTTCAAAGATGTGTTGAAGCTATAAGTATTAATGTAAATCTATAAAATATGCATGTGTTTGTGAATATTTGTGAGCATATAAATGTGTATGCACCTGTGTCTATCAATTGGTATGCCTGTGTGTGCACGTGTATGTGTGTGCTCTTTAATGAAAAAAAAAAAAAAACAAGATGCAAAGACCACAGTAGCAGTGAGTAAAGCTAGTACCTGATGATATCTCTGGGAACAGATTTATTTTCTCATTAAAGAATTAAAAGACAGTGAAATGTTTAAGGTAAATAGAGTATGTTTGTTTGAAAGGAAGGTAAGTCATGAAAAAAGTAGCAAAACTCTCCATTAGGAGGGGGTCTGAAGAGTGTAAGGGAGCCTCCTGGAGGGTGGGTGTACAGGCTCCTTCCCCATATCCACCCTGGGTTTTTGAAATGAAGGCTTGATGTCTTCTGCATGCACTGCCTGGCTCTTTCCAGTAATTGAGCAGACACCTGGGCCATTATGAGAAGCAGCAGCAGCATTTTAGCCGGAGCCCAAGGTACTATGGGAACAAGCAGGGCCACAATGGGCCACACAATGTATCTGCCACTTTCTACCTCTCTCTACCTAATAGTTCCCTTTTTTATACTCACGCTCAAATGTTGGTCCTCACTGAAGAGAACCAAAATGTCTAGACAAAATCAGATACCAATACCCAAACAGGGTAGCTGGTGTGCCTAGAGCATGCAACACTTGGACTCTTCTCTTCAAATCCATAGGCATTTCCACTCACTCTCTTTTGCTGTTGTTGTTTTTATATTTTTTAAATCTAATCCATGAAATGTGTACATATTAATGGGGTACCATGTTGTTTTGATAATGTACACATTGCACAATGGTTAAATCCCCAGCTACTCATGAAACTGATTGTCAGCCAGGCACTGGTAGCTCATGCCTGTATTCAATTCTAGCTACTCAGGAGGCTGAGATCTGAGGATCACGGTTCAAAGCCAGCTGGGTAGGAAAGTCTGTGAGACTCTTATCTCCAATAGCCACCAGAAAACCAGAAGTGGCTTTGTGGCTCAAGTGGTAGAACACTGGCTTTGAGCTGAATTGCTGAGGGACAGCACAGCACCCAGGCCCAGAGTTCAAGCTCCATGAAAGATAAAATAAAAAAGAAAAGAAAGAAAGAATAAAATAAAATGATTGTCAGTCTTTTGGTGTTCCATAAAGTGCACAATGATATTCAGAATATTAAAGACTATCCATCAATGTAAAAATGTACTTTTGTTTTTATTGCTTGCTTTATGGGACTTGAACTCAGCATGTTATCCTTTAATTTTTGGATCAAAGTTGACACTCTACCACTTGAGCAACAGCTCCACTTTCAGGGTTTTGTTTTAATGGTTAATTGGACATAAGGGTCTCATAGGTTTTCCTGCTTGGGCTGGCTTTAAATCTCAGTTTTCAGATTTCAGCCTCCTGAGTAGCTGGGTGTATAGCATGAGCCCCAAGCACCGGGCGTATTTTTATTTTTTAATTGTAAAAATGTTGTAGAGGGGTTACAGTTACATGAATAGGATAATGAGTACATTTCATAGCGAGTATTGTTACCTCCTTTATTTTCCCCCTACCATCACTTCCCTCCCCAACTCCTCTCGCCCCCCCCAAACCCCGAAATTGTAAAGTTCGTTTTCAATATAGTGTCCTGTACATCTCATCGTCACAATGGGTCAGCCTGCATCCCTATTTAAGCATTCTGCAATATCCCTTCCCCTCCCCAAATTACAAAAATATTAACAAGATGCAGAAAACTGGCATCAAAGCCAGTGAAAACAGGGGTTATACTGTGGAGGAAGAACATACTATAGAAACAAAAGAATCACATAGTATAAGTAAGTATATTAAAAAACACTAGCAAGAAAGAAAAAAAAAAAACACTTGTGTCCCTGTCTTGGGGTACATTTTGTTTAACATTATCTCATATGGTCGAATGTACATAGCCTTTGACCTACTCTGCTTTTCCTAGACATGTACTAATCACTGCAAACAAGGCTAAGTTTCTTTGGACCTGGCTTACTTCACTTAATATGATTTTTTCCAAGTCTTTCCATTTCCTAACAAAAGAGGCAATGTCATGTTTTCTGACAAAGGCACTATATATATATATATATATATATATATATATATTATATCACATTTTCTTGATCCATTCATCTACTGAGGGGCATCTGGGTTAGTTCCATATCTTAGCTATGGTAAATAATGCTATGATAAACATGGTTGTGCTTGTGTATGATCCTTTGGGTAAATGCCCAAAAGTGGGATTGCTGGGTCATAAGGGAGTTCTATGTGGAGTCTTTTTTTTTTTAATTTAATTTAATTTTTTTAATTTAATTTTATTTTATTTGAGAACATACTGTACAGAGGGGTTACAATTACATGGGCAGGATAATGCGTACATTTCTTACCAAGCATTGCAGCCTCCTCCTTTGGTTTACCCTTCACATCCCTTCCCAGCCTCCCCCATCCCCCCCATCCCAATCCTTCTCCTTTCCCCCCTTCCCCTCTCCCCCCCCCACACACCGACGTTGTAAAGCTCGTTTTGGACATGACAACTTGTACTTCTCATTGTTGCAACAGGTCCACCTGTATCCTTAAACGACTGGTTTTTCCCCATCTCCTCCACAAGTTATACTGACATCAAATATAGTGAAAGCAGGGGTTATACTGTGGGGGAGGGACATACAAAGCAACAAAGAGATAATCTTATAAATGCGTTAGAAACACATGCATGAAAGAAAAAAACATTAAAATACATATCTAAGGGTTCATTTTCCTGACATCACATTATCTGACCTTTTCCGCTTGACTCATACATATACTAGATATTGCAAATAAGGGAAACCATGGGACCTATGTTTCTTTGGGCCTGGCTTACTTCACTTAATATAATTTTTTTCAAGTTTTTCCATTTCCTAACAAATGGGGCAATGTCATTCTTTCTGATGGAGGCATAGAATTCCATTGTGTATATACAACATTTTCTTGATCCATTCATCTACTGAGGGGCATCTGGGTTGGTTCCATATCTTAGCTATGGTAAATAATGCTGCAATAAACATTGTTGTACTGGTAGCTTTAGTGTGGTCTTGTTTGTAAACATTTGGGTAAATGCCCAAAAGTGGGATTGCTGGATCATAGGGAGTTCTATGTGGAGTCTTTTGAGGAACCTCCATACTGCTTTCTACAGTGGTTGAACAAATTTACACTCCCACCAGCAATGCAGTAGGGTTCCGTTTGGCCACATCCCCTCCAGCATCTGTTATTATTAGATTTCTTGATTATAGCCATTCTTGCTGGGGTGAGGTGGAATCTTAGTGTTGTTTTGATTTGTATTTCTTTTATGGCTAGAAAAGTTGAGTATTTCTTCATGTGTCTAATGGCCATTCTTATTTCCTCTTCAGAGAAGTCTCTCTCTAAGACGTTAGCCCATTTGTTAATTGGGCAGTTGTTTCTTTGAGGATTTGTTGTTGGGGGATTTTGTTTTTTGAGTTCTAAGTATATTTTAGATATGAGATCCTTGTCCGTCATACGGCTAGTGAAGATCTTCTCCCAGTCCATGGGCTTTCTGTTGATCTTGTTAGGTGTGTCCTTTGCGTTGCAGAAGTTCTGCAGTTTCATGGAGTCCCATTTGTCCAACGTTTCTTTGATTTGTTGTGCTTCTTGATCTCTATGAAGAAAAATTTGGCCTGTGCCAAGAAGCTCTAGAGTTTCTCATTCCTTCCTGTAATGTTTTGAGGTCTTTGATCCATTTGGAGTTGATTCTGGTGCAGGATGATAAATACCGATCTAGTTTTAGTTTTCTACAAGTGTTTAACCAATTTTGCCAGCACCGTTTACTGAAAAGGCTGTCTTTCTTCCATTCTATTTCTTTAGCTCCCTTGTCAAAGATTAGGTGGCTATAGGTCTGTGGGTTCATTTTGGGTCTTCAGTCCTTTTCCATTGGTCCTCAGGTCTGTTCTTGTGCCAGTACCAAGCTGTTTTGATTACTGTGGCTTTGTAGTAGACTTTGAAGTTTGGAATTGATATTCCTCCAATGCTATTCTTTCTACTAAGGATTGTTTTTGCTATTCAGAGTCTTTTATTGTTCCATGTGAATTTTTGGATTGCTGCTTCTATTTCATTGAAGAATGAGGTTGGAATGTTGATAAGTATCACATTGAATTTGTAGTAGCCTTTGGTAGTGCCATTTTCACGATGTTAATCCTCCCAATCCAGGAGCATGGGAGGTTTTTCCACTTGCTTAGTTCTCCTTTAATTTCCTTTTTCAGGTTTTAAAGTTTTCGTCATATAGGTCCTTTACCTCTTTTGTTAAGTTAACTCCTAAGTATTTTATTTTTTGTGGGGCTATTACAAAAGGGATTGCTTACATAGAGATACCACCTCACCCCAGTTAGAATGGCTATAATCAAGAACTCTAATAACAACAGCTGGAGGGGATGTGGACAGAAGGGAACCTTACTGCATTGTTGGTGGGAGTGTAAACTTGTTCAACCACTTTGGAAAGCAGTATGAAGGCTCCTCAAAAGACTCCACATAGAGCTCCCCTATGACCCAGCAATCCCACTTTTGGGCATTTACCCAAATGTTCACAAACAAGACCACACTAAAGCTACCAGCACAACTATGTTTATTGCAGCCTTATTTACCATAGCTAAGATATGAAACCAACCCAGATGCCCCTCAGTAGATGAATGGATCAAGAAAATGTGGTATATATACACAATGGAATTCTATGCCTCCAACAGAAAGAATGACATTGCCTCATTTGTTAGGAAATGGAAAGACTTGGAAAAAATTATATTAAGTGAAGTAAGCCAGGCCCAAAGAAACATAGGTCCCATGGTTTCCCTTATTTGCAATAACTAGTATATGTCTGAGTCAAGCAGAAAAGGTCAGATAAGTTGATGTTAGGGAAATGAACCCTAAGATATGTATTCAAATGTTTTTTTCTTTCATGCGATTGTTTCTAACACATTTATAAGATTCTTTGTTGCTTTGTATGTCCCTCCCCCACGGTATAATCCCTGCTTTCACTGTATATGATGTTGGTGTAACTTGTGGAGGGGAAGGGAAAAAAACGTTAAAACAGGGATACAGGTGAACCCATTGCAACAATGAGATGTACAAGTCCTTATGTCGAAAAATGAACTTTACAACTTCGGTGGGTGAGGGGAGAGGATTCGGTGCGGGGGTGAGGGGGGAGGATTGAGTGGGGGGGGGAGGATGGGAAGAGATGGGAAGGGGAAACAAAGGAGGAGGCTACAATGCTTGATAAGAAATGTACTCATTATCTTGTCCATGTAATTGTAACCCCTCTGTACAGTATTTTCACAATTTAAAAAAAAAAGAAGGATTGCTTTCCTAATTTCAGCTGTGTTCTTCTCATTATTGGCATACAGGAAAGCCATTGATTTCTGAGGGTTAATTTTGTACCCTGCTACTTTGCACCTGGCATATTTTTATCTTATCTACCTGCAAACATTTCTTAGAAGGCCACATGAAAGTTGGCTTTCAAAATTCGTCATAGTAAGCTTTCCTCATTTGTAATTGCCCCAATATTTCTGCTCTCATATGTTTTTGTCTGAAAGACCTGCTAGAACAAAAGAAAGAGACCACATGAATGTGCAGCTCGGCAGTTTGTTGATTGTGAGCTCCCTGCTCTCTGGCAGGCACTTTTTGCAGTTGCCCTGACACTGTGAACTATTTTTCCTCTTCTGGGACACCAGAAGAGGTTCAAATAACTGTCTTTATAAGATCAAGGAACAGCCGCCATCAAGCTAGTTACATGAACTGTATCACTACTAGTCTTAATGTTTGTTTACTTAACTTGATTTTCTCTGGATGAAAGGAAAAAACAAGCATTATAGATGGAACGTAAGATTTTCTTTTTCTTCTTTCTCTCTGTCCCTGAACTGTCTAGTACTGTACCTTCAAGTGGCTTATGGGAAGGATTAAAATCCAAAGGCGAAAATGACAAATAGGTACTGTTTCTATTGTCAGACCCTGAAGTTCCATGAGCAGACTAAAAGTTCAATCAAGGTCTATGAAAATACTACCAGCTGCCAAGACGCCGGAAGCCAAGATTTGTGCCTTTGTGCAGAGAACTGAATAGCTCCAACAGCTACAGAAATGTTGAAGCCTTGGCCATGATGGAAATACTCTAATGAAAAGGAGGACGAGAAAGTAAGAAACGTTTCTAAAGTAGTCAGATTTAGGAACTTGTTTAAGAATGTTTTCTACAGATCCTAGCCCTCCAACGTGAAGGTAGATAGCTGAAAATATAAAGCTATGAGATGACATTTATTTGTCCTTCCCATACTAGAGGTTGAAACAAAGCTGAGATAACCTGAGGTCTTTTAATGAAGGGAAGTAACCCACATCATTATTAGTAAAAATTCAAGTTTACAATGAGCAAATAGGCTAATTTATAAAACTATTCTAAGGTATATAGAATGTCAATCACAAGGTGTCTGAAAACATTATTTTTCCCCAGTAAATTGAACTAATCGTATTCAAAATATCATAAAGTCCTTTAAAAGTACTACTGTGTGTTTCTGAATATTTAAATTATATGCTTCCTTTGTTCATCTATTTTGAAGATATTAATCAGCATAGAAAAGATAATAAGCTGTACTGAAACCATAGCTAAAAGTCAGAAGTGCTTTTGATGCAATGTAGATTGAATTTTTAGGATATAAAATACATGGCCAGGTGCCAGTGGCTTACACCTGTCATCCTAGAAACTCAGGAGAATTAGATCTAGGATAAAAGTTCGAAGCCAGTCCAAGCAGAAAAGTCCATGAGACCATTAATTCTAGTTAAACTACAAATGGAGGTATGGCTCAAGTGGTAGAACGCCAGTCTTGAGCAAAAGAGCCTAGCATGAGACCCTGAAATACAGTTAAAGTAAGTATTTGGGATGTCTTTGTTGATCATTTATAAAGCATGTAAGTATTTCACAACTGATTATATAATCACTTTTCTCATAATCAAAATCTATAATTTAATAACTATTAAAAATGAAACGATTGCTTTAGTTTCGGTTACAACTTCTATTAGATAGTGGCCTGTAGTGACAGAATAGAAACAGTAGAGGGCACTTTAGTTCTCTTAACAAAATAAATCCTTCCAAAATCTTTCGTAAATCAGTGAAACAGACCCTAAGATTTGAACTACTGGGTAAAGGTTAAAGGAAAGTGTAAAGTACGTTTCTCCCCTTCTGTAGCCTAATCAAAGGAAACACAGGTGAATTTCACGTTTCTGTCCTGAATCCATCCACAAAGTAATTCTGTCCTATGAAGGACAAAACTGTCCTGAAAACTGATTTCCTAGAGACCCATCATTTCAAGACTATAAACCCATTCACTTTGGACAACTAATATTCACCAAATAAAAGGAGAAAAAGGAAAAATTAAATTGCTAAAAATCTCATATTTGAGCAGGGGACCATCTATATTTCATGCCTTGTGATTCTAGCTACTCTGGAGCCTCAGACCCACCATTAGGATTGTAGTTTAAAGTCAGACCAGGCAGAACAGTCCATGACACTCCATTTCCAATGAACCGCAAATGCTAGACTGGAGGTGTTGCTCAAGTATTAGAGCGCCAGCCAAACAAGCAAGCAAGCTTAAGCGTAAGGCCTTGAGTTTCAAACTCCAGTACTAAAAAAACAAAAAACAAAAAAACCCTTTATTTCTAAATAGCCCAGTCTATGAAATGTACACATTGGTAGTCCTAAGAAATAGTAGTAAGCAGTGTGTATATACTGTCTGTTTTGATTTGAAACTTACTAGTAATTGACTTGTGATCCTTGACGTGTTACCTATTTAGTTTCTTCTCAAGTCATCTTTATCATTGTCCTTTCATTATTGTCATAGTTATTATATCATGTAAAGTTGTGCCTTTCAAATATCCACTATTTTAATTTTGTTTCTTTTTTTCCTGATAGTACTGAAATTTGAACTCAGGGCTTTGTGCTTGCAAGGCAGGCATTCTACTTCTTGAGCAGCACCTCTAGCTCTTTTTGTTATTGTTTTATTTTTTTATTATTATTGTGAAAATACTGTACAGAGGGGTTACAATTACATGGGCAAGATAATGAGTACATTTCTTATCAAGCATTGTAGCCTCCTCCTTTGTTTCCCCTTCCCATCCCTTCCCTTCTTCCTCTCACCCCCCCCCCCATGTAATCCTCCCCCTCCCCCACACCAAAGTTGTAAAGTTCGTATTCAACATAACGACTTGTACATCTCATTGTTGCAATGGGTCCACCTGTATCCCTATTTAAACGATTTGTTTTTTCCCTTCCCCACAACAAATTATACCAACATCAAATACAGTGAAAACACCGGTTATACCGTGGGGGAGGGACATACAAAGCAACAAAGAAATAATCTTATAAATGTGTTAGAAACCATCACATGAAAGAATAAAAACATTTGAATACATATCTTAGGGTTTATTTCCCTAACATCAACTTATCTGACCTTTTCTGCTTGACTCAGACATATACTAGTTATTGCAAATAACTATGTTTCTTTGGGCCTGGCTTACTTTACTTAATAAAATTAAATCCCCCAACAACAAGTCTTCAAAGAAACAACTGCCCAATAAATAAGTGGGCTAAAGACTTAAAGAGAAATTTTTCTGAAGAGGAAAGAAGGATGGCCAATAGACATATGAAGAAATGCTCAACCTCCCTAGCCATAAAAGAAATGCAAATCAAAACACATTGAGGTACCACCTCACCCCAGTTAGAATGGCTATATAATCAAGAACTCTAATAACAACAGATGCTGGAGGGGATGTGGACAGAAGGGAACCTTACTGCATTGTTGATGGGAGTGTAAACTTCTTCAGCTACTTTGGAAAGCAGTATGGAGGTTCCTCAAAAGACTTCACATAGAGCTCCCCTATGACCCAGCAATCCCACTTTTGGGCATTTATCCAATGTTCACAAACAAGACCACACTAAAGCTACCAGCACAACTATGTTTATTGCAGCCTTATTTACCATAGCTAAGATATGGAACCAACCCGATGCCCCTCAGTAGATGAATGGATCAAGAAAATATGGCATATATACACAATGGAATTCTATACCTCCATCAGAAAGAATGACATTGCCCCATTTGTTAGGAAATGGAAAGGCTGTCGTTATTTTTGAGATAGATGGTCTCTTGCTTTTTGCACAGAGAAACTCTGACTGTAGTCTTCATTTATACTTTCTGCCATTGCTGAGATGACAAGCATACACCACTATGCCCAGCTTTCACTGTTGAGATGGAGGTCTCACAAACTTTTATGCTCAGGTTGACCTGGAACCAAGATCCTCCTATTCTCAGCCTCCTTCATTGCTGAAAGGACAGTGTGCCCAGCTATTGGTCAACATGGGAGCTCACAAACTTATACTGGCCTTAAACTGTCATCCTATAGATCTCATCCTCCTTAGTAGCTAGAATTGCAACGATCAGTCTGTGTCAGAACTATTGTAATTAAAAAAATAAATATTTGAAACATAAAATGTTAGAAAAGACAATTCATGATTAAATCTAGATTGCATTGTTCAATGTGGTAAACGGCCTTGGGAAATTCACTAAAACTCCCTGGGTCTCAATTTTTACATTTTATAAATGACATTCCACACTTTATTATCAGACTGGACTATATCTATATGTATATGTACATATATATATATGTATATCCATTCTTATTTTTGCATCTTGTTATAGCAAATTAAGTTATCTAGGTCCTTAGTTATCTATGGATACTTATCAGCCTAAATTCTTTTAGGATTCCAAGAGTCACTTGAAAGTTTTATAGATGATATAGTGCTTTTCTCCTTTAAATGCTGTAAAAGATGTCTTACTTAATATGGACAGTTGTTGTGGAGGTTCAAGGACCTGCAGAGATCAATCCACAGGCTTCACAGCACTACATCAACAATTTCTGACATGGGATAGGTGCTGGTGCCTCACACTTGTAATCTTTTTGTTTGTTTGTTTGTTGTCAGTCATGGGGCTTGAATTCTGGGCCTGGGCACTGTCCCTCAACTCTTCAGCTAAAGGTTAACGCTCTACCACTTGAGCCACAGAGCCACTTCCATTTTTTGGAGTGGATTTTATTGGAGATAAGAGTCTCACTGCCTTTCCTGCCTGGGCTGGCTTTGAACCTTGATCCTCAGATCTAGCTAGGATAAAGACGTGAGCCACGGGCGCCTGGCATGCCTGTAATCTTAAGTACTCAGGAGGCTAAGACATGAGGATCAAGCTGGGTCCTCACATCTACCTCAGGTAGAAAAGTCCATGAAATTCAGCTCCAATTGACCAGCAAAATATCCTGGAAGTGGAGGTATGGTTCAAGTGGTACAATGTCAGCCTTAAGCAAAAAAGCCAAGTACTTATAAATTGCTTTGCTAAATGGTAACTCCTTTGTACAACTACTTAATCACAATAATAATAATTAATAATAAAGAAAGTGCAAGGTTCTAACTCCAAGTTTCAGTATAGGAAGGAAGGAAGTTGAAAAAAGACAAGACAAAAAAAGTCATGGACTGTCATGTGTGGTCCAAGTGGTAGAGCACCTGCCCTGAGTTCAAATCCCAGTACTATACTGAAAAAGAAAATCTCTGACAGGGCTTCAAATCATCTGGTTGTTACATATCTGAGAGTTGGTTATTAGATTCTGTATGTGATATGTTGGGTCAAGATGAGAATTAGGCCATGTCATAACCTGCAAGCATGACCTTAATCTCATAAATAGCAGGAAGTTCACTGAGATGTTTAAACACAGAAATGGTAGATGTGCATTTTAGACAGAGAAATCTGCAAGTAGAATTTGAAATAAACCACAGAAGGAAAACAGGAAGGAGGAAGTTCACAGCCTACGGGCATAATAATCTGGGTGAGACATAGTGACAGCCTGTTGCAGAATTTGCCTGAAATTAGCAATGTTCTCTTTTGTAAGAGAGGCCTACTTTGATCCCATGTGGTAAATAATGGGGCACAGTTTTCAAAGACTGAAGAACATTTTGAAATCCAACAAATGATTGTTCTGCAATTGCAAAGCCCGTTATTTTATTTTCCATGGGAGGCACCTGGTAGGAAATTAGTGCCTCGATTTTTTTAATGCCAGTGCTGGGATTTGAACTCATGGCCTAGGTGCTGTGCCTGAGTTTTTGTGCTCAAGTTTAGCATTCTACCACTTAAGTCATACTGCCACCTCTAGCTTTTTGGTAGTTAATTAATTGGTAACAAGAGTCTTACAGATTTGCCTGTCTGGGCTGACTTCAAATCTCAATCCACAGGAGGGAGAAGCTGGGGCCTGTTTGCACCATGGTTACATACCTTTATTTTTTGTCTACAAGGAAGCTTATGTAGCCAAGGACATAATGAGGAGGGAAACATGTACTAAGTAGGCAGATCGCTCCCCATTCACCCCCACTCCCTCAGGTCAGTGACAAAAGTTCTGACTAATTTCTCTACATCCCTAGGGCAGAAAAGATTGAGCACTCATCATGTTATATGAAGCTAAGCCAGGCTGGAAACACTTTCCTACTCTCTAGCAGCCAAACTAACATACCCTGCAAGCAATATTTCTAGATATGGAGGTTCATTGCAGAAATTTAGTGAAAATTAAATGAAAAAAATGGTTACTTGTATTCATAACTTATCATCTAGGAAACTTGGACACACAGCCTTCTGCTATCATATGTCACCATTCCTGTTTACTGGAAGAAAAGGAAAAGATCATTAATTAAATTGTGAAACTAGGTCACAGAGATGCTTTCACCTTCATAAATAGAACTTTGTCAGGCACTAATGGTTTATGTCTATACTCTTATCTGCTCAGGAGGCTGAGGTCTGAGAATCAGAGCCAGGTAGACAAATCTGAGAAACTTTTATCCTTAATCAGTAAAACACCAGAAGTGAAGGAGTGTCTCAAGATATAGACTGCTAGCCATGAGAAGAAAAAGCCAAACAAGAGTGTGAAGCTGTTGAGTTCCAGCTCCATTTTAGCACAAATAAGAGACAGAGACAGAGACACACAGAGAGAAACTTTGGTTAAGGGTCCTCAGGAACATGACCATGAATAAGGCAATGACAAGGAAATTTGAAAAATATGTTTGATTCAAGTATTAGCTTATTGATTGTACTCAAAACCTGGTAGTTAGATGTAAAATTAATATTTCCAGCTATCTACAGAAAAAGAAAGTCCATTTCTCATTGGTGGTCTATCATGATCTGGACCAATCCACCATCCAGCCTCCTGTCCACACTATGTCCATGTTAGGTCTATGGCCAGTGCACACAAGCTGCTAGAAACATCACAAATTTTAATGTCTCCCTGACCTACTGTCCCCTTGAACCAGACTTAACCTTTCTTTGCTCTTCCCTGTGATTTTCCATCTAATGAAACCATCCCCAATTTCCATTCCAAATTCACCTTCTCCATTTAAGTGCATGTTAACCCCTTTGTACACCTCCTGCAAGCAAAACAAATCACAATCACCTCTGTCTCTGGGACTGGGGGTTGTGTGTGTGTGTGTGTGTGTGTGTGTGTGTGCGCACGCGCACGCCAGTACTGGGACTTGAACTCAGGGCCTAGATGCTGTCCCTGAGTTTTTTTGCTCAAAGCTAGTGCTCTACCATTTGAGCCACAGCTCCATTTCTGTTTTTTTGGTGGTTAATTGGAGATAAGAGTCTCAATTGGAGATAAGAATCTCATGGTCTTTCCTGCCCAGGCTGGCTTCAAACCATGATCCTCAGATCTCAGCCTGCTGAGTAGCTAGGATTACAGGTGTGAGCCACTAGCACTTGGGACTGCTCATATGTCTCACATTCATCATGGTATACAGAAGCAAATATAGTTCCCCTCCTCCTTTCCCACTGCATTGTGTGTTCCCTAAAGGAGCCTGGCTCAATTCCTTTGGTATCCCTCGCCTCTCACACAACCTTGTCATATAACGTGAAAAAAAAAATCAACATTTCGGAAAGAAAATGTTGCAGAGAAGGCATGCCATTCAAAAGGCAATTGTAAAGCCAGGCACTGGTGGCTTACACATGTAATCATAGCTACTCAGAAGGCTGAGATGTGATGGTTTGATATCCAGTTTGAATCTAATCCAGCCATAAAAGTCCATCAGACTCTGACCTCCAATTAACTAGCAAAAAGCTAGAACTGAAGGTGTTGCTCAAGTGATAGAGTACCATCCTTGAGCACAAAAACTAATGGACAATGCCCAGCCCCTGAATTCAAATGTACAGACAAAAATTGCAATTATAATAATCTAAAATAAAGTCTTATATAAGCCTAAATATGGAAAGTAAAACTAGGATTAAAAATTCAAATTCATTAAAATGGAATAAATTAAATTAGATGGGTGATAAAACATGGAAATGAGTGGTAAGAAGAACTTAAATATGGCTATGACAAAGTTTTCTGGTTCAAAAAACATGGGAGGAGGAGGAACACAGGAAAGTTAATTTCTGTTCCAGGCTTTTGAAGCTGACAGGCAGAGGATCTCCATTTGTAGGTGGTTAGCATTGATGCAGAACTGGAGCTTTAAGTAAAGTTAAGGACTTTGTGCTGGCTGGTGATTCATACCTGTAATTCTAGCTACTTGGGAAGCTGAGCTCTCAGGATCTGGGTTTGAAGACAGCCCAGGCAGAAGAATATGAGAGATTCTTTTCTTTGATTGACTAACAAAAGGGCGGAAGTAGAGCTGTGGCTTCATTTGGGGATTGGGGGATGGGGGAGAGATGCAGAAAGAGTTGCTTCTATTGAAGAAACACAGAGAAAGAGTGGAAGAGTTTGCTAAGAAGCTAGATGAAGTGTTCAGAGAAAACATGCTGTCACAGAGTCCAGAAAGGGAAGCAAAGGTGTAGAAGGTTGAGAAGAATCCAGAGAACCAATGGAGCTATTGTTTTGCCACTGCAGAGAATGCAGCCTGGCTGGAAATGCGGTGAGGAGTGCATTGGGCTGCAGAAAGGCTCTGGTACATGACAGAGTCCTGCTGGCAACAGCCTTGTCAGAAACAGGGTGAAGGGTGAGGTGGACAAAAGCCTCAAAAGAAACAGGGTAAAGGATGTGGGGGAGGGGTAGTAGAGGGAGTGGTTATGGGGGGTCCCACAGTCTCTGATCTTTGTCACGGGTAATAAAGCATGTGGAAAAGAAAAAAAAAGAAACAGAGTGAAGGGTGGGGTGGACATTCACTAGCTTATTTTTTTATTGCAACTTCTTATCTTCTAGTTAAATAGCAGTGTGATCAATCTTCATAAAAGCTTCAACTCAGCCAGGTACCAGGGGCTCCGACCTATCATTCTAGCTACTAAGGAAGTTGTAGATCTGAGGATCACAGTTTGAAGCCACTATAAAGTCCATGAGATTCTTATCTCCAATTAAGCACCCAAAAGTTGAAAGTAGAGGTATGGCTCAAGTGGTAGATCACCAGCCTTGATTGAAAAAGCCAAGCTAGAGTTTAAGGCCCTATGTTCCAGCTCCAGTACTGGCAGAAAAATGCTTGAACAACCCAAACATAAAGATACATTTTGCTTTTATAATTTTGCAAGTTAAGAAGAGACACTGCAGGTTTGGGGTATATAGCTCAGAGAGATAGTAGGCTTGGAGTTGGGGTTGGGTGTGAAAGTAGTTTGAGTCAAGATTTATTTTTTTTTCTGGTATCAGAGCTTGAACTCTTGTCCTGAGTGCTTAGCTTTTATGCCCAAGGCTAGCACTATTACCACTTGAGGCACAACTGCACATCCCACTTTTTGTGGTTATTTGGAAATAGAAATCTCATGGACTTTCCTGCCTGGGCTGGCTTCAAACCACGATCCTCAGATCTCAGCCACCCAAGTAGTAGGATTACAAGGGTGAGCCACAAGTGCCTGGCTGTTTTTACTATTTTGTAAAAATTGAATTGCTGCTGGGTGTTGTGGCTCATGCCTGTAATTTTAACTACTTATGAGGTTAAGATGCAAGGGTTAAGGTCTGAAGCTGAGACAGAGGAGCCCAAAAGACTCTTCAGTCAACTAGAAGAAACTCACAAGTGGACATGTGCTGAAATGGTAGAGCACCAGCCTTGAGGGATAAGCCAAATGGGAGTGCAGGGCCTTGAGTAAGCTCCAGTGTGTGTGCCTGTGCGCTCTCTCTCTCTCTCTCTCTCTCTCTCTCTCTCTCTCTCTCTCTCTCTCACATACACACAAACACACCCCAATTACTGAATTCTCCACATAAATAAAAATTTGTGGATGTTTTTCCTAAAATGTTAAATCCAGAAGACCTTAAAGAGTGCCTTCCAGGAGAGAGAGACACACACACAGACACAGACACAAACAAAGACAGAAAGACACAGAGAGAAAGAGAATGCCATCAATATCAATCCAGTTACATCTCAGGGATAAGGGCCAGGCCTTGCTGGGAGCCTATGTGTTTGAAGTCATTATTTGTCACTTGGCTTTCTCCTATTGTCATTCAGGATCACAGGCTGAATGTAGCAAGGGCTGCATGAAATGTCCTTCCTTGCAGTTCAGTATTTTTTATTGTCTCATCCCTATTTTTTTTTTGGGGGGGGGTCCAGTTGTGGGGCCTGAACTCTGGGCCTGGGCACTGTCCCTCAGCTCTTCAGCTCAAGGCTAGTGCTCTACCACTTGAGCCACAGCGCCACTTCCGGCTTTTTTTTCTTTTTTTTTGCTTATGTGGTACTGAGGAATTGAACCTAGGGTCTCATGCATTGCAAGGCAAGTGCTCTACCACTGAGCCACCTTCCCAGCTCTCATCCCTATTTATTACTGAAATGACCTTTGGATTTTCCATCATAGCCATTGAAACTAGTGACTCTTTACCCAGTGCCATTTCCAGCTCAGTTCATTTAGTTCACTGAATTTAGAATACAAGACTTGTGTATTTAAGTTTGCTTTTAGCCCATTCTGTTTTAAACATATTTACTGAACCAGTTTGGGAAAGCTGACAAAATTCAGTGAACCAATAGGTTTATTCAGAGATAGAATATAGATGATAGATATAAATCAAGATATAGAGATAGAGATAGAGATAGTATTAGGACTTGAACTCAGGGCCTGGATGCCGACCCTGAACATTTTTATTCAAGGTTAGCACTCTACCACTTGAGCTATATTTTCACTTCTGGCTTTTTGGTGATTAATTAGTCTCATGTCTCCTTAGTAGCTACAATTGGAGGCATGTCTCCAGTGCCCATCTTGACTATATATTGACTAAACAAAACATTCAGAATCTGTCAAGGACTCTTAGAAATCATACTTGATGCATTTCTGCAATGAAAGTGGCTCCTGCTCAGAGAAGTCAAGAGCAAGGGCAAGTAAGACATCAAGTGTGCAGTGGGGGTGGGAGGGAAGAGGGACAGAGAACTCTGGAAAGAGACTCTGCTCCTAGTCAAAGTAGATGAGACAATTCTCGCCTGAAAACAAATTTTATGAACAACTATTTTATGCAAAACCTGTTTATTCCAGTAGAATGTCTTTGTGTATTTTATATGCTACTGTGTGCATTAATATTTCCCTGTAAGACAGTCTTCCTGCAGAGGGCAGCAATCAAATCTTGTTTTGTTCATTGCAGTCCCCACTGTACCACCTGGCACACACTAATTGCCTCATACCTATTTGTTGTATAAGTGAATGAATTATCTCAAAACTCTAGAGACCTGGAAGATGTTCCCTTTTCTACTCAGAAAAGTTCCCTGTGGAGCCCTGTCCTTTCTCCTCAAACACTCCCTCCATTGAACATCTAATGCATCTCAGCCCCTAGAAGACATGGTTCCAGGGGATGGTGGTACATCTTCTGTTCCATTATTTAGTGAAGTAAAGCCTTCAGGTTCTTTATTCTCTCCTCAGGAAGTGGAAGAAGAAGAAAGTCCCATAACCCTTTTAGTCTAGGTTGGAAGGGAGCAAGGAATAAAAGACATACCATCTTAGAACTTAATTTCATTAAGAGAACAATTGGGAACGTCTAGATATTAGCATAGCTTCTAAAGGCTTTTGGTCTATGTTTTGAGTGCCACATTTTGACCACAAGTAGTTCTGATGATATATTTTGGGTTGACTCAGAACAAAGTGGGAAGATACTGGCACATGTAAGTTTTTCCATTTCCCAGAGGATGGGAACAAGAATTGACAACTGAGACTTTCCACAGAGACAATCCATAGAATGAGAGAAAAATCTTTGCTACCTGATCAACAGATAAACAATATCAGACTATACTGAGAACCTAGAAACTTAAACAGCTAGAAAATGAGTAATCTGATCAACAAATGGGCAAGTGAATTGAACAGATAGTTCTCACAAGGAGAAATACAAATGTCTAATGAGTACATGAAGAAATGTTGAACATCCTTAGCCATAAAGGAAATGCAAATCAAAATTTCTTTGAGTCTATCTTACTCCAGAAAGAGTGGCAGCAATCAAGAAAACAAACAACAAAAAATGCTGGCAAGAATGTGGGACACAGGATCCCACATACACTTTTGGTGGGAATGTAAGCTAATGCAACTTCTCTGTAAAATAACATGGAGACTCCTCAAAAGTCTAAAATTAGATCTTCCCTATGACCTTGCCATACCACTCTTGGACATATATCTGGAAAAAAAAGTAAATCAATATACCACAAAAAACCCCATCTGAATGTCCATCCTTATGGCACTTTCACAATAGCCAAATGATGGACTCAAATGAGATGCCCAACAACAGATAAATGAATAAAGAAGATGTGGTAAGCATGTTTTATGGAATATTTATGTATCCATAAAGAGAAATTAAATCATGTCATTTGCAGGAAAATAAATCCAGTACATCCTATGGAGCAAGACAAGACAAGCTTAAAAAAACAAATTATCATATGTTTTCACTCATATGTGCAAGCTAGACCTAAAAGGCAAACATACTCATAGACATGCACATAAGTATAAATATCCATATGTGTAATTACTTAGATGGTTGAACATAGAACATGAGTCAAGCTAAGAGACTACTTGGGAGGAGAAGGAGAGGGGAAAAGGCAAAAAGAAAGAAGATGACTATATAACGTACCCCTAAGTATCTAGAAGAACAGATTAGAGAAACTCAGGAAAAAGTGATGACCAATAGGTGGATGGAGGGAGGAGAAATAGATTCAGAGTGGGTGGGAACTGGTGCGAGAGATAAAGTGCTGTTGGAGAGGACAAAGAAGGTTAAATACTGTCAAAACAGATTATTTACAAAGGGAAGAAGAAAATGTGTTAGGAATGCTACTTGGGGAAGGAGCAAAGGGGAGAGAATGTGATAGAGAAGATGGAACTGACTGGAATAAGTATAAACATGCGGAGATATAACTGTGAAGTCCTCTTCTATATAACTAATATAAGTCAATGAAACAAGTCTGATGTATTCCAGTGGCTTAATATCCAGAATATATGGAACACTCAAGAAGCTGTACCATCAAGGAATCAACATTCCAATTAACAAATGAACAAACAAGCTAAATAGAGACTTCTCAGAACAAGAAGTAAAACTGATCAATAGATATAAAAAGAAATGTTCAACATTTCTGGCCATAATAAAATGCAAATCTCACCCCAGTTAGAATACCCATCAAGAATACCAACAACAGATGCTGGTGAGGAAGTGGGGGAAAAGGAACCCCAATAGACTATTGATGGCAATATAAACTTGTTAAGCCACTTTGGAAGATAATTTGGAGATTCCTTAAAAAACTAAATATAGAACTTCCCTATGATCCAGCAATATCACTCTTGGGTATTTATCCAAAACATTTCAAGTCAGGATACAGTAAAGCCACTTGTACAACCATGTTCATTGCTTCAATCACCGTATTCAAGGTATGGAAATGGCCGGGATGCCCCTCAATGGACGAATGGATCAAGGAAATGTGGTATACATAGACAATGGAAATTTACTCATATATTAGGAAGAATGATTTTACATCATTGCAAAAGAATGGATGGACCTGGAAAAAAATTATATTAAGTGAGCCAAGTTAGTCCCAGAGAGATAAAGGATGCATGTTTTCTCTCATATATTTGTAAATATAGAAATAAATACAAGTGTAAATAAACATATTAACAAGTGTGCCATATGCAGAGGAGAATTCAAATAGTGTAATTCCTTAGAAAAACGAATTCATAGTCCAACAAAATAAATACCAGGAAGCTGGCACTTGAAATGTAAGTGGAGGAGGTTAGGAGAATAAGGGATAGATGAATGAAGAGAGGAAGGGGGAATGTAGTCACAATATTTAATGTATATACTTTGAAACTAGGAAAATTGAGGGAAAGGGTTAAGCTGGGAGGGATGAGAGAGAGTGATGAAAAGAGTAATATCAATTAAGGTGTATTGTACATATTAACTGACAGGTTGAATAGTAACATCAATATCTATGGATAATGTTAATTATACCCACCCCTATGGAACTACTACAGTGGCTATAGTATTATACAGAAAGAGGTAAGAAACCAAGCTATAAAGAATTCTGATTCCTGTCCTTGGGCCTGTCCTTGGGCCCAAAGTAGAAGCTATGAAAGTGTAAGTAGGAGATAGGAAGGCAGAGAGGAAGTTATACTTTTGTACCACTAAGATACCTCCCCTGGACACCATGGAGCTACTGCTTGGATTCTTTATTTATTTTTGGTACCAGTACTGCGGCTTGAACTCAGGGCCTGAGCATTGTCCCTTAGCTTTTTCATTCAGGGCTCTTACTCTATCACTTGAGCCTCAGCTCCACTTCTGGGTTTTTGATGGGTAATTGCTTCCTTGGACTGGCATTCCAACCATAACCCTCAGATCTCTGCCTTCTGTGTAGGTAGGATTACAGGTGTGAGCTGCTAGCACCAAGCTTGGATCTCTTTTCAGGAGCCTCTGTGTGGAGAGCACAAATGCCTGCCATGTTCTAATAGTGCTCCTTCAAGTCCATATCCCAGCCAAATATGTTGTAGATGGGGATGTAAGAGGCTGTCCAGCCATCCAACATAGGAATCTTAGTGCTTCCCTCTTCCTTTGTCTTTCCCACCAGATTCATTCTCAAAAAAATCTCTTGTGGGCTGGGAAGGTGGCTCAGTGGTAGAATGCTGGTCTCGCATGCGTGAGGCCCTGGGTTCGATTTCCCAGCACCACATAAGGAGAAAAAAGCTGGAAGTAGTGCTGTGACTCAAGTGGTAGGGTGCTAGCCTTGAGCTGAAGAGCTGAAGGACAGCGCCCAAGCACAGAGTTCAAGCCCCATAACCGACAAAAAAAAAAAATCTCTTGTATATCTAACTCTGTCGTGTCATTTGCTTCTTGGAAGGCTTGAACCAATATACCACAACAGCTTGCTAAAAGTTATATTAAGTGAAGTAAGCAAGACCCAGAAAAACATAGGTTGCATGAGTTCCTTCCTTTGTGATAGCTAGAATGTGCCTACAATCTGCAAGTAAACATCCCAAGTGGTAAAAAAGAAAAAATACACTGGGTCAGGATATATTATATAGTTCTCTAGGCATTCACATATTGGGACCAAAGGAGGATATTCTTTTTTTTTAAATATATGTACTTTTTATCATAAAGATACTGTACAAAGGGTTACAGTTACATGAGTAAGGTAATGAGTACACTTCCTATCAAGCATTGTTACCCCTCCTTTGTTTATCCCCTACCATCCCTTCCTTCCCCACCTCCCCAACTTCTCCTTCTCCCCCAACCAAAGCTGTAAAGTTCATTTTCAACATAGCGTCTTATACATCTCACTGCTACAGTGGGTCAACTTGTATCCTTATTTCAGCATTTTTAGGGTGTTATTCTTAGGAGAGGAACACTAAGGTACAAGATGTATGTGTAACTGATCATATAACATCATATTTATAGAAATGGACTCCAAGGGGATTTTCTTTGTTGCTGCTTTTGTTTTCTTTTCTTTTTGTCTTGTTTGATTGCTTATCTGTCTTTGGGAGGGTAAGTAGGAGACATAGAAATGGAAGAACAAAGGGTGAACAAATGCAGCAGTGGTACTCACTGAACACTATGTTGAAAATGAACTATACAACTTGTGGGTGGAGATGGGAGGGAATAACTTGGAGAGAATGAGGGAAGGGGTGACATAGTTCAACAAGAAATACACTCTTTACCTATCCTATGTAACTGTAATCCCTCTTCACGTTTATAATAACAATTTTAAAATCCATGAAGAAAATATGTCATCTTCTAAATAGCAATACTCGGAACAATGCACCCCAAATGTAGATGGCACCTATCATTTCTCATTAGGCAATGTCATCCATGGCAGAGGTTCATGATTTGGTTCACAGATACCTTGAGAATATTTTTGACCCCTTGAATATGTGTGTGCTGTATTGTTTGCAAATCTCCCTAAAGATCTATAGCTGGTCTCACATTAATCTAGAAATGTAGCTGCAGTGGCAGCTAATAGGTCAATGGACTAGGTAGTTCACCAGTGACAGAACCATGCAATTTGTGTTATATAACTTTCTTTATTCAACAGTAGTCAGGCCTCCATGTTCCACCCTAGACTAAATAATGTCAGTCAACTCTGGAGAGCAGCAAGCGAAGCCTATGGTAGCAAGACTCCATTCTCCATCTAACACCAAACTGTGAAAGAAGTCACATCCTAATTTAAGTAATTACTAAGATGAAAAAAATAAGTGACTACAAAATTGAAAGGTTGATAGATTTCATATTAGAGGCCTAAGTTTCAGTAGAAGATGTTTCAACCCTTACCCTAGGCCATGCTTCCTGGGGAGATGGCTTTGAAAGCACCTTCAGAGCTGTCCTCAAGAAGAAAGTTTACATCAGCACCATTTACATCCACCACACTTACACCATCTGCGTCAGCAGCTAAGTCTTGGCATACGTTGGCTCTATTTTATACTCCACCCACATCTGCTTCAAATGGGTGTAGCTGAATTAAGCCAGAGCCCAAGAATGGCTTGTGATAACTTGACCAGGAAATAAGGACTTGTTAGAGGAGGTGTTCCTGCTCCACCCCAGGGAGCCCTCTAATATTTATTAGTGAAAAACTGGACCCTCAGGGTTCATTCCCTAAAGGAAAATGTTCTCTGAAAGTAATAACTTTATTCCTGAATATTGTGGAATATTGATGGCAAGGTAGGAGCAGTAATTTTTCTGGACACCTGCAGACATTTGTGTTCAACTTTAGTTACATGTTCTTTTTCCTGTGCAGATTTATCTCGTTTCTCTGCTCCACTTAAGTGAGAAAAACAAAGCTCCTGCAGACAGAACTAGCCCACTAAGAGATCACCCTGTAGATATTCAAGCTGATTGAATGGGGCCTTGGAGGAGCCCAAATGCCTATGGTGAGTGCATTCCCTAGCCATCAAAGGCTTAATTAAGCACAGGTTCAGAACTCTCCCCTTTCTTCCCTAAAATATTAGGGTGTTTGGTCCTTTCTTAGGTGGAAAAATTCTTGCTCAGTCATTTCACTTTCTCAGCTTCTAGTAGGATTGAGTGATTGTGTGTGTGTGTGTGTGTGTGTGTGTGCGCGCGCGCGCGCGCGCCTGCGTGCACGTGCACGCGCACACCAGAACTAGGGCTTATATTCAAGTCTGGGACACCCTCCCTTAGCTTTAGCTTTGTCACTCAAGGATGGTACTCTACCACTTGAGCCATGGCTTTAATTCTGGCTTTTTGATGATTAGTTGGAGATAAGTGTGTCTCAGACTTTCTTGCCCTGGCTGGCTTTGAACTGCAATCCTCAGATGTCAGCCTTCAAAGTAGCTATGATTACAGGTGTGAGCCCCCAGCACCCAGTTTATGAGTGATCACTTATAGAAGGAACCAGTCCAAATTCATTCTGAAAATGTTACAAGAAACTGGATTGTGCAGGAGTAAAGTCGTAGTTGTAGATTTCTGGCTTTTGAATCATCAAGGAGAGAATTAAAGCTAATAATTTTTAGAAAATAATGAATCATGTGAAACTCTTTCTGTGGGGAGCAAGGTACTAGGAATAAACACCAGAATGGAGTTAAAATAAAATTGTGTTAAGACTTTTTAAAATGGAAATAGAGAAAATAGAGATTTCTCTATGAAAAGAATCAGACATTAACTTTAACAAAAGCTAGTTGTTATTTCCATCTAGCTTCCCTTCTAACAATAAACTGATTCCTTTTTCACTCTCTTCTGCAGCCTTAATTTTTTCCAAAAGAAAAGCTGCTTACATCCAAAATTAAATCTTTCTTTAGGGGTTGGGGATTTAGTTCAGTGGAAGAACACTTGCCTGGCAAGTGCAAGGCCCTGAGTTCAATCCTCAGCTCTGAAAAAAAAAAAAAAAAGAAAGGAAGACAAAACCAAAAGGACATCCTGCAAACCCTTTGATTAGAGACCAGTGTACAGCACAGAGAAAGGAAGGGTGGGTGGATACAGTCACTATACTCAATGTCCAGGTAAAAATATAGCTAGGTAACTTGAGGGGTTGGGTGGGTTTGGGAAAGGTGGAGAAAATGGTGCAAAGGGTGACATTGATCAAGATTCACCACTGTACTCATAAACTGACATGGTGAAGTGAAATCCTTTTGTACAACTACTTAAAGAAAAAAATTAAAGAAACACATTGGCTGGATGCCAGTGGCTCATACCTGTGATCCTTGTGGCTCAGGAGGCTGTGATTTGAGAACCACGGTTCATAGCTAGCCCAGACAGGGAAGTTCATGGGACTCTTAATTCCAATTAAGAACCAAAAAAGCTGCACGTGGAGTTGTGGCTCAAGTGGTAGAGTGCTAGCCTTGAGCAAGAAAGCTCAGGCTCAGTGCCCAGTACTGGCATACACACACACACAGAGGAACACATAAACACATGCATCCACACTCAAACACTGCCTTAATCTGCAGAGCTATCATCTCCAGTTAACTTCCAAAAAGCCAGAAGTACAACTGTGGCTCAAAAAGCAGAACTCCAGCCTTGAGTGAGAAAGCTAAGAGACAACACCCAGGCCCTGGTGAAGTCTCAGTATTACTAACAGAAAAGCAAAAGAACAAAAGGGACATTTTCCTTAGTGTTGCTGGGGTCTATTTCATACTTTAAAGATAAACTTTAAGAGACATCGTTCTGGAAAACCAGGACTGTGGGTGTGAGGATCAGGGTAAAATATGTTTAGTGTCACAGGTGACCTTTGTTAGCAAAGAGTAAGAAATAGTAAGAAATTATACTTGCACTGCATCTTTTTGAAGGGTCACAAATTGTTTTACTGCTGTCACTGCAGAGCCAATCACTTTGAAGAATTATAAAGGACACAAAAAATAATCTCTGAAGATGAAAGAAGGGAAATGCCTTTTCTACCTCATAAAAAAGGAAAAAGGAGTGTCACAGGAAATAGTACAGACTGCTGATCTTACATGAACTCCAATATGAATCATCAAACCTGTCTTTACAACACCTCCTAAGTAGCCGTGAACAGCATCACACTAGCTAGGATTCAGTAGGGCTTTGCTTTATTTGGAAGCAGTTTGAATGCCAGTGGGTTTCTGAGTCCCTGGCATTAAATAAGCAATGTGGTACCAAGGACTAGGTGTGCAAAGATTTGGGTCTATCCATTTCCCCTTCCCATGTGACTCTAATAAATAGTCTTCTTTAAAAAGAAATGCATTGTAAAGATGATGTACAGAGGAGTTACAGTTACATAAGTCAGGTATCAAGTACATTTCTTTTTGAACAGTGTCACTCCCTCCCTTATTTTCTCCCAGGTTTTTTTCCTCCCAAGCCCATCCCCCCAAGTTGTATAATTCATTTCCAACATAGTTCACCCTTGACCCACCATTGATGTGCTTCCCCTTCCCTTCCCCAAACCAGATAAACTTACATACAAGACAAAAGGTACAGTAATAAAAAGTGACAAAAGAGGGAAGAAAAAAGAAAACAGGAAAAAAAGAACTGCAAAAAGAAAAATAAAAAACCCTCTTGCTTCTACTTCTTGGAGTTCATTTTGATAAGCATTATTTTATATGATCATATGCATATAGCTATTGAGCTCTTGTGATCCTTTCCTAAGAATGTCTTTCTTTGGTCTCACTGTGTGAATGTTTAGAGTCCTGTTTTATTTTTCATGCGTTTTTTACCATAGCCAAGATATGGAATCAACCCAGATGCCCCTCAGTGGACAAATGGATCAAGAAAATGTGGTATATATTCACAATGGAATTCGATGCTTCCCTCAGGAAGACTGACATTACCCATTCATAAGGAATGGGTAGAAAGACTTGGAAAAAATATATTAAGAGAAGTAAGTTAAACCCAAGGAAATATAGGTTGCATGGTTTCCCTCATTTGTAATAATTAGAATGTGGTTATAAATCAATAGGTAAACCCAGTGGCTAATACAAGACAAAATATTACATTTGTCTTCTTATTTGTTGGATCCTCCACAAGTAAATTCAGATAATACTCCTTATCCATCATCCTTTCAAGTTAGAACCCTTGAGAAGGGTCCCAAGGATATTTGCATCTATAGCAAATATATAAGGCCTACTTTGTGCCTGCATGACAGAATTTGTCCCTTAGACAAAGAAGATTTAGGATAGAAATAGGCATGATTGGAAGATAAAATACTATTTCCCTTTCTTCCCTTGGTCCACACTTATTAACACAGGTTTATACACTTCATTCAGACATTGCTGATCGAATTGTTTTTGCTAGGATACAAAATGGAAACATGGACAGGCATCCAAACATTGGGAATTGTCAATTTAGAGGATCTATAAAATGTGTGTGGAGTGGGGTGGGGTGGGTGCTGAGGCTGAGGCTTGAACTCAGGGCCTAGGCATTATCTTTTAGTTTTTTTGCTCACGGCTGCTGCTCTACCACTTGAGCTACACCTCCACTTCCAATTCTCTGCTAGTTAATTGGAGAAAAGAGTCTCATGGACTTACTTGGCTGGGCTGGCTTTGAACTGTGATCTTCAGATCACCTTCTAAGTTAAATTAGAGTCATAAAGCACTGGCATCCACCCTACAAAACATTGTTAAGGTTGTGAAAGAATGGAATGGAATGGATCAAAGGGTAGAGCATCAGCCTCTCCTGACTATGCAGAGGGAAATCCTTATAGTTTCTAGGACTAGCTTGGGCCTGCAGCACCACGTAAGGACCCATTTCCTATTTCTTCTTATTGAGATGTCCCACTGGAAAACCCTCCACCTCCACATAGAATAAACTAGATGCACCAAAGAATCTTCACCCCCATGCCTTTGGGATTGTCTTGGGACCCAGAGGCTAGACTCTGATTCCAGGAGATACTCAGGTGGGAGAATTACTTTGACTTCCTGACACAATAGTTCTTTCATGGCTTGTATGAGATTGTGCTGTCAGATGGCATCATCAACTACTGATTTGAGAGCTCTACAATCCTCAATGGGTCAGATCATTTGCAGTGATAGAATACTTTGCTTTTGTGGATTTTTGATTTATATATGATTATACAATTTATGTGAATGCACAGATATTTGAATAAGTAAATCAAATGTCTGTAAATTTATGTGTATAATTAAGTTTGCATTTAATAACATACTTTCTTTAGTCAACTATATATTTAAAATAGATTTATATTTATGTATATATACATATGTGTATCTATATGTACATATGTGTATCTACATATATGCATGTATGTGTGCCACACACACATAAAACCAGTGTTGGTAAATGGCAGTAACAACCTCTAATACGATGAAAGCTTAAGTATATAAACCAAACTAATGCCTTAGAAAAGGAAAATGAAGGAAAAACATCTACAATTCCAATCAATGTCATTTTGGGTCTGCTCATGGGTTATCCTAATAGATGCATCCTCTCTTTTAGACCTGGGCAAAGTTAAGAAATCTTGGCTGGGAATGGGTTGGTTGTGATGGGCACAGGTGTATGGCAGTATATCTTCAATTGAGCCAGCCACGCTGCCCTCTGGGGCCCCTCCCCCTCCCCCCCCCAGGTGTCAGTCTGAACATAAGTGCCACCATCTCTTAGTCTGACCTTCATATTTTATTCCTTTTTATCATCTACTATTTTGTACTGGCTTTCAAAAATGCTATCAGATTACAAATCCACAATTGAAATGATATCATTTAAATTACATCTTTTAATTCCATGCAAAAAATAAAATTAGACCAGATCAATGGTTAAACTAAAAATTTCAAACAAAGTATACATTTACATAGCTCCTAGACAGGTCAGATATATTCTAAAATCTTTAATACATTTAGTAAGTAGTACTGAGAATCAACATTACTTAGTCCTATCAGTACCTGGTCGCCTGAAAAATATTAAACTCTGTGATTCAGGGCTAAAAGTAAAGTTCTAATGCTGGGGAAAAAAACTGTCAACTACTTCATAACTCTCTCTCTCTCTGTCTCTGTCTCTGTCTCTGTCTCTCTCTCTCTCTCTCTCTCTGTGTATGAATTCATTAACAATACTCATTTCTTTTAAAAATGTATTCATAACTTGTTGTCAGACATACCTTCTTGACTTCCAAGTTATTCTCCCTAATAATGAATCCAAACATAGACTCCTTTTATTTCTTTAAAAAGTGTTCAGTACTCTGGGTGCCAGTGGCTCATGCTTACAATCCTAGCTATTTCAGATGCTGGTGGATCAAGGTTCAAAGCAACTCTAAGTAGACAAACCTGAGAGATTTTTATCTCTAATTAACTGGCAAAAAGCCAGAAGTAGAGGTGTGGCTCAAGAGGTAGAGCACTAACCTTGAGTGAATAAGTCAAGTGAAAGTATAAGGCCTGTGTTCAAGACTAAACACTGGCACACACACAAAAAAAGCGTGTCATACATTACAAGTATATGAGGAAAATAAGCTTGATCATCACATCTTATGACAACCAGCATTACTCTTCCTATTTTTTCTTTGTAACAGTGCAAACACTGCAGTCTTTTCATGCTCACAGTGTCTATACATGCCATAACATCCATCACCGCGAGCAACACCAGCTAGGATAAGGACAGGCACCAGAGGAGTGAGGGACATCACCCAAACCCCTTGCACAAGATGTCAGAGTGAGTGATGATGCTTGAGCCTTGTAAAAGATCAGCAAATCTGTGGGATTCCAGGATGCTTTATCTAGATCAGAATTTGTGCAAACCTCCTGGGTTGAATATTTTCTTGAACATTTTTCACATTCAACATGAATCAAAATTCTATTTCCTTAGTTACTCAACTAAGGGTATTGTTCAGTGCTTTATTATCTGACTTGATGAGTACACAATAATTTTGTATATAATTCTAAGTCCACTCAATACTTTTAGAAGATGATTACAGTCTTACATGAAAGGGATAAAATAGAAAAATACAAATTTTGGTTTGTCAGTTGCCCATACCATTGTTTTTCCTGGGCTTGAACTCAAGGCCTAGGCTCTGTTCTTTTGCTTAAAGGCCTGGCGCTCTTCCACATAAGCCACAGCTTCACTTCTGGTTATTTTGCTGGTAAAATGGAGGTGAGTCTCTCAGATTTGTCTGCTTGGGTTAGCTTTGAACGACAGTCCTTAGATCTCAGCCTCATGTGTAGCTAGGATTACAGGCATGAGCCACTGGCACCTAACCCTACATATTTTTTTTCCAGAGGGGAATAACCAGGTCCTCAGTTACTTCTATCCTAAATTTCTGAGCACAGCTGTGAGGTCCTTCATGCTTTGTCTCATCTTCCATTGTTGCTTTATTATTGCAGTTCTTTAAAATCTACCATGCACATCACCCATGTACATTTGCAAAGTTTGGTTTGCAGTCATACTCTATATTAGGTCCAGGAGCATAGGAGAAGGCAGGCCTGTGTGAGGAGCCATGCGGCATTTAGAACCACATCATCATTGGGGTTTGGGCATTCACTCCAAATGATATTATACACTGACAGGATGCTCATCGTGTGTATAGTTTTCAAAGTGCCCGATTGCCGGCCTATATTGCTTAGATAGCTTTTAAGCATAATTCCTGTGATTTATTGTAAAAATTCCTTTTTGCATGTATTGATGGTGCTAAGTGTAACAATTTTAAATATGCCACACATTTCAGAAACTTTGACATTTCCTCTGTTTTTAATAATTCTGGACCCTCAATAACTAGAAATAGCCCAAGCTCAGAAACATTCTTTTGAACATTTCTTAAAATTCTTAAACAAGCAGCTCCCACTAGCCCCCAGACCATTGGGCAGAATCTTGTGCTTTGCTGTCATGGTACATAACTTTGATACAATTCATCACATCATGCATTGCGTTTTTAAAAAATAATTTTAAAACAATTTTTATTGAGATTAAGTGATTACATAAATTTCACAGTATTTTGAGATACTGATACTTAGTCACAAACACATTTTAACCTTCACAAGGCAAATTGTCATTATCATGACCTACAATGTTTGTGAATTCTATGAGCTTTGACAATACAACTATCTCTTCCACATCGGGTGATATATACATTTCTTTCCTTTTGCTTAGTGTTAGCTGTTCCCTCTTTCCCTCTCATTCCCTCCCTCCCATCGCTGCCCTTGAATTGCTTAGTTCGGTTTCATCAATGTCCACGGCAGCTGACATTGCTCTCTGTTGTATATTTTCCCCTAATTCCCTATGATTCTGTGTCCTCCTCCTAGCTTCCCTCAGATGTGTGCACACACACACACACACACACATATCTATCTATCTATCTATCTATCTATATCATATATGTGGTCAAGAACATGGAGTCATCTAGCGTCCCTCAGCTGTATGCACACACACACACACACACACCATATATGTGGTCAAGAACATGGGTCATATAGAAATGATAAGACAAATTGAGTGGAAGTCCTTTGTTTCTCAAGTCCTGTTCACTTTGTCATATCTCCTTGCATTTTGGATTTAACATCCACATATCGGGGAAACCATATGACGTTTGTCTCTCTGGTCTTGGCTTACCTCACTCAAAATGATTTTTTTCTAGTTCCATACATTTCTCTGCAAAGCATCGCATGTTTTTTTTTTGTTGTTTGTTTTGGGTCCGGTCATGGGGCCTGAACTCTGAGCCTGGGCACTGTCCCTCAGCTCTTCAGCTCAAGGCTAGTGCTCTACCACTTGAGCCACAGCGCCACTTCCGGCTTTTTTCTTTTTGCTTATGTGGTGCTGAGGAATCAAACCCAGGGCCTCAGGCATGCAAGGCAAATGCTCTACCACTGAGCCACCTTCCCAGCCTCAACATCGCATGTTTTTATATGCAGATGCAAAGTTAGACTGTGATACTTGTTAAACCTATTTCCAGAGCACTCCTTCCCAGAAATACCAGGTGACTGAAGCCCAGGACAAGCGGAGATCTGTACCTGAGACATATCTCAGAAGATCTGTGTTCTTCCATTACCCTATTTGAGCTGTGTGGTCAAGAGTCTGTGGCATCTATCCTTACATCATTATGCCAGTCTTGCTAATTATTTCAAGCATGTCATTCATTAAATAGTAAACAAACATAAAACAAGTGCCACAGAAATGAAAGTTTTATTTTTACAGGATGGAAACCTTGGGGAAACTAGCTAAAGGAAAACATCACAAACAAACAATCCTGACAAATTAATTGCAAGTAAATGCCATTATAGAACACTAGCATCTATAAGGATCTGTACATAGATTAGATGCAGAATTTTCAAGTCATTGCTCTATCTTCAAGAAAACACAGAAGAAAAGAATGGTACATGAAGGGTTTCTTGTTTTACAAGAAGAATGAGCTAGTGATCCAACCAACATTTCTAGAACACCCCCCGTCAAAAACCTATTGGTCTTAAATCAATAGATTTAAGGTACAATAAAATGTTTTAAGAATATCATTTTCAAGGGTGGCATTGTATCTGTAAAGTGCTTTGTTAAATGGATACTCTTTTGTAAAACTAATGAAAAATAATTTTTAAAAGTATGAAAAAAAAGGAATATCATTTTGAAGCCAGGTACCGGTGGTTCCTAGCTACCCAGGAAGCTGAGATCTGAAGATTGCGGGTCAAAGCCATGCCAGACAGGAAAGTCCATGAAATTCTTATCTCCAATTAACCACCAAAAAACTGGAATTAGAGCTGTTGCTAAAGTGGTAGAATGCTAGCCATGAGCAAAAGAGCTCAGGTATAGCACCCAGGGCCTAAATCCAAGCCCAAGGACTGGCATGGGAAACCTTCTATAACTCACTTCTAAACACAATTTTCCAGTCAGTCCTTGATTAAAAGTCATCTACTAAACTTTGCCCAGGGCCCCTAATCACTGCCACTAGCAACAAGTTAAAAACAAACAAAAATAAACCAATATGAAAGTAAGTGAATAAAATAATCCTTTTCTGATAGAAAAACTACCATGTAAAACTGCATGCCACAAAGCTGGATGTTAGTGGTTCATCTTAGCTACTCAGGAGGTTGAGAACTATACTTTGAATCCAGCCTGGGGAGAACAAATCTGAGGCTCTTATCTCCAATTAACTACCAGAAAGCTGGAAGTGGAGTGTGTCTCAAGTGGTAGAGCATCAAGGCCCTGAGTACAGCACCAAAAATTCCACATACCACAGTCATCATTCACCTTGTAGAAGACACTGGAGCAAATAAGAGGTGTCAATAGATAAAAAGCCTGTGGATTTTGACCCTTCTGTTGTCCATAAGGCCATCCACTTTTCATTCCAAGATGGATTATACTAATGGCTTACTTTATTTTTTACTTATACGTATTCAAGTTGGGTTTCTATCACATTTAACAAAAACATTCTGAGAACAAAAATAAACAAAAAAAAACCCCTATTACTTCATACATTGTCATTATGGTTAGTAATGTGCCAGGATCTAAGGACAAAGATTGAACAAACCAGCCCATAGTTCAGGCCCTCCCAGAATTTGTGAATTAATGTTCCAATGGCTGGAATGGATTACAAATATGAATTTTATTTTATATCTGTATTACAGTTGTATTAAGGACTGACAGGTACAATATGGACTTTTTTTTTTTTTTTTGCCAGTCCTGTGGCTTGAACTCAGGGCCTGGGCACTGTCCCAGACCTTCTTTTGATCAAGGCTAGCATTCTACCACTTGAGCCACAGTGCCACTTCTGGCATTTTTTGTTTATGTGGTGCTGAGGAATCAAACCCAGGTCTTCATGAATGCTCGATAAGTACTCTACCACTAAGCCACATTCCCAGCCCACATGGAATTTTTAAAAGAACATTTTCCAGGGAATAACCATAACGCATTATGAAATGCCCATGAGAAGAACTATGTACTAATTGCTAATTAAGTCAAATAATTATGCACTCTAAATCATATCACAGTGCTACTGTAAAATTCAGGATTTGATAGTATAAGAACTATAAGAATTATCTAGGTGCTAGCAGCTCATGCCTGTAATTTTAACTAGTCAGGAGATCTTTTTTTGGGGGGGGGAGGGTCCAGTCGTGGGGCCTGAACTCTGGGCCTGGGCCCTGTCCCTCAGCTCTTCAGCTCAAGGCGAGCGCTCTACCACTTGAGCCACAGCGCCACTTCCGGCTTTTTTCTTTTTGCTTATGTGGTGCTGAGGAATCGAACCCAGGGCCTCAGGCATGCAAGGCAAGCGCTCTACCACTGAGCCACCTTCCCAGCCCTAGTCAGGAGATCTGAGGATAGCAGTCTGAAGCCAGGCTGGGCAGAAAGATCTGGGACACTCTTATCTCCAATTAATTACCAAAAAGGCAGAAGTGAACTATGGCTCAAATGGTAGAGCACTAATCTTGAGCACAAAATCTCAGGGACAGTGCCCAAGCCCTGGGACTGGCACACACAGACATAGAAACAGACACAGATACAGACAGACAGACAGACAGACAGACAGACAGACACACACACACACACACACACACACACACACACACACACACCCTGTGTGAACAAGATATAAATGAACAGGGAATAGCACCATTTGGTTTAGTAACTGGTATACGACAGTGCTTACAGAGAGTCTCCAACTAAGGAGAGTAAAGCACAGAATTATTAAGTGACTAACTCAAGGTCAGCCAGATCACTAGCACAGCCAACTTGAGCCAGGTGCTATAATCCCTAGTAAGTCATGATCCCTTGGAAATCTGTCCTAAGTGATTTGTTACTAGCAGCAAAATAGTGGTATTTAAAAATAATTACTATCCATCACACATTACATCACATCTATGATTATTCCTGAAACCTAATGCTCACTTGCATTCCAGGATTTATTCCTGGACAGTTTTCATTCCTGCTAATAAGTCAGAAATGAAACACTCCCTCAAAACCCTCGGGAGAGGGCTATGCAAACCAGTTTCATCAGTCAAGCACCACTTGTCACTGGGGAACATCAAGGCTGAAAATCATATGTGAATTAATAGAAAAATTCAGGACTAGATCTGGGTATCTTGAGATTTGTAAAGAATTATGCTCTTAAAGGACTTTAAAAAATCAATTTATAACAGAGGGTAGGATGGACTTTTAAGTCTTCAATCAGCAAAAAAGAGAAGTTTTAACATGTCATTATTAAATGGCCCAAGAGAAATAAACTCTTGAAATGATGCTGAGTCTTATATTTCTGTGGAGACCTTTCTTCTTCTGTCCCTTCAACAGCAATCACACTGATCTGGGGGGAATTTTATTTTTATCCTCTCTAATTTAACTTCTGTTTTGTAAAGGAGGTTAATATATTTCCTAAACTTGTTTTTCATAACGTGGCATTCAAGCATGCCAACTAGTGCCTTATTCAAATACTTAGGATAAAACAAAACATCTTTGACTTGGGCTTACTTTTATAAACCTCAATTTTCAAAAGCTTTCAGTGTCAATTACCTCTCCAAACAAATCAGTCCATGAGCCCCTTGATAACGCTCAGAGCTTCATACCATCAGTTGTTGGCCTGTTTATACTTCACAGGAAAATCTAATTTCTTGTAGTTACCTCTGAGAGTTAGGCTGCCTTAATCAATTGAATTCCACAAGAAAATGAGGACCTCAGAAGTAAGCCCAAACTTATTAAAACAAGCTTGCAATCAAAATTTTGAGCAGCAATGGGACATTCTACCTCAGTTCATT
Source organism: Dipodomys spectabilis (assembly GCF_019054845.1). Taxonomy (NCBI): domain Eukaryota; kingdom Metazoa; phylum Chordata; class Mammalia; order Rodentia; family Heteromyidae; genus Dipodomys; species Dipodomys spectabilis. The sequence continues at coordinate 8,717,784 of NW_024870779.1, forward strand.
TGATACATGCTACTCAGCAGTTTTAAGGATGTATTTTCTAGACTATACCGAGGTCCTTTCCTGTTAGAAGAAATAAGTTGAATAGGATGCAATTCATACAATATTAATAACTTGTTCTATTTTACAGCTTAGTAATAAAGTTATTTATGCTGCCAGAGGCACTTTGTGACATCAGCAGTAGGTAGACAGAAGTAGACAGGGAAGCCAGGCCTATGTCATTTGCAGAACTCCCCAGCGAGGCAGGACTGTGCCCAAAGGGAATGACCCTATGGCAGAATCTTTATATGACATACAGAAGCAGAATTAGTGACCAAGTCCTGTCCTATCTTTAGGAACAAATGAGTAGCAAACATTGTCATTTAGAAGAACACAATCTGGATGCAGATTAACTAGCTTGCTACATCCCAAATTTATCTCTTTCTCACATCAAATATATCTTGTCAGGATGTAAATGACACATTTTCACCAGGATCTTTGCATATTGGCATAAAAAATATTCCCAACCATGATACCCTCATACACATATATATTTTTATTTTTGATTATATAGTTCTATATTACATAGTTCTTTATCCATATTATTTTATACTGTTTCCTATATTCAGTTCTAACTAGAAAGCAATATTCACATCTTATCCAGTGTTTCTGTCTCATATTGCATCTGTCACTGTGATAAATAAAAAAAAAACTGCTGCTTAAGAATTATTTGTAAATAAAAAATGCCATGCTTTGTTCAAAGATTGTAATGCATTCATTTTCCATCATCAAGTGTAGGTCAGGCAAAGAGAAGGAGATAGATCGTGGCATAAATAATTCAAAATGGCAGGTAATTGGAAAGCCATTTATATTTTACTTTGAAGTGCATTAAGCCTGGTTATGACTCTGTAGAACATTCTATTGGCAGAAGAGTCAGAAACATGAGTTGTGTGCTATTGTAAGCAAAAAGATGAGAAAGGGCTGGTAGTTAGTGGCTTATGCCTGTAATCCTAGTCACTAATCAGTCTGAGATCTGAGGACCATGATTCGCAGCTATCCTGGAGAAGAAAATCCATGAGACTCATCTCCAATATATATCTGGAAGTGGAGCTGTAGCTCAAGTGGTAGAGAGCTAGCCTTGGGCATAAAAGCTCAGAGACAATTGTCAGGCCCTGTGTTCAAGCCCCACACTGGTGCGCGTGCGCGCGCGCACACACACACACACACACACACACACACACACATGCACACACACGTGCATATGCACACACACACAAGATGAAAATTTATGAGGAACATCTGTTTTATCTTGTCTACTCAACACCCATTTCCCGATTCATTATAGCATTCTAGTTTTCTCCTATATCATTGTTTGTGCTAGCATGAGCCATCTTGTTGGGATGTTAAATCCAGTAATGACTCAAATTTCCTTTGACTAATTTCTCTTTTACTGCTTGGCATGGGTAAAGGTTGATCCTCACATTTGGCCAATAAAACTCTCATTTTCAGGGCTTTGAATTTCCGGTTACATGAAGCAAAAGCAGAAAAAGACAGAGAACATTCCAGAACTCTGCTTGTACACATTTCTAGTGATGACCATAACTCATAAGCATCAAATAGAGCTCTTATCATCTGCCTATGGTTCTCAAAGAATTCACTTTCAGTAGGATTTAAAACAGCTACTTTCTATATCTTGCACCGAAATGACTACAAATTAAGAATGCGTCCCTTAGAAGCATGGAATGGCAAACCAGAACATAGATGCAGTGTGCTACAAAGGTAGAATCAGAGAGGACCTGAGATAGGACTACATAGGAGGCTGAGATCTGAAAATCATGGCTCAAAGATAGCTCTAAGCCGGGTGCTGGTGGCTCATGCCTGTAATCCTAGCTACTCGAGGCTGACATCTGAGGATAGGGGTTCAAAGGCAGCCTGGGTAAGGAGCACACATGAGACTCTTATCTCCAATTAACCACCAGAAAACTGGAAGTGGCATTAGAGCTCAAGAGGTAGATCTCTAGCCTTGAGCTGAAGAGTTGAGGGACACTCCCACGCCCTGAGTTCAAGCTCCACTGCTAGAACAAAAACAAACAAACAAAAGATATGCAGGAGTTGAGATAGCTGACATGGAATATGAGAAAGTCTAGCAATTTCAGAAAGGAATGGGAGAGTGCACACCCTGAAGGTACAAACCCCTGCAACTGCAACTACTCAGCTGGCCTTGGATCCTAAACCAGTTCCTAACCCAGCTTCCCAGAAAAGCCTGCTGTGTATTTTGCTGGAATTTCATTCATCCCCTTCAATATGACTTCTGTATGTGTTCAGTTTTCAAAGTCAAAGTGACTGGTTGAAGTGTAGATTCTAGGATTCAACTGCCTGCACAAAAATCTCAGACCACTAATTATTTAAAAATTTCCTATCTTTAAATTGAGAGCACTAATAATCAGTACATACTATTTCATTTATTTTGTGGGGTCTGGGGCTTGAACTTAGGGACTGGGAGCTGTCCCTGAGCTTTTCATACTGAAGACCAGCACTCTATCACTTGAGCCACAGCTCCACTTCTAGGTTTCTGGTGGTTAGCTGGTGATAAGAGTCTCACAGATTTTCCTACCTGGGCTGGTTTCAAACCAGTCCTCAGACCTCAGCCTCCTGCATAGCTAGGATTACAGGCATGAGCCACTGGTGCCTGGCAGCACATAGGATTTTGATAAGGTTTCAATAATAGAATCCAAGCACAGTAATCATGATATGTCAGACACAGGCCTATTTACCACCACACCTGCCAGACAGCCCACCCAGGTGCTGGGCATACAGAGCCCTCCCCTGTGCCACTCTAAGCATTTCTAGTGCCTCTTAACACAAGGGGAATGTGAGATGCGTTAAGTTTCCCCATGGAGCCAACTTGGATCCTTGGAAAAGAAAAAGGGATCGAAAAAAGCCAGGCAGATTCAACCCCCTTCTGCAGTTTCTCCATGTGTCCCCACAGGAGAAACCCCTGGTGCATCTGAAAGGCAAAACAACACTCAAGATGGTAGGTGTTGGTTGGTGAAGAAAAGATAACCTTGGATTGGTAATTAAGGTATGATCATTGGATTCAGGCAGAGGAGACCAAGATTCTGTTCTTTACATTCAGTGTTTCTTGTGATCTGAACTTAATTTTCTTCTCTGTTTTGTAGTAGATATAGGAATAATATGGAGTAGATACAGATCTCTCTCTCTCTTTCTCTCTCTCTCTCTCTCTTCCTTGTTCACAGGAACAAGATAAGGATAGACATAGAGATAATGTGGGATAAAGTGAATGGTAAAACCCACCTTAAAGAGAAGTTTTTGAAGAATAAAGGAAGTTTTTCTTAGTAAATAATACCACTACTCCACAGCTGTTCCTCCTTGATCTCTCTTTTCATAGGTCTCCCTCATCTTTCCCATAGAAACCATCCCAATTCCTGTCAGTTTTCTCTCTGAAATGTCTACTGTATTCTTTCTTGTTTTGTCTTCACTACTAACAATGAAGTCACTCTGAATTACAAAGACACCTCTATTTTCTTGTCAGTGTGTGTGTGTGTGTGTGTGTGTGTGTGTGTGTGTGTGTGTGTGTGTTCACACGTGCCAATCCTGGAGTTTGGACTCAAGGCCTTTTGTTCTTTATTGGCTTCTTTGCTCAAGATTGAGTAATGACTTTACATCTGGCTTTTTGCTTGTTAATTGGACATAGAACCTCATTGACTTTTCTCCTTGAATTGGCTTTGAACCAAGATCCTCAGATCTCAGTCTCCAGGGTAGACGGGATCACAGGCATGGGCTACTCAGCTCCAAAATCCTATTCTAATATTATAACTGATCTATTTTACTCCCCATAAAATTAATTATTCACCTTCCAACTAAGTACTCTTTCACAGCATGGCTTTCATTGTGGCACTGCTTACTTGATTCTCCAAGAACCATTACATTGAGTGGAGATAATTATCATTGCTTACAGTCTCTCAAGATCTTGCTCTCGCTTACCTTTCCTGTGCCCCCTCACTTAGTCCTTGTCCTGTTCATGCACACTGCCTTTTATTTCTGTTCTTTAAGTAGTGTAACCCATCCCTGCCTCAGACACTTCATGATTTTTTTTTTAACACTTTGCCTGGGACAAGAAAGTGGGCTGGAAGTTGAAATGAGGCCCAACTTCAACGTACATGGTCCTGGAACTACCTACTCCTCACTGAGGCTCAGAAAGAGAATGATACTCTTGGACATTCTCTAGAGACTCTCTAGTTCTTTAAATTACTGAAACTCCTCACGCTGAGTCTGAGTGATCTGAAAAAGCTCATGAAAGCAGTAGAAGGAAAGAAAGTGCTTGTCATCTACCAGGAAACTCGTAGGCCTTCCTGCCAGACACCTGACAGGTGTTATTGGCAGCTGGTGAGCAAGTGCTGGTGCCCACAGCTCCAAGCCCCGGGACAATCCATGTCCTGCCAAGGCAGATAGTTTTTTATCAAAATAGAGATGAAAGTAAACAAAGAGAGTTTTAAAAGTTTATGTCTGTGTTAAAACATGTATAACTGGGCTGGGGAATGTAGCTCAGTGGTAAAACAATGAATTGCCTAGCATGGCTAAGATGCTGGGTTTGTTCTCCAGCACCAAAGCAGTAAAACTAGGGGGGCAAAAAGGGAAGGAAAAGAAAAGAGAGGAAGGGGAAGTTGATGAGGGGAAGGAAGAGCAAGGGAAGGGAAGAGGAAGAGAGCATTTGGGGGAGGAAGGGAGATGAAGGGAAGGGAAAGGTAAGGAGGGGAGTGGATGAGAGGAGATATAGCTACTGAGATTCAATGGGTAAACTGCTTTGCAACTGGTATTGAATTGGCTTGGGTTCATAGTGGGACTTGATTATTTCTACATGGTATTTAACAGAAACATAAAATTCCACTAATATATTTTTGAAAGTATTTTAATGTTGTTTTATGGAGGAAAAATACTTTTATATTGCTCAAAAAAAGTAGAGAGGGATTTTATAACAAACTTAAGTATACTCTCAAAATACTGATGAAAAACAATTTTAATTAGATAGAATAGCTTACAATGATTTTTGTTTTATTTTTATTTTAACTCAGGGCCTGGGTTCTGTCTCAGCTTTTTAGCTCTACCACTTTGAGCCACAGCTCTACTTAGTTTTCTAGTAGTTAATTAGATATAAGAGTCTCACAGACTTTCCTGCCTGGGCTGGCTTCAAACCAGGATCCTCAGATCTCAGCCTCCCTAATAGCTAGGACTACAGACATGAGCCACCAGCACCTGGTTCACAATGATTTTTTTTTTTAACCATTCATATATGTATCAGGTTTGCCTAGAATGAGCCTTTTTTTAGATTTACAGGAAAGTATTTGAGACTTTTAAGTAAGCTTGGAAAACGTTTGAAATATGTCGCAAAACATTTACCAGAAATCTCTACAGCTCCTCAGTCTGGACACTGTTTGCTATCTGGATTAACCTTTAACTTCCCTTCTGTTTGGACTTGGCGGCATGTAAGCAAGTAGTCTTAGCATGTGAGTCAGTCTCCAACTTCAAATTCTATGTAGGTCCTTTATTAGTGGGATGGTATTGAGCAAAAAGTAATTTTTTTTTTTTAAAAAAGGCCCCTTCTTCAGGATCTTCCTGAAGGATTGACCCCCACCCTATTATCCCAGGTGCATATGATGCCAGGCAAACCTCAAGAAGGCCCACAGGTGCTTGTGGTTCAGGGTGCAGGTGGGGCACTTCGACCAGAGCCTGGTCCTCACTGAAATTTCCGCCCCCCCCCCCACCCTCCGCCAGCCCCAGGAGCCATTTCATAACCTCGGTCTCCTTGCTCAGACTCCATAAAAGCACAAATCCAATCCCACCTCCCTGCACAACCTCCAATCCCGAGGGAAGTTGCTGTCCCTCGCTGCTGTGTCCTAGCCTGCTGAGGCTGAGTCTGGCCTTTTCCTTTTTCCATCTTTCCTAACAATTTCCAACTTTAGGAAATTTCTGTCTAGGCTTTGTACCGACATTCTATCCATGTGTCCTTGGCCTCCCGGACCACTCGCTTCCGGACGTTTGTGCAGCTTTTCGTCTCCCCTCAATAGCTTTGTTTTGTGCAATGCCTGGCACAAAAAGTGAGCTAACATTAGTTTCTCATCTGGATTCTTTGAAAACAAACTCATTTCAAGGAATCACCCCTGAGACACAGGAGAATAGCACTGAATCCAGGTCCCAGACACACACGGGCAGATGTATTATCATGGTGAACGTGTGCCTCGCCCCCACCCTGGCTTGACATGAATAGTTACAGTCCTGGCCGTTAAAGACAGCTCCACTTACTGAGTGGCACTGGACGTCAGATATTGTAATGTCTAACATGATCTCATTTAATCTTTATTTCTAATACTTAATTGCTATGAAAAACTCCAATCTCGGATGTATCTTTATAGACATAATTTCACTTCATGTTTTTTCAGCAAATGCTTTTTAAATTCTTGGCTTTTTTGTTGCATTAGTGGGGCTTGAATTTAGTGCTTCATGCTTGCTTAGCTTTTTTTATTCAAGGCTAGCACTCTACCACTTGAGCCACACCTCCACTTCCAGAATTTTAGTGGTTAATTGGAGATAAGAATGTCTGTATTTGTCTAATTGAGCAGATAAGAATGTCTGTATTTGTCTAATTGAGCTGGCTCTGGACTGTGATCCTCAGATCTCAATCTCCTGAGTAGCTAGTCTTTCCTTATCATTGTTTCATGGTGTACAACAAATTTACCTTGGTTCAAATACTAATCAGTATTTTTTAATAATAGAACTAGTCTTAAATTTTAAAAGCCAGTATGTAAAGTATTATAAAAACTTAAACACATTTTAGGTTTATTTTTACTGAATTAAAAAAATGTGCTTAGGGCTGGGAAAGTGGCTCAGTGGTAGAGCGCTTGCCTTGCATGCATGAGGCCCTGGGTTCGATTCCTCAGCACCACATAAGCAAAAAGAAAAAAGCCAGAAGAGGCGCTGTGGCTCAAGTGGTAGAGCGCTCGCCTTGAGCTGAAGAGCTGAGGGACAGTGCCCAGGCCCAGAGTTCAGGCCCACGACTGGACCAAAAAAAAAAAAAAGTGCTTATAGCTACCTAATACAAACAGAATACCTCTGGGAAAATGTCATCCAAACATAGAAACAAAACTTTATGAAGAAACCAGAAATGAGCTAACTTTGCACTTCATGTCACTAATCTCTCCACAAAAGGGGAACCATTGTTGCAACCCTCCACAGGGAAATCCCTACGCCAACCTTTTTCTACTAGGGGAACCAGAGTCTCCAGCTTTAATCTCATGGTCAGTCTTGCCTGTATCGGCACTCCATGTATGTAGGATCACTGGGCACAAAGCCTTGTATCTGATTTCTTTCACTCAACATTCTGTTGGTGAAAATAAACTCTAAACATATATATATATATATATATATATATATGTATATTGTGAACCATCTACAAATATACATATATATATATATATATATATGTATATTTGTAGATGGTTCACAATCATTATGATATAGAACTCCATTCTTAGTCAAGTTACACTACAGTTTCCTCATGAATCCTGATATTGATGGGCCATTGAAGTTATCCCTCCCAAAGATGGTAAGACCAGCATGGCTTTTTCCAGGGTTTGTATTATGAGATTGTATTTGGAGAGAAGATGTTTCTGGGCTGAGGTTGTCCTTTCTAGTGGCCTGGTAGAGTTTAAAAGCTTGGTTAGTCTGCATCCTCATGGGACTGTGTGCTGTGACTTTTTAGACACGTCTTGGTACAGAGAAAAAGGGCTATTTTAAGGACTTTGATTTAGGAGTATTATTATGGATAGTACACAGTTGTGGAAACAGCTAGCAATTTTTTAAATGAAAAAATCCTAAGTACTGCTTAGTATGTGGAGGAATTGAATGTTCATTCACTGATGGTCAGCTATAAGTGGGTGTGACACTTTGAAAAAATTAGCAGCAGCTGCTATAGCAGAACCCATATGTGCCCTGCAACTCAACAATTCACTTCTGGAGATATGTGAAACCAGAAGTTTATATATCTATATCTATATCTATATCTGTCACAGCATATATCAGCCAGAGTTTTGTAAAATATGATAATGATAACTTCTAATGGCCTAACTTTAGAGGCAGATATAAGGATAGATCTTAAATGTCATAAATGAATCTTTCATTTTATCACTTAAAAAAGGGGGTAGTTCTGAGATATTGGTGTATTACTGTATCTACTTTTCAACTATCCCCTATTCCAAGCTGGTGACTAGAGGTCCTGGTAATTTCTTCCATGCACATCCATACTGGTGTAGCAGAGAACCAAAGAACCTGGAGTCAATTGCCATTGCACTCAACATTCAAAGGAGCCTTTTGTTGACAGTCCTAGAAAGGGCAAGAGGAGAACAATGTCTGAGAAGCAATGAAGCTAAGAGCAGAGATTCTCCCCTCCTATCATGGGAGGAGTTCAAGAGATTCCAGAGCTCTGCAAGGGGTGGCGACTTGTGCTGGGCCTAGCAGCAGTGCCAGGAGGCAGCTGAAAGCAAATAATCTGTAGCTGAAGACTTCACCAGCTGCAGTAGCACCCTTCTGGGCAACTGCCAGCAAGCAGACATAGAGTTTGATTAGATAGTGCTTTGCTCAGGAGAAAATGACTTAGCCTCATGTGAAGGTCCTCAGATAGATGATCTGATGAACAGTATAAGTTGTCTTTATGTTCTCCTGCCCACTCAATCTAACCCTTTGTGCAGTGCACAAAGTACAACACCATGTTGGCCTTGCAAAGATGTAGTAACATTTTAGGGTTGTCTCCCTGGTGCACCTGAAGTGTTTGCAACCTCAGGTTTGGCAACCAGCCCATATTTTCAGTTGCTCTGGAGTAGGGAGTCGTGAGTCTAAGGAACTACTACTCTGTTTTAAGTTGAAATATGATATATGTCAGTTGGCACTGTGACCAAACAATTGAGGCTTGTAATTTCATTCCATGTGATTTCCTGAATGGGAGAATCAACAATCCCAGTGCTGATGGAATTGGGTAGTCTGGCAGCCTGATGAAATAGGAGTCACATTTGGTATTATGTGATTTAAAGGTAATAAGATCCAAGATGTTTTCATACACTTGAGTTTATTTGCTACACCTGTCAGATCTGAATTGTAATTCCTCTTAAAAAATTAAACCAATTTTTTGCTTAGTGAAACCATAAAATTCAACTTGATCCAAATAAATATATTTTAACTCAACCCAGGTGAATGTTAGAATAACCGTAATATGATTCTGTTCAATTTTATCAATGTGATACCTAATAAGGCTTGCCATATCAAACACTGAGAATCAAGATTACAATAGTAAAGGTCTAATATTTTTCCATACGGGTACATGAATCGCTTATCTTTTTTGCATTGCTTTTCATTTTTAATACAGGGGAAGCAAAAATAGATGAAATGCAGTTGCAGTCATATTAAGAGATATTCTGAATTATCTGCAAGTGTCTGAAACTGAAACGATTATTTTGTGAACGTATAGCAGTGATTGTTTTAATCATAATAGGAAGTAGTATTTGAATATTGCATAGGTTGATTTTGAAAGAGCCAAATTAATTTAAATTGAAAAACAAATTTTTAATTTAGAGAAAGAAATAAACATTTTAGTCAAAAACATCCAAAAGCACAAAAATTACATTAATGTCATTCACATTAAATTAATGTCATTACTATCTAGAATAACTATAATTCTCTAATAGTGTTTCTTTGTGAATGGAAGTCCTAGATGATAAAACAAATATTAATTTAAAACATGTGATAGCTCTTCTGTCAACGTTTAAGGAAAAGGATCAATAATAAGTCTTATTATAATAAATAAAATTATTTTTTCTGTATGTGCCAGTATTGGGGCTTGAACTCAGAGTCTCATGTTCTTGCTTAGCTTTTTTGGCTCGATGTTACTGGACTCTACCCTGTGGGCTACACCCCTACTTCTGGCTTTCTGCTGGTAAATTAGTGAAAGGAGTCTCCCATATTTGTCTACCTGGGCTGGTTTTGAACCTCAGTTCTCAGGTCTTAGCTTCCTGTGTAGCTAGGATTATAGGTATGAGCCACTGGTGCCAAGCATAATAAATGTTAAGAACAAAAGATAAATCTGATAATGGGAAATAAAATAAACAAATATAGGGAAATTGAAAGCTTCTGTTGATTTGTCACACCAAACTACATATAGAAATAGTTGTAAACATCTTCAAAATCTTCATGAATTCATCTTAAGTCTGTGTATAGTTAAAGAGGTTCTCCCTGCTCCCTTAATTTTTAAAATTAAGATATGCAGTATTTTTTTCATGTAGCAATTAACCTTTCTATTTTGCAATTTTTAAAAAAATTGTGTAACTTTTGAAGTGAGAAAAGTATTTATTTTGAAGCTATAGCTTTAAAATGTTATCTTTTCTTTCTGGTTTCATATTTAGTGATACTAATTTAGTTAATCAGTTCAGATATACTCTCCAATGAAAAGGGGATTTAATTTTAAATCTGAAATGTTTAAATTGTTTTCTGATGTATATGTAACATTTTGAATTTTGTTTGATGCAAATGAATTTGCCTACTTAATTAAATATCTGTCAATAAATAAGTTTAAATCTTAAGATTTTTAGTGCCTTTTCTCTGAAGAGTTTGAGGTTGTTGAAAATGGATTATCTTAACACAGATCATTTTCGTGAACAGTAAAAAGGACATGTAACTGTATTTAGTGGGTCAACGAGGAAACAAACACAAAATTCCAATGGATTTTTTAAGAGTGCAGTTGACCATTAAATCATTCAATCTGTATGTACACTTTAATAATCATGCATTTTTATCATAGGATTATTTTTGCTTATTCTTTATCCCTCCAAGTGCTCTTTATAATTCAAACCATGATAACATATTATTTCTTCCCTCAAAGCCTCTATGAGCTTTAGGTGATAATGAATGTTTGGCCTGGCAATTATGTATCAGTTCCCAAATCTAATCCAAGAAGCACTCAGAAGAACTTCCTTAACCCATCCCTGTGGTCATACATGCCAATACAAGAAGTAGTAGCTGTGATTGTAGCAGGAGGTGCATGTGACATGCATAACTTTTCAGATGGCAAATTTAAAATCATACATTTAATGATAAAAAATGAAATAAAGCAAAGAGTGGGACAGGAGGACATATTAAGTTGCATGAGCTAGCACTTTAATTTACAGCTAAGAATAGGCAATATTCTAAAATTAGGACATAGAGGAGACATCCAATCAAGGAAATGATAAAAATCTTTCCAGTTACTCTGGTTGTATGTGTGTGTGTGTGTGTGTGTGTGTGTGTGTGTGTGTGTATGTACACTGGGCTTGAACTCAGGGTCTGTGTACTGTCCCTTAGCTTTTTATGCTCAGGGCTAGTGCTCTACCACTTGAGCCACAGCTCCACTTCTAGTTCTTTGCTGGTTAATTGGAGATAAAAGTCTCTTTTATGGACTTTTCTGCCCCCACTAGCTTTGAACCTTGATTTTCAGATCTCAACCTCCTGATTAGTTAAGATTACAGGCATGAGTCATCAGCACTCAGTTAGATTTTTACCATTTTTAATATGCTTGTTCTTTTTACTGTTGTTGATGGTTGTGTTTTTATGTTCTTGCTTCTTTTTTGAGGCAAGGTCTTTCTATGTAGTACAGGCTGGTCTTAAACTTCTTCTGTAGCCCAGTCTGTGAATTTAGAATTCTTTTACCTTAGTCTAGTGAGTGCTGGGACTACACATGAACTATCACACTCAGAACAAAATGCAGTTGTTGTTTTTTTTAAGTTGACTAAGCCTAAGTCTCTCAAAGGGACCGCTGACCATTTGACCATTTTTGTTTGGTCATGTGAGGCATACATGGCATACTACCACAGTTTGTAGATATTAATCCACCCCCCAGTGGCTTGAAGGGATAGCAGAGTCTAGAAAAGGTAAGAAAACTTTCCAAATAGACAGTAACTACTAAGAGTGGAAGGGGAGACTCAACAAATGAGGCTTTCAGTTAGCTGGTACCCAACGCTTCCTGCTCTCAGTCTGAATCTGAGGAGGGCTACAAGACCTGCTCATGGGCACTGGCTAGAGGAAAGGCCAAATTTCCCCAAGCAGCCTCCTAAACACAGTGCCTCAAGGAAATAAAATGTGCTAGGAGCCACTGGTTCATGCCTATAGTCCTAGTTACTCAGGAGGCTGAGATCTGAGGATTGATGTTCAAAGCCAGCCCAGGCAGATAAACCCAAGACCCTCCTATCCCCAATTAACCAGCAAAAAGGCCAGAGTGAAGCTGGGACTCAATTGATACGAATGCCAATCTCAAGTGAAAAAGCCAAGGAAAAGCCAGAAGCCTTGAGTTCAAGCCCCAGTGCTGGCACAAAAATATAGAAATAAAATAAAATACATGTATCTCTTGGTCTGGGAAGGTGGTTCAGTGGTAGAGCGCTTGCCTTGCAAGCCTGTGGCCCTGGGTTTGATTCCTCGGCACCATATAAGCAAAAAGAAAAAAGCCAGAAGTGGCGCTGTGGCTTAAGTGGTAGAGTGCTAGCCTTGAGCTGAAGAGCTCTGGGACAGAGCCCAGACCCAGAGATCAGACCCCACAACCGGACCCCCCCGCCCCAAAAAAATACATGTATCTCTCATGAGTATCTTAAAGCAAGTGACTTGGGAAGTGGGTAGCGGGCTCATATATTATTTAGAAATGCAGTTTCTCTCCATGGTTTTCTTTGTGTGAAGACAGAAATGAGAAGCTACAGGCCCCTTGACCCAATTGAGCCTGCCATCTGTTTTTTTTTTTTTAATAACATTTTATGAGAAGACAACTAAGCCCATGTGTTTATATATCAACTTTCTTTTCATGTCACAAGATGAGGACTGAGTAGATGGAGTTGGACATATTTATTATTTGGCTAGTTGTAGGAAAAGTTTGCTGATCCCTGCTCTAAGTCATTGACCTTACTGAGAAGTAGTTACTGGGTTTTGACATACTTAAGCTTACACTTATGAATGCACAGTTAAAAGCATGCAGTCATACTGGGTAATAGTGGCTAATGCCTGTAATCCTAGCTACTCAGCAGGCTGAGATATGAGGATCACAGTTTGAAGACAATCTTGGTAGGAAAATCCAGGAAACGCTTAAAACAAACTACTAGAAATGGAACTGTGGCTCAAGTGGTAGAATGCTAGCCTTGAGCAAAAGAAGTTCAGCACCCAGGCCCTGGTTTCAAGGCCCAAAAACCACACACACACAGACACACAGACATATGGATACATAGACATACAGACACACAGACACACAGAAACATACACACAAAGACACTCAAAGACAGATTGTATTTTTACTACACCATGGACTGACAAGTGGGTCACATATACACAATGTTTGAGACCTGTTTACAAAATATTAACAAGCTGGGTGCTGATGGCTCACACCTGTAATCCTTGCTACTCAAGAGATTGAGATCTGTACTGGGCGCTGGTGGCTCACACCTATAATCTTAGCTACTGAGGAGACTGAGATCTGAGGATCACGGTTCTAAGCCAACCTGGGCAGAAAAGTCTGTGAGACCCTTATCTCCAATTAACCACTAGACAACTGGAAGTGGTGCTGTGGCTCAAGTGGAAGAGTGCTCACCTTGAGCTGAAGAGCACAGGGATAGCGCCCAAGCCTAGTTCAGGCCCCACGACCAACGAAAAAACAAAAAGAGAAACTGAGATCTGAGTAGTAGGATTCAAGATACAAAAGTTTGTGATACTCTTATTTCCAATTAACCAGCAAAAAAGCCTGGAAGGGGGCGTGGCTGGCTCAAGTAATAGAACACCAGCCTCGAGGGTAAAAAGGTGGGAATGTGAGACCCTGAGTTCATGTGCACATGTAAACACACACACGATTATATACTGAAGTTTCCTATAAGTCTCCACTGAAAAACAATGAAGACATAGATACATGTACATATACACATATTTACATAGCTAATATATATAATATGTATACACATATATAGCTAATATATATAATATATGTTATTATATATAGCTAATGGATAGTCATAATACCCAAAGGAAGGTTTACAGTCTATTTCCTCTGCTACTATATAAGATTTGAAGTTAAAAAAGGCATCTAAGGTGATCTTTCTACTAGGATGATTCCCCACAGCAAATTTTACTATCTTCTTTGATTCCATTTTAAAGGTCTCCAGCAATGAGCTCCCCTCTGCTTTTCATGGAGGTAATTCAAAGTCCTGCAGGAGGTTTGCTCATCACCTCTGGTATAAAATATAATAGAGTGAGTAATGAGGTTCTGCTCCTAACTCTCTGCCTCTTAACCACATGAATTTGCATGATTTGTCCCACATACTTACTCAAATCATGTTTCTTCCCAACCAAACTTAAGGGCACTGATGGAGAAACAAGACTTCAGCCCTCTAGGAGGTTATAATCAAACACAAGAGTAACTGCAAAGGATGGAAATTTCATAGATAAATGGAATCTCATCTGTGATCAGTGATAGTGAGGGAAAGAAAGGTGAACTGTTAGGGAGACAGGGATAGAAAATGATAGACATAACATGTGGCAGACAACATGTGGCCCACCATGGTGCTTCTTGTTCTCATAATGCCCCAAACTCCCACTCAAAATAGCATGTTTTCCTCCCATCATGCCCTGTGCCCCTGCTCAAAATCTACATCAGTAGTGAGTTGATGACTTGTGCAGGATTAGGTGTTACCAATCAGATCTATTTTCATACTGTGTGCAATCGGGGATTGACCAATCAGATTTAATTCCATCCTCATATCTTGAGATGTAGGAATGAGTGATAAGAGCTGGGATCACACATAAGCTATCAAGCAATCAGTATAACGCTTATGAAAGAAAGGACACCTAAGGAAGAAGATATGGGAGGAGCCCCCATGATTACAACTGCCCTCCCAAAGACTGGGCCCTCTCTCTCTGGAGAGCCTGTACTCTACATTCTCTCAACATACTTTCTGTTTCATTGCACTTCACTGCTCCTCTGCCTCTTATCTTTTTACTTGGTTGAGAAAAGGACCTTGAACCTCTAGACTGAATCAGAGATGAAGAAGGCACCTGCAAACCAGTTTGGAAGGTGGCTGAGATCTGGAAAATGAAAGAAATAGGCAAAGGTAGGAAAGAAGACACAGAATGACTGGTGCTCAATTGCTCAATTTCAGCCAGAACAGATGTTATTCATGGAATATTGGGATTAGTTAGGAAATAGGGAGTATGAAACCATAACTAGAGAACTAATGGCACTGACGTCTGCTTAATAAGCAAAGTGGCTGAAGGTTTTGTAAAAAGAGGGAAATTAGTCCAGGAAAGTCTTAGAAGCATTGTTCATGTGATGATGTCCATATGGTGGTTATATTGGGGGGAAGGAGATGAGTTAAAAATGTGAAACTTGGGATCCAAGTGCTGGTGGCTCTAGCAATTCAGGAAGTTGAGACCTGGAGGATCATGGTTCAAAGCCAACTCAGACAGGAAAGTCTGTGAGACTCCATCTCCAACTGAGCAACAAAAAGCCAGCTGGGAGATGTGACTCAAGTCTTAGAACATGCAAGAATGCTCAGTGAGTGAGCAGAAGGCCCTGAGTTCATATCCCAGTTCCAGCATATGCACAAAAAACACTAGTTAACTATAAGAACAAGACAAATGTGGAAGAAATGATCAACAAGAAACAGATTCAAAATAATATTCCATGTACTGAACATAATTTGGTTGTTTGTTCTAGAGATGTCATTCAAAAAAAAGATGAAGCAGAAAATATAATACAACATGACTGACAGAAAAGTAATACTTGAAATCAATATGATAGGCAAAATGACTAGAAATGCATTTACTGCTTAATTTGATGTTTATAAGGATTTTTAGCAGGGAGCCATTGGCTCACTCTTATAATCCTACCTACTCAGGAGGCTGAGATCTGAGGATTGTGGTTAAAGCCAGCCCAGAGGGGCTGGGAAGATGACTCAGTGGTAGAGTGCTTGCCTTGCGTGCATGAGGCCCTGGGTTTGATTCCTCAGCACCATACAAACAGAAAAAGCCGGAAGTGGCCCTCTGGCTCAAGTGATAGAGTGCTAGCCTTGAGCTAAAGAGCTGAGGGACAGTGCCCAGGCCCAGAGTTCAGGCCCCACAACCAACAGAAGAAAAAAAAAAAAGCCAGCCCAGGGAGGAAAGTCTATGAGATTCTTTTTTTTTTTTTTTTTTGTCGGTCATGGGGCTTGAACTCTGGGCCTGGGCGCTGTCCCTCAGCTCTTCAGCTCAAGGCAAGCGCTCTACCACTTGAGCTACAGCGCCACTTCCGGTTTTCTGGTGGTTTATTGGAGATAGGAGTCTCACGGTCTCTTCTGCCCGGGCTGGCGTTGAACCGCGATCCTCAGATCTCAGCCTCCTCAGTAGCTAGGATTACAGGCGTGAGCCACCAGCGCCCGGCGTCTATGAGATTCTTATCTCCAATAAACCACAGAAAACCAGAAGTGGAATTGTGGCTCAAGTGGTAGAGCGCTAGCCTTGAGCTAGAATGCTCAGGGACAGCACCCAGGATCAGAGTTCAGGCCTCACAACTGACAAAAAAAAAAAAAAAAGGATTTTTAGGTAAGAACGGCAGTAACATTGAAGTTCTAAGAAGGATGGAGGAACAGACACTCTGTAATCAGAAGAGAGGGGTAAGAGAGAGATTACTATTCCATTCTAGGCACTTCATATGAATCCCAAATATGAGGGATATTCTGGGCTCCACTGAAATAGTTACTTCCTTCCTTCCTTCCTTCCTTCCTTCCTTCCTTCCTTCCTTCCTTCCTTCCTTTCCTGCTTCTCTCTTTCCTTCTTCTCAATTTATTAAACCATATTTTGCCTGTGATAAAATACAAAATTTGAAATGAGCATATTACCATACCATGATGATGTATATAACCACTAATTGATCCCTATCCAATTCCCTCATATATCTTTTTCTTTTCTCTTTTTATTTTGCCAGTTCTGGGGCTTGAACTCTGGGTCTTCTGGGTGCTATCCCTGAGCTTTTGTGCTCAAGGATAGCATTCTACCACTTGAGCTGCAATTCCATT
This sequence comes from Dipodomys spectabilis, assembly GCF_019054845.1. Taxonomy (NCBI): domain Eukaryota; kingdom Metazoa; phylum Chordata; class Mammalia; order Rodentia; family Heteromyidae; genus Dipodomys; species Dipodomys spectabilis. The sequence continues at coordinate 8,734,871 of NW_024870779.1, forward strand.
TCTGGTTTTTTATGGTTAATTAAAGACAGTCTTCATGAACTTTTCTCCTTGGGCTAGCTTCAAACCATGAGCCTTAGATCTCAGCATCCTGAGTAACTAGGGTTAAAGGTGTGAGCCACTGGTGCTCAGCTTCCCTCATGCATCTTTGAAGCAATTCTAACTGGCTCTCAGGCAACCAGTTATCTGATTTTTACCATTCTAGTTTGGCTTTTCCTATTCAGAACTTCATACAGATGCAAGCATAAAGCAGGCACTCTTTTATGTATGGCTTCCTTAGAAGAATGTTTTTGGGATTTATCAATAGTAGTTAATTATAGTGGTATGTAAGTAGCTTATTATTTTCATTTAGTAAGTTAAATGTATATTGCAAAACTTGTTTATCTATTCATCTTTAAATGGATATCTGGGTCATTTTACACTCTTTTGAATATATGCCCAAAAGTAACATGGCAGGGTCATAGGTAGGTAGGTCTAGTTTTGGTTTCTTGAAGAACCTTCATACTGATTTACATAGTAATTACACTAGTGTACATTCATACTGACAGTGTACTAGAGTTCACTTTCCCCTTCATCCTTAGCAGCATTTGTTGTTTATTTTCTTGATGATTGCCATTCAGACTGAGGTGAAATGAAAGCCTAGAATAGTTTCGTTGTTTGTTTCTGGTGGATTTTTGTTTTGTTTTGTTTTGTTGGTGTCAGTAGTGGGGCTTGAACTCAAGGCCTGGTTATTTTGTATTACTCACTCAAAGATGGTACTCTACCACTTGTGCCAGAGCTCCACTTCTCAGTTTCGGATGGTTATCTTTGTTTTGCCAGTTTCTACAAAGTCCTTTGGCACTTTGAACTTGTACTGAATCTATAGATCTATTTGTGAAGTATTGATAACTTAGCAATATGAATTTTCTAGTTCAAGAATATAGTATCTTCCTTTTTGTCCTTTTTATGTTTTTTTATGTCGGTACTGGGACTTGAACTTGGCTTATTCCCTAAGCCTGTGAGCTCTGTTCCTTCACTTCCAGGTTACGCTAGTTAATTGGAGACAAGAGTCTTATGGACGTTCCGGCCTGGGCTGGCTTTGAACTGTAATCCTCAGATCTCACCCTCTTCGGTAGCTACAATTATGGACATGAGCCACCAGAGCCCAACCTTTTTGTCCTTTTTAATTTAACAATATTTTGTAGTTTCTATGTACAGATCTCGAACATATTTTAATTTATCCCTAATTATTTTAGATGGCTGTTTCAGAATTTGACTATTATAGAAAGTGATTTTACCCATTATTTATCAGTTTTATTGGTTTAATTCCCAGATAAATACTTCTTCAAATGACTGGCAGTGAAGAAGGGGTTGGAAAGAGAGAGAAATACTTTCCAATTGGAAGCATTTCTAGGTAGAAGTAACCTCTTGTTTTTAATAGTAAAAAAATAGGCTGGACAATGATTGCTTTGTAATCTTAGCTACTCGGGAGGCTGAGATCTGAGGATCATAGTTCAAAGCCAGCCTGGTCAAGAAAGTCCCTGTGACTCTTAATTCCAGTTAATCACCAAAAAGTTGGAAGTAGAGATATTGCTTGAGTGGTATTATGCCAGCCTTGAGCAAAAACAAAACAAAACAAAGTGACAGCGTCCAGGCCCTGAGTTCAAGCACTAGTATCAGAACAAATAAAAAGGGGGAGGGGGGAAGTCTTTAAATGGAATCTCATTCAACTCCAACTTGTAAGGAGGTCAGTTTATACATATACAAGGGAAACTGAATACTGGATGAGTCTCCCTGTCAATTATAAAGCTATTCACCAAGGTAATTAACTCATTTTTTTAAGACCCAAAGTAACTTGTAACTTTTCCATGGATTTCTCAACATACAAATCTACCTATCATTAGCATTTAAAACTTACCTGACTTATCACATCTATGAACACTGGGAAAATACATAGGGTTGGATATTTCTTTTAGTAGAGTTCCCTCTACTTTTAGCCAGAAATAGTATTTATACAAGTACAGAGTGACTGTAGGAGGACTAAAGGTTGAATGTAGATGGAAATGTTTTATCAGCAGAGTTTTACCTAGATGGGCAAAATTCTCCTGGAAACAGTCTGGGAAAATCTAAATACCCTGATGATCTTTTTGCTCTCTATGGACAAAAAATAAATAAAATAGTGATGATAAAGAAGAAACTAACTTTCTGAAGCATTATATATCATATTATGACACTTCACAGGTTTTCCTTGTTTTGAAAAGTAGATTATCCGAAAACCTTGATATAATTAAATTAAATATAATCACATATTAACTTATATGATGCTTCTATTTGTGGGCCTAATTTTTCTCATAACAATTATATAAGGGAGGATTAGGTGTTATTCCATAAAAAACAAACCCTAAGATTGATAGAGTAGCTTAGGTGGTAGAGCACTTTCTAGCAAGTCTGAGGTCTTGAGTTCAAACCACTATACCACCACAATGAAAAGAAAATCCCTCAATGAGCGACCTAAAACATTTTATGAAGACTTGGTTCTTTGTTTTGTTCTGTTTCTTCTTTATATTCTGTCTCTTTTATTTTTGATTTTGTTTTTCAGGATAAGATTTGGAAACAACAAATATTAAATAAATACTAGCAATAGTAACAGTGATATTATTTCCTATGCATCAGGAATAACCATTATAATTCTAAAAATCTTAGGCCTTTGCAAGGTAAGAATTATTTCCATTTTACAAATTGAAGCTCATAAACCATTATTAATCTTTCCCAAGGTTTCATGGTCAAATCTGAAAGAAGAGATTCAAATTTTAAATCCAAATTTCTCTCCATCATATAGATGCCTCCTCTAGGGCTATGGCTCTCCAGGGATTTGGAATCTAAATCACGTGTCCACTATTGGTAGGAGCTTCAAGACTGAAGCTTATCTACTCCTCCATTGGCTCACTCAGTCAAAGAGGCTAGCAATTACCAGTCTAGGGAGCTGGTAGTATATTCACTCCACATTTGTGATTCAGAGAGTATCCATAGGAAACTACATGTTTGATACTGTCAAGATATTTAATGACACCTCCTTTTCTTAATGGCTTTTAGAAGCCATCTCATGAAGGAAAAGAAAGAGAAGTATAAAATCCAAAAGACTGGGTTAAAGAAATGAAGTTATTCCAAAGAGATGTTAATCTGTCTCTGAAGCATGCCTGTGATCCCACCCACCTCCTTGGGAGATGGGAGTGTCAGGATGATGGTAGTCTGAGGCAAAAGCAGGAGATGCTACCTTAACATTCAAGTACAGCTAATGTGTTGTGACTGTCACTCAAGAGGTAGAGCATTTGTGGCTCACACCTGTAATCTGAGCCACTCAAGAGGCTGATGCTGAGGATCCCGATACCAAGCCATACCAGGCAGGAAGGTCCATGAGACTTTTATCTCTAACTAACCACCAAAAAGCTGGAAGTGGAGATGTGGCTCAAGTAGTAGGGTACCAACCTTGAGTGGGAATGTTAAGGAACAATGCCCTGGCCCTGAGTTCAAGCCCCAGTTCTGGCATAAACTAAAAGAAATAAAATAAAAAGAGGATAGAGCCCCTACCTAGCAAGTATAAGATGCTGAGTTCAAGCCTCAGTACCATCCCAAATGTCTTTTCTTTTTTGACTACCCAACTTTAGTATAAGAAAGTTTTTGCTTTCACTGTACTTTATAATTTTATTTAATTACCATACACTACAGAAGGACAAAGAAAATGAGAATCCACCCCCTTTTGTTCCACATACCCACTAAGCTCAAGGTTTTATTCTTATTGATACTGGAGCTTGGGCTCAGAGCACTGTGCTTTCTAGGCATGAGCTCTACCTCTGCAACCACATATCCAGCTCTTTTCTGTTTTGATCATTTTTGAGGTATAGTCTTGTTTCCTGTTCAGGTGTGCAAAGACACACAATCAGCCAGTTTATACTTTCCCTGAAACTATGAGGAAAGATGCTTACCACCATGTCCAGCTATTGGCCGAGGAGTCTCATGAACATCTTTTGCCCAGACTGGCCTCAAAACATGACCCTCACATTCTCAGCCTTCCAAGTAGGTATGATTATAGAAGTGAGTCATGTGTGCTGAGCAAGCACAGGGGTTTTCTAAGACTATTGGACATTCAAATCTTAGAGTTGCTCGTAACAAATACTCAAAAAGTTTGAAGAATAAAAGGGACCATTTATTTCCTTCCATCCACTAAAACTTCCAGGAGGTTTCCATTTAAGAAAACCTTAAAGTCAGCTTTTTGTTTCAAGTTGGATGCCAACCTACAGAGGAAAGAAAGTCTCAGATCAAAGAAGTTTTGCAATCTGAAAATTGAACATTAAGGTAAACATTGCTTCACATGTAGCTTTAGTGTCAATCAGAATTTGTCTAAATTATAAAAATAGAGAACCCCCCCCCCCCCCGCCAGCTCTGCTACGAACTGCCAAGAGAATTGCCTTGATTCTGCCAAAAGTTCCAGATGGTTTTCTTATAGAGAAACTTTTCTTATGGAGAAGTTCATGTTCACACTCCTTACATGCATGTATTACATGCCAGACATTAAAACAAGTACTTTACTGTCTATGAAACATAATTTTAAAATTACTTCATTTTATTTAATATTTCATGTCAAGCAGCAAAAATCAGACCATGGCTTTCTCTTCTTTACTTTTAACCTTGGATTTGGAACCATTGGTAAATCAGCTTAAAGTCAACTAATGCTATTTGTTGCTAAGTGACCCAAGAAACCTAAGTTAACAAAACAAAACATTTCTTATGAAATGTTTTGATCAGTGTCTTTGTAGTGTCATACAAATAATTTATTGTAAGGCTATTTATCTTGAAGAAGACACCATATCACAAATATTTGTGATGGGAAAAATTCTATTACTAATAGCTGCCCCATGTACAAAACCAGTTTATTTCAAGATATTATTACTAAATATTATTTTCATTTGATGGCTATTTATTGTTTATATACCCTATACAAAGATACAAAGATATACTACAGCATATTGTTAAGACTCCATTCTCTCTGAGTGGCAGAGGGAAGAACTTGAAGTTTTTTTCTGTAGACAAGGGCCTGTGGGGACAGTGAATGTGACAGTGAGGGATGGAGTGGACTGGAGACAATTTCAACAGTGTCATCAATAGAATTTGTTACCAAATTGGATCTATCAATGGGGTGGGGCTAGACAGAGCAGCACAGCCAGCTCCACGAGATCTGGAAGATGAGATCTCACAGTACAGGAAGGTCTGTGGTCAGAGACAAGCAGATTCAAAGACTCATGCGGTTGTTTCCTAACTGGGTATTTGAACCTACCTCAGAATCTGCTATATTATAAGCACTAGCTGATTGACAAATGCACCCAGTAGTCCAACAGCCTGTTTACTACTCCCACAATGTAGGCCAGCCATTGCCCACACTGATGATTGCTAAAGGTTATCAAATGCATTTTATAAGGGCCACAAACTAAATTCTTTAAACTAATTGTGATACCTACAAATATGATTCTTAGGAAACTTTCACTAAAATTTTAAGTGTTTTTAAATAGGTGTGTTTGAGTCCAATGCAATATACCAAAAGCAGATTTTGCTTCTTTACATTGTTAAACAAGTTGTCAACAATTTTTCATCTATCTACCTACCAATCATCCATCCAACAAATACCTGCTGAATAACTCCTATATATTACCAAGATGTAATGCTTAATGATAAGGGGTAAGAAGAGGGAGATAAGTCCCAAATGTGGTTAATTTCATGATGGAGTCAGGTGGATATACATAACAGATACGATGAAGGTGTGATCAATACGATGCGATAAATCAGAATGCCCAAGAGCTTGCCATATAAAAAAAATAAGAAAAAGAAAGTACAGACAGAGGGAATACACACAAACCTTAGTGATGAGAATTCAGTGAGAGTTAAATATACATTCATTAAAATGAAAAACGATATAAAGTCAAGATTCACCCTCTCTCCCATTCCCTGCCACAATGAAATGTTATACATCAGGGCTTGACAGAGAAAAACAGTCATTTCCAGAATGAAATTCCTAAATCAAGTAAAAATGACACATTTCTTTTTGTGTCCTTGTGGATCCTTTGCTTTATAAATAAAAATGTCTAATTTCTAAAAAAAGACAGATAGTAAGAAAGGAAAGAAAAAAGGAAGGAAGGAAAAGAAGGGAGAGAGGGATGGAGGGAGAAACGGGCCACAAACCATCCACTGAGTAGAGAGCCCAGTACATGGGTCTTTTCCAGCGCTGAAGTCAGAAATTATGACACCTCTCCATGCCTCTGTTTCATTTTCTATAATTTTAGTATCTACGTTCTGCCAACTCTAAAAGTCTGTAATTTCTCTTCCAATTCCTGGACATAAAAATAGAAAATTAGGGAACATGTTTGAAATTAATCCAGATTTTTGTTTTCCAAAGAAAGTGCAAACATTTAATTGCTATTCAAGGGAATGCAAAATCATTTTATATCTTGTGGATAATTCATATGTTGTATTCTGAGGGGATTTAGGGTTGCATAAAACAAGACTTCCAGTGACTTTATTTTGATGTCACGGTATGAAGATTTCTACAATTTTTGATTTTTGAAAAGTAAATATATATTTTAGCACAAGATTATTCATTTTTCAAGTTCTAATGATAAGAAAACAATGGCCAGGTGCTTATGGTTCTTGACTGTAATCATGAGACTGAAATCTGAAGACCGTTTGAAGCAAGCCTATACAGAAAATTCCATGAGACTCTTATCTTCAATTAACCACCAAAAAGATGGAAGTAAAGCTCAAGTCTTCAGCAAAAAAACCATGGAATAGTGCTCAGGCCTTGAATTCAAGCTCCAATACCAAGCAAAAAGAAAACAATGGTCAGTATGTTATCATAGAATAAATTACATGCACATTTTAGGTTTGTGTTAAGTGTTTAAATTAGTGTTGACTATCCATTACTTCCTAAGATGGGAAGTGAATATCTACCTGAAGATCAGAATTTAAAATGCTCTGTTTTCAAAAAGAACCAAATTGATTGTAGTCTGAAGCTGAGAGTGGTAGCACATGCCTGTAATCACAGCTACTTGGGAAACAGAGGCAAGAGGATTGAGAATTTGGGCTAGTTGAAAAAGTTAGCAAAATATTACAAAAGAACTGAAAGTATAGCTCAAGTGCTAGAATGCCAGAGACTGGAACCTTAGATTCAAACCTCAGTAGTGTGCATGTGTGCACACAAGTGCGCGCGCGCATGCGCGCGCGCGCGCACACACACACACACACACACACACACACACACACACACACAAATAAACTAGCATCATCTGATTATGACTGCAGGTCTTCACCTCTGCCTCAAACTCTAGCTCTTCTTCCCTAGGTAGAGAAAGAATAGTTTCAGAAAGTTACTGAGGAAGTAATGAATTCCTGTCTTATATATTACAATCATAGTGAGGGAAGCTTTCTGTCCTGCCAATGCTGGTATGTCTAATTGGAAACCATCAATCCTAATAACTTCCTCAATAAGAATGACATTAGAATTACAAATAAAACCTAGGTTTGTTTTGATTTATATTCTTCCTTCACATAGATTAGATTGATTTCCACCAAAACAAATGCTTTATCATTCCCCTTGAGACTAAGCAGCTCATTTTTCCTAAGAAATGCCAGTAGCCACTGTGAAGTACTTAGAAAATGGCCCCAGAGATTTACATTCTATAATACATTGAAGAAACCACAAAACTTATGTGGCTAACACAAGGCCACACAGCCATGTTTAAGTGTCAGATGCCAGGTGCCAGTGTCTCACTCCTCTAATTCTAGCTACTCAGTAGGCTGAGAGCTGAGGGTTATGATTCAAAGACAGCTCCCACAGAAGAGTAAATGAGACTCATCTTCAATAGCAAAAAGCCAGAAGTGGAGCTGTTCTCAACTAGTAGGGCATCAGTCTTGATCAAAAAAGCTGAGTGGGAGGATCTGAGTTCAAATCCCAGTACTAGCACACACATAATAACTAATAATAATATATATAATATATTAATTATATAATAATTATAATATAATTAAATATAATAATAAGAATGATTATTATTATTATGGGCAGAACAAAATATTTGCATATTTCTTGGTAGTGTTGAATATGCTGAAAGGTTAGAAACACAGAAAAAACTATTACAATAAAATTTATAAACCTGCACTTTATGAGTTTTTTAAAAATCTCTCTTTAGTGTCCTATTTTAAAATGCTGCTTCCATTAGTCCTATATATTCCTCGAGATAATCCCAAAAGCAAGATAATCCTTCCCTGTTCTCTGAATTAATCTGCTGACTCAGTTACTGTGCTAGAAGCCAGAATCACCCACAAACCCAAATTCTCATTATCACTTTTACCCAGGCTGCCGTTTCCTTCTACTCCACAAACTCCAGCTTTGCTTCTACTTGGAGCTTAAAATAAAGAAAATATTGTGAATCATTTCTTTAAAATCTCTTTGGGGAAATTTTACATTTTTCCACAAATGAGGCTCATTCTTGCATGTTTCAATATCATGAGACTCCATTTCTCATGAGGTTTTTACATTGCTTCAGACAAGCTGTAGGAAAAAGCAGTCCTTGTATTTGCTATTTCCAGAACATACCTATTCTTCCTTGATGACAATTAATTACTTGTGTGCATGCCTCTCTATTAAACAACTCATCCAAAAGACTACATTTAGAAATCACACTCAATTGCTAGTTACCTTTTCTCTTCTCATCTCTTCTCTTAGCCCAACTTATTCTGAGATTTTTCTATCCTTTCTTTTCATGCCTAGATAGAGGTCAATATAGCCAGACCCCAATTTCTGCTTTTCCTCATCTTTGTCTATATTGTTCTGTGATTTCTGCAACCTCTCACTTCCACATCACAAGTGGATTTTTTTATAATCAAAAATTTGATTTACTGTGCATCTGAGGGAAACTAGGAGGAGGATATAGAATCAGAGGGAAACAGGTGAAAAAATACAACAGAAGGGCCCATCAGCTGCACGGGACATTGATGAAAGTGAACTAAGCAACTCAAGGGCAGCGATGGGAGGGAGGGAATGCGAGAAAGAGGGAACAACTTACACTAAGCAAAAGAAAAGAAACGTACTTATCACCCAATTTGAAAAACTAGTTGTAGTGTCAAAGCTTGTAGAGTTTATAAGTTTTATAGACCATGATAATGACAATACACCTTGTGAAGGTTAAAATGTGTTTGTGACTTTAGCTAAGTATCACTATCCCACAATACTGTGAAATTTGTGAAATTTATGTAATCACTTAATCTCAATAAAGAAAAAATGATTTACAAAACAACACCCTGCTTGAATGAAAAAAAAGTCATCTTCTGTAGCTACTCATATTTACTCATTCACATGGATTATGTTGCTAAACCTTTGTGTTGGAATGCTATTTCTTTCTCTCTCCTTCTCCTCCCTCTCTTCTTTCTTTTCTTCCTCTCTCCCTCCCCCTACCCCATTCCTCTGTCTGTCTGTCTGTCTGTCTCTTTCCTTTCTTTTTGGGCAAGTTCTGGAACTTGAACCCAGGGCCTGGGCACTGTCCTTGAGCTTTTTTGCTCCAAGCTAGTGCTTTACCACTTGAGCCACAGCTCCATTGCTGGCTTTTTTGGGTAGTTAATAGGAGATAAGATTCTCTTGGATGTTCCTACCCAGACTGGGCTTCCAAACAGCAATCCTCAGATCTCAGCCTCCTAAGTAGCTAGGATTATAGGCATGAGACACCAGCATCTGGCTTGGAATATTCTTTATGTGGAATCTTGACCTAAAAAAAAAATTTAAAGACACTTGTAAACAAGGATAAGGGGGAGTGTGAAAGGAGAGAATGAACATGATTGAAATCCTTCATATGCATGTGTGAAGACAGAAGAGCAAAACCCATTAAAATTAAAAGGAGAGGAGGGAAGTACAAAGAATAACAGAGGGCGTGAGTTTGATCAAATTACTTCATATGCATGTGTGAAAATATCATAATTGAGTCTCCTTATGTGATTATCATACACTAATAAAGGAGTGAAGGCAACCTCTGTATTGGAAAAGAGTAATAAAGAGAAAATAACTAGCCAAGAATTTACATTCATGATCTAGCCTGTAAAATTTCATAATAAAAATGACTTCATATGTAAATAAAGACTTTACCTTTCTTAATAAAATATTTATTTAAGAGAATAAAAGGAAATAGGATTACTCTTACATGTTAATCATAAAAATTGCTTAATTATAGGGAAACAGGGAGTCAATTTTTCCAGCTATTTAAAAATATTGTTATCATGCAAAAATCATCATAATCTCCTCTAACACAATGCTAATGTTACTTAAGACCAAGTGGTTTTTTACTAATCTTACAGGGTATCTATTTTGCAAGTTATTAAAAATAATAGCTCTAAAAGAACTCTATATTATTTTAGAAACAATATTTTAAAATACAGCAGGAAGCAACAGAAACTATTGCTCTTTATACATTTTTGGCATAACACTGCCATACAGTTACAGAATTATAAAATAAGGACATTTTAGTACCATACAGATCCAGAGGCTGGTTACAATTTCTACCACACACACATGGTATTGGCACTAACATGCATAGCATTCAGTATATCCTACTGCGATAAGCACAGAGCATAGAGACAGCCAAGTGGCCATTGGAGAACCAGAACTCAGTCACAAGTACAACATACATCTGTGTAAGAATCAGATCTATGGGCACTGGTGGCTCATGCCTATAATCCTAGCTATTTAGGAGGCTGAGATTGGAGGATCATTGTTCAAAGCCAGCCTAGGCAGGAAAGTCCATGAGACTCATCTCTAATTAACTACCAAAAAGCCAGCCAGAAGTCATGTGGCTTATGTGGTAGAGATCCAGCCTCCAATGAAAAAGCCACTGGACAGTTAGGCTTCAGGTTTAAGCCTCAGTTCTGGCTCTCCTCTCCCCCTCCCCCCCCCCCCCCCCCCCCCCCCCGCCTCCTCCCACAATAAAAATTAGACACCTTTTCCTGAAATATCTGAAATACAAAAGACACAATAGGTTTCAACTCAAAATAGTGCCTACACTCCATATAATCTATCTTGTCAGGTAATATAGAAAATAATCCAGTATCTTAAGAAACAAGTAAAAGCTGGGCACTGGTGACTTATGCCCGTAACTGTAGCTATTCAGCAGGCTGAGAGCTGAGAATCAAAATTTGAAGCCAGCCCAGGTAGGAAAGTTCAGGAGACTCTTATCTCCAATTAACCAGAAAAAAAAAGCCAGAAGTGAAGCTGTGGCTCAAGTGGTAGAATACCAGCCTTTAGCAAAAAGCTAAGGCAACAGTGCCCTGGCCCTGAGCTGAAACCCCAGTACTGGCACAGAAAAACAAAACAGCACAACAAAAACCAAAAAAATTGTAAGAACACAAGAAAAAATAAAAAAAAACTAGAATAAACAAGCTTGCCAAAGGCATGAACACTGCTCTCCCTTGCTCTTGACTGGCTAGGAGAAAGATCCTTCTTTTATAAACTGCTCACCACTGAGTGTCTCCTAGAAGCAGTCAGTCCCTCGTTCTAACTTTTGCTAGTAAAATCACTGTGTGTACACAAAGGAAAGAAGGAAACTTGTTATTTACTCAGCTGAGTGCTTCCATCAGCCTATGAAAGGCTTTATCATGGAGCAGGCAGAATTCATGGTCAAAGCAAGATCTATGTCCCCACCAGTCCCTGCTTTTCTTGGCACAAATAGCCTCAGCTGATCTTTAAAAGCACACCTCTACCACAAAGCTTCTCCAGGCTGTTCTGGCCCTCACACAAACTTATCATTGCTGTATTATTTCTGTGGCTTCTTGTTACCTGTTTCCACTCTTTCATCTTACTGCATTTCTTCTTCATATTAAACTAAATCTAACAGCACTGAAAAAAACAATTGCTCACTGACCAAAAAGGGCAGCATTTGAACATTTCTTAGGCCCAAGCTTATAACTAATCTCCTTAGTTTACATAAATTTTCCTACAAACTCCTCTATCATTTAAAAATTGGAATATCATCATCATCACTTAAATATTTTCTATAAGGTATTCTGATTTTGTTTTTAATAAGCTCTGTTAATAAAACAAGTGAGCGTGAATGTGTGGAATGCTTTTATTTGGAATCATTTGTAAGATGTTTTCTATAGATTCCTATCAAAGAACCACCAGAAGGAATTTTGATTAAAGAAAAGAGGTAGTGAAATGGTACATGAATATGTTTCCCAAGATTGTTATAAAGATAGTAGCTAAACTGGTGCTAATGGCTCACACCCATAAATAATCCTAGCTACTCAGGAGGCTGAGATCTGAGGATCTTGGTTCAAAGCCAGCCAGGGCAGGAAAGTCCATGAGACTCTTACCTCCAAGTTGCCACTAGGAAACTGGAAGTGGAGCTGTGGTTCAAACTGATAGAGTGCTAGCCTTGAAGGAGAAAGCTCAGGGACAGTATCTAGGTCTGAGTTCAAGTCCCATGACTGGAAAAAAAAAAGATTATAGCTATAAACTGCCCACTGGTGGCCTAAGCCTCCTAGTTCAGACAGCTTAGGCAGAAAACTGTGAGACCCTTATTTCCAATGAACCAGCAAATACCCAGAAGTGGAATTGTGGCTTTGAGTAAAGTGAGCCAAGTGAGGAATTCAAAGGTGAGTATTAGTACCAAATAAAAGATAATAGCTATAATTTAGATAGCAGATGTCCATTTGTTCCATTTTCTAAACAATTATAAAATGGTAATAAATAAATCTCAGCAGAAAATCAGTGTAAATTGATAGAAATTCAAGTTGTGTATGGAGTTGAAGGTGCCTCTCATCCCCAAACTGATAAATCAGAGACTATGGGCATGTTCAAGATCAACACCCATTACAATCCTCAGACTCTCAGGACCATCCAGCCAGTGGAGGGGTGCACCCTGGGCTGGCTCCACTATCAGGACACACACTTCAGAAGATTCTCCACACAGAAACTTTAATTCCATTAAACAAACATATTAAGAAGCTATTTTTTGCTGGGTGCTGGTGGCTCATGCCTGTAATCCTAGCTACTCAGGAGGCTGAGATCTGAGGATTGTGGTTCAAAGCCAGCCCAGGCAGGAATGTCTGTGAGACTCTTATCTTCAATAAGCCACTCAGAAAACTGGAAGTGGCACTGTGGTTCAAGCAGTAGAATGCTTGCCTTGAGCTGAAGAGCTGAGGGATAGCACCCAAGCCCAGAGAAGAAGAAAGAAGAAGGAGGAGGAGGAGGAGGAGGAGGAGGAGCAGGAGGGAAGAAGAAGATGGAAGAAAGAAGATGGAAGAAAGAGGAAGGAAGGAAGGAAGGAAGGAAGGAAGGAAGGAAGGAGGAGGAGGAGGAGGAGGAGGAGGAGGAGGAGGAGGAGGAGGAGGAGGAGGAGGAGGAGGAGGAGGAGGAGGAGGAGGAGGAGGAGAAGGAGAAGGAGAAGAAGAAGAAGAAGAAAGGAGGAGAGGGAGAGGAGGGTGAAGGGGAGGGAGGAGAGAAAATAAAGAAAAAAGAAGAAAGAATAAGGAGGAAGGAGGAGAAGAAGGAAGAAGAAAGCAGCAGCAACAGCAGCAGCTATTTCTATTTTCTAAACTTCCCAACAGAACAGAGAAAAGCAGATGAAAAAGAATACTTTCTTAAATTTAGAACAAAAGTAAGAAGGTGGCTTTTAAATATTTCAGGTAAGCTTACTGCATGAAAAAAAATTCAGTTTCACTCCAGATTTCTGCAAACAGCTACTGGAATTAAACATTTAATAATTCCTCTAATATGAATCTATTTTCTGCATCCATTTTTATCTAAGAGGAAGTACAAAACAGATAAATATTACTTATAGTTCCTAAAGGAGCTTGAAAGTAAACAGAATATCATGTAGCAAACCTAAGAAAGCATACTATAGTAAACAACACAGGTCAATCTTACTTCCTCAGCCTTTTGACAAATATAATGTGTCAAGTATTGGGGTGAATATACTGCTTTATGAAGCTCTAAATGGCAATTTCTCCAAAACAATAAAACACCAAAATAAATTTCATTAAAATAACTGATGTTTATGGAAAATTTCTTATGAAAAGATTTTACAATGAAGTAAAATTGTAAACTTCTGAATGAAAACCATATGCATTCATTAAGGCACATCTGGACACCTCCGGGCATTTGTACTTATCACTGTATTATTATTCATTTCAGTAATAGGAGACTTCTAAAAAGACTGTGTTCCTGAACTGCAATCTGCTGGGTGGGTTGGATAACTAGAACAAAGGAAGAGGCAGGACAGCACTCGATGTCACTCTAAGCTAACCCACACAAATCTGTTCCTGTAGTAAGCAGTACAGAGTCCAACACTGAAAGAATGAGGAACTCTGCTAATAGCCACTGTTACTAATTTCCTGGTGCAATGCTGACTCAGGCCACATTTCTCCACATAATTTGGATGATTTCTGCACATAATTTGGATGATTCCAGCAGGTCTAAATCCAGCCTGCTTTATATTTAACAACTGTATCCCCCTTGGCCCCCCAAAAGAAATTTTACTCAGTGAAAAATAAAACAGAGTTCCAGGTTCTAGTGGTACATACCTGTAATCCTAACTAATCAAGAGACTGAGATCTGAAGATTGAGGTTCAAAGCCAGCCTGGGCAAGAAAGTCCATAAGACTCTTAGCTCTCATTAACCATAAGAAAACTGGAAGTACAGCTGTGGCTCAAAGTTGTAGACCACTATAGTCTTGAGCAAAAGAGCTCAGGAATAATGCCCAGGCCCTGAGTTCAAGCCTCAGTATTCACATTCACACACACACACACACACACACACACACACACACACATTTGATTTCGTTACTTGGTGTTATAAACTCAATCAAAAAATATTATAAATTTATGATATTTAACATTTAATCAAATAATCTTTGTCAGTTTAACTGAGTGATACGGAGGCTTACTTACCAAATTTGTTTTTTAAATACTAACTCAGATGTAGCACTGTACTTTTCTGTTTCCTACTTTTACTCAGATTAAAGTATAAAAACTAGAAGCAGAGTAGGTAATTTTGTGTGGCAAACTAAGACATATAATGATAATAATAGGTTTTATGGTAGTTTACATGTTTGTATCTTTAATACTTGGCAAAAACTGCTTAGCACTTCCTTAAGTAACTCCTGAGTTGTAGAATTTTTTTCCTCTCCTTAGAGATGGGAAAACATGTATTCCCAAAACCTAAAACAAAGTAAAACTATAAAATCATTTTGAACTAATATCTTGCCTTGATTTGGACAAAGCAGGTGTGTTCACTTCTACTACTATGCTTTTGAATGTCTAATGAGATTAAACATGAAAATGTATATTGGCACAATAATCAAAGTTAGAAACATTTCTACTGTACAGAAATACATATTTACAGTATACTTTACAGTATGTCAAAGTACTTTCACATAGTCTCTCCTTTGATATATGTAAGCACAAAATATCAGAAATGCATTAGACTCATCAAGCAAGATAACACCTATATGTCATGAAATACAAGTTGGTATTTTATCAATAATTAATATAGTATTATTGCAGCCCATGATACAATAAAGGCAATCTATTTGCAAGTATTTCATAATGTTTCTAGTTATTTGGCCATGCTTCATTGCATTTTCTGTAACAGCTTCTCAGTAAATTTCTGCAAGCATATCGTAATTTTAGAAATATAAGAGACTGGAATCAAACCCAGAGAGAGGGTAGTTCCTATCTAAGACACTCATATGTATTTACATAGCTATAGCTCTTTTTTTTTAAAAACTATTAAATGTACAAAGTATTCTTAATTTAAAAAGTTCTAGACACTCCATTTTTTTAATCTGCAAAAGGAGTATCATCCTCTAACTGGATCTCCACTACAGCATCCTCTCAGTAGTTAATTACAGATTAAAAGTAGGAAACATCCTGTCACATACAAATATGCATTAAAAAAATAAACACCACAGTGGGAAAAGGCCATTATTTTAGATGGAAGCCAGGGAGTTCTCCCCTGGAGATTAAGTATTCTCAAACACATAACCTAACAAAATCCCTAATAAGGAATGACATTCTAAAATCTAACTTAAGTGAAATGTTTTCATTTCTAAAAGGGTTCTGATATACTACAAGTTCTATAGAATTCAGATTATATTCATTTACTTTAGTATCTGGTAACTGAGAAACAGTTTCAGTATCTGGTCACATATTTTTAAAATTAAATATCCAGAAAGTAGTCTGAAACATTATCATAGATACAAACTTGTCATGAAAGTTTGAATTGCATCAATCATATTCCTATAATTCAGCCTGATTTGAGAATCTACTGTCCCTCGACCATGTGAACACGTTTACTGAAATCTAAAAGGATATGCTACCACACACGCCAGTAACAGGTGCATGGTTCTTGCATGTAAAACAGACACTAAAATGTAAACCTAAGTTGTTACCTCAAAATCCTAATACTGCTAGGTACTGATGGCTCATGCCTGTAATCCAAAGCCAAGAACTAAGGATCATGGTTCAAAGCCAGCCCAAGCAGAATGCTCATGAGATTCTTATCTTTAATTAACCACCAAAAAGCCAGGATTGAAGCTGTAACTCAAATGGTAGAGCACCAGCTCTTAGCAAAAAAGCTAAAGGACAACCTGTAGGCTTTGAGTTCAAGCCCCAATACTGACACATGTGTGTGTGTGTGCCTGCGTGTGCACACACACACGCGCGCACACACACACACAGATTCTAACAAACAAAATTCTAGTATTTCACAAAACAGTCAAAAACACAAAATAATAATAAACTATTGGAACTAAAAATAATATTCTCTATCTACTTATGAGAGTAGGATACATAACTTGAATGCTACTAAGGTTCATATAAAAAAAATCAGTCTTCAGCAATTGAATATTTTGGTGTAAATTCTGAAGCAACTAAAAGAATTACTACCTGTATTACTATATGATATAATATAGGATATATTAAAAATTCTCTGGAGGGTAAAAGTGATTTCTTAAACAACTTTTTTTCCAAAAAGGTCAAGGCAAGTAGTTCATGTTTGCAATCTTAGCTACTCAGAAGGCCAAGATCTGAGGATCTCAGATTCACAGCCAGTTGGAACAGAAAATCTATGTCCAGTTAACTAGAAAAACAAACAAACAAAACCAAACAGAAATGGAAGTGTAGCTCCACGGCAGACAGAGTGCCAGCCTGGAGTGAAAAAGCCAAACAAGATTATAAGGCTCCAAGTTTATGCCCAGGAAAAAGTCAATTCTTTTCTAAAATGAAAATGTTTATTGTTTTATACTTGTATGAATGCTTTGGAAATTCTCATCACAGTGTTTCAGATTGGCTTCTGAGTTGTAATAGTAACTGGTAAAACTACTATAAGAAACAGAATTGTTTTTAATCAATGTTATATTATGGAACATCTTAAGTACTTACTAGATCTAAATATATGTAAACTGTTCTCAATTTCAACATGTGACTACTTAAAAGATGTGTAAACTATAGAAATGATTTAAAGAGACATTATGTACCAAGCAATATTAGTAACTTCATGATCCATATAATGCCAAGTTATTAATGGTTTAAGGGACTGCTGCTTAGTGGCAGTGCAAAGAACAAGCCTCTGAAAATAAGTAATTTCTTTTCTCTTATTTTAATTCCTCAGACATTTTCATTCACAACCAACCACCCAACTTACATGTAATTGCCATAAGAAGCCAAGTCCTCTTTTTCCTTTCTTTCTTCCTATCCTTCCTGTTCTTTCATTCTTTATTTTTGGACTTTTGCACCAAAATTGTTTTTAAGCACTTAAAATAGTTCTATTATTTTAAACACAGAAAATGCCTAAGATTGCACAATTAAAAAAAAAATCTCTCGTGCTAAGTAAGTGCAAAGCCCTGAGTTCAAACCACAATACCATCATTTTTTTAAAAAATGAGTCCAGATGCCACTGGCTCTTACTTATAATCCTAGCTACTTGGGAGGCTGAGATCAAGAGGATGACAGTTCAAGGTCAGATTGGGCAGAAAAGTCTGTGTGATTCCATTTTAACAGAAGAAATCTGTACACAATGGTAAGTGCCTATGTTCCTAGCAACTACAGGAAGCCTAAAAGTAGGTAGATCACAGCTCAGGTAGGAAAGGAAATCCTGTTCTAAAAATAACCAATGATACACAAGATTAGAAGCATGACTTAGTGGTAGTGTGCCAGCCTCACAAGTGTAAGGCCCTGAGTTCAAATCCCAAGCAACATCACCACAGAAAAAAAGTCATTTCTTCCACATAGTTATCAATATAGGAGATCCTACTAGTCCGTACTAGAAATGCAGACAGAAGCCAACAAAGATGGTGGCTGAAGGGGCTCAGGAAACGGGGAGAGGAAACAATAGGGCTGACCAACACCAGAGAGGCCAGACCTTCCCAAGGACATCCATTTCACTTATCAGAATCTACAAGTAAGCCCACTGAGGTGTTGGCATCACAGGATGCAAATTACTTTCTGAATACATTTGAGGTGACTAGACTGTCTCTTTTAGCTTCTGAACTAACCTCAATATCAGACAAAAGTATGACTATATAATGAAATGATACTCTTGATTTTCTTCACAGAGTAGACTGACATTTTTCAAAAGCATATTGGCTATATGACAGTACATGAGTATTTCTAAATACTGGAAAATAGTTTAAAATAGTTTAAAACTTGAAAACTTAAATCCTTAAAACCATTAGAGAATACATTCATTTTATTGGATCTGGTCTTAAAACTTCTTAAGTATCTTAATCTGTCATCCAAGATTTAAATAAAGACACAAAATACAACAAAAATCACAAACAGAAGGTGAATATTTGAAACATGACCTCCTCTCTGTTCTTTAGAATAAATTTTAGATAGTGCTTTCTCTATCCCCTTAACTTAAATGGGCCTGTCTGTGGTTTTCTAATGATTCACTGTACTAGTACCTCATCCTGGCTACTGGAATCTGTAGGATTGTCACAGTCTAGAATATGACTTTCGCCTTCTTCATCTTTTCCTGAAGGAGATCCATTTTCCTTTAATTCTGCAGAATTGGTGGCTATTTTCTCAGGCTGAGAATGTGAATTTTCAGCATTACTGTCCTTGTCTGTGTGTCCTGACTTGGCAGCTTCGTTGCTGGGTTCTGGGCTGGGCCTGTCTGTTTCTAGCCCTGGCTCTTTTTTTTCTTCCACTGTCTTGCTATTTAAATGAACAGCTGTGGAGGAATTTTTGGAGTCCTTGGATTTCTTGTGCATAGAACTTTGACTGTTTTGACTAGAGGCTAGAGGAGGAGGCATTTTCTGGGCTTTGCTTCCCTCTGATTGTTCTTTTCTAGGTGGTCCCCAGATAAAATTCTCTGAAGGCATATAATGTTTCTGGGCAAACCGCAGGAGCTTTCTTCTTTCTCTTCTGTCTCTAATTGTATAAACAAAATACTCCAGAGCACTTTGTTTAATATTGGGAATTGTATTTTCCACAAGAGCCTCATGAAGAATAAATTTTACTAGAGGAGATTTAAAACTTTCATATCCAAGCTCACCAAGGCTTTTAAGAATACGGGTGATTCTTAAATAGTTATGTTGGGACCTGGAAAAGAGAAGATTAAATAAAATGAGTGGAAGGAACTTAGGTAGAGGAAAAGCACACTACTAAAAAAAGACTTTTATAACTGGTGTCTTTTAAAAAAAGTCACATCAGATACTATTAAGAATAAATCAGATACTAAACTCTTATATATTAATGTAATGCTAATCTACATGGAAGTTAAATATTAATAATAAATTTGCATTTCTTCACTCCTTATATTAGAAAAAAGTATTTCCCCATGGATGTTGAGTTATAGTTAGTTTTCTAAACATATTGAGGATAGGTGGTCTGCATTGTACCTTCTCCAATAATCATAACGGTAACAAAAGAACAATAGGACTTCTAGGAAGAGCCAATAAGACTACATTAACATAACTTTTATTATACTATATTGTTATACTTGTTTAATTTTATGAGTAGATTTTGTTGGGAATCTTTTTCCATGAGTAATTTGTAAATTAAATTCTATTATGGACATATAGGTAAATGAACAAACTATGTGTAGGATTCGCAACATCCAAAGTGTCAGCATACATCTGGGGATCTTGTGCACAGATCCCCACTTGTGCACAGGTGGACCTTGTGTATGTGCAACCCTATCTGTATACAGTGCTCATCTCAGTAACAGCTGATGTAAATTGTAGCAAAAGGCACTGCAAAAGCTGATTTAAGCTGGGCATGCTGTAGTCCTAGATACACAGAAAACTGAGATCTTTAGGATCATAGTTTGAAGCTATCCCAGGTAGACTCTAGCTCCAAAATAACCAGGAAAAAGCCAGATAGTGGTATGGCTCAAGTGGTAGAATGCCTGCTTACCAAGCAGGAGGCTCTGAGTAAAAACCCTAGTAGCATAGAAGAAAAATAAAAGCTAATTTACAGAGCAAACCACTCTACTTGGCTAGAACAACTCTGACAAATAATGTACAACTGACTTAATAGCATACCTTAATAGTCGAGCATGACCCTGGAAATCAGTCCCATCCTAGAAAGCTAGCTCTATCATTGAGAAGCTATGTGAAATTATAATATCTACCCAAGTTCCAGTATCATCCATAAAATGAAAACAGTGGACAACAATTTACTGGACTGTTGAAATTCAAATGAATGATACATATGCATGAAAAATGAGATAGATGATATTTAAAATTATTATATTATAATCATCTAGGGATTTAGCATTGAGAACTACATATTTATAATGGTTCCAACTTAATAACCTAATTTTCTCCCACCTTGGCCATTTTTCTCTTTTGTTATTCTGTCAGGATAATATCAATCTTATTTCTTATGGCCTTGGTTCCAGAGATGCCTTTTCTCTTTATTTCCTCTTTATTTCAAAACTAAGACAATTATTGGAGTAATGCTTTCCAAATCAATTCTGCACAATTCACTAAATTCACTTCATCTTATTACACATGCCCAGCCAAATCCTAAAGGAATCCTCAGTTATACATATCAATCATGTGTTTGTCAATAGCCTAGGGATTTATTTTCCAATACTATCACACACACATAAGCACACACTCTGGTACTAGTGGTTGAACTCAGGCAGGATGCTATTCCTTAGCATTTTCACTAAAAGCTAGCAGTCTACCACTTGAGTCACAGCTCCACTTTCACCTTTTTGCTGGTTAATCGGAGATGAGTCTTACTGACTTTCCCAACTCTGCTGGCTTTGAACGGCTATCTTCAAGTCTCAGCCTCCTAAGTAGCTAGCTAGTAGCACCTGGCTAATCAGCCCCCACATTTTCACTTCCTAAAACCTGTGCTTTTATCTCATCTACTGAATTCTCTACAAGTATTGCACATACTGCCCTAGCTTCTAAAAGTGCTCACAGGTTTTACTTATAAGTAAGTATCAAATGACTTGGGAAGGATGGTAAAGGTGATGGTAAGTTCTTTGAGCTTTGGAAGGATAGTTCCATAGTTTTGTACCTTAGTGGTTTGTTATCACAAAACAAAAGTCTTATGGATTTGGACTAACCAAATACTGAGAAAGACAAGTCCAACATACTTTTTATTTTAATCATCTCCATCCTTCTGGAGTTTACCAAAAAATATCATCTTAAAGTTCACTCTGAAACCTCAAAGGTAAAATGTAACATTGGTGTGCTTTAGTTTTATAAATCTATAGTTTACTAGATTTTTTTTTTTTTGTGGGTGATGGGGCTTGAACTCGGTCTGGGCACTGTCCCTGTGCTCTTCAACTCAAGGTGAGCCCTCTACTGCTTGAGCTACAGTGCCACTTTCAGTTTTCTAGTGCTTTATTGGAGATAAGAGTCTCACAGACTTTCCTGCCCAGGCTGGCTTTGAACCGTGATCCTCAGATCTCAGCCTCCTGAGTAGTAGGATTATAGGCATGAGCCACCAGCGCCCGGCTGTTTACTAGATTTTTAAGACAATATAATTTGGGAAAAGTTATAATCATGTACCACTAATAGCAAAATTGACTTAGCTCTTAAGTTTATGGAAGTTTGTGTATTCAAAACAGTGGAAAAATTCTTAAGCAACCTCTACAAATATGAGAAAGAGGTATGGAAAGGTAGAAGAATGTTTGAGGAAAAGGAAAAAAATACAAATACTATATTTGCAGCCAGTTCAATTTCATATCATCAGTCTAAATTGAATGCATGGGTTAAAGAGAGGAGCTGGGATTCTAGACAGTGATGAAGGAAATAAATAGTGTTGATATTGTCAGAAGATGAGGACAGAATACACTAAAAACAAGAACCAGAAGACAGAAGTTACAAAATAAAAGCTACAAGGGATTCCCAGGTCTCTGAAATGGACCAGTCTTGAGCTATATTTGATAAGTTACCCGAGCTAATTACAAGTCAAATTGGATCTCCATCCTACTGGTTGGTCTCTACATTTTTACTTTTATGCCTGAAAATATTTCACTTCTTTTGGCATGGTCTCTTATTCCCCTAATGTTATTTCACTTCACTTAAGCTGGCAAAAATACGTTGAGTTCCCTGCTTACATTAAAAAGCTCAAGATACAGATTAAAGCATGTCTACGCTGTGACATTTAAGAATAAATCAGAAAAGAATCCAGCTGAAGAAGAAAATAGAGTAGACAAGTTCACATCATCCCACATAATTTTTTAACATCTAGTTAATAAAAAAAATTGGCAATTAAAGCAGAGGAGAAAAGATGTTTACTGGCAGACTCGAACATAGGCTGGAAAGGCAATGGAAGACACTGGCTGGTGGGGAGGGATAGGCAGAGGAGGAGGGGGCTGTTGGTTGCTCCCCTCTAGCCAGGAACTTATTTAATTAAAACCTACAGAAAAGGCTGCTTCTAGTTAATTATCACAGGTTCTGACAATTAAACCCCAAAGAGGATTTAAGCTGAAAACCATATTTCGTTCATGATTTATTCATTCAACAAAAATGTCTACTTATTTCAACCAAAAGGAACAAATTGAGGTGGAAGTCTAAACTGATAGAGGTGCTGTGAAGGCTTTTCCTAAGGTTTACTTTAACTATCCTTCATATGAACAGAGTTCTTCCAGAGAGAGAGAGAGAGAGATCATATGAACAGAGTTCTTCCAGAGAGAGAGAGAGAGAGAGAGAGAGAAAGGGGGGGAGAGGGAGAGGGAGAGGGACAGGAAGAGAGGGAGAGAGGGAGAGTGTGTGTGTGTGTTGGGGCTAAACTCAGAGCCTGGGTGCTGTGAAGGCTTTTCCTAAGGTTTATTTTAACCATCCTTCATATGAACAGAGTTCTTCCTTACACATACAGAGAGAGAGAGAGTGTGTGTGTGTGTGTGTGTGTGTGTGTGTGTGTGTGTGTGTGTGTGTGTGTGTGTGTGTGTGTGTGTGTGTGTGTGTGTGTGTGTGTGTGTGTTGGTGGTTAATTGGAGGTAAGAGTCTCATAGACATTTCTGTCTGGGAGGGCTTTCAAGCACTATCCTTAGATCTCAGCTTCCTAAATAGCTAAGATGATAGTCATCAGTCTAGTGCCTGGACATTCTTGACCAGAACTTTGGAAGTGTGATACAATGCTTAGAAAGTTTGTTTAGCAATGTAATTGGCATTTCTTAGTTAGAAGTACATATATTTTATGTGAATTATAAATGAATGAATCTTCTAGTTAGGATTGAAAAGATTTAATGCACATTAATTTTTTTATAGAACAAGTTACCATTTTAGTAGCATTGTTTATCACAGAGTAAAAAGAAAGCTAGACATTCATATTTATATGCATTTTACCAAAATAAGGCAAAAAGTCTGGAAAAATATCAGGGACTCAAACAGCTGATGCCAACATGGATGATTCTGGCCAAACAGAAAATGCTTATGTTAGCTTTAAATTCTTTTCTCTTAGTACTTGCCCAGCTCAGCTAATTATAATGTGCTGTAAAAAGTGCTTCAAAACTGTTGGTTTTGGAGTCTAGTACTCATAATCACCCTATAATTAAAAAGGAATCGAAAAAGCCAGTTCACGTATAAAGAAAATATTTTAAAAACTAAACTTTGGTTACAAGTACTAACGAAAGTTATAAATATCCAAGTAAAATATAGCTTTAAGAATCTAAATAATGGATCTGATCATATAAAACAATATTTATAGAAAGGAATTCCAGGAAATGGAAACAAGGTTTTTTTTCCTGTTTGTTGACTTATTTGTTCATTTATATATCTGGGGAGGGTGTGAAGGGGGTACAGAAATGGAGGGACAAAGGATGAACAAATGCAGCAGTGGTACACACTAGACACTATGTTGAAAATGAACTGTACAACTTGTGGGTGGGGATGGAAGGAAAAACTGGGAGAGCAAAGGAAGGGGTAACATTGCCTAAAAAAAATGAACTCATTACCTGACTTATGAAACAGTAACCCCTTGTATACCACTTTTATAATAACAATAAAAATGATGTACAAAATCCAAATAAACTGTATTTTTTTCTTTATAGGTCTTAGGATTTATTAGCCCAAAATGTGTTTTTTTTTTTTTTATCTCAATGAAGAGAATGACAATTTCCCTTGTTTTAGTATGGGCATGTCTTACTTTTACGGAATGATTTTTTACCCCAAGCAGCCTTGTTGACGGGATAGGAAAAACTGTAAATAGGCAGTCACCATAAATTCTGAGAAATATGGCTCTGAGACAGAGGCCATACATAACTGTGGCAAACAATTTGAGGAAGAAACAGCTTTGAAGTTGAATATCAGATTTTTCTACCTATATTTCCTTTTTTTTTAGCTATTGTTTTGTTTGGTTTTTGGATGTAGAACAGATGATAAAATGCCCTTGAGACTGGCTTGTAAACCCAAATCCCTGGGTCCAAAAGCCAGCTGTACCTATTTCCTGTAGAGAACTCTGACCAATGGAAGATGACTGATTCATGCCCAGAGCTTCACTTACTCATTCAAATGTTGAAATCTTTCCTGCCAATTAACAGCCCGAGCAACATTTCCAGTTTTATCAATCAATTTTATG
Organism: Dipodomys spectabilis; assembly: GCF_019054845.1. Classification (NCBI taxonomy): domain Eukaryota; kingdom Metazoa; phylum Chordata; class Mammalia; order Rodentia; family Heteromyidae; genus Dipodomys; species Dipodomys spectabilis. The sequence goes on from NW_024870779.1 coordinate 8,759,924, forward strand.
CCAAAAAATTCTAACATCATTTTGTAAGCCAGAAGGAATCTTCGAATTGCTTCTTTTGTTTTTTTGAATTCCTGAGTATGAAAATAAACAGAAACAGAAAAAGCCCACTGAGATTATTAGTAGTTACCAGGACAATAAGATGATAATATTATTTGACCATTTTATTCAAGATGCATTGTATTCATAAACTGACATATCATATTGAAAGCTCCTAAGGATTTAAAAAATGATAAAATGAATAAATGAAATGAGCTTACACTACCTCAATTTCATATGTAGTTAATTCTTTAGCATAAAAGTTCAAGCCTTGTTCTCTCAGGGGGAAAAGCCTGTTTATTAAAAAAATAAAAATTCTCTATTAACATTGTCTAGAAAACACACACAATAAACAGGGCACAGTTCCAGAAAGAGAACGTACAACTGACCATTGAATGTAAGTGTGGTTGCGCTCCAGTTTATCATAATCTCCTTTCCACTTACTTAGAACTTCTTCAATGTAAACACCTAAAGAGAGAATATTCAGAAAGTGAAACAACGTCATAGAAACATTTTCACATTTGAAACCCAAATTTTACCTCAAAACTTAAAAAAGAATTGAAATTGTGCATATGAATAATGTTCTTAAAAGATGAATACACCATGGCATATACTCATGGTCCGTCATGGGGCTTGAACCCTGGGCCTGGGCACTGTCCCTGAGCTCTTCAGCTCAAGATGAGCGCTCTACTACTTGAGCCACAGTGCTACTTCTGCATATACTTGTTATGTAATAAACCTAATTAAAAAATAAGTTGGGCGCCAGTGGCTCACACCTGTAATCCTAGATATTCAGGAGGCTGAGATCTAAGGATTGTGGTTCAAAGCCAGCCCGGGCAAGGAAAGTCCATGAGACTCTTCTCTCCAATTAACCACCAGAAACCCAAAAGTGGTGCTGTGGCTCAAGTGATAGAGCACTTGCCTTGGGACAGCACCCAGGCCCAGAGTTCAGGCCCTACCACCGACAGAAAAAAATAATAAGTGCCACATCAAATCACAGAATATTCCATTGGTCAATGTACTTCAAAACACAAGTGGGCAAACCATGGCTTGCCAGCTATTTTGTAAAGTTTTATTGGAACTCAGCCATTCACATGCACATATGTATTGTCAGTGGCTGCTTTTTACTACAAGAGCAGAGTTGGATAGTTGCAATAATAATTGTTATGCAAAAATATTAACTATTTACTCTCTGCCCATGTATAGAACTTGGCACATGAATGCTTGCACTTGAATGTGTATGTCTACTAGTATGGTACTAAGGCTTGAACTTAGGGCCTCATGCTCTTTCTCACGGCTGGCACTCTACCACTTGAACAGCACTTCTATCCTCTCTGCTCATACAAAGAGAAACTATTCCAAGCAGTATGTGGGTGTTGTAGATACCAGAGAGAAAAGGTGTGAGCTGGTATCATTCATATAACACCTTAGAGTAACATTTTATGTGACATTATCTAAAATATTTGACTCTTACCAAGCTCATATGATTTTAAAATAGATCCTTTAATAAAGAATATAAAAATATAATGTATTGCTTGACCTTAGTATTGTAATTACTTCAAAAATAAATTCATTGTCAAGAGCCAGTAGCTCATTCCTGTAATCCTATCTATTAGAGAGGTTGAGATCTGAGGATCACAGTTCAAAACCAGCCTAGCAGGAGGTTGGTAATTAACCACCAAAAAGCTGAAAGTAACTCTATGGCTCAAGTAGTAGAGAACTAGATTTGAATGAAAAAGCTGAGTGACAGTGCCCAAGTCCTGAGTTCAAGCCTCAGGACTGATACAATTAATTAATTAATTAATTCACTACTAGAAACACAAAAAATATATTAAATATCATCATAAATTCATGTTTAACATTTTTAATACATGCAGGCATTCCTTTAGCTAGATTTTATGAAATTTAAATCAGTTAGATGAATGCTCTATTGCTACATTTCTTCAAAAGATTTTTTTTACCTCCAAGTTAAAAAAAAAATCCAGCAATTTAATTAACATATTTCCACTGGTTAACAAAATGTGTACTTCTACCTAGTCACAGTGGTACACACTTATGATCTTAGCTATTCAGGAGACTGAGATCTTAGAATCATGATTTGAAGCCAGCCAGGGTAGAAAAGTTCCTAAGAAGCTTATGTCTAATTACCCATCAAAAGAAAGCTGGAAGTGGAGCTGTGGGTCAATAGCCTTGAGTCAAAAAGCTCAGAGACAGCTCCTAGGCCCTTGGATCAAGCCTCAGTATCATACTCTCTTATTTCTCCATTTCTTTCTCTCTCTCTCTCTCTCTCTCTCACACACACACACACATACATACACGAGTAAATATAACAGTTCACTTTTGTGCTTCCCTCTAAATCGGGGCAGAATTTTGTGATAGTTCAACATTATAGATTTGACATTTCAGCAAGATTATTAAGTCCAACTGGTACATTTCTAGGGCTACATAGTATGTTGGGATTTCCTCTTCCCATTGCTCCTTCCAGTTCTTACTACTGCTCCTTCCAGTTTATTAGCCAAAGAATGCTAGCTCTTACAATCTATGGCCCTCATTCCCTGACTCACATGGATGTAAATTTGCCTCTATGTTTATTGAGAGGAAGAGGAAAAATAAAAAACACCTGGTCAAATGACACAGAAAACTGCAGCATCAGCTTTGCTGGTTTGACCTGGAAAGAATTAGGATGCCCACCATGAACCCCAGACAGTGTTCTGCACCAATATGTGATTTTTGAGGTAAGATTCCCACAATACCTGCCCCCTCTCACTGCACATTAGAAAAGATCCTATGAGGGAAATTACAGAGTTTTGAGAGACATATTTGGATGGCAAAACAAATCTACTGTGTCCTCTTCCCACAGTCCTTAAACACTCAGGGGGAACGAGTACAGCTTGCTAAACCCTACTTTTTTATTTGTTGTTTGTTTTTGTGCCAGTACTGGGTCTTGAACTCAGGGCCTCTTACTCTTGTGTGGCATTTTTGCTTGAGGCTGGCACTATAAAACTTGACCTATACCTCCACTTCTGCTTTTTGCTGGTTAATTGAAGACAGGAATTTCTGTCTGTGCTGCCTTTGAACCAAGATCCTCAGATCTCAGCATTCTGAACAGCTAGTATTACAGACTTAAGCCCTAATTCTTGAAAGTAACAGGAAAAACAATTCCAAATTCACATAACACTTTCATTCACATTCTAAATAATTTCTAGGCATCACATACTAGAAAACACAGTGGACCTTGGGACCTGGATCCAAGGCTACATTTCAATGAGTGCTCTGCAAGCCAGTCATTCAGGATTTAAATCCCAATGAGCTCATCTTTAAATGAGATACTAGAGTACTATCTTCTCTAAAGTCCTTTATAATCTAAAATTTTATACTTGTATAAATTCCCTTTCTTCTCTGTGCTCTCTCTCTTATACACACACAAATTGTCCCTCCTACCCTCAGGTTGTGGTATATGAGTAGTAGGAAAATATCACTAATCAACCATTTCTCTAGAATTTATCACATGAATATCCCCAATTCCAGAGCCTATCACTCTGGGGACACACTGGACCAAATGGTAGTCTAATGAACAAATGCAGTATGAATGTACATGGAAGAGACAAAAAAGTACTCGTGTATGTCATTATATAAAGTTTGCTTTTTATCAACATAGATTACTCACCATCTGGTTTAAATGGAATTTTATTCTTATAAAAACGAAGATTGCTCAAGTCATTTTGATAGCGGATATCTTTGAAGTTCTGCTAAAGAAAAAAATAAATAAATCTCTAATATACACAAATATTTACTTGAAAAAAAGTCAGGTTTTTCCCTGGGCACCATAAAATTAGTAAGACAGAAGGAAAAGGTTTTATAATTAAAAAAAAACAAACAGCATTCTGAACTCTTACTGGGTACTGATGTCGGTATTTATACAAATCTCTCGCAGCATAAAAACTTCTCTTTGGTTTGGCGGTCCCTTCTGTGGAATCGCCAGCCTAGAATAAAAAATGAAACTCTTGTTTACATGCAGAATTTTTCTGAGAATTTCCAGAACAAGCCTAAAATAATGAATATCCATAAGGAAACCTCAAATAATTGTCATCCTGTCAAGATCAATGGAAATATTATAAAGGTCTTTTCAACAATGTTACACTGCAACAGATGCTGGCATTCTATTTCTCTCATTTGCACCAAAAACTTTGGTCTTCAAGTATGTTAGTGAATAATCAACTTTACTGTTACCAAATGCCTTTCGATATCCATCAAAACTAGAACATAAAATGAATTCAAAAGACATTTTACCAGGTGTTAAACATGGGTCCTTTAGAATACCTTAAAGCTGAGCACTGGTGGCTGACATCTGAAATCCTAGCTACCTGGAACCTGAGATCTCTTTCAGTTCAATGCTAGTCTGGGTAGAAAAGACTTATCTCCAATTAGCCAGCAAAGGCTGGAATGGAGGTGGTAGTAGAGTGCCTTAAGTGAATAAAGCTTAGCGAGAGCACAAGCCCTAAGTTCAAGCCAGAATAGCAGCACACACAGACACACAGAATATTTTATGTGATACTAAACACTGTTTAGATGACAAATTAATTTCTATAAAGGTAGGTGTGATCAAAGTTACATTTAGCTGCACTTGGAATTCAAAGAATATTTATGAAGGAAAAAGAGGATTTTAAAACAAATAGCCAGGCCCCAGTGGCTCACGCCAATACTCCTAGCTACTCAGGAGGCTGCCATCTCAGGATATTGGTTCAAAGGCACCCTGGACAGGAATGTCTGTGAGATTCTTAGCTCAAATTAACTACAGACACACCCATTTAACCCCCCCCCCCCCCCCCCGCCCTGGCACAGCCAGAAATGGATCTGTGGCTTAAGTGGTACAGCACTAGACTTGAGCACAAAAACTCAGGAGCAGTACTTAGGCTTTGAGTTCAAGTCCCAGGACCAAAAAAAAACCAAACAACCTAAATAACTTTCTAAAAGAAAGAATACTCATTTATCCATTCAATGATGATATAAAGTGATATAAATCAACAATTTAAAATACATGGAATCAACATCAGATTGACATAATTTAAATGTGTATATAAAATGTGTATATATTCACATATGTATATATATAGTACATGTTTAAATATATGTATGGCTGGGTACTGATGCTCATGCCTGTAATCCTAGCTACTCTGAGGATCACGGTTCAAAGCCAATCTGGGCAGGAAAGTCCGTGAGACTCTTATCTCCAATTAAGCACCAGGAAACTGAAAGTGGGGCTGTGGCTAAAGCTGTAGAGTGCTTGCCTTGAGCTGAAGAGCTCAGCGACAGCACCCAGGCCCAGAGTTCAAGCACCATGACCACCACCACCAACAACAAATGAAGCTGGGTGCCAGTGGCTCACACTTGTAATCCTAGCTACTCAGTAGGTTGAGATCTGAGGATCACGGTTCAAAGCCAGCCTGGGCAGGAAAGTCCGTGAGACTCTTATCTCCAAAAAACCACCAGAAAACTGGAAATGGCGCTGTGGCTCAAGTGGTAGAGTGCTCGCCTTGAGCTGAAGCACTCAAGGACAGCTCTCAGGCCCTGAGTTCAAGCCCCACAATGACAAAAAACAAAACAACAAATATATTTGTATATGTACATTGATATGTGTGTACATATATGTATTCATATACACACATAAAGCAATAGAAAGTTTTCACATGGAATCAACATCAGATTGACATAATTTAAATGTGATCGTTTACTAGCACTGTTTATATCCTAAGCCAAATTCCCACCACCATGATGTCATTTTTTTGGATACAAAGTCAATATAACTAATAACTGTAGTCTTATCATGCATTATAAAGTGTCTTGTGTCCAGTGCCAAGCAGGACAATGAGACTGGTGAGCATGCTAAGACAACACTATTTAGACTGTGTTATTCATTAAGATATTTGCCCTGAATCTTGTATCATCTTCTACCCTTTATCTGTGTTGACAGACTGGCATCTTTGAAGCAATTTTTACACATTTTGGCAGTGGTATGATTCTCACTCTTACTCCAAGTACAGAGATATTACTTTAGCACCAAATCCTCCAATGCTTAACATTAGTTACTCCGTCATGTTACATAAGCAAGCAAACACTTCAGTTCTGGCCCTTGCCACGCGTTTCAAAATAGCTCTGCCTAGCAAGTCTCTGAATCTATTTAGTGTGAGCTACAACTATATGAATCATCGACCTCCATTTATGTAGAAATGCACTTTCCCATTTACAAAGCACTTACATGTATACTGTTTCACTTGATTCATACAACACATTTATTATTCGTGTTTCCATCTCAGAAACAAGGTAACAGAAGCTTAGAGAAGCTGAACAAGATTGAGAGCCTAATGCCAGCACAATAATTAGCCAGCTTCTGAGCCCAACTAGTTCAGTATGAATCCATTTTAGTCCTGGTAACAGTGACAGATATATAGAAACCTTGGTTTCCATAGGTCAGGATCAATAGTCCAAAACAGATTTAAGACATTAAAATGAATCTAAATTCTGCTAGTTAGTGTTTGTGAGGCCTTATGCAGTACCTGAATTTTGGTTTTCTTGCTGTGAAATGGAGATGTGGACTTCCACCTTTCCCTGTTTCCAGGGAATAACTGTATGTTCTAACCTCCAAACTTAGCAACCTACTACCACCTATCCTTGCTACTTCAACTTATCATTATTATTTTCTTTTAACTCTATCTTGATCTCCTTCATCTGTTCAGGAAAGCATTTTGTTGCTTAAAATACCATTCTTGTTCTATGAGTCACCAGAATTTCCATTTACTGAGCCTTAGCAAACAAATACATAGTGGTAAATTCAGTCTTAAAGTAAGTATATATCTGCCTTGGCCCAAAGTCCACCCCAGTTTTAAATCTGTATCTCTGCTCTTTGTTATAGTAAACTATCACCAAGGAATTGCTCATTCTTCCTCTCTCCCCTTTTCCCATGATCCATCAAAGTAAGGTTCTGGTCAAAGCATTCCAGGCTCATAGGAGGATGAGCAACAAATCTCCATCTCAACAATCACATCTCAATGTTCCTCTCAGGTAACCTCCCAAAAATAAAGGGCCACTTAGGGCCTCTTTGCTGAGACATGGTTACAGTTTGGCTTTCAGAATACCACACTCTTCTGGTTTGCTTCTTGACTCATTGGTGGTTAAGTCTCTATTTCTGGCTCCTCCTCTTCACACCATCTGAACAGAGGAGTGACCAGTACTTAATTCCCATTCATGACCTCTCATGACCGCTTATCTTCCCTGGACATTAAATAAAATGGATCTTAAAGCTGACAATTCCAGTCTTGGATTACACCTCTATTTATAGACATCATCAACTACTCAACAATCCTACTTGGATGGCAAACAGGATTTAATCTCTAAAGCTGCTCCCTACACATCCTCAAGTCAATAAACGGTATCATCACTGGCCTGTTATTCAATGGGATGAGGATCACAGAAGATCGGAAACACACTTTAAATGCAGCTCCAGTAATACTTGCAAATGGATTCTAAGGAGTTCAGAACCAATGAGAATAATAGTGAAAACATAGAATCAGCCGGGCTCCTGCTGCTCATACCTGTAAATTCTAGATATACCAGAGGCTGAGGTCTAAGGATCGTAACTCAAAGCCAACCTGGGCAGAAAAATGAGACTTATCTGCAATTTACCAACAAATAGCCAGAAGCAAAGTTATGGCTCAAGCTACAGAGCACTAGCCAAAGCAAAAAAGATAAGGGACAGTGCCCAGGGCCTGAATTCAAGCCCAAGTACACTTACCTGAGTAAGTGTGTGCATGCATGTGCAGACACACACACACATACAATAAAATCAAAAAGTATATCTGTTTAGAAGTTATATGGTGATACTAACATAAATAGCCATTAAAGAGGAGTGGGAGATAGACACTGTTTACTAAGGTTGTAATTAACTGAAACTGTAATGATAAATGAATAAATGAAACATGAATTGAAACATGTTTGTTGTATGCTGGTGCTTTCTGAGATCACAAACTTGCTTCAAAGATTAGTGAATTAGAAGAACGTAAGGGAAAACACTGAAGATAGCATGTAATACTTTTTTATGGTGAATTTAGCAGTACAACAGTGAGACCATAGCAAAGCAGAGGACAAGAGGCCATAGGAGTTTTCAAGACTCCAACAGGCCCCAGGCTGTGACTTTGGTGACAGACATACTTGATTTGTGAATGGACTTTAGGATCAATAGGATTTCATTAGATTCATTTCTTTCCCTTTAGGACCTGAGCAAGTTTCTTTCTCCAAAGCCTTGGCTTTCTCTAAAATGGAGATTAAAAACAAAAAAAACCTTCACCCTAAACTGCAGTTCATTTTAACAGCATGCTTAGCCAGGGCCTGTAGTGAGACTTTATGGTTCCTGAGCAGAGGGATTATCTCAGCATGCGCTGGAATATGTGGGGGGTTTCCCTAAAACCCGAGGCCACACTGTACGTCGCTCTTCCCCAACTCGAGCCCCCATAACTGATAGAGATGGCCTTATGCAAATGCCCAAATGGGAAATCCTGGGCAGTCTTCAGGGCAGGGCTAGATCGGTCTTCCTTTTTTAAAGTTTCTGGTTATTTTTCAGTCCCTCCGAGAGGCAGGGTGGCCATCTATTTCTGCTAACCTCCCTTCCAAACTGTGTGGGTCAGATGTTTGAATCAACAAGTCTTCCGGATGAAAAGAGACTTTTGAAGAACGAGCTGGCTGGAAGGCCTCACTTGGGTGGGGGTGGGGCTCGTGGCTTGGTAACTTTGGACGGGGCCCGTCTCCCACACTTTTCACGGATGGAGGCTCGCCCTGGGAGAGACCGCGAGCTGCTCGGCAACCGCAGGGCGGGCTTATTCCGAATAGACAGATTTTTGGTTAAACTGCGAACCCCACTCAGGCGAGTTCTTGCAATGCCCTATTTTTAGACCGCTTCCTCCCACCCTTCTTTGCACCCGCCAGCTGCGCTGCAGAGGCAACGCAAACACCTATTCGCGTGGGATTCGGCCTCGAGGGACTTCGTTCGGCGTTCGCCGCCAGGCCCCAGGCCGGCCCCCGCCGGCCCCCGCGGGGTCGGCCCCGCACCCGTCCGGCACCCCGCCCTCCGCACAGCCCCGACCCGCCCGAGGCCCCCGCGGGGTCGCGTACCTGCTCGGCGCCCGCCGGCTCGGCGTCCTGGGCGCGCGCGGGGCTGGCGCGGGGCCGCCCGCCGGCTCGCTCCGGAGACTGTGCGGGCGGCTCCGGCTCGGGCTCCGGGCCCTCGTCGCCGCCTCCACCCGGCCCCGGCTCTTCGGGCTCGGACTCCGGCTCCGAGTCCGTCTGCCAGGTGGAGTCACAGTCCTCCACGGTGGTGGGCTCGCGGAAGCTGACCCCGCCGAGCAGGTTGCCCATTGAAGAGGCTGCGGGGCGCGGGCTGCGGGGCTGCAGCAGGCGCTAGGGCCCGGGCATGGCCGTGCGGCCGGGGCGCAAGGCGACGCCTCCCGCGCCCGCCCGCCCGCCGGGTTGGGGCTCACTCAGCGCCGGGCGCCTCCGCCGGGCACTCTGGCGGGGAGGAGCCCGCCGCCCCGGGACCGCCGCCGCACGCGCGCCCACCCGCCCATCAGGCTCCGTCCCCCCTCCCCGCGCCGAGCCAGGCCCGCCCAAGTCTCCGGGGAGCGCGCCCCGCCCCGCCCCCAGGACGGGCGCCCGCACCCCAGGCACCCCGGGACGCGCCTGGCTGGCAGTGGCCCCGGGCAGACCGGCCTTCGCCTCCACGGGGCCTCTGGGGTCTCCTGGAGACGGTCGGGGTTGGCTACTACCCCGCGCCCCCCTTCGCCCAGGCTCCTCCCAACGATCCCGCCCAGTTCCGAGAGTCCGGGACCATGGTGGGAGGAGCAGCAGGCGGGTCCTGGCCGACACCTTGGGCCCCTCTCCAAGAGGAAGATAAATTAGCTACAGCTACCGAGAGCAGAAGGCAAAAGCTAATGGTGACAGGGCACCATATGAACAGGAAGTCTAAGTCACTACCCCTGGCCTGGGAGCAGCAACCACCATAGAACCCGTGGTCTAGATAAAAATCGAAGCTGTCTCTCACCATCTCTAAAGAGCAAAAGGTTTCTTAAAGCAGAAGAAGCAATATCAGCTAAACCAGGGCATTGATCCTGAATAGTTTACAAGCACTCAACTCCAAATTTGGGTTCTGTGTTTAAAAAGTAAAAATATCAGAAGCCTAGGAGCAGATAATTTGGTTCGAGCAGGTGCTAGTGACTCAAGCCTGTAATCCTAGCTACTCAGGAAGCTGAGATCTGAGCCAGCCAGGCCTGGGGCTTGAACTTGAGGCCTGGGCCCTGTCTTGGAGCTCACTTGCTCAAGGCTAGCACTCCACCACTTTGAACCACAGCGCCACTTCCTGCTCCGACTGGATTCGAACCGCAATACTAAAATCTCAGCCTCCTGAGTAGCCAGGATTACAGGCATGAGCCTGTACTCTGAAATTGTTTTTGTCAGACCCAGACAAAATAGTAGCCAGAGAGTAATGAGTGGGCCTTTAGGGGATATTTTCTCACAAACTTTATAAAAGCTCATAACATTTCTCTTTTTTTTTGTTTTGTTTTTAATATTTTATTTGTGAACATACTGTACAGAGGGGTTACAATTACATGGGCAGGATAATGCGTACATTTCTTACCAAGTATTGCAGCCTCCTCCTTTGTTTACCCTTCACATCCCTTCCCAGCCTCCCCCCTCCCCCCCAGTGCCAATCCTTCCCCCCCTCCCCCCCACTAACGTTGTAAAGCTCATTTTGGACATGACAACTTGTACTTCTCATTGTTGCAACAGGTCCACCTGTATCCTTTTCTTTTTTGGCTTTTTTTTTAAAATTTTATTTTATTTTATTTGAGAACATACTGTGTTTCTAACGCATTTATAAGATTATTTCTTTGTTGCTTTGTATGTCCCTCCCCTACAGTGTAACCCCCGCTTTCACTATATTTGATGTCATAACATTTCTTTTTGTTCTACAGGACCCCGGGGCTTTGCACCGTTTTCTCACTATGCACAGATTTCTAGAACACCATTTATCTTTAACAATAAGACTGCAACAGTCAAAATGGAATGCATGTAACAGAACACTTTCCCAGGAACACTACCTCCACGCGTGAGCTCACCTCTGGTGCTTTCCTCCCATCTCCAAAACCAATGAATTCTGGATCAAACTACCTAATTAAGTTTCTCCCATTTTGCTTTTACAACTTTCCCTTTCCTCAACATTCCTGAATATGCCCATTGTTTACGCTGGTATGCCTATTCCCAATGCAATTCTTTGAAAGAGTATTGCTTCGATTAACAGTGTCTGAATAAAGAAAGCATGGAACTGTTGCAAAATGCATGAATCTAATGAAAGCTTAGGCTGTGATCATCATCTTTCATTGGCAGAGGAGCAGACCACACTGCAAAAATACTTTCAGGCTTGTGATGTAGAAAGTCTAGGGATAGTTGCTGCGCTCCAGGGGCTCTGCTATTTGGTAGCCATGCATTCTTTGTTCTCTTTCCATCAAAATGTGAGTCCAAGTTGGGCACTGGTGGTTCATGCTGGTAATCCTAGCTACTCAGGACATTGAGATCTGAGAACCACAGTTCAAGACTAACCTGGGCGGAAAAGTCTATGAGACTTAGTCTCCAATTAACCAGCAAAAGCCAGAAGTGGAGATGTGGCACAAGTGGTATAGGACCAGCTTTAAAGGAAAAAAAGCCAAATCCAAGTGTGAGGTCCTGAGTTCAAGTTCCAGTACTGATACACATTTAAAATAAAAGAGGTAGAGAGTCTAGAGTTTAATCCTCCATGCTTGAATGGCAGCTATTTTTACAAGATAGTTCCAATGTTAACATGGAAGTCGTATTTTAGGATTTCCAAAATTAAGACATAAGGAAGCTTCCATTTCTTTTAGTATCCCTGAGCTGACATGTATGAAGTTCAAAGACCTTGAAACTGCCATACTGGAAAGGGTACTGGGTATGGACTCTGGTCACCAGCCCAGCTGAGCCTTGCCTTCCTTCTGGTATCCTCTGATGGATTTTAGTGCCTTTTATGGATTGCTCCAGCTAACCCATTTACCAGTTAAGTCAATCTGACCTCCACTGACTCAACACCGAACAAATGAGCCACCCAGCAAAGCCCTACTCAAACTCCTGACCAAAACATAGTGAAGTGTAACAATGACTCTTGTCAATTTTACAGTAGTAATTGTACAGCCCTATATTATACCTTTTGGCAAATGGATCAGTTCACCATTATATTACATGCCATTTTATATATTTTTTATTTTTATTTTTTTGGGTCTGGTTGTGGGTCTGAACTCTGGGCCTGGACGCTGGCCCTCAGCTCTTCAGCTCAAGGCTAGTGCTCTACCACTTGAGCCACAATACCACTTCGGCTTTTTTTTTCTGCTTATGTGGTGCTGAGGAATCGAACCCAGGACCTCGTGCATGCAAGGCAAGCGCTCTACCACTGAGCCACCTTCCCAGCCCCTATATAATATATTTTTAAAGAACATAATTTTATATAAAATATTACAACTTTATATAATATAAATCTTATAAATGCAACATAAACTTTATAGTTATACTATATAAAGCTATAATATAAACATTATGTTATATCATGTTATAATATTTATGGTAGATTGAGAGCAATAAGCTTGCCTGTACAGTGTTCAATTCTTTTTTTTTGGGGGGGGGTAGAGTGCTGGTAGTGAGGCTAGAAACTCGGGGCTTGGTACTCTTACTTTCCTTTTTTATCAAGGCTGGTGTACTACCCCTGGAGCCACACTTCTACTTCTGACTTTGAGCTAGCTAATTGGAGATAACAGACTCAGCTGGCTTCCAACCATGGTCCTCAGATCTCAGCCTCCTGAGTAGCACACATATACAATGCAAAGCTCTGGTGGCTCACACTTATAATCTGAGCTGCTATCTGTGAATCTCTCTTCAAAGCCAACCTGGACAGAAAATTCCATTGAGACTCTTATCTCCAATAAAGCAGCAAAAAGCCAGAAGCAGTGGTGTGGTTCAAGTGGTAAAGTGTCAGCCTTGAGCACAAAAGGAAAGCATGGGCTTGAGGCCCTGAGTTCAAGCCCCAGTATCAGATATACACACAAAAACTAATTTGCTAATTGATTTCTAAGAATTAGTTCACAAGTCAAAGGTCAAGCTTAGATTCATAGCCAATACTGTATATTTTCACAGCTTAAAAATCTTTGTATCAATCATACTAAACTCATTACTAAAGTAATGATAAGAGGTTCTTAGAATTAACACATTAAATTTGCTCATACTATCAGTAGAAGCTGAAATTAATATAAGAAGTTGGTAATAAATTATTATTTTCATAACTAAACAAATAAATTGAACCTGTAAAGCCATACTTAAAAAGTATTAACTTTTGTTCAAAACACAATGTTTGCAGTTTTCATTGTACAATTCAGCAGCATTTAGAAATTTTAAATGTAAAAAACAGTATAAACATTATGAAACAATAATATATGAAATCAAGAAGGAAACACAAAAACAAGTTTGGTTTATTACCTGCAATGTTACAGCTTATTTTTCATGAATGCAAGCAAACATATATCCCATGATTTGTTTTTTCTTTTTCTTTTCTTTCTTTCTTTTTTTTTTTTGGTCCTGTCGTGGGGCTTGAACTCTGGGCCTGAGAGCTGTCCCTCAGCTCCTCAGCTCAAGGATAGTGCTCTACCACTTGAGCCACAACGCCACTTCCAGCTTTGTTCTTTTTGCTTATGTGGTGCTGAGGAATCAAACCCAGGGCCTCAGGCATGCAAGGCAAGGGCTCTACCACTGAGCAAACTTCCCAGCCCCCATGATTTGTTTTTTCAAATCATTAGCATTCACTCTCCCTCCCTCCCTCCCTCCCTCCCTCCCTCCCTCCCTTTCTTCCTTCCTTCCTTCTTTCCTTCCTTCTTCCTTTCTTCCTTCCTTTCTTCTTTCTTTCTTTCTTCCTTCCTTTCTTTCTTTCTTCCTTCCTTCCTTCCTTCCTTCCTTCCTTCCTTCCTTCCTTCCTTCCTTCCTTCCTTCCTTCCTTCCTTTCTTTCTTTCTTCCTTTCTTTCTTTCTTCCTTTCTTAGGGCTTCATGCTCTCATTCAGCTTGTTTGCCCTGCTAGTATACTCTTCTGTTTTAGCCACATCTCTAGCCAGAATTTTGCTGTTCATTATGAAGATGGAGTCTCTCAGATTTTACTGTCCAGGCTGGCTTCAAACCTTGATCCATGAGATCTCATCCTAGAGTATCTAGGATACAGATATAAACCATCAGCACTTGGCATTAATATTATATAATTTTTGGTCCTGGTCCTTGAAAGCACTATGATAACCAAGTAAGAAATTGATTCATAAAACACTACATCCCAGGAGCTTGTGACTCTCTCTTCCACCCTTCTCCACATTTTTACCCTTCTTCTTACCATATGGAAAGACCCTAAAGGAGCAGGTTTCCCCCAGGCAACTCAGAGTACAGACGCTGCTATAAGAACAAAACAAAATCAGTGCTCAGCTCTGTTGCCATGAGCCTTGGGACACAGCTTGGAGAGTGAGGGAAACCAAAAGGCAGGAATCTGGCACATTATCTATCCTAGGACTCATTTGCAGCTTCAAACCAAAAGGAACAAGGTAATGCCTTGCCCAAAAGGAGAGTCCAGATTGCTCAAGCCTAAACCAATCCCAGACTCTAGCCTAGCCATCAGTCACTCTGTCTGGACAAGAAGTACACGTCATCCATATGGTCACTGCTCCTAAGAAAGAGCTTCCTATTGTACTCATTGTTTCTTCCAGGCGTTACAGTATGCATTTACCTTTAGGTGAGTGAACACATAGCTTCGTCTCCATTTGTAACTTTTTTTCTCACCTACTATTGTACCCAGCTTCTAGGCTAGCCCAATGATCCTCCCTTCCTGACATGTGAGCCCTCCTACATTAACTGAAGCCATTAAAGAACTGGCTATAGGTGTGATGGCCAGTGATTTCTTTAAAAGAAAGTATACAGTATTATTATTATTATTTTAAATAGTTGTACAAAGGAGGTGCCATCCAACAAAGCAGTTTATGAATACAATGCATCCTGATTAGTGTCTCCCCATTTGATCATTCTCCCACATTCCTCCCAACCTCACCTCTTCCCTCAATTTTCATAATTTTGTAGGAATTGCATTGAATTTTATGATGGTATTCTCCCCCCTTCCTCTCTCCATTTATCTACCCTTCTCTCCTTGGCCCTATCTCCTGAGTACAAATTTTCTTGTGTCATTTAGGTGGACTATGAGTTAGCCTTTCTAATGAATTACACTGAGTTCTCCCCTGAATCTACCATATTTCAGCTAATATGCTTCTGTATACTTATATATCACCCAAAGTGTTTAATTATATATTTATAAATTAATTCTAGGTTCCACATATGAGAGAAAATATGCAAGTGATTTCATAGGCATAGTAGCTTCCACCTTTGGTGTCTTTCCCTGAGGGCTACCATTTGCCATGTTGTGAGGATGCTCAATCATTCTCATGGAGATGCCCATGAGAGAGGGCTCCCAACCAAAGCAGCACCAACTTGCCAGCCTAGACACAGGATTAAGCTAGTTTTTAAATGTACCATCCAGTCCCAAGGGCATGCTCTGTTGTGTGCATGGGAGGATGCTTGTACCCTCTACTCTAGAACATAGTCTGTTGGAGTCACTACACCTTAGACTCTACTTTTTCTGAGGATTCAAATGATTAAACTACTTGAATGACTTATCCAGGCAAGAATACCCATTCTATGATAACTCATACTTTGTGGGCTCCAGTAGAAAGGATGCCAGCAGGTAAGCAGTAGTTTTGTCTGTTCCCTTTGCTTGTGGATTACAGGGAATTGCTACCTGACAAGGAGAAGGAGGGTTACGGGGGGAGGAGGGAGGAAGGATTGGTATTGTCTATATATATCACTTGATCAAAGTATTTCAAATTTTAATGACTGGAAAGCTAACTATGAATCCTTCATGTATGAGTACAAGCTGCCTTGGAAGTCTTAGAGCCAGTCTTTCTCTTCATAGTAACTTTAATTTCTATATGAATCCACTTAACACTGAATCAAAACTTGGTTCTAGAGGAAAACTCTTTTACTTAGGTCTTACTACTACTACTTACTTACTACCTTACTTACTTACTACTGCTACTACTCTTTTACTTAGGTCTTACTACTACCACTTAACACTGAATCAAAACTTGGTTCTAGAGGAAAACTCTTTTACTTAGGTCTTACTACTACCTAATGATAGCTCAAGTATTACCACCACTAAAAATTAGCAAATTCCAATGGCACTGATAACTTTTTTCCTCAGAATCTTTTATAATAGGTGATGTAGGCATAGCTTAAATGCTTTCTAATGAATAATAAGATGAGTGAAAAAACAAACTAGCCTAGAGATGGTGTTCATAAAAACTGATGTCCTTTGCTTCCATCAAATTTTGTTAGTGAATAATGTTAGTACAAAAACAAACTCACCAATCTCTTATCATTGGTAGTCTTTAATGGTTATAGACTTCAACAACCTCATATTTACCCATTCACTTTTTATTTTTTTATGGTAAGAAAACTTGACAGAGTAAACAAGCAAGGAAACAGACAGACAAAAAGCAGACAAACAGAAGGGCAGAGGCACACTCTAGCAGAGTGTGGGTGCTCTCTCATAGGACACAAAGACACATACAAAGACACATACACAGACACCCAGAGAGACACCCCCATTGACTTTTTTTTTTTTGGGGTCTGGTCGTGGGGCCTGAACTCTGGACGCTGTCCCTCAGCTCTTCAGCTCAAGGCTAGCACTCTACCACTTGAGCCACAGCACCACTTCCAGCTTTTTTCTTTTTGCTTATGTGGTGCTGAGGAATCGAACCCAGGGCCTTGACAAGGCAAGCGCTCTACCACTGAGCCACCTTCCCAGCCCCACCCCATTGACTTTTTAATGGTATCTTATCTCTCTTTTTTTTTAGATGATAGAAAAGTTTATTTATTTATTTATTTTGTTGTGAAAATACTGTACAGAGGGGTTACAATTACATGAGCAAGATAATGAGTACATTTCTTATCAAGCATTGTAGCCTCCTCCTTTGTTTCCCCTTCCCATCCTGGTATCTTATCTCTATAGCCATGAAAACATAAAAAGGAAGTGATTTTCAGTTTCAAAAGTGCAACAGAATTTCCAAATTCTTAAGGGGTGTGAAATGGTGCCTGTGCTATAGTTATTGATCATTAAAGAATCCTTTGAGGTTACAGGCATAGCTGAGTCTGAGCCCAGGTATAGAAACCACACCTGTCAAGTAAAAGAAGATAAATGTATTACATTTATTTAAAAATAAATATTAGGCTGTTCTTTCCATTTTTCAGAAGTAATTGCATCAATCATTGGTTATGAGCTGCATATAGCAATCCATTTGAATGAAAGCTTTCTCTTTACTTTTTCTTTTATATTTTCTAAAATAGAAGAAAAAACTCTCAGAGTGTAATAGATTTTTGGATCTGTACTTGAGAACTGTGGAAATTTAAATAGCATCATTCCTAAGAAAAGTGCTACTCAAGCACTTTTTTCTTTCTTTCCAAGAAAGCCCTTTCCATGTTCTATTTAAGTAAGTAAAGATGTTATCCCCAATCAATCTGCATAGACCAATCAATCTGCAATGTCTAAACACAAAGGAAGTTTACAATGAATGCTAATTGGTGGTGTTGGAGATTATTATAATAAATATTTTAAGGCAAGAAGCAAAATACTGATGCATGAATAACAAAGATAGAACTAAAAGCAAAATAGTGAGGGACAGAAGCAATTTTATAAGGCTGCACACTGTAGGACTCCACTGAATTCACTTTCTGGAAAAAGGAAAATTGTAAGAAGGAAGAACAGATTTACAGATTCACAGTTACAGAGGTCCGAAGGGATAGTAACTAAACAGAATACTAAGAATTTTTGTGGTG
Organism: Dipodomys spectabilis; assembly: GCF_019054845.1. Taxonomy (NCBI): domain Eukaryota; kingdom Metazoa; phylum Chordata; class Mammalia; order Rodentia; family Heteromyidae; genus Dipodomys; species Dipodomys spectabilis. Next base: position 8,777,973 of record NW_024870779.1, read on the forward strand.
ATGAAATAATTATATATTCTCTTGTGTTGGTAGTTACACTATAAGTGTGTTTAAGCACATAGAATTCTATATTTTAAAAGACATTTTTGTACCCTGATAAGTCTTTCTATGTTGTTCAGGCACTCTTCAAACTTTTATTCCCCTGCCTCAGCCTTCTGAGTGGGAGGCATGACCATCAAACATAGTTCAACAAATTTTAATAGAGACTAAAATAATAGAATCATTTTCTCTAAAGTGAAGAAAGTGATAAGAATGATAATTTTCCCCTTTCTTATTAAATATAGTACTGGAATTCTGAGCCAGACCAATTGGCAAGAGAAAGAAATATAAAGGATTGAAGTGTGGAAGAAGTCAAATTATCTGTTTGTAGATTATAAAATCACATACTTAAAAGACCCTGAAGACTTTAAGGCCCTCCCCACACCCAAAAACTTCAATGTGTCAGCATATCAAATTTGATAATACTTTTATATTAATTTTTAAAACAGTTGTTTTCTTATATGCCAACATTGAACTGGCTGAAAAATAACAATTCCACTCACAATAGCATCAAAAATGTGAATACCCACAAGCAATCTTAACTAAAAATGTGAAAAAAAACCTCTAAAATGAAAACTATAAATCTTTGAAAAAAGAAATTAAAGAAGACAACAGAAAATGGAAAGATGTCCCATGTCCATGGATTAATTAATGTCAGAATTAATATCAAGAAAATAGTATACTATCAAAAGCAATCTATAGATTCAACAAATTCCCATCAAAATCTCAATTTCATTTTCCATACAAATGGAAAAATGTAGTTCTAAAAACTATTTGAAAACATAAAAGACCTTGAATAGCAAAAGAAATCCTAAGTAAGATGAGCAACATACTAAAAATCATAGTTATAACAATATCACAGTATTACATAAAAACAGACATAAAGACAAATGGAACAAAATATATAACCAAGAAATAAGTCCCCTCCACTGTAGCTGTCTGACTTGTAACAAAGGGGTCAATACACATATAAGAGTAAATATAGCTTTTTCAGCATGTGGTGATAGCAAAACTGGCTTTACCTGCAGAAGATTAAAACTAAATACCTTATCTCTTATCCCAAGCAAAAAAATTCAAAAATATATTAATTATCACAAGACTCGAAACTTTGACACAAGAAAACATAGGAAAACTACTTAAAGATATAGACATAAGGCAATTATTTTCTAAACAGGACCCAAATTCCTCAGGAAATAAAAACAAAGGTTAAAAAATGGGATTACATAAAATTATAAAATTTTAGCTCAATTGTTTTCTTATTTCAAAAAAAATAATTACCAGAACAAAGAGATAATCCACAGAATGGAAAATTTTTTTTACCAGGATAAAGGATTAGTATGAAAAAAATACATAAAAAGCTCAAAAAAGCTACACACCAAAAGAACAAATAGTCCAATTCATGCAAATGAACTGAACATATAATTCTCAGAACAAGTAAGTAGATAAAAAATGTATGAAGGAATGTTCATCATCCTAAGCTATTAAGGAAGTATAAATAGAAACTGCATTGAGATTCCATTTCACCTAAGTCTGAATAGCATTTGTCAAGAAAACAAACAACAAATGTTGGTACAGATGTAAGGTAACATAAGGAACCATCACACACTCTTGGTTGGTATGTAAACTAGTAAAACTAGTATGGGAATCAGTATGGAGGTTCTGCAAAAAACTAGAATTACAACTACACTATGACTGTACTATACTATTTGGACATATATTAGGAGTATAAATCAACCTACAAGAAAGCTATCTGCGTACTCATGTTTATCACAATACTATTCACAATAATCAAGCTGTGGAATCAGCACAGGTGGTCAATGGGTAGATTTTAAAATGTGGCATATTTGGCCATAAAGTATAAGAAAAGTGTGTTATTTGCAGGAAAATGCATGCAACTGAAGGGGTCATGTTGAGTGCAGTAATCCAAGCTCAAAAAGACAGTATCATGTTTTCACTCATATGTTGAATCTAGACTTGGCAATGATGAAACATGAGTGTTTAGTGAAGGGGAGAATCAGAAGTAAGGGGAAGAGGTAAAAGGTACTAGAGTATATACTGTACCCTCTTCATTGTTTTCATATGCAACTTCTTCTGTATTCATCAGCAAAACAAAACAGAGGAAGACTAAGGTTATATAACAGAAAGGGTGATTTGCTCAAAGTACACTGTACCATCTATAGAATTATTACAATAAACACTATATATTATAAATGTATGCTAATAAATTATGAAAAAATATAAACAATTATAGAATCATACATATTGTTATCTAGATTGCTTGGAAAGTCTTACTATTAAAAGTAACTATGAGGGTAATGTACAATGTATTTAATAAAAATTATTGAGTGTGGTAGTATCCTTTTTTATTGTGAAAATACTGTACACAGAGGTTACAATTACATGGGCAAGATAATGAGTACATTTCTTATCAAGCATTGTAGCTTCCTCCTTTGCTTCCCCTTCCCATCCCATGCTCCTCCTGCCCTACCAACCCTTCTCCTGCTCTCCTACCAAAGTTGTAAAGTTCGTTTTCAACATGACGAATTGTACATCTCATTGTTGCAATGGGTCCACCTGTATCCCTATTTAAACGATTTGTTTTTTCCCCTCCCCTCCACAAATTATACCAAAACCAAATACAGTGAAAGCAGGGGTTATACCGTGGGGGAGGGACATACAAACCAACAAAGAAATAATCTTATAAATGTGTTAGAAACAAATGCATGAAAGAAAAAAAACATTTGAATACATATCTTAGGGTTTATTTCCCTAACATCAATTTATCTGAACTTTTCTGCTTGACTCAGACATATACTAGTTATTGCAAATAAGGGAAACCATGGGACCTATGTTTCTTTGGGCCTGGCTTACTTCACTTAATATAATTTTTTCAAAGTCTTTTCCATTTCCTAACAAATGGAGCAATGTCATTCTTTCTGATGGAAACATAGAATTCCATTGTGTATATATACACCACATTTTCTTGATCCATTCATCTACTGAGGGGCATCTGGGTTGGTTTCCTATCTTAGCTATGGTAAATAATGCTGCAATAAACATAGTCGTACTGGTAGCTTTAGTATGGTCTTGTTTGTAAACATTTGGGTAAATGCCCAAAAGTGGGATTGCTGGGTCATAGGGGAGCTATATGTGGAGTCTTTTAAGGAACCTCCATACTACTTTCCAAAGTGGTTGAATAAGTTTACACACTCACCAACAATGCAATAAGGTTTGATTCTGTTCACATCCCCTCCAGCATCTGTTGTTATTAGAGTTCTTGATTATAGCCATTCTAACTGGAGTGAGGTGGTATCTCAGTGTTGTTTTGATTTGCATTTCTTTTATGGCTAGGGATGTTGAGCATTTCTTCATGTGTCTATTGTCCATCCTTCTTTCCTCTTCAGAGAAGTTTCTCTTTAAGTCTTTAGCCCACTTATTTATTGGGCAGTTGTTTCCTTGAAGATTTGTTGTTAGGGGATTTAATTTTTGGAGTTCCAGGTATATTTTAGATATGAGACCCTTGTCTGTTGTATGGCTAATGAAGATCTTCTCCCAATCCATGGGCTTTCTATTGATCTTGCTAACTATGTCCTTTGCCATGCAGAAGCTCTGCAATTTCATGCAATCCCATTTGTCCAATCTTTCTTTGATTTGTTGTGTTTCTGGGTCTCTATTAAGAAAATTTCGGCCTGTGCCAAGGAGACCTAAGGTTTCTCCTATTCCATCCTGTAATATTTTCCGAGTGTCTGCTTTGACTCCGAGGTCTTTGATCCATTTGTAGTTGATTCTGGTGCAGGGTGATATATAAGGATCTAGCTTTAGTTTGCTACAAGTAGTTAACGAATTTGGCCAGCACCATTTACTGAAGAGGCTGTCTTTCTTCCATTCTATTTTTTTAGCTCCCTTATCAAAGATTAGATGGCTATAGGTCTGTAGGTTCGTTTCTGGGTTTTCAATTCTATTCTATTGGTCCTGAGGTCTGTTCTTGTGCCAGTACCAAGCTGTTTTGATTACTATGGCTTTGTAGTAGAGTTTGAAATTTGGTATTTATATTCCTCCAGCAGCGTTCTTTCTGTTGAAGAACGTTTTTGCTATTCAGGGTCTTTTATTGTTCCATATGAATTTTTGGATTGCCTCTTCTATTTCCTCGAAGAATGAGGTTGGAATATTGATAGGTATCTCATTGAATTTGTAGATAGCCTTGGGAAGTGTTGCCATTTTCACGATGTTGATCTTTCCAATCCAGGAGCATGGGAAGTTTTGCCACTCTCTAAGTTCTGTTTTGATTTCCTTTTTCAAGTTTTTAAAGTTTCCCTCATAGAGGTCCTTTACTTCTTTGGTTAAGTTAATTCCTGGGTATTTTATTTTTTGTGGGGCTATTACAAATGGAATTGTTTACCTAATTTCAGCCACACTTTTCTCATTGTTGGCATACAGAAACACCATTGATTTTTAAGGGTTAATTTTATATCCTGCTACTTTGCCAAAGTTTTGAATCAGCTTGAGTAATTTGGGAGTGAAGTCTATGGGATTCTTTAAATACAAGATCATGTCATCTGCAAAGAGGGAGAGTTTTACTTTTTCTTTCCCTACTTGGATCCTCTTTATGTTTGCATCTTGTCTTATTGCTGTAGCTAGGCATTCTAATACTAGATTAAAGAGAAGTGGAGAGAGTGGACATCCTTGTCTCATTCCTGAGTTAAGATGAAGAGGCTTTACTTTTCCACCAGTAAGTATAATGCTGGCTGTATGATTGTTATATACAGCCTTTATTGTATCGAGGAATGTTCCATGGATTCCTAATTTTTCCAGAACCTTCATCATAAAGGGGTGTTGATTCTTGTCAAATGCTTTCCCTGCATCAATTGAGATAACCATGTGGTTCTTATCCTTGCTCCTCTTGATGTGATGATTATATTAATTGATTTGCGTATATTGAACCAGCTTTGAATCCCTGAAATGATCTTATTTGATAGTGGTGTATGATTTTTTGGATGAATTGTTGAAATAGATTGGCCAATATTTGGTTGAGAAGTTTGCATCAATGTTCATCAAAGAAATGGGTCTATAGTTCTCTTTCTTTGATGAGTCCCTTCCTGGTTTTGGGATGAGGGTTATGATGGCTTCATAGAATGAGTTCGGTAGTGAACTTTCTCTTTCAATTTCATTGAAGAGTTGGAGGAGTATAAATGTGAGCTCTGCTTTGAAGGCCTTGTAGTATTCCGCTGTAAAACCATCTGGTCCTGGGCTTTTCTTAGATGGGAGGTCTCTTATTGCTGTTTCCATTTCCATGCTTGATATGGGCTGTTAAGATGGTTTAACTCATCTTGGTTTAGTTTTGGCATGTCAATATTTGCTAGGAAAAGGTCTATTTCTGCCAAGTTCTCAAACTTATTAGCATAAAGTTTTGAGAAGTATTCCCTTATAATGTTCGAATCTTGGTTGTTTCTGTGGTGATGTTTCCGTTCTCTTCTCTGAGTTTATTTATTTGGGTGTGTTCTCTTCTTTTTCCGATAGGATTTGCTAAGGGTCTGCCAATTTTGTTTATTTTTTCCAAGAACCAACTCTTTTGTTTTGTTGATTCTTTCTATGTTTTATTTGGATTCTAATTCATTTATTTCTGATTTAATTTTAATTATTTCTTTGCATCTACTGGGCTGAGGTTTATCTTGCTGCTCTTTTTCAAGGAGGCTCAGATGTCTCATTAAATTTTGGTTTCAGATCTCTCCAATTTGTTGATGTAGGAACTCAGAGCTATAAATTTTCTCCTGAGTACTGCCTTTGTTGTGCCCAGAGGAGCTGGTAATGTGTGTGTTCATTTTTGTTGACTATCATGAACATTTGAATTTCCTTTCTAATCTCTTCCATGACCCACTGGTGATTCAGCAGTATGTTGTTCAGCCTCCATGTGTTACAGGATTTTCTTTGGGGGCTTTTGGTGTTGAGTTCTAATTTTATTCCCTTATGATCTGAGAGAATGCAAGGTACATCTTCAATGTTTCTGAATTTGGATAAGTTTGCTTTGTGGCCTAAACTGTGGTCTATTTTCGAAAATGTTCCATGTGCTGCTGAGAAAAATGTGTATTTTGATGCTGCTGGGTGAAATATTCAGTAGATGTCTGTTAAATCTATTTGATCTATGCAGCTGTTTAGCTCTGCAGTTTCTCTGTTGAGTTTTTGCTGAGTTGATCTATCTAGTGGGAAAAGTGGGGAAAGTGGTATGTTAAAGTCCCCAACAATTAATGTCTTTGGATCTATGTGGGATTTGAGGGAAAGTAGTGTTTCTTGGATAAATTTGAGTGCTCCGTTGTTTGGTGAATAGAGCTTTAGAATTGTAATATCGTCCTGAAAGAGAGATCCCTTAATTAGTATGTAGCGGCCTTCTTTATCTCTTCTCACTAATTTTAATTTGAAGTCTATTTTATCTGATATTAGGATTGCAACTCCTGCCTGTTTATGGAGGCCATTTGCTTGGTAGATTTTTTTCCAACCTTTCACATTTAAAATATGTTTGTTTTTATGGGCAAGGTGTGACTCCTGAAGGCAGCAGATAGAAGGATCTTGCTTTTTAATCCAACTAGAAAGTGTATGTCGCTTAATTGGAGAGTTAAGTCCGTTAATGTTGAGAGATAGGACTGAGAGGTATTTGGGTGTTCCTGCCATTTTATCAACCTTCTTGGGGGCTGTGCCAACTGGGTTCTTCCTACAACTGGGTTCTTGTATTCTCACTTTGGGTGTGGTTTCTTGGCCTTTATTGTGGTCTTGTTGGTTTTCTATGTGTAGGACATCTTTAAGAATCTTTTGTAGAGCTGGTTTGTTTCAGTTTTTCTTTGATATGGAAGGTTTTTATTTGACCGGTTATGACGGAGAGTTTAGCTGGGTACAGTATTCTTGGTTGATAGTTGTTTGTCTTTAGGGCATGGCATACATCATTCCCTGCTCTTCTTGCTTTGATTGTCTCCGCTGAGAAGTCTGAGGTGATTCTAATTGGTTTCCCTTTATTGGGGATTGATCTTTTCTCCCTGACAGCTTTAAGGATCTTTTCCTTGGTCTGAATTGATCCTGTGCAGATTATAATGTGACAGTGGGATGATCTATTCTGGTCTGGTCTATTTGGAGTTCGAAAAGCTTCTTGTATCTGAATAGGCCTATCTTTTTGCATGTTTGGGAAGTTCTCTGCTAGGATCCTGTTAAACAAATTTCCTTGACCATTCACTTCTGTCTCTAGGTGCTCCTCTACACCCATTATCCTCAGATTAGGTCTTCTGGTGGTGTCTTCCAAGTGTTTAATAAATCTATCATATTTCTTGGATTTGTCTTGGATGGTTGTATATTCTTTCTCTATAATATCTAGTCTGTATTCAATCCCTGAAATTCGATCTTCTGCATGGTTTAACCTACTATCAAGACTTTCTACTTTGTTTTTTATTTCTTTTCCTTCTATTTGGTCGGCTTTGATGGCTTCAAATTCTTTGTTGGAGCTTTGTTTTAGATCTTGTATGAACCTCTTTACTTCCTTAATTTGGTGTTCAGTGTTTATTCTCAAATCACTTAGTTGATTGGTGATAGTTTCCTTGGACTCCCATTCCTTCTGTTGGGTTCCATTCAACGTTCCCTTTGTGGTGTCCCTGACTTCTTTCAGCTCTCTGTTTATGGATTCCATGAATGCCTTTGGTGATCTTTGTGTATTCTCATCCTGCTCTCTCAATTCCTGTATTACTCTTTGATTAGCTTCTTCACGTTCACACAGTTCCTGTAGTTCTCTTTGAGTATTCTCAGCCTGCTCACACCATTCCTGACTTTCTCTTTGACTGATCTCAGCCTGCTCATGCCATTCCTTTATTTCTGTTTGAGTGTTCTCAAGCTGCTCATGCAATTCCTGTATCAATCTTTGAGTAGCTTCCTCATGCTCATAATATTCCTGTATTAATCTTTGTTTTGCCTCCTCTCTCTCCCTATCACACTCATACAGAGTCCTTTGCAGATTTTCAATCTTTTCATTTATCATGGTTACCAGTAGTGTTTGTAGAGCTTTTTGGGAGCTGTCCTCTGGATTATTCATTATCTTTTCTGTCCCCTGATTTTCATGAGTGGGAATTGAGATATCTGGACTTGCCATTTTTCTTGTGTTTTTCTGGGTTTCTCTGCCCATTTGGGATGAAAGTAAAACCACTTTTGTGCTAGCACACTATTTTAAGGCAAACATCAACCAAAGTCTGTAGTTGCACAGTCAAAAGTGTGCTGATACAATCTAGTTCAACAGATATACCTAGTCAACATCAAAGATCTATGTATTAATGGGCTACAAACTGCAAAGAATTTGGCAAACAGAAATTATTAGGTTTAGGGAGAGATGTGGGTAAAAATAGGCATAGAGGGACGTGGAAATGCCGAGGGAGAGTTAACTTAACTAAATCCTAATCTCAAAGTGGGAAATAGGTTGGATAGAACGATAATAGAGAAAAAAGAAGAAAGAGAAAGAAAAAAGACAAGAACAAATAGAAAAACAAAAATTAAAAATTAAGAAGTGCAACACTTAAAAATTATGTAAATTTGAAAACGTAATATTCAGAAAAGAACGTGGATACAATAAGAGAAGGGATAGAAAGGTGATGTGAAAAACTTAAAAATAAAAATGCTTAAAATATATAGGTATAAAGAGATAGTACTGCTGTTAAGGAATTTAAGTCTAAGAGGTTTTAAATTGAGTAATAAATTTCTGGAATAAGTGTGTACACAATGGGGGCTAACATCTAATAATTGACTATGGGTATATATGAGGATGAGCAGAACAGCAGTTAAGTCATACAAAGAAGAATTAAAGAGAAGAAAAAGCATAAAGAATGAGAAAGAAAGAAAAAAAGTATCAAATGGTCAGTAGAGCTAAACAAAAAATTTTTTTAAAAAGAAAGAAAAAAGTACACACACATATACCCCTAAAATAAAAATTATAAGAGGAAGAAAAAAAAGTTAATAGAAAACAAAAAAAATTTAAAGTTAAAAATTAAAAATTAAAAGAAGTTTTAGAAAAAAATATTTTATAAAAGGAACAAAAAAAAGAGTTCTTTGAATTTTTTGGGGGGGTGCATGGGAAGATCCTGTATCTCCCTTTTGTCCATAACCAGTCTCTTGGTGGAGTCTCTGGTCTCCTTGTGGTGTTTGATTTTCCTGTGGCTTGGATGGTTTCTTAAGTCGGTTTGTTCGAGCAGGCAGAAAAATGCTCTGCTTTACCCAGGTTTTTGTGATCCTCCTACCATGCTAGTTCAATGGGAGGGAGTCTGCTTTGAGTATCACAAAAGAGGAAGATGGCTGTTTCCTCTAGTTTGGAGATGCTGTGATGAGTAGGTTCTGGGTAGAGTTGAGGCCTTTCAGCAAACAGCAGCTTTTCCCCCGAGGAGCTAGCTTCTGAGACACTCACAGAGCCCAGCCTGAAGCCATTCTCAGGGTTTATGTTTACTGAATTTCAATTGATTATCAAGGCTGCTGTAGGGAGGGGCAGTCTCTGGCTCTGTTTACCCAGTGAAGAAAGCCACTCCGGGCTGGCGGCAAGAGCTGGGTGACTTTTCCCTGGGTAGAGCTGAGCCTGGCAGGTCAGGTTAGGTGCCTGTGACCTGCTAAATGACTCTTGTTTTCTTCCAAGGCCTGATTTGGAGCTAGCTGCTCAGCCAAGCCTTTGTCAGTACCAAAGATGGAGATCTCTGGTAGTGGGAGGGGGAGGGGTGGCCTTCCCTCCTCTGCTCCCTGAGAAGGAGTGAGGATGTCAGGCTTCTACTCAAGCTGGATTCTTGGTTCCTGGGTCATCTCTGGTCTGCAAACTGCAGGATGAAGATGTCTGCTCCTGTCAGTTCTTGCTGGTGTTGAGTAGAATCCGCTCACCTGTCGCATCTGGTGCCTTTGTCCAGGACTCTCTGTGTTGCAGGTATGGCGGCTTTGGCCACCGCTGCAGCAGCCTCGGCTGCTGGCAAGTGCTCAGATCTGTCTCCCTGCCTGGGTTTTCCCTCTCTGGCCTAACTCTCTGTCCTGTGATGGCACACTTGGTGTGATTCTCTGGCTTAGGACTGTTCATTAGAACACTAAAACTGCTTTCTATGTGAGAGCTTGTTTAGCCTCCAGCTTCTCCTCCGTCATCTTCCCAGAACTCTGGGATTTTCTATTTGTATCCAATAGCTAGAAGTCCCTAATAAGGTCAGCTGGCATTGCTTAGCTCTCTTACTAATGCAGTTTTCTTGCAATCATTGGGGTGTCACACAGACGACAATGGTTCTTAGGACAAACACGTTGGTGCATGACCACCAGCGGCTAGTGAATCTACTTTTTCTTTTCTTTATTTATTGTTATTGTACAGGTGATATAGAGAAGGGTTAAGTTACATAAATCATGTAATGAGTACATCTCTTTTGAACAGTGTCACCTTTTCCCTTGCTTTCTCCCAGTTTTTCCCTCCTGCCCCCAACTAAGTTGTATAATTCATTTTCAACATAGTCTAATGAGTAGCGCTGCTGCTTTTGTTCATTCTTTGTCCCACCATTTCCGTTTCCCCTCTTAACTCTCCCAAACAGATAAACTTACAAATAAGACAAAAGGTAAAGAAAACAAAAACAGCTGCAAAGGAGAAAAAACAAAATCTCTTGTTTCCATTTCTTGGAGCTCATTATGATAAATATCATTTTTATATGATAAGATGCATATAGTTATTGAATCTTTGTGAACCTCTCCTAAGAATATCTTCTTTTAGTGTCACTGTGTGACTATCAAGAGTCCTGTATAATTTGTCATGTCCAATTATATTGTTTTTGTCTTTTGTCATCCAGTGTGTTTATTTGCAGATTTATAGGCACATTCTAGTTACAACCAGTGAGAAAAACCATGCAACCTATGTTTCTTTGGGTCTAGCTTACTTTGTTTAAAATAAATTTTTTCCAATCCTGGCCACTCCAATATATTCCACTCCAATATAACACAAACAAGGCTATGCTAAAGCTACCAATACCACCATGTTTGTTGCAGCATTGTTTACCTTAGCCAAGATATTTACTCAACCCAGATGCCCCTCAATGGACGAATGGATCAAAAAAATGTGGTATATATATACACAATAGAGTTCTATGCTTCCATCAGAAAGAATGGTATTATATCATTCTTAAGGAAATGGTAGTATACTTTTAAAAGTAGATTTCCTTTGTAAATATATTGAGTGCCTTTGATTAAAAATAAGTGACAAAAAACTCAATCTAGTTCAATAAACATTTTTGAGTATCTAAAAATACAACATATCATATTTGTGGTATTTATGATATTTAATGATAGTCATGAGACCAAAAAAATCATTGTTCATTACTAGGTAATAAAATTAATATTAACTTCTATGATGAATTAACTTCTATTATGAATATTAACTTGTATTATGAATTAATTTACCATTGTAAATATAACAACAACTATATCAGTTAAAATGTTATGCTAAACATTCACTGAAAATAGATATTGTAAAAAAAATCCCTATCTGAAAAATATGACATTGTGGAGAAATACCAAGTGACAAAAAATATAGAGGGATATCTGTAGACTTGCTTATCCATGTCTTCTCAGCCAGAGCATGTACTAGACTGGAAACAAGACATCAACTTACAAGTCTTTTTTAACTATATATTTTTTATTGTAAAGATACTATACAGAGGGGTTACAGTTAAATGAGTAAGGTGATAAATCCACTTCTTATGGAGTATTTTTTACCCCCTCCTTTGTTTTTCCCCTATCATCCCTTCCCTCCTCACCTCTCCAGCTCCTCCCTCCTTGCCAAAATTGTAAAATTTGTTTTCAACACAGTGTTACAAGACAGTCTTAAGCCCCAAACTCATAAGATATTAGGACCTTCCATAAAAGTTTGGTATGTTCTTTGTATCTGTCTCTAAAATGCATTATTACTCTTTATGGACAAAGAATAAATTCATTGAATCAATTTACTATAGCAAAAACAAGCTTAAGTGTTCTAGTTTAGATCTGAAATGTTTCCCCAAAGTCTCATGGGTTAAAGGCTTGATTGCCAGCTGATTGGCTTTTGGGAAATGACTATATCCCCAGGACTCTTATTTAATCAATAGCTGAATCCCTTCATGTAAACAAAATATGATGGCATTATTTTGAGAGGAGGGCCATTGAGAGCATGACTTTGAAGGGTATCTTGTTCCTAGGCCCTTTGTGTGTCACTCTGTTTCCTGGTTTTCATAAGGTGAGTAGGTTCCTCCACCACACATTCCCACCACCATGATGTTCTGCCTTGCTTTAGGCAAAAAGCAATAGATCTTGTCAACCTTGGAGTGAAACTTCTGAAATTGTGAGCTAAAATAAATCTTTCAGCCTTTAAATAGCTGTTTTCTTGGGTATTTGTCACATCAATGAAAGTCTAATAAATTAAGTACACAATACAAATTCAATCTGTGAATAAAATAAGGGCCCAATGTGCAGAGACAGAATGTCAATATGGTGATTGACATTTTTTAAACAAACCCAGCCCAAATCCTAATGCACTAGAATACTAGCAAAGTAACAGGTATATCCATTTCCAGACATAAATTCATTTTTCTAATTTCCACTGTCCTAACCGAAGTATATGGCATTCAACAAAAGATTCCAAGTTATAAGACCAGTTGCATGTATTATTCACCATAGCTAAGATAAGATATCAAATCAACCCAGATGCCCCTCAGTAGATGAATGGATCAAGAAAATTTCATATATATATGTGTATATATATATATATATATATATATGAATTCTATGCCTCCATCAGAAAAAATGACACCACCCCATTTGTTAGGAAATGGAAAGACTTGGAAAAAATTATAGTAAGTGAAGTAAGCCAGGCCCAAAGAAACATAGGTCCCATGGTTTCCCTTATCTGCCATAACTAGTGTATGTCTAGGATAAGCAGAAAAGGTCAAAAGTTATGTACATATGACCATATAAGATGATGCTAAGTGAAATGATCCCCAAGATAGGAACACAAGAGAGTTTATCTTTCCTGTTGTTGTTAATGTACTTATAATGTACTATGTGATTTTTTTTGTTTCTTTCGTATGTTCTTCCCCCATAGTATAACCCCTGTTGTCACTGTATTTGATTTTGGTGTCCTGTATCTTGTATATACATTTTTCTAATTTGGGGAGGGGAACGGAAATAACAAAATGCCAAAATAAGGATAGAGGATGATCCATTGTAACAATGAGATGTAAAAGACACTATTTTGAAAATGAACTCTACTACTTTTGGGGAGGAAAGGGATGGTAGGGGAAAAACAAAGAAAGGGGTAACAATGCTGAATAGGAAATGTATTCATTACCTTGCTCATGTAACTGTAACCTTCTGTACAGTATCATTACAATAAAATATATATTTTTAAAAAGTTGCACAAGTCATCAACACAAGCACATTCAGATTTGGCAGAGACTCTCAGACAGAAAATTTAAAATAAACTGGAGTAATATGTTATACCTCTAGCAGGAAAGGAAGACAATGTTCAAGATCAGATGACAGTCACAAAGGAAAAGCACACCTTTAGTGGGCTGTTACAAAAATCCACAAAATTGAACACAAGCCAATAGCAATTGTGCTAAGTATTTACCCTAAGTATTTACCCAAAAGAATAGAAACATGTTCATGCAAAAACCAGTACATAAATGGTTCCCAGGTATCTTTCAACAAGTTAGCAGGTACATAAAACATAGTACAACTAAACCATCAAATACTATTTGTTATTGCAAAAGAATGATATATGCACTCATGAATCTCAAATACAAGAGGAGTTTCCAGACCCCAAAAGCTATACATTATGTAATTTCATCTCTTCAACTTTCTGGAAAAGATCAGTATTGAGACAGAAAACAGATCTATAAGATTGAAGCATGGAGAAGGTTGTACAGATATATCCTGTACAATATATTCTGTAATGTGCTTCTCACAAGGATGCTAACAATATTGAAATTTCTTGTGTATAGTAAGAGCAAGGAGGCCAAACATATTATAAACCATGAGAACCAGACTTCTTATGATTAGAGAACACACACAAAACCTTTGCTGGATCTGGACTAAATCAAAACCACAACCTCATGAATTTCTCTCTTTATCATCTAATCTTTCACTGTTCCTAAGTAAAAAGATAGATGATAGATTGATAGATGGATAGATAGATAGATAGATAGATAGATACATACATACATACATACATACATACATACATATGCATAGGGCATATACACACTGTATAAATAAAACTGTTGATCTATAACTCAAGTGCCTCCACAAGACTAGCTTCAAGCTTCTTCCATGAAGCTGTCTAAATCAACTTCTGTATATTTTCATTTTGCTTTATAGTTATCCTGTAACGCCTTCAGGTTTGGCTTGGATTTTTATGCATACCTTAGAGAAGCTTTTAGATAGTAAATTCTTCCTCTTTTTTTTTTTTTTTTTGGTTGGTTGTGGGGCTTGAACACTGGGCTTGGGTGCTGCCCCTGCACTCTTCAGCTCAAGGCAAGCTCTCTACCACTTGAGCCACAGCAGCATCACTTCCAGTTTTCTAGTGGTTTATTGGAGATAAGAGTGTCACAAGGACTTTCCTTCCCGGGCTGGCTTTGAACCATGTTACTCAGATCTCAGCCTCCTGAGTAGCTAGGATTACAGGCATGAGCCACCAGCATCTGGCTAGATAGCAAATTCTTAAAGATCTTGTTTTTGTCATTTATAATACCCATGATAGTATATTACATAATATAGGCACTGAGAAATTTACTAATGGAATTTAATGTTAGTAGTACCTAGACACAATTTGAACATGTGGGAATTAGCATGTCCTGGAGGTAATAACTTCTCCTTAAGTTAGACCCCTGAAAGGGCTTACAAGGACTCTGGGGATTAGGCCTGTGTCACCAAGTTTTTCTCTTCTATTGTTATTCAATATCATCTAGTCCCTAGGAACACTTGGTAAAAGTGATCTCTGAATGTATTATCCAGCCTTAAGTTTTTCTCTGAAATATTGGCCATCTTCCTGATCCTTTTCCTTAATTCACACTCCCAATTTATCCCCAAATCATCAGGAAGACATGTACAAACTCTTGTTCAGTTCTTCCCTCTCCCACTCACTCCTGCCTATTACTATCATAGTCTAAGCCACCATCAGCTTGCAAACAAACTTCCAAGAACTTCTGACTGGATTAACCTGTTTTACATCCTATTTCATTACAATCCAGTCTTCATTAAACAATAAGAGAATGTTGGGTTTTCAGAATTCTGGATCCTTTCAGGTGTTTGAATTGCTTTAAATTCTTCAGTAGTTTCCCAGTTTGTGGAATAAAATCCAGTCACTTTGAATGTTCATCCTCAGAGTTCTGTATAAAACTATGCTTCTGGTCATGAATTAAACCTGATTCAGTTCCTCACACTCATCTGTCTCAGTTTTATAAGGGGCTTTTTTGAAACTGGTTTTCTTCTGCTAACAGCAGATTCTCAAACTACCCGTGGTGAAGAAGTCTTTTTGTTCTATGGAAAAAAAAGTCACAAAATTATACTTTTCTAAAATAGAGTAAAAAGTTAACTACCAGAAAAAATTCATGTTTTGATTTTAGGTTCAAGAGACATAAACTTGGTCTCATAGAAAAGTTACAAATGTTTACTCTAAATGAATCTAATCAGGCCCTCAGAATCTTATTTGCTAATGGACTTAGTAAATGGTACTGAGTATTTGCTTCTGGGTGGAGAATTGGTAGATAACTGATTCCATCTTGCTCCGTGTGTGTGTGTGTGTGTGTGTGTGTGTGTGTGTGTGTGTGTGTGTGTGTGTGTGTCCAGGGTCTTGAACTCAGGGCATGGGGGCTGTGCTAAGTTTCTTTGCTCAAGGCTAGTGCTCTACCATTTAGACCACAAGTCTGCTTCCAGCTTTTTTAGTGGTTAATTGGAGATAAGAGTTTCTGGGAAGGTGGCTCAGTGGTAGAGCGCTTGCCTTGCATGCCTGAGGCCCTGGGTTCGATTCCTCAGCACCACATAAGCAAAATGAAAAAAGCCAGAAGTGGCGCTGTGGCTCAAGTGGTAGAGTGCTAGCCTTGAGCTGAAGAGCTGAGGGACAGCGCCCAGGCCCAGAGTTCAGGTCCCACGACTGGACCCAAAAAAAAAAAAAAAAGAAAAAAAAGAAAAAAAAGAAAAAAAAGAGTTTCATGGACTTTCCTGCAGAGGCTGGCTCCTAACAGTGATTTTTGGATGTCAGTCTCTTGAGTAGATAGAATTACAGGCATGAGCCACTGGCACTTGGCTTGCCATGTGAAGGTCTCAGTTTAAATAAAGCTCAGTTCTCAAAGAATCTATTGTGACATGGTTATCTTTCTAGGTTCTTCCCTCTTTGTATTTTCTATTATTGCATTCCATTTTATTCATAACCCATATGTTAAGTGATAGAGGTTTTTTTTTTCACATGCATCTTGCTCACTTTATTCTCTGTCTCTCCTTAAAACTTCCAGTTATCACTGGGCACTGGTGGCTCAAATACCTGTCATCCTACCCAGAAGGCTGATATCTGATCATAGCCAGCCCAGGCAGGAAAGCCCATGAGACTCTTACCTTCAATGAACTACCAAAAAAGCTCAAAGTGGATCTGTGGTTCTAGGGGTGTTAGCCTTTGAGTACAAAAGCTCAGGGACAGAGACCAGGCCCTGAATTTCAAACCTCAAACCTGGCACAAAAAAAAGAAAGAAAAAAATATCCAGATGCCAGGAATCCTGTACAATTGGTCCACTAACTATGCACAGATTGCAAAGTTTAACCATATCAGATGCAATAATTTGGGACTGATGTATGTCACAGGACCTTTGGTGTAGTGATCTGGTATGACATTCCAAGAGAAAGAGAAAATAAAATTTACTCCACTCATTTGTCCATGGACCCTTTCTTCAAGATGGAGCACAAAAGTTCAGGGACAGCACTCAGGCGCTGAGTTCAAGCCTCAGAACTGATACAAAGTTTATTTATTTTTTTATAAGGTTTTTATTGTGAAAATACTGTACCGAGGGGTTACAATTACATGAGCAAGGGAATGAGTACATTTCTTATCAAGCATTGTTGCCTCCTCCTTTGTTTCCCCTTCCCATCCCTGCCCTTCCATCTCCCTCCCCCACACTTACCAAGTATTGTTGCCTCCTCCTTTGTTTTTCCTCTACCATCCCTGCCCCATGCCCAAAGTTGTAAAGTTCGTTTTTCGACATAGCATCTTGTACATCTCATTGTTGCAATAGGTCCATCTGTATCCCTATTTAAACAATTTGTTTTTTTCCCTTCCCCTCCCCCAAAGTTTTTTTTTGGGTCAGGTCATGGGGCCTGAACTCTGGGCCTGGGCACTGTCCGTCTCTTTAGCTCAAGGCTAGCACTCTACCATTTGAGCCACAGTGCCACTTCCAGCTTTTTTTTTCTGCTTATGTGGTGCTGAGGAATCGAACCCAGGGCCTCATGCATGCAAGACAAGTGCTCTACCACTGAGCCACCTTCCCAGCCCCAAAGTTTATTTTTAAAAAACAAAAATAAATAATGAAATACAGTGTAGAAAAATACTGAACTGAAGAAATACTTAGAAGAAATACCTAGAAGTTTTCAATATGCTAAAACTATTGTTTCCAAGTTATAAATGTTCAGGTGAAGTGAAATTTCATGTAAGATTTTATATATATATATATATATATATATATATATATAAATAAAATTTTTCTAGCACAGAGGAGAAAGTAGATAGAGAGCTGGAGTTATGTAGAGATTTGATAAAATAGGGGAACCCAGCACTCCTCTGCCTATTTTTGTCTTCCCCTGTGCCTTTTCATGCTCTGGGGCTGACATACTTCTCAGGCAAATGATTTCTGAATAATGAGTCTTCCACTAAGAGACAACAATAGGATATTGGAAAAATGTAGCTAATGGAAAGATTTATTGCGTTAAAACAAATAAACAACCCTTTTACTGACAGTAGGGAGCAACCTCAGGCTTCAGCGACTTTCTGTGTCCAGCACTGACAACTGGAAAAAAGAAAAACAGCAATGAAGCCAGTGTACTCTCTAGGCTCTGCTGAGTTTTGCTTTTTGTTTTGTTTGGCAGGGCTGGGGATCAACCTATGCTGGCCCCATACTCATCCCTCAGTCTCTCTCCAGTTACAGCAGTTCTAACAATGGTATCAGCAGTGACATGATCAGCAGTGTGTAATGTGAATGTCCTTCAGGGTTTCACATGTGTTCTTTCTGCAATGACTATTAGAGATTTCCTGTAGTCACTGGATCTGCAGCACGCACTTGGTACTTCTTTCAGCTTCCTAAAGAAGTACCTTTGCTTTGCTTTTAAAATTAGTCTTTTGTTATGAAATTTCCTTTGTTTTCTTGAGTGGATAGTGACAAATATGAGTTCAGAAAGTTCCATACAGATTGCATGAGAATCAAGAAATGTCCTCACCTCTGTTTGATGTCCATAAAAATCAAGAAATAAATGCTGAAAGAAATGCCTAGAACAAATGGAATAACTCTTGGGAACAATACCACAAAGGAAAATAAGACCCTAGGATTTGAATTGCACTCACGACTGATATGAATCATTGCAAAGTTCTAAACCCAGCTTTCTTCAGCCTTCCCTTCCCCCACCCTGCCATTGCTTCCCATGCCAAAGGAGGGCAGGATATAACCCATTCTCAACTCACCCAAAGCCATCCTAAATAAGCAGCTAAATAAATACAGTGGGCTTGTCTGCCAGTGCAGCTTGAGGATAAGTCTAGTATCTGACTAGACTATCATTCAGATTCATGTCTAAGTAAAATCCTGGGTTGTCACTTATCAACATTTAATAATTAAGTATGGCTCTTGTGAGTCACTAAGAGGTAGACATAAAAAGCTCACATAATGATATGAATGAAACAAGTGCTGTCATAAATGAAAATAACAAGAACCAAGAGAACAATTCTGTGCATCTCCTTCAGAACACATAGTAGAGAAACCCGAAAACTGAAACCAAGTAACTGAATAAAAATACCAAGACCAGACAGGTAGAGTATGGACAGATTGAGTGAGACCTTCCCTACGTTATGATCTTTTTTTTTTTTTTTTTGGGTCCGGTCGTGGGGCCTGAACTCTGGGCCTGGGCGCTGTCCCTCAGCTCTTCAGCTCAAGGCTAGCGCTCTACCACTTGAGCCACAGCGCCACTTCCGGCTTTTTGCTTTTTGCTTATGTGGTGCTGAGGAATCGAACCCAGGGCCTCGAGCATGCAAGGCAAGCGCTCTACCACTGAGCCACCTTCCCAGCCCACGTTATGATCTTTGATGACACTAACAAGCCAATTAGTCTTCTACACTATAAAGGGGCATGAAAATAAGTATAGGCTTGAAATATGCAAATACAGGATGTTTGTTGAAGAATCATCTTTGAAGTAGAAAACATCGAGCATTGATACTACTTGTATATAATATCTATGTGTATGTAAAGATATCAGTAGGATTTTCAAGACATAATAAGCAAGGGATCATCTGAAAGAATTACCATAATTACAACACAGTCTGGACAACTGAAAAGTCATTGGAAAGACATAATTATGACTTTGCAAAAAAAATTTAACATCTCTGAGTAATCTAAAGTGAAACTAACATATTTTATGTTTCCAGCTATTACTGATTTGACAGGACATTTAGAAATAACCATAGTTTGTGGATATAAAGTTAATAAAATGTGATTCACTATTGCATAATAAGCAATAAATTATAGAAATATATTCCAGACTCATCTAATCCCTACTTACTCTAAGATTACTGGGGGAAAAAGGTAATAACATAGATTTTTTTTTTGCCATTACATGGGGAATTAGTTAGAAATTTTCAAAGTAAATTGGGTAAAATACTAATAAATTCAATACTACTCTGAGAGACATATAAATGAGAATTCTAAACAGAATAAAGAGATTTTAAATGATCTCAAACAACCTTATCTCATTTACTTTGATTAGCACTATATCAAAATATGGCAATGAAACCGAGTGGATAACTAAGAAAACAAGTTTAATATTAAGGGAATTGATTTATAAAAATATTATAGAAACAAAATATGTGCAACTTTTTGAGAAGATGACTAAGGAATGATGGTAGCCTTTAAATAAGATTCTTATCTTTTACAGGGAAAAAAAGTAACATCCAATATAAACATCTAGTAAGAAGAATTATTTAGCATGTTATAAAAACTATGATTACATTTTATAGGATGAAATTAGACAACCAAAATTTAAAGCATTCTAAAGCACCTTCTGTGGGATAATGAAATGATAAATAATATGACCTTTAGTATATACCTCAGTGTTTATGTCTTTTTATAATTTACATATTTAAACATATAATGATTTTAACAAAGAAAGAGACAAATATTCTTGATGAAAAGCACCAAAATTGATCATTTTATTATTTTGCATACTTTTTTATTTTAATAGAATCTCAGGCAGCTCATTCAATAATCTGGGAGCAAAGTAGAGAAGAGAAACAAAATCTAGAGGCAAAAAATAAAAGGCATCTCAGAAAGGCAAAACCAATAGGCGGGAAGGGGCTATATTTGTGGCTTGGATATATCTCTTTGTATTAAATGTTTGGTTCCTAGCCCTCTGAGGGGAAGTTAGGCTTTCCTGGCCAGGTAGCTAGGGACAGAAAATGATGGCCAGGACCATCTCCAGCAAGTCCTTTTTCAACCCACTGCAAATCTTCTTTCCTGTATCTACTTGCTAACAATGAGCAAAGCCCACTAATTAGAATTTTGCCTAAACATTACTAAAGGATCCTAACTCGATTTATAGTAATTAGAATTATGTACCTAAGTGAGATAAAGACAAATGTTGGTTACTAAAAAGAATCAAGATTTTATTTGCACTGACACTAATTACTTCCTCTTTCTTGAATTTCTTCTTTCCCTAGAAAAGATCTGAATTTCTTTAGCTACAATTTTCCTGTGCACACAATCCATATTTCAGGTTAGATGTTTTCCTGTTTATTCAAACTCAACAAACTTATCTCACATTCACTTGACAAAGGAAATAAAATTTGCTTACATAGACTAGGTCCTGTGCTAACTAAGCTACAGATAAACTCAAGATCTTGGAAATAATTCTACAGGGAAAAGCCCCCAGATTTTGTCTTCATAATTAGCCTTTCAAACTATTTAATGTGTTCCCTAGTACATTATTTATTGAGGTTGATCAGAATAAAAGGAATAAGGTCAATAGGATAGGGCAAAGTAAGAAGAAAAACAAGGTTATAGTCCCTATTGAAGACCAAGCTCAGCCTGATCCTAAGGGCCATTTGGAATATAAATGATACTATTGAGTTGATCCCACCTGGAGACAAGAAGAATTGGATTGCCCTTAGCACTTTGTGTCAATTAACCACTAAATGTGGCTGGCTGTTCCCCCCAGAAGATGGAGTAACTCCCCTGATGTTTCTACTCCCATTCCTCCATGGATAGTACCTTTCTGAGGAAGGGGTGACTGTAATCTATTATCACCAGACTCCCAAAGCAGCTAGGGAAAGGATCACTCCCTGGTAAGGAGCATCAGTCCACTAACTATGCCTTCTACAAACATCATCAATCTCATTTCCTTGACCACCTAGAATCATAGACACTATCTTGACAAGCCACTAAATGTAGAACCTTTTTACAATATTTTCTCTTTGTGTCCTTCCCTTATCATTTATTTCTAGCCAACATTGGGGATAACTTGAATGCTGGTTGGACAACTGATTCACATTTAATCAGTAACACATTGTCCTAGGACTGTCCAGGGACTAAATGGCATCTCAGATGGTGCTGAGCCCATTTGAATTTGTTGTTAACCCTTGGTGTTAAAGACTTGATTTCTAGCCCCCCGAGGGGAAATTAGGCTTTCCTGGCTGGGTAATAAAACTCCAAGGTGAGTGATATCAGTAAAGATAACTGTCTTGTTCCCAGAAGGCCTCAGGTCCTAGGCCCCCTTCTAGTCTGTGGCCTTGTGTGTTGCTCTAGCATCCATCCAATCAAAAGTCATTTTTCCTGTGCAAAGATGGTGATCCAGTCACAGGGTGGTGGCACCAGTGCTTGTGCTCCAACCCGATGGAACCAAATTTAAGAGGTTCCCCACAGTGCACGCCCAGTCCTTGCCCAGGAGAATGCCTTCAAAGACAGAATAGGAGATCTCATGCTAGGAGGGGCCCTGAGAGACAGGCTGTGGACACCATGATCTGAGACTCCTCCTGGCACAAGAAGTCCATTTTTCCCTTTTTTTTTGTTTTCAAATAAACCTGCTCAGAGGGTATAAAATTAACCCCCCAAAAATCAATGGCTTTTCTGTATGCCAACAATGAGAAAAGTGGGGCTGAAATTAGGAAAGCAACTCCATTTGTAATAGCCGAACAAAAAATAAATTACCTAGGAATTAACTTAACCAAAGAAGTGAAGGACCTCTATGATGAAAACTTTAAAAACTTGAAAAAGGAAATCAAATCAGAACTTAGAAAATGGCAAAAACTCCCATGCTCCTGGATTGGAAAGATTAACATTGTGAAAATGGCAATACTTTCCAAGGCTATCTACAAATTCAATGAGACACCTATCAAAATTCCAACCTCATTCTTCAAGGAAATAGAAGAGGCAATTCAAAAATTCATATGGAACTATAAAAGACCTCGAATAGCAAAAATGCTCCTCAAAGGAAAGAACACTGCTGGAGGAATATCAATACCAAATTTCAAACTCTACTATAAAGCCATAGTAATCAAAACAGCTTGGTACTGGCACAAGAACAGACCTCAGGACCAATAGAATAGAATTGAAAACCCAGAAATGAACCTACAGACCTATAGCCATCTAATCTTCGATAAGGGAGCTAAAAAAATAGAATGGAAGAAAGACAGCTTCTTCAGTAAATGGTGCTGGCAAAATTGGTTAACTACTTGTAGAAAACTAAAGCTAGATCCTTATATATCACCCTGCACCAGAATCAACTACAAATGGATAGAAGACCTCGGAGTCAAAGCAGACACTCTGAACACATTACAGGATGGAATAGGAGAAACCCTAGGTCTCCTTGGCACAGGCTGAAATTTTCTTAATAGAGACCCGGAAACACAACAAGTCAAAGAAAGGTTGGACAAATGGGATTGGATGAAGTTGCAGAGCTTCTGCATGGCAAATGACATAGCTAGCAAGATCAATAGAAAGCCTACGGATTGGGAGAAGATCTTCACTAGCCATACAACGGACAAGGGTCTCATATCTGAAATATACTTGGAACTCAAAAAATTAAATCCCCCAACAACAAATCCTCAAAGAAACAACTGCCCAATAAACAAGTGGGCGAAAGACTTAAAGAGAAACTTCTCTGAAGAAGAAAGAACGATGGCCAATAGACACATGAAGAAATGCTCAACCTCCCTAGCCATAAAAGAAATGCAAATCAAAACAACATTGAGATACCACCTCATCCCAGTTAGAATGGCAAAAATCAAGAACTCTAATAACAACAGATGCTGGAAGGGATGTGGACAGAAGGGAACCTTACTGCATTGTTGGTGGGAGTGTAAACTTGTTCAACCACTTTGGAAAGTAGTATGGAGGTTCCTCAAAAGACTTCACATAGAGCTCCCCTATGACCCAGCATCCCACTTTTGGGCATTTATCCAATGTTTACAAACAAGACCACACTAAAGCTGCCAGCACAACTATGTTTATTGCAGCATTATTTACCATAGCTAAGATACAGAACCAACCCAGATGCCCCTCAGTAGATGAATGGATCAAGAAAATGTGATATATATACACAATGGAATTCTATGCCTCCATCAGAAAGAATGACATTGCCCCATTTGTTAGGAAATGGAAAGGCTTGGAAAAAATTATATTAAGTGAAGTAAGCCAAGCCCAAAGAAACGAAGGTCTCATGGTTTCCCTTATTTGCCATATCTAGTATATGTATGAGTCAAGCAGAAAAGGTCAGATAAGGTGATATTAGGAAAATGAACCCTTAGATATGTATTTAAATGTTTTTTTTTTCTTTCATGCATTTGTTTCTAACACATTTATAAGATTATTTCTTTATTGCTTTGTATGTCCCTCCCCCACAGTATAACCCTTGCTTTCACTGTATTTGATGTCGGTATAATTTGTGGAGGGGAAGGGGAAAAACAAGTCGTTTAAATAAGGATACAGGTGGACCCGTTGCAACAATGAGAAGTACAAGTTGTCATGTGGAAAATGAACTTTACAACTTTGGGGGGGGGAGGTTGGGAAGGGATGGGAAGGGGAAACAAAGGAGGAGGCTACAATGCTTGATAAGAAATGTACTCATTATCTTGCCCATGTAATTGTAACCCTCTGTACAGTATGTTCACAATAAAAAATAAAAAAAATTTTAAAAAGATAAAAAAAAACATGCTCTGCCTGCTTTAAACACTTTCCTACCCTTTAATTTCTTAAAAGGTGGAGAAACTGAATCCGAACCCTGACAGTAATCACCCCTGCACTGTTTGGAGATGGTATAAACTTTTAAGAGATGGCACCTAATGGGAAGTTTTCTTGACTGGGGTGGGAGGTGGGTACATGCCCGTGGAGAGGGACTTACTCTCTTTCTGTCTCTCTTTTACTTGGAGATAAACAGGAAGTTAGCTGTTTGCCCCAACCAACTGTACACTAATGCCTCCAGAACTATGAGGCAAAATGAAGCTCTCTAAGTTCATTTCTCTCACATATTCATGCAATAAGGCAACATTAACACAGACACCCAGGGAATGCCACACTTGGTCTGAAAGGGCCGATGTCCTGTGAGATCTTCCAATATTTTAAAAGAAGTTAGATACCTAAACTTTTATATGTGGACTTTAAAATTTTATATGTGGTAACATTATTTTTACAATTCTCCCTGAGGAAAAAACAAAAACACATCTGCATATCAAAATATACTCACAATAGCCATTTTACAAATTCTATTCCGAAACCCAAGAGAAGAAATTTAAATAATTATGGCTGTTGCCTCACACCTATAATCATAGCTACTCAGGAAGCTGAGATTTGAGGATCAGTGTTGTACAGTGAGAAAACAGAGAAACAACATTTTGAGAGGTCGAATTTGGAGGTTTTATTAGAGTGCCAGTGGTCTGCAGATGGATTCCTGTCACAAAGATTTGCAGCCCATTGAATACACTTAACACTGTTAGAAAACTGAGCCATGAGAACCAGGGAGGAAAGAAAGAGCAGAAAACAATATCAACAAACTAGATCAGCTCTGATGGGGTGCTGAAGTGTGATGCCATGTTGACTGGGAGGAACACCAGGAGACATTAACATGGAGACAGGAGGCATGGTATCCAAGTCCCTGCCCCTGCCTCTAGGAATTCAGGCACACCCATCACCTGGAAGATGGGAGTTTTCCGCCTCCACCATGAAGTCAAGATGGCACCAATTAAAGCCAATACCCTATCATCCACGATGTGGCCAAGATGGTGCAGGTTAGATTCAGCATTGCTACTTCAATAGTTCAAAGCCAGCCGGGCAGGAAAAGTCCATAAGACTTATCTCCACTGAACGTTTAAAAAGCTGGACATGGAACTATAGCTTAAATAGCAGAACACCAGTCTTGAGCAGAAAAGTTCAGGACAGTACCCAGGCCCTGAGTTCAAGCCCCAGCCCCAGCTCCCCTCTCCCTAAATGAAAACAATAAATGAACAAACAATTATGCTTTAAAGTGGAGAGAAAAATCTCAAAGAAGATATAAGTGCTGTAGAAAATGGCATGTAGACTCAGGGCTCTCACAACTAAGGGTCTTATTAGATTTTTCCATCTCTCTAGCACAGTATATAGCAAATAAAAATCCTAAACAAATGTTCCAATGAATAAAGGAGCAAACAAAGGTAGGTATATATCCGTATGTAGCTGGTAGATTGAAGGAGCAGGCACACCGTCCATAATGAAGCAACTATCCTAGCAGCCTCCAAGCACAAAGTGCTCTCACCTGCTCTCTCCTCTGGGGACTCTTGTCAGCAGAGCCACACAGATGTAATGTGGTCTCTTTCTCCTCTCAGCTCCATCTGGAGCAAATGTCCTGAGCTTGCAGGCAGCAGCAGCAATCAAAGTAAGTTGAGAAGAATAAGCCTCCAATATTAAGTAGACTTCAGTTAGATCTGTTTGTGGGGTGTGTGGCAGAAAGCCCTTGGCACAGATTCCAATCTCCCTCTGAGATGTCCTGAATTCCCACCTCCCTACACCCAGACAGCATAGCTCTGTGATTTCCTGGCAGTCCCAGACTGCCAGATCTTAAAGGCACCTCAGTCAGAAGCAGCTCTTGGAGTAAATCGAAATTGATACTGATGTCTTTCTTCCTGAGCCAGTGCCATCATCTAAGTCTTATCTATACCTGTGGAAAGCCATTCCAGAAGAGTTGCACAGAGCTAAGACAAGGCGTGCACAATGCCCAGTTGGCTTTTCCCGGGTATCTAACACTCATTCCAGAATAATTCATGTTCTCATCACAATGGAATTGTTCCAAAGCCCTTTGCAAGCAGATGAATTCCCTCTTGATAATTAAATATGAGGTTTCTTCACCAAGTATTTTATTTATTTACATCTCAGCCCTTTTCTCTAGTATGCAGCTCTCTTTTCCACTGACTTGAGTTTGGGTAGGAGAGGATGTCTACATCTGGCATCTCAGCCTCAGCTTCAGTAGAAGGTATTAGCATTTTCTTCTAGACTTAGTTAGGTTAATAAATCCTGTTGTGCTAGTTACTCAAATTGCATCACACAACCCTTTTATCTACTGCTTTGCATTAAAAAATTGCTAATTACATAATTGAAATTCTTTTCCCTAATTTTCACAATTGGATTTTGATGAATTCATCTTTTGCCAATTGCCCTGCATAGGCCTTCTTTCCCTTGTGTTTCTAGAAAATACTGCTCACCTTTTTCATCTTCTTGGCAAAACTCCAATCTTGGATGACCCTCACATTCTGCTTGTCTTGTCTCTACCCTACTTAGTACTTGGAGAAAAAAAATCATTAAACTCAGCTGTAGCTTGTTTGTTCTCTTTCAGAAGAGGCTTCTGCTTCTTCCTTGACAAACATAGTATAAAATTTCAGATAGGTATATCAAATCAATGCCAGGTGTTCTACTAATTACAGGTACTTTCCACATCTTCTCAGGCTCTGTTGAGTTCATACTCACCCAGGCTCTGGTTTTCTCTGTCCCCT
This sequence comes from Dipodomys spectabilis, assembly GCF_019054845.1. Taxonomy (NCBI): domain Eukaryota; kingdom Metazoa; phylum Chordata; class Mammalia; order Rodentia; family Heteromyidae; genus Dipodomys; species Dipodomys spectabilis. Next base: position 8,805,256 of record NW_024870779.1, read on the forward strand.
CCTCACTGTTCTAGGGTTGGATGCAGTTGAACCCTTTTGGTTTTGTTTTCTCACTTCCTCTTTCATGCCTTTTATAATCTCTTCTTGGCACATTGTTTTTTGTGTGTGTTAGGTATATGTGGTGCCAGAACTGAGGCTTGAACTCAAGAACTTGCACTCTCCCTTGGCTTTTTCGTTCAAGGATTGCACTCTACCACTTAATACACTACTCTGCTTTGACTTTTTTTGCTGGTTAATTGGAGATGACAGTCTTAGCAACTTTTCTCCCTGGGCTGGCTTCCAACTGCTAGCCTCAGATTTCAACCTCCTTAGTAGCTAAGATTACAGGCCAGCACCCAGTACATTGTCTTTCCAGTGTCTCAGGTATCCCTCTTCACTTTCATTATTTTCTATATCAATATGACTCAGTGAATTGATTTACCTTTTGGAAGCAATTGTCTTTTCAAAAATTTCATTTTTATTTTCATAGAAGACAAGGAAGCCTAACATTAGTGGCTCATACCCAAAACCCTAGCTACTCAGGAGATTGAGATATGAGGATTGCAATTCAAAACCAACCCAGGTATAAAAGTCCATAAGACACTTATCTCCAAAAAGTGGGAAGCAGAGATGTGGTTTAAGTGGTAGAGTGCTAAACTTGAGCATAAAAGCAGATGTATACCTCCCAGGCTCTGAGTTCAAGTCCCAAGACTGCTTTTTTCTCCCTCTTACTATCTCTCTCTCACCTTCTCTCTCTGCATTCTGTCTCTCTCTCTCTCTCTCTCTCTCTCACACACACACACACACACACACACACACACATACATTTTCACAAAGAAATTAATGATTAAGTACAAAAACACCTTTACTATTATTAAATATAATGTTTTCACTTATTTTATTGTAAATATTGTTTAATGTTGTGTCAAGTAGTACACCAAGACAATATTTCCTACTCAATATTTAGGAAAATTCCAAACATAGAGATTAAATTGATTTCTTTCTTTTTGTCTTTTCTTATACTCCTTAATGTTTAAAACCTTAGACAACATTATAATTTCATTATTTTAAATTAATGACTTTCTTAAATACCGTACTTTTCCTACAATTTCTAATTATATTTTACCTAATTTTGTTTTCCTCTTTTTAGCATATTATTGGCCTTTCCACCCCCTTGCTATTCCCAGGACTTTCATCATGCTATTTCATGATGCTCCTTTTAACTGGCAGACCTCAATCTGAACATCCTTGCTTTTCGTTTTCTGCATATCTCTCGTCTCTCATCTTAAAACTTCCTTTTTTTCCCCTTCTAGGTTGAAATCTTTGTAAGGGAATTCAGTCATGAGAAAACAGAGAAGCCACATTTTGAGAGGTCGAATTGGGAGTTTTTACTAGAAAGCAGGCAACTGAAGGTGGACTCCTGTCTCTAAGACCTACAGTCACCTCAAATACACTTAGCACTGTTCAAAAAGTGAGCCATGAGAGTAGAAGAAGAAAGAAAGGGCAGAAAAACAATACCAACAAACCAGATCAACTCCAATGGAGAGCTGAAATGTGGTGCCATGTTGACCAAAGGAGAGCCAGGAGACTTGAGGCATAGAGTCATGGTGCCTGAGCTGGTCCCAGCCTAAATAGGATCCTGGCCAGAGGGCAGGGTCACAAGGAGCTTGAGAGTTCATGATCTAAGACTGGGATTGTTCAAGTCCATGCTCCTGCCTCTAGGAATTCAGGCAGATCCATCACGTAGGGGTTGGGACTTCACTTTCCTCCACCATGAAAACAAGATGGCCCCAGTTAAAACCAATTCCCTATCAGCATCAAGTGGTCAAGATTGTGCCAGTAAGACCTAGTATCCTTACTTCAAAATCACTATCTCCTGGCTGTACCTACCTTTTTGTTGAACATGACCTTGTTTTCCTGAAACACATGCTCAGGTAACTTCTTTAACAAAGATGTGCATAAGGCAAATGGTCTGGTTCTGCAGTATTTACATTTTTATTCTCTTTAGCTTTACTTTCACCTTTGACTGTGCATTTGATTATAAACTATGCAAGAAATTCTTCCTCTTATCTGCTAGCTTCAGTGATGCTGATGCCAGGCTGATGATTTTTCTTCTTCTTTGTTGAAGTTCTTTTTTTTAATTCAGCGTTTGAAACTTCTGGCTGCTTTGTCTAGGAAATGACAGAGAAAAGAAGCTACAAAGTGAGAACACATGGGTTCTTGCTATCCTAACACACACACACACACACACACACACACACACACACACACACAGAGGAAGGGAGATAAATTTGCCACACCAAACTCACATTCTTAACCTTTAGGGACTTGGGTAAAATAGTGCCTTATCCCAATCCTGTGGATGTGGGAAGTGAAAACTGAGAACCCTGTAGCTGGCAGAAGTGGCATTTATGAAAAGCACATTTTATTTGGAAACATATAGACACTTATTTAGGAAAGGACATGCCTAAAATAATATCCAGATATTTACCTTTTATTCTCCTGTATTTTTTGTCCTTCTTTCCAAGGACTCAGATGGATAATATATTACCATTTATGCTTATTTTTCTGATATTTATTGTAGAGCCTCTAATTTTGTTGAATAGCTTTATTTACTTATTCATTCATTTATTTATTGTGCCTATAAATAACTCTTGCACTCAGGACCTGGTACTGTCCCTTAGCTTTTTCTCTACCACTTAAACTATAGCTTAACATCTGGCTTTCTGGTGAGTAACTAGAAATAAGAGTCTCATAGACTTTCCTGCCTGGGCTGGTTTTAAACTGTGATCCTCAGATCTCAGACTCCTGAGTAGGTGGACATTACAGATCTGAATTACCAGTGCCTAGCTAGAACAGCTTTTTAAATTGTCTCTCCCTTAAACTGTGTATGTATACTTTGCCCATTTGCTAACTAGCAGATCTCTGGGAGATGAGGAATAAAAGAAGAAATATTCTTCAGCATGCTAGGCACTATAACCCCAAATTGCAACAAGAACCTCTTGACCTAATTTGGGGAATGCGGCCAAAAGTTCTGCATATTTCTTCAGTTAATCAGATGTTACCACTTCTTGTGATATCAGTTGCTCTTTCTACCCTGGCTTGAATTTGGACTTTCCTTCCAGAGTTTGGCCAAGCCAGTTTCTTTTAGAGTACTTTAAAATCAGGAATATATACTCAATGTTCCCAAAATGAGCACTGAATGAGAGGTCAGGATAAATAAGTTTCTAAGGCTAATTTTTCTTTATACTATCTGACTACAGAAACCAATGTTTTGAGCAACCACACATTTCCTAAGTAATTCCCATACTTGGAAAGTAGAAAGAACTTCCTGACAAAGTGGTAGGTTTCCTGTTACTGAAGGTATTCCAGAAGATGTTTGAATTCCTTCCTTAAGATTCCTGTGGAGGGGCAGGGGCTGGGGGGGGGGGGGGGGGGAGAGGATGGGAAGGGATGGGAAGGGAAACAAAGGAGGAGACTACAATACTTGATAAGAAATGTACTCATCATCTTGCCCATGTAATTGTAACCCCTCTGTACAGTATTTTCACAATAAAAAAAAAGAAAGGAAAAAAAGATAAAAGATTCCTGTGGAATTTTTATGTAACAAAATTGGACTTTATGGTTCTAAAATATCTCTGTGAATCATGAAACTCAAGTGATTCTGTGCTTTACTTTTGTGGAAAGAAGGAAGACAGGAAAAGAAATGAAAATGTTTACTTAACCTTGCATGAATTATAGTCTTGATCACTGGGGTAGCTCCAAAAATTTGCTTCCTAAATTTGAATGTTTGCCTATTCCTACTGACAGTATACTTTGCAGCCTATGGAAATATCCTTAAGTCAAAGGCAGGAGAGGCACACCACTAGCTATGGGATGGGGGGAGGGGCAAGGCAAACAGAGTGCTTGAATTATATTCTTTATCTCAAAATCTCAGGGAGTTTAAAATTATACTTCACAAACCAGGTATAGGTGGCTCAAGCTGGTAATCCTAACCTCTCAGGAGACTGAGATCTAAGGATTGAGGTTTGAGGTCAGCCCAGGTAGGCAAATCTGAGAGATTCTTATTTGGTTTGAGTGGTAGAATGACAGTCTTAAGCAGAAAAAAAAAGCAAGAACAAGAGGTCCTGACTTTATGCCCCTGTACTGGCACAAAATATTATACTTCATAACATGCCAGTTTTATTAAAATAGTGTTTGAAGCTATCAATCTGTTAACTGATAAAGAACTTGCTCAGCACCTCTAGGCAGATGTTTGCCTCTGGTTTCTCTCTATATACATGGCAAATGCAAACCAGGTCAAGAAACAAAGAATAGTGTTTAGTTTTTTTAGAAAAGCAAAGTCAAAGTTCAGCAAAACAAAACACCAGGAAGCTGGTATTTGAAAGGGGTGAGGTGAGGTCAAAGAGAAAGGAGTGAACAAACGAAGAGAAGAAGAGAGGGAAAATGCAGTCAAGAATCCACTGTATATCCTACAGAATTAAGAAAAGTGAGGGAAGGGATGGGTTGGATGAGAATGTTGAAAGAGGTAATATTGATTAGATATACTGTATTCATAAACTGCCTTGTTAAATTGCAACTTTGTACAACTACTTAAAGATAATAATAATAAATACTAATAACAAATGACTTCAGAAAAGAGACAAAGAAACACAGATCCACACTTAGGACTGGCTCACTGGATTCAGGCTTATTATCCAGTCTTTTCACCACCCTGGAGATTGGGCCCAAGGCTGGGCAAGGCCCACCTTTTCTAACACACCAGGTCCCCACTTCCCAGGGAACGTCTCATGATGCTCTTTAAATAGACTCCTCTCAGCTCATGCATGCTTCTCTTTTCACTTGACTTTGTAAACTGTTCACAATGACACATTTCAGGTGAATCATTCCAGAGACCTGTCTTAATTCAATCTGGATGTGCCTCACTGAGCTAATAAAAAATCCTTGCCCCTGCAAAAAGGTGTATTAATTCTATGTTGCACTTTTCTCCAACTCATGATGTGCCTTTGGAGAAGAACTGCACATTTTATATAATTTGTCAAGGACAATTTCAAAAAGTATAGCATCATCAATCTCACTGACACCCCCTCTAATGGCCTTACTGTGTAGTCAGGTTTGCCAATTGCAAGCCAACCCTCAGACCATAGCACACCTGCTCCCACCCATTGTTTGGGTTGTGAAGACAATAGAGTTTAGGGAGAATTCATCCTTGAAAAATTTCCTCTCTAATTATGTCAACAGATGTTGTTTGAAGTCTACACCTAGGGAACTTTATTACTCCAGTTTTCAAAAGGAAGAGGAATTCAAATCTGCTTTCATGATAATTGTTTCTTTTTTTTTCTTTTAATTTTGTGCTGATACTGGGGCTTGACCTCAAGATCTCCAAGTCTTGCTCAGCTTTTTTGCTCAAGCTGGTGCTCTACCACTTTAGCTACACCTTTACTTCTGGTTTTAAGGTAGCTAATTGGGGATAAGAGTTTCACAAACTTCGTGCCCAGGTTGGCTTCTAACTAAGATTTTACTTCCTAAGTAGGATGACAGGCATGAGCCATTAAGACCAGCAGTTTCTTTTTCTCCTTTTCCTTCTCCTTCTCCTTCTCCTCTTCCTCCTCCTCTTTTTTCTTCTTCTTCTTTATCCACATAGTCTGTGAAACTCTATCTCCAATTAACTAGAAAAAAGCTAGGCTGAAGGCATGATTCAAAGTGGAGAGCACCATTTGTGAGCAAACAATCTGGAAAGAATTATTAAATGGGTGACATTGATCAAGATGCAGCATACTTATAGACTGATATGTGGAACTGAAACTCTTTTGTATAACTACTTAAAGATAAATTACAAAGAAAATGATTTTACAAAGAAATCTGGCTTGGAACTGGTGGCTAACACCTGTAATTTTAGCTATTCAGCAGGTTGAGATCTGAGGATTCTGGTTCAAAGTCAGCCTGGATAGAAAACTCCTGGAGACTTTTATTTCTAATTAACCAGCACCAAGAGTTAGTGGAGGTTTGGCTCTAATGTTAAGAGTCTTACTGTTGAGTGAAAAAGCTAAGCAAACGTGGGTAGCCTTGAGTTCAACCCCAATACCAGCTCAAAACAAAACAAACAAAAAAAATCAACCGAGGACCAGCTAGCTACCAGGCTATCAGGAAGAAACAACCAAGATGGCATTCTTGGGAGACAGCCAAGAAGAGGATCTCCGCTTCCTTCTGAAGTATAAAAAGTCAGGACAAAAGTAACACCAAGTAACCCAACCAGGCTTTGTTCTCTTTTTCTGTTTCCTGCTCTTCTTGCCTATGAAAATATTGTAAGTGAATGCTAATATACCTTTATTAATGTAATTGCTTAAAATTTGTTATATAATCAGGATATATAGGGAAAGATATGCAACATGAAAGTATAGAGAAAAGAAGAAAAAAGCTGCATAAAGAGAGTATTTTCCATTTTGTGGAAGAACCAATTAGGGCAAAGTTTCTAATCAAAGTATTTAATTAGTATCATGTGGTTGCCAACATTTGTGATAGTTATAATTTGTAAGCCAATTATCTATCCATTGTTAAGTGTAACAAATTCCAGTAAATTTCTAGATCAAAATTTATACAAAAAAAGATCTGAATCTGAAAGAATTTGATTTTTTTAAACTGTCTCTCAAACCCCTCACCTACTTTGACAGTTTTAGTATCTAGATTAAATATTTTATGATCATACTACATAAGATAAAAATGTAAAAGCTAATTTATAGTGACATCTCTTTATGTAAAAGATTCCCAAGCTGAGTTATTGCCAAGTAGAAGCATGTCAGTGAATGCAACCATTTCTAAAGCAAAGAGACATTCCAATTTTCCCACTCTAGTCAAACAGCTTCTGCTAAACAATTTATATGAAAAACTGGCGCTTTAATTTTCTAAGGCTCTACTTTTTTATGACATCTCCTTTCGTTGCATTCTTCAATTCAATTTAGTACCTGCTATGTTCTGTATCAAGCAATAAATTTGGAACACTATGCTCAATTATAATTTATTTTAATACCTACCCATCTAAGGAAGTATAATGCCAACAATCTAGAGACCTAGTTCTTCTCAGACTTGATTTTTTAAGCTTCCCATCTCCCACTTAACAGGAAAGTAGTTCATCTGTTGCCATATTTGCTGGATTTCCCCCCTATTTTTCTAATTGCCTCTCACACTCCTGATACCGTTCTGCTAGATTTATTAAATTACATCATCCTAGAAAGGACTCTGGGGGAACTGCAAACACCATACACACACAAACCTTACACCAAACACACATATTCCAAGTCATACACACATACGACACATATACATACACCCCCACACATAGTTACACCAAATCACATGCACACATATTCCACAGACATATACACATGTAACACACACACACACACACACACACACACACACACATCAAACACATATACATTTATTCCTATTTTTGGTGTGGGATGAAAGAGTCAAGGGATTACCTTTGAGGGCTTTTTTAAGGAATTTTTTTATCAATACAATTATTAAACTTATGCCTTATATTGAAATATGATTTATAAATTCAGAACCTACAAATAGTAATAGTGGATGTTGTTTGTGAAGCTTCAAAGGATTTTGATAAGTAAATAGATTTCAAGGGTTATTAAAGGGGGTATAAATGACGTGGGATTTTATATTGCTAGTAGTTTGCATTACAGGGGTATTAGAGACATTGCCAAATGGAAAAAGAAGATAGTCAAGAGAATGATATAAATGAGACACAAGCACTTGTTACCAGCACATGCTAAAGAAGCTTATGAATACAATCTTACAGGAGTGTGTTACAGAAAGTGATAGCAAAGGTAACACAGTGTGAAGGAAGGATGTATTTTTGGTGGGAGAGAATAGGAGAAAATAGGAAATAAATTAAGGGCAGAGAGAGACCAGATGGTTATTGTATTGAGCCAAAAACCCAAATATGTCATGGACTCAAAGCTGCAGAGTCCTACTGAGGTGGGAAAAAAAAACACAAAGAAAAAAATTCATTTTCATTATTAATCTAATTATATCATATTACAATATACTTGAAATGGATTATTCAAAAAAGAGAGGGAAGAAATATTTACAGCAGAATTAATATAATCAAATAAAAAGAGAAAGTATATGTTAGCCACATGTGTCAAAAAACAGGATGTGGTTAAACATACAGACCCTGGGGCTGGGAAGGTGGCTTAGTGGTAGAGTGCTAGCCTTGTATACATGAGTCCCTGGGTTTGATTCTTCAGCACCACATAAGCAGAAAAAGCCGGAAGTGGCACTGTAGCTCAAGGGGTAGAGTGCTAGCCTTGAGCTGAAGAGCTGAGGGACAGCACCTAGGCCCAGAGTTCAGGCCCCACAACTGGCAAAAACAAAACAAAACAAAACATACAGACGCTGGAGCTTCCTTGTAGCCATGATAAAAGAGGGAAACCTGTAAACTGTAAGAGATCCATGGATTATCAGCTAAAATTAAAGCACTTGCTAAATATTGGAAAGAAAATTTCCTGCCCAAAAAACCTGTAACTTTGTATGATAATAGGAGGAATAAAATTAAATAATGACATTAGTACTGATATCATAGCAAATAGGTATGATAACTCCTTATCTCCCAACCCTACTGTGCTTTTTAAAAATTCACTTTATTGAACAGTTCCATTTACTGAAAAATTATGCAAAAATAAAATATACAATTAATAATATGAAGTTAATTCTCCTTCCTGACTTCAGTCCCAAAGTCTCTAACCTCTTGCTATACAATGGACAAGTTTAACAATTCCTTGTGTATAATTAAAGATATACTTAACACAGACACAGACAGTAACACACACACACACACTCACACACACACACACACACATACACACACTTAAGTCCAAATGACAGTATGGTACATATATCTTATGACACCCTTTTATTCATTTAGCAATATATCTCAGAGGTGATACATAGCACTTTATGAATTTTAATTACTTAAAATCAAGTAATTTAATTTTATTTAATCACTTTACTTAATAACTTCTCCACTGATGCTTTTTGTTTTTCTTGAACTCTGGGCCTTGGTGCTACCCTTGAGCTCATTTTGCTTAAGACTAGCACTCTACCACTTGAGCCATAGATCCACTTCTAGTTTTCTGATGGTCAATTGGAGATAAGCCTTCTGGACTTTCCTGACTAAGCTGCCTTCTAACCACTATCCTCAGATCTCAACCTCCTAAGTAGCTAGGATTATAGGCAAGAGCTGTCAGTGCTTGGTTTCCACTGATGCTATTGTTTCCAGGTGTCAGTTTTACTTAGGGTGAATATGAACATTCTCACAGGCACATCTTTAACCCTAGCTACTGAGTTGGATGATCTCTAGTTCAAGGCCAGCCTAGGGTTTATAATGAATTCAAGGACAGCCTGAACAACTTAGCAGAAGCTAGTTTCAAAATAAAATTAAAAAATGGATTGGATGTGGTTAAGGGATAGAATAGGTATGCAGCCCTGGGTTTATTTATTTTATTATTATTTTTTAAATTTTTTTGAACTCCAGGCCTGGGCACTGTCCATGAGCTTCTTTTGCTCAAGGCTAGCACTCTACCATTGGAGCCACAGTGCCTCTTCTGACTTCTTCTGTTTATGTGACACTAAGAAATCAAACCCCCGGCTTCATGCATGCTAGGCAAGCACTCTACCAGCCCAAGCCCTGGGTTTAATCCTAAGTACTAAAAAATGAAATCCTCTGTCATGTTTCTTTGGTGCTTATGTGTGAGAGTATATCTGGAGAAAAATCTTCCAATGTGGGTTTACTGGATCAAAGGATATGCATGTTTCAAACATTTAGCAATCACTGAATTCCATTATCAAAGGAGAAAAATAATTTATTTTTTCACAAGTAACAAATTAAAATGTCTATATGTCAAATGATACATTAGTGCTTTATATAACTTACAGCAGTCTTGTAACTGCCTTGGGATGAAGATTAAGATTATTATTCTTAATCTAAAATTGAGATAACCTAGAAATGGAGGTGTGGTAAAGTGTCAGCTTGGAGTGAAAAAGCCAAGCAAGAGCTCAATGCCCTGAATTCAAGCTCCAGTACAGACACGTTAAAATATTAAATAATAAATAAATAGAAAGGGAGCATGCAGTCATAGAATACATGTCCTATGACATTAAGAAAATTGGGGGAGGGGTTGAGTTGCCAGATGGTGGGGGAGAATGGTGAAAGGGAAGACATTGATGAAGCTACATTGTATTCCTAAACTAATTTGTTGAATGGTAACTTGTTTGGACTACTCCGATAATTAAAGCATGATTTGAATAAAAAGGAATGATAAATAAAAAATACTAAAGTAAAAGAGTTCACTGAGGCATGGGAAATTAAGCAAATCAACAGACATCACAACGAATTAAAAGACCAAACTGAGAGCCGGATTCAACAGTCTATTCACTTATCCAATATGCTATGTGGGCTTCTTGAGTTTCAATCTCAATTCTTTCACATAAAACCAATGACTTGGCAAGTTATTTGCTTCAGATGTATTGTTTACTTATATGTAGAGATAAAATTTAGAGATATATTTTAAAGTATTCCTAGGAGAATAAAATTAGATAATGTAAGGAAAATCTCATGTATGAAGAACTGAGGAAATTTAAAAATCTCTTCCTCCCTATAGAGACAGAATGAACCACACGGAAGAATAAATTATTTCAGTAACAAATCCTTTCCAGGGGCAGGAAAACTGAAGGAGCAACTGTGACCTATTTTTATTTTCATGTTAATGCTAACGCACTAAGCCATAAGAAATTAGGTGCCTGATGCAACACATTATCCCCCGCTCCCCCTTTCTTTCTGAAAGCTTCAAATCTGATTGGTTTGCCCTTGGCCTAGCTCCTTCACAGAGTGCTATACAATATTTCCAGCAGCTAGAAACTTAAAAGCTGGATGTTAGGTGAGCTCCATGCAACTGTCTTTCCCACTTAGTAATCTATTCAGAAGATTTCTCAGAATCCTGTTTCCCACTATCAAGTCTTTGGCTAATGATAAACCTCGAGGAAGGGCAAATCTGATGTTATTATCTTTTATTGACTTGTATCAGTTATACAGGGTATTGGATTTATTATTACATCTCCACACATGTTTACACTGTATTGCAATCAATTTCATCCCCTATAGCACCCTCTTGGCACCCTAAGAATTAACATCTGTCACAGGTTTCCTTGCTGTTTTCGTAGTAGCAAATAATCTGTTTGGACAGGATTCAGTCTTGTTTGTCTTCCCCTTAGGTACAACCCCTTCTCTTAGTCCCCACCCAACCACTGAGACTTTCTCTTCTCTCCCAACCAGCGAAGACACATCAGAGCCAAGGAGGTAGAAGCCATGCTTATGGTTTTGAATGTTCAGTAACTCAGAAAAAGTGTTGCTTTGCTGACTGAGCCCTGTGGGACAAAACATTTGCATATTCCACTGTTAAATCTTGTATCCTTTAATGTGATAAGGCTGTTCAGTGGATGGTTATTGAACAGCGCTTTTCTTGCGAGTGTGCCTTTCAGACAGACAATCCCAAAGGAGATTACTTGCTTCCCACAGAGCAATTTGGAAAATTGTTTCATCTGTAATTTGATAGGTAAAGTTGCTGGAGTGGGGGTAGTGTATAGGTGGAGTCCTTGTGCTGTGAGCACTGGGATTTTGTTTAAGCTGATTTCTTAATGCAGAGAAGAGGAGAAGTAATCGTCATCCTTGGATGATGGAAATGCTAACTGTTAGTATTATCCCCACTTTTGGTCCTCAGCTCCACGCAGACTTGAGCTCCTCCCAGCCCTGGAGTTCCAGCTGGCCATTCCCTCCCTCTACCCAGACCCACCTGAGCTCCCACCTACCTCACTTTCTGCTCCCAGACCCTCCTGCTACCTGAATAGTGAAGGGTGCCAGGGGCTTCCTCTTGTGGGAAATACAGCTCCTCTAATAAATCTTCTAATACTCTTTCTCCTGTGCCTGCCTGCCTCTGCATGGTCCCCTAGGATGGATGTAAAGGATCCTTTCACTAACCACCCATTCTGAGGCAGCCTAGATTAGATGTCTTCAGATGCACAGTCTAAACCATAGCCAGGTGTGAGTGTACAGGATTCCCCTTTATCACTTCACCAAAGTAGCCTGTCTCTTCTCTGTTCTCAATAGTGGAGTAATAGCCTCAAAATAAGACGCAGGACTTTGACCTGACATAAATGGCTTCAAAATGAATCAAAAAATTCTCAGCCATATCAAAAACATCAAGAAAGTATTAAAAGCAAAACAAAAACAAGCTTCTGAATAATTATGCTAATTCCAGTTTCACTTTTCACCTTTATCTGATTCATTAATCTGTCCTGAGAGCTCTGAAGATTTCTTCCCACCCATAGCATTCCTTACTCATTCCCTGTGCTATGGGGATCTAAGCAGTCAGGCATAGTGAGAGGCTTACATATTTACCCATTCAATGTTTAACAAAAATATTTACCAATGTACAGGCACTATTCAACATACATAAGTGAGAAGTCCTTTTTTTTCATTCCTCCCTTCCCCTCCTTTTCTTTTCCTTCCCCTACGTTTCCCTACCCTTTCCCCCTTCTCTTCTCTCCCTTGATATTTTCTCTCCTCTCCTCTTCCTTCCTTTCTTCCTCTCTCTTCTCTTTTCTCTCCCCCATTCTCCTCGCCTATTTCCCTCCCTCCTTACCCTCTTTCCTCTCTCTCCCTCTTTCCCTTTTTCCTTTCATCCTTCTCTCTTCCTTTTTTTTTTGGGGGGGGGTCCGGCCGTGGCACCTGAACTCTGGACCTGGGTGCTGTCTCTCAGCTCTTCAGCCCAAAGGCTAGTGCTCTACCACTTGAGCCACAGCGCCACTTCTGGCTTTTTTCTTTTTGCTTATGTGGTGCTGAGGAATCGAACTCAGGGCCTCATGCATGCAAGGCAAGTGCTCTACCACTGAGCCATCTTCCCAGCCCCTCTCTTCCTTTTTTTCTCATCTCCTTTTAATTCCATTTCTCCTTTCACATCTCCCTCTTTCCTCCTCCCTTTCCTCCTCTCTATTTCTTTTTACATGGACATTTTAAAAACTGGGTGAAGATTTTAAAATACCAAGACAGAAAGCTATATAGAACCAATGAGTGCTTTAGCATATAGAAGAGTTTCACATAATAAAATGTAGAGAAGAGAAATAATTGTATTCTATATTGGCAACAAAACAAGAACAGAGATTCTGTTCTTTCCATCAGTGCTACCATTATTACACACTTACAGAAGTGGTTCAGAGATCTGTACAAAGGAAATCAGTTTCTGAGTATCCTCCAAATTTGCTTAGTCTGGATATTTTATGTTCATCTGTTTTTAGTTGAAGATATACACATACATATGTATGTGTATATATATATGTATGTGTATATATGTATGCATATGTACATATGAATATTTGTGGATATGTATATAGAGATGGCTATAGATATGGATAGAACACTCCAAATGGCCCTATGACATATCCATGTGTACCTAGAACTGGAGGAAAAAATGGAGAGCTGTCCATAGCTAAGGTGGCGGTTGCCCTGGGCTCCTGTCCTCAGGTAGGCAATAGTAGTTGGAACTGGAGCATGAGAGCCCAGGGTGGTTTGTGGAATATAGCAAGCTCTAGTCAGGTTTGAAAACAGGGAAGGCAGGCTCTTCCTGAAGAAGTTTGGAAGTCAACCAATCCCTGAAGAATGTGTTTATAGAAACTTTAGAACCAAGAAAAGTGAACACACCAACACATCTTAATCCAGAGGAGCCAGAGCAAATGCCCCTAGCCCAAGGCCTATCCAATGAGCAGAGATGTTTGACAATACTGGAACAATATTTGTAGGAGAGTTGTTCATTTGTTTGCTTCTCCAGAAGGTGCAAGAAAGAAGGTGCAAAATCACTAGACAAAAAACTGTGAGGAAAGAGAAAGAAGGAGGATTTCATACAAATTGAGACTTCAGAACACAAATTTCAAAACCCCTGAGGAATTCCAATGCTGTTAAGATAATTTTGTTAAAAATGCAACAATTAGATCATAATTTCAGTCCTTGGAAAATTTTCTGGAACTACATCACAAGCGTGCTGAAATGTGTTGTTGGGAAGCAGAAAGTTCAAGGGGAGGAGCACAGGTGAATGAAGAGAGGAAAGGTGGTGAATCCAGTGATAATATTTAATGCACATGTGAAAATGGAACCAAGTAACTTGAAGAGATAGGTGAGTTTGGGAGAGATGGGCGAAAACAATGGATGGAAGGGTAACATTATACATATAAACTGAATTAAATGCCATTTGTACAACTACTTAAAGATAATAAAAAAATAAAAACAGAAAAGGAACATCATGGACAAGACAAGCAAATAAACAATAGACAAATAACACATTAGGAAATAAATCTCCACTAAAAACTTTAGAATAAGTATGATTTAAATGACTAAGGGGAAAAAAGAAAAATGTTTAAAATTTGATATAGGTATATTATATACATATATATGAAAACAGAAATGAAATAAGTCAGGTATATTAGAAAACAAAATGACTAGAACTCTGGGAAGTAAAAATACCCCCAAACCTACTGTTTAGAATAAAATGAATCAAGAGATCAACTTTGAAAGACAAAATAATAAATTGGAAAAAAAGGAGAATAAAATAGGAATTAATACTAAGTAGAGTGATCATACACCCAGTATGGTGTTCTATGGTATTCTCCAAAATTCACTCCAGTTTAGATATTAATTATATAGGCTCCTATGTACCAGAATACATGCAGGCTAGACTAAAAAACAAATAGAACCACCAACTGGAAAGCATAGAAAGAATCTCAAAGAAGAAGTATTTGAAAAGAGCTGTGAGTTTTCCAAAATTGAAAGTGAACTGTAAAAACCAAGAAAGATCTATAAAAATATATTCACACAGTGAATATATTCGCCACAGTGAAGCTGCAATACATCAAGAACTAAGAGACATTTCTACCAGCTACCAGGAGAAAAGAAAGATTACAAGCAAGCAATAGTAACTAAACATTAAACCCAACAGCGTTTCTTACCAGCAACAATAGATGCTGCAAAGCAGCTGAAAAATATATTGTATTTATCCAGACAACTATGTGATAAAAATAAGGAATTGGAAAGGTCTATTCAACTGATAATTGGGGCATATCTAACCCTTTGGGTTTGAAAGGAGGATTAAAATAATAAGTAAATTCAGGATTTTGTGTATGTCTGTACTTGGGCTTGAACTCAAGGCCTTGAGCTCTTCATTTGTGTATATCCATATAAAACCTTGCACTAGACAGAGCAAACGAACTAAATAATATAGAAAGCCTAAAATAATCCTATAAATTCTGAATGTTCTTCAACTACTTAGATTAGTAATCATAAGCATTTTTATTTATCAACAGCCTAAATTTTGTTTACCATATTCACTTGAATAAAAGAATACTAAAACACACAGTGAAGCATTACTAAGTTGTAAAAAAATGAAATCATGTCATTTTCAGGAAAATGGATGGAAGTAGAAATTATCATAAGTATAATAAGCTAGACTGAGAAATATGTGCTATATCACAGACAAAATCTACAAAATGGCAGGAATGTAAAATGTGGGAATTGTTTGGGGGTGAGAACCAATGGGAAAGGGAGGGTAAAAAAGAATGTGAAAGGAAAATGAATATTACCAATGTACTTCATACACTTGTGTAAAGATTGAATAAAGAAATCTATTTAAATTGTTTAAAAATGGAGTAGGGATGAGAGTAATGGGGTGATTTAAATCAAATATATTTCTATATATCGGCATATAATGTAACAGTGAACACCCCTTATACAGTTAATAATAAAAAGGAGAAGAAAGAGAAAATGAAAAAAAAAGAATACTAGCAGTCAAAAATATGTATGCTCATAAACTAGCAGAACATAAAAAAGCTTAGATATTATATACCCCAATCTTCATGATACAAATAATATCCTATTGAAATGATACAAAGAGTAGTACAGGTGTAGAAATAAAATATAAAACTGATAGATTCTGAATCTATTGCTCTCAAATTACACACACACACACACACACACACACACACACACACACACACACACACACACACACACCTCTGCATAAAGAAGTTAATTGACTCAATTGATGTCAGCCAAAATACTAAACCCTTACTCTGGCCAATAATATAAAGATACAATATTATATATGATATGCCTCAGAAAACTTAAATGTGAACAATTTTAAATGCAGAGTTAATTTTAACTGCTAAAGAAGATACCTGTATTAAATACATATTAAAAGCAAAATATTATTATTGCCTCTTATCAAATACATTACTTCATCTCTTTTAAAACCATAAAGACATAGTTTATCATTCCAGTTTCATTATCCCAACATATACCTAAATTTCCACTCAAAATAACTTCTAGAAGGAGGAGAAAATTATTCACCACTTTATTTCTGTTGGTTGATTTTTTTTTTAGAATTTCATCCAAATGACTCTAAATGTTTTTCACACTCTAAAAGGCAACCGCCTGCTACCTTGTTCATCAGATTTTCTGCACTATGTAAGTAACTTCTTCCAGAAGAGGTGAGGCAATGAATGGGTTGGTATTTATCCTCAATTTTAACAATAATTCTGTTGGGTTTTGTAATGTTGTGCTCGTATGTTTTGCAGTCATGAACATTATACTGAATTGTTCTTATTTCCCTTTTAGACTATAATCCTTTTCATGCAGTGAAGTTTTGGTTTGGATATTAAACTTTACTTACTTCTGAAATTTTCTTGGATATGTTTTTTTCTATAGCTGTATACATCACTCCAGTGATCCTGCTGCTTTCAGTATTCCTCTAGCTTTGTATGAAGTAAACTGACACACCGACAGAAAAATGAAAATATATTTCCTTTGACTCTTGCTCAGATGGTTATGGGATGACTTTATCACAAGCTCCACGAAATATGGCCTCCCCCTCAGCTACTAAACACTTGGGAAAAGGAAAGCTCTTCCATTGTCATGAAAGCCAGTGATGGCTTTACCATGAAATGTCTGACAAGTTCAAGTGATCACAAGCTTTGATAAAATTTGCTAAAGTAAATTGATTTGGTATGTGTGTGTGTATGTGTGTGTGTGTGTGTGTGTGTGTGTGTCAGCTAAGACTATTTAGAAATCATTTCTGTTGTGATTCAGCTTATTTCCACCCCCTCAACTATAGATTCTAGAGTATTTAGAGGAAGCACCAGCTTCAGGGGCATACACTTATGTGGGTCGCAGACCATGTATAGGAAATCACTGCTAGTTACCTAGCATGAGATCTGCTTCCAAAATAATCTCTGCCGACAATCTACCCAGCACAGTATACAGAGATGCATACAATTCCTAGCACCACAACGGTGAGAGCTGTGAAGGAGAAATGGTATATGAAACACCTGGAATCACTGGTTTCTCAAAGAAAAATGGTTCTAGTAACCAGAATAAAATTGGATTGGCCGTGAGGTACTGTATTCATAAAGTGAAATGTGAAACCCTTTTGTATAATTACTTAAAGATAATTTAAAGTAAAAAAAATTCTAAAGCATTACAACTGGAGAGTTTTGATTTTATTAACTTTTAAGGAAAAGCAAAGGTCTCTCCTATCCAAACCTGAAAGCTTTCATGTTTGAAGAAGACATGGTGATTTTCCCAAACCTGGCAGCAGTCCCTCAGATTTCATGACATTACCAAAAATAGAAGGAAGTAGTTTCTGAATGGTTGAACTTCATGAATTTTGATTAGTCACGATTGAGGAAAGACTGAATATTTACAACATTGATATTGCCTAAAAACTGATCAAGAAATTGTAGACAAAATAAAGAGATGTACCAAGGAATTAAACAATGAAAACATTTTCAATTGTTTTTGTATTTGTAGTACTTGTTAGTTCTTAAAAGTTGTTTTACTTAACCAGGTGCCAGTGACTCATGCCTGTAAGCTTAGCTACTCAGGAGGCTTAGGATCCAAAGGATTGTAGTTTGAGGCCAACCCAGACAGAAAAGTGCACTAGACTTCATCTATAAAATAGCCAACAAAAAACATGGCTGGAGACATCAGCTTAGAAGCCTGAGGCCCTGAATTCAAACCTCTATACTGCAAGGAAAAAAAGATATCTGACTTCTTTCTCATTCTAAGTGTAATTTTACATTATTTACCTGATTTTCTGTTTCTAACTTTTAAAGCTGTTTTTCTTGATGTTGGTTATGAAAAGTGTATATACTACTTCAAACTCCAGAAAAGCTGAGGGCCCTTCATACCTACACAGCTCTCCCAGCCTGGGCAGGCATTCTGTTTGGAGTCAGGCATAATCCTGGACAAAATGAAAAAGGAGAATAAAAGATTCTTCCTCCAGCTCCTCCCCAGCTTTGGGACTGTGTTACCTGAAAGCACTGAACTTCCAACAGAATAAAAATAATTAATTGTTCAGTAATAATGATGTTTTGCATTTTGTCTGATTTTTCACTAGAAAAAAATTTGAAGGATGCCTTGTCTCCTGGGAATCTATTATACTTGCGATGTTGGCTACTAATTACCAAGGGAGGGCAACTTCTCTCTTCTCAGGAATGAATTCAGCCCTGGTCATAAATTTTACAGGCATAGATAGGTTTTGATACCTCAGGTCACTCTTTTGCCATTTGGAGAAGTAATGAGTGCACTTAAGAAAAACACCTGAAGAACTAAAGTCAGGGAGCCAGACCACCATAAATCGTCACAAAGCAGCAGGCAATGTGCTGAAATATAAATGACTAGTCACCTTTAATTGCACCTAATGGGGAAGAAATAATTTGAGTCCAAGACAAGAAGACTTAAATCAATGGCTGCCTTGCAAGAGAAGAGTTCTTCAGATACAGGTATTTTGTTTTAAGGTACACAAAGAAGAGCCTGACTTGCTCAAAAGTGTTTTTTTTCCTAGATGTTTGCTGATGGCTCATGCCTGTAATTCTAATTACTCAGGAGGATCTGAGGATCAAGACAAACCAGCCCACACAGGAAAGTTCATGACACTCTTATCTCCAATGAGCTAGCAAAAAAGGAAGTAGAGGTGTGGCTTAAGTGGTAGAGTACCAACCTTGAGTAGAAAAGCCAAGGGAAAGCATGAGGCCCTGAGTACTGGCACATGCACACACAACACAGACATACATACACATAGACACACACACACACACACACACACACACACACACACACACACACAAGTATTTCTCCAACCTGAGTCTCTGTCTCTGTGTCTTGTCTGTCTGTCTGTGTCTCCCTCTCATCTTTCCCTTATCATCTTAACAATGTAAAAGCTTTTAGGGATATTCTACCACATAGTTTTCTCTTTTAACTAGAACCAGGCATTGGTTTTCTGCTGATACTTGGGTATGAACTCAAGCCTCAATCTCTCATAGCTTTTTGCTCATAGCTTCTATGCTATCACTTGACCCACACCTTCACCTTCACTACTTTTTTTTTTTTTTTTTGCTGTTTTATTGGAGATGAAAGTCTCACAGACTTTTCTGCCCAGCTGGCTTCAAATCATGATCCTCAGATCTCAACCTCTTGAGTAGATGGGATTCCAGGTGTAATGCACCAGCGCACAGCAGTTGAATTTGAAGAAGATGCTGCTCTGGAGGAAGCAGGAAAAAAATTAAAATTTCTCCTCCTTTAACTTGGCCAATTTCCTTGAAAACTCTAAGGTAACATTGTTGTATGTCTCTATATAAAGTTTCTGTATAGATGATTTAATATTGCCTTCAGATGATCTACAGTCTAACCACCCTCAGGAAAGGTTTTACAGTATGCTTGTACTTCAAAATTCAATTTTGAAAAGTCAAAAAAACAAGAAATCTTGAAAGCACAGAACTATAAATCTTTGTGTATTTTTCATTTGGATTCAATATTTGCAAGCATTTTATGTTTTTCTTTGTTTCTTTTTCTCTTCTTACATGTGTTTCCTTCTGAACCATTCGAAAATAAGATGAAGACCTGATGATTCTGCACTGAGTATTTTGGCTTGTGTCACCTAAAAACAAAAGCCTTTTACTTCAAGACCATAGCTGGGCACTGGTTATTCATACCCACATTCCTAGTTATTCATAAGGCTGAAATATTAAACCATGGGTTTAAGCCAGCTCCAGCAGGAAAGCTAGAGAGTGAGATTCTTGTCTCCATTTAACCACCAAAAAAGCCAGAAGTGAAGGTATGACTCAAGTGGTAAGTGCCGGCTTTGAGCAGAAAAGCTAAGGAACAGTACCCAGGCATCAAGTTCAAGCCCCAGTACTAGCACAAACAAAAAAACAAAACAAAAACAAAAGACCATAGCATTTTCATCACCACAATATCACATTGCCACTCACAAGTTTAACAATTGTAATCAAATTTCTTCACTATCCTAATGTGATTTATATGTTAAAGGTTCAATCAAAACCAATCAGTAATGTATATTTTTCCTTAATCTTTCCCCCTTCGCCCCCCTCTCCCCTGTTCTGGAGCCTGATCTCAGGGCCTGGGCTCTGTCCCTGAGCCTCTTTGTGCTCAAGGCTAGCATTCTACTACTTGAGCCACAGCACCAATTCCAGCTTTTTCTAAGTATTTTTCTGAGTAGATCATTGGAGATAAATTTCATAGACTTTCCTGACCGTGCTGGCTTTGAACTGTGATCCTCAGATCTTAACCTCCTCAGTAGCTGGGATTACAGGTGTGAGCCACCAGCGTCTGGTCCTTGATCTCTCTAAATCTGGCATATCCAACCCCTGTCCCTCACATCCTATTTTTTTTCAATACATCCAGTTGGTTGTTTTAGAGTGGCCCAAGTTTCAATGAACCATTTCATCATGATTAGTATCCTCTAAATACTTGGGTTCAAGAATACCACATAGGTACATTTCTCAGTGCTTTATTGCATTAATGACAATGCTAGCACTGATCACTTGGTTATGGAAAGGACTCCTTTGCACCATGAAATGAATCTGCACCTGTGAACCAGTGCTTTAGTGGGAGACATTTGAATATCCCTTGCCCTAACATTTTCACAGAATGGTTAGGAGTTTTGGTAAATGAGTTATGGTGGTATATGAATGTGGAAATTTCTGTTTCTATGATCTCCACTCATCAGCTAGCACTTTTCTGTAAGTATTTTGCTTTTTCCACTTCTGGTTTGAGAGATAACCTTATGGGAACTCACACATTATTTTGTTCATTACTCATCTTACTCTTTTTGATGCTCAAATTGTCCCCAGTGTCTCAAGTGACATTCCAATGAAGACACATCCCAAGCTTGTGGCAAACAAACAACAACAATAAAAACCTCCAAATCTCACCTAATATTTTCCCTGTCTCCCACTGGAACAGCCATGTCTCAAAGGAGCCATATCTCAAAGGAGCACTAATTACTTCTGGGCTTCATGGCAAAAACACCATGGCCAGCAATGTTCGAGTAATCACTGCATGTCTCTTTTCTACACTGCAATCATTCAATATGACTATGGCAGTATTATAATTAGCAACAAAACTAGCAATAAAAGTCAAGATTTTAAAAATTAATAATACACAGAGTACTATGTTTAAAATTTACTTAACTGGATTTCTTTTTCTATGCAATATTAGCAATCTTATCTACAACTAACTCACTTTTATTTATTCACAATTATAGGGTTAACTTTTCATTATTTTTAATTCAATTATATCTCTGTGCAGCATTTTTATTATTTAAACATTAAAACTACACAAAAAGATATAGTCAGGTTTGTTACTCTTAATACTATTCCTACTACTCTTCATTCATTTCCATTTATATCTACTTATTAGATAATATTTTATTACTCTTAATTTAATTTCTAAATGTGCAAAAAAATCCTATTGTAAAAATGTTAAAACTACACATAAAAGGTATAGACAAATTCTTACCCCAATACCATTCTTTCTACCCTTTCTTTACCCATCTTACATGAGTAAAACTTTTATTCAATTTGGTTTCCTATATTTTATTTTACAATATAAATCTATGGATCTATGTATTTATCAATAAATAGGTCAATAAATAGATAGACAGATATTCTTTTTGTCGGTCCTAGAGCTTGAACTTGGTTTGGGCACTGTCCCCGAGCTTCTCTTTGTTCAAAGCTAGTGCTCTACCACTTGAAACACAGCACCACTTCTGGCTTTTTCTGAGTAATTTACTGGAGATGAGTCTCACAGACTTTTCTGTCTGTTCTGGCTTCAAACCTCAATTCCCAGATCTCAGCCTCCTGAGTAGCTACGATTACGAGCGTGAGCCATTGGTGACCAGCTTATTTCTATTTACTCATCTAATCTGTACTGTATTATTTTATGCTTCCTTTTCTTAGATAAAAGATATATGTATATATATATATATATATATATATATGTATATACATGTACATACACACACATTCCCTTAGACCCTTACTTCCAATTAACCAGCAAAAAGCCAGAAATGATGCTATGACTCAAGCGCTAGACTTGAAAAAGCTAAGGACAGTCTCTCTCTCTCTCTCTCTCTCTCACCACACACACACACACACACACACACACACACACACAGACACACACACACACACACATACACACACACACAATCTCATGTCTCATAGACTTTTCTTTTCTGGCTTGTCTGGCTTCAAACCTCAATCCTCACATCTCAGCTTCCTGATTAGCTAAGAAAGCACAGTTTTTGAGATATATAAATGTTCTAAAATTGTTATGCCATTCTTTTATTCAACTATTTTTCATGCACCAATGCTGCCTACATTAATTACAGACGTTTGTATATATTTAATATATTTAATGGTAAAAAAATAATTACTCAGGCTTCAGGTCCCAGTTCAAAGCCAACCTGGACATGAAATTCTTATCTCCAATTATGCAGCAAAAAGCCAGAAGTAGAATGGTGGCTCAAGTGATAGTATACTAGCCTTGAGTGAAAAAGCAAAGGGGCAGTGCCCAGGACCTAGCTCAAGCCCTAGGAGTGATACAAACACAAAACTCACAGAATTTAATTATGTTCATCTTACTGTAGATTTGGGTTGCCCAACAACCAATAACAAATAGACCTGGTTTTATTTTTGCCCATTCCTAAGCCCTACTTACTTTGCCTATATAAACGTACAGACTACCACTTTCAACTCAACAGGAAATTATAGAGGGCAGAGTAACCATCCTTCTCGGGACAGTGTCTGAGAGAGAGAGAGAGAGAGAGAGAGAGAGAGAGAGAGAGAGAGAGAGAGAGAGAGAGAGAGAGAGGAGAGAGAGGAAGAAGAGAAGATGGAGTTGTGTTTCATTTTCCCTACTATAGCAAGTGCAGTCTGCTAGAACAATAGGCAAGTGTCCCCAGGCAGGAAACCTGTTTTATTTGTGATAGTCCAACAGATGTGTTTCTATGGAGTTAAATTTAAGATCCAATTTTCTTTTAAGGTAGAAATCAAAAGAATTTTCTTATATTACCTCAAAAAGGTCTTGAAGAAATTCATTTTGAATTATATGTGCCAAATTGCTGTCTGCCTCTCCCGAGTTGACAAGGTGGTCTAATAAAAGCTGGACATGTCCTGGGGATAGGAACTGGATATGCTCTGCAATAGAGTCTTGGGGGCAAAAGCCAGGTTCTAAATACTGGTGGAGCAATGTAAAACTAAATTCATCTGTATTTTTATGATTTTAAGTTAGTGGATTTACCCTTTCTTAAATGTATGGGATTGGAAATTATTTGATCTAAGAAATCTTGGAAAAGTTTCCGTTACAGGATGGCAGAAAATATATCTTTTATACATTCTGGCCAAATGAATATAAAGTTCACATTACTATTTCAAGTTACAAATGAATGTAGTAATTATATGTATATATTTTCTAACCACAGATGCTCTAGGATATTTATGTAGTAAATTTTCTGAGATGTTCATTTAGTAAGACTTAATACTTGGGAATAACTTGAAAAAAAAGTTATATTACTTAAAATAGTACATTATTCTAACTAATAACCAAAACTAGGGCTAAAAATTAATGCTATTGCTGAGCACTGATGCCTTATGCTTGTAATACTAGCTACTCAGGTGGCTTCGATCTAAGGATCAAGGTTCAAAGCCAGCTTTAGAAGAAAAGCCTATCAGCTCTTATTTCCAATGAACCAGCAAAAAGGGTAAACAAAGGAGGAGGCAACAATGCTTGATAGGAAATGTACTCATTATCTTGCCCATGTAATTGTAACCCCTCTGTATGTCATTTTCACAATAAAAAAAAAATGTTGATGTGAAGGTGTGGCTCAAGTGGTAGAGTGCAAGCCTTGAGCAAAAAAGATCCAAGAACAGTTCCCAGACCCTGAGTTAAGCCCCAGTATCAACACACACACACACACACACACACACACACACACACACACGCTATGAAAAGGTATCTATCTTATTATATAAGAAGCAAATCAAAGAGAGGTTCAGATATATAAACTACAGAAGAAAAAAACTAACTTATGATACATCATTTCTTACTGATATACTTACAAAAGTGTTCTCCCAAGGCAAATGGACTACTAAAATTCTACATACTAGAAATAAAGTCCTTGGATAAGAACATTTTCATCAAAAATTTTTCAGTTTTTTATGGACTATTAAAGAAGTGTCAAGCACACATGAAAGAAATCCCACTATTTAGAAAAAGAAAACTCCAAAAGGAGAACAAACTAAAAATAGTTTTGAGTGTGTGTGCATGTGCACATGCATGTGTGCCAGTACAGTATTATTGATGGTTGAACTTAGTCCTTAAATTTTTGCTCAGCTTTTTCCCTCAAGGCTGGCATTTTGCTGTTGACACATACATCTACTTCCTGCTGCCTGCTGGTTAACTGGAGATAAGAGTCTCTCATATTTATTTGCCCAAGCTGGCTTCAAATCACCATCCTCTCAGATCTTAGCCTTTTGAGAAGTTAAAATTATAGGCCTGAATCACTGGTACAGACAAAATTATTATTTGTGACTATGACTGTATTTATATTGTTACAGAAAAATAAATTTTCACCCCAAAATATTGTGGCAAAGGGCTTTTGTGTGTTGCTTTCCTTTCTGTCTTGTACTCACCACATAAAAGGTTCAATACATGACTTTTCACGTTGTTTCTGGATTCTAGGTACATTAATGATGGCTAGGTTCTTATTGTTCAGGAGATAATAAAGTATCTTCAGACAGTAGCAGACAAACTAATAGAAGATATAAATTAAAAAGTAGTTCACGTGATAAGAGAAAAGTAAGATCAACAGTGTAAGGTCATCAGAAAGGATTTTCTACATAGTCACAGATACTTAAGTGGCCAAAATTAGTTAAGAGACAAACTGGTAAGGTCAAGAAAAAAACAAGAATGCAAATTGTTTTAAAAAAGAATATCTTTGGGAAATGGCAACTCTTCTATAACAGGGTTAAATACTGATTTAGTTAGTTTGTAAAGATAAGAACTTCATGTCCAATAAGATATTGATAATCCTTTCCAGGGTCTACTATAGTGATTAGCACATCACTGATAATCAATGAATGTAGTTATATTTTATACACAAATTCCTTAATATATTTATTAACCATATAATACTTAGTACATAAAATTTTTATAGTATAAGTATCCATGTACTCACTACCCAGTTAAGAAACAACATATTAGTCTGGTGTCAGTGGCTCATCTTGTAATTCTAATGACTCAGGAGGCTGAGATCTGATTATCACAGTTCAAAGGCAGCCCAAAACTGGGAAGTCCAGGAGACTCTTATCTCCAATTAACCTCCCAAAAGCCTGAAGTAGAGCTGTGGCTTAAGTAATAGAGTACCAGCCTTGAGTGAAAAAGCCCAGGGATAGTGCCCAGGCACTGAGTTCAGCCTTAGTACTGGCATGAAAATTAAAAAAAAAAATTACTCATTTGTAACCTTTTGGGGATAAGTCTACATCTGTCCTGTGAATTTTCTACCTATGAGATTTTGGCTCAATTTTAAATTTAGCAATTTTTCCATATATTTGTAAAACTTTAAATTATTACAAAAATCATCGTGATGTATAGTATTCTGTGAATTAGTTTCTTCCTTTCTTTAATGTTCTGCTTGTGAGAAACATGCTTCCTAATGCTATAAATTTTCATTGCGTGATGGTATTGTGATTATAACAATCCATTATAATCATAATCAGTTTTTTATTGTGAAAATACCATACAGAGGGGTTACAATTACATGGGCAAGATAATGAGTACATTTCTTATCAAGCATTGTTGCCTCCTCCTTTGTTTCCCCTTCCCATCCTTTCCCATCTCCCCTCGCCCCCCAAGTTGTAAAGTTCTTTTTTTCGACATAACAATTTGTACATCTTATTGTTGCAATGGGTCCACCTGTATCCCTATTTAAATGCTTAATCAGTTTTTCTTATGATGGATATTTGTTTCTAAATCTTTGTTCTTATAAACAATGATACTATCAGTGTTTCTGTACATGTCCTTCCTACATGTGATAGAGTTTTTCTATATAGCTTATATAGACTTGCTGGATAATGTTGCTCAACCTCTTCATTGATATTTGCAATTAAACCATTTCTTAATTTTTTTCTAATCTGATATGTATGTTCACTTTTTAGTTTGAAATGCTCTGTAAGATTTTGTTTTTATATGAATTAGTCATTTGGTTTTGCCTTCTTTGTGTTTCTCATTCAGTCAATTAAATTTATATATCAAAATATATATTTTATTGTAAAAATACTGTACAGAGAGGTTACAACTACATGAGTAGGGTAATGAGTATATTTCCTATCAAGCATTGTTTCCTCCTCCTTTGTTTTTCCCCTATGTTTTTATTTTTTTGTCAGTCAGCTTTCTTGATCAAAGCCAGTACTCTATCACTTCGAGTCACAGCTCCATTTCCATTTTCTGGGTAGTTAATTGGAACTAAGAATTTCAGGGACTTTCTCAAGGCTGGCTTTGAACCATGATCCTCAAATCTCAGCCTTCTGAGTAGCTAGGATTGCAGGTATGAGCCAGTGGACAGAACAAGGGTGGTTTTAAATTGAGTTACCAATTTTTATTGGCTCAGTTATTATTGATGTGTGCTGTGAATTCTATCCATTTTCCACTATTACAATGAAATACCAAGGCAGCTGAGTTGTAAGAAGAAAATATTTATTTAACTTATGTTTTGGGAGGTTCAAAGTCAGTCTATGGTCAGGCAATGCAATATGTTTGGGTTCTGGTGAAGGTGGTGTGTAGAAACACAGTATATTAGGAGTATATGTAAAAAAAAAAGTGGCTAGAGGAAACGGGAGGAGAGGGAGACAGGGAGAGACAGGGAAAGATGGAGAGAGACAGGGAAAGACAAGGAGAGACAGAAAGAGACAGGGAAAGACAAGGAGAGATAGATAGGTAGAGAGAGACAGGAGCAAGAGAGAAAGCGAGGAGAGAGACAAGGAGAGAGACAAGGAGGAAGGAGAGAGAGAGAGAGAGAGAGAGAGAGAGAGAGAGAGAGAGAGAGAGAGAGAGAGAGAGAGAGATACACCACTAAGAAGTCCCCTCAGGCCTCATCTTTTAAAGGTTCAAGCAACACTTCCTAATACTGACAACCTATGGACAAAGCCTTCACATGTGGACCTTTAGGGGACAGTCAGTATACAATCCAAGAAGATATAGAATCTCTTCACTTTGATGAAATATTCAATGCAAAATTAGTCTTTCCCTGGTTTGATTTGTGCCTTTTAGGTCTTATTTAAGAGATTCATTTTTATCTAGAAATAATTAATCTCATTATATCAATGATATCATATTACCTATAATATTATCCATGTACATATAATATACCATATATACAATTGTATTGTATTAATTGCATTATATTTGACAATATATGACAAGTTTCAACACCCCTTCAGGATAAAGCTCTGGAGAAACTAGGTATCCATGGACATAGTCCATGTCATATTAAGGCTGTATATGACAAACTTATAGCCAGCATATACTTAATGGGGAAAGGTTAAAACCATTCCTTCTAAAATCAGGAAAAAGGCAAGAATGCCCACTCTCTCCACTCCTCTTCAACATAGTGCTGGAACTCCTAGCAACTACAATAAGGCAAGAAAAACACATAAAGAATATCCAAACAGGGAAAGAAGAACTAAAGTTATCCCTCTTGGTAGAAGACTACGTGAGAACCCTATAGATAATAAAGAACTCACTATATAAAAAAGAACTCTATAGATTCTTCACCCAAACTACTTGAGTTGATTTGAGATGTTGGCAAAGCAGCAAAGTATAAAATCAACCCACAAATATCAGTAGCCTTCCTGTATCCTACAACAAGAAAAGTGATGCTGAAATCAGGAAAGCAACTCCATTTGTAATTGCCTCAAAAAATTAAAACACTTAGGAATTAACAAAACAAAAGACGTGAAGGAGCTCTATTGTGAAAACTTTAAGACTCTGAAAAAAGAAATTGAAGCAGACTTAAGGAAATAGAAAAACATCCCAGGCTCCTGGTTGGGAAGAATTAACATAGTAAAAATGACAATTCTGCCCAGAGCAATATACAAATTCAATGCAATACCCATCAAAATCCCAACAACTTTCTCCAAAGAAATAGAGAAATCAATCCAAAATTTCATAGGGAATAATAAAAGACCCAGAGCAACAAAAACAATCTTTAGCAGGAAGAACAGTGCTGGCAGAATAGCAATACCAAACTTCAAGCTTTATAACAAAGCCATAGTAATACAAACAGCTTGGTCCTGGAACAAGAATGGGCCCACAGTCCAATGGAACAGAAAAGAAGACCCAGAAATAAACTCACAAACATATAATATTTGATAATGAGACAAAAACACAGATTGGAAGAACAATAGCCTCTTCCACAAATGGTGCTGGCAGTATTGGCTATCTACATGCAGAAAATTGAAGCTAAATATCCATATATCACCTTGCATCAGAATCAACTCTAAATGGATCAAAGATCTCAATGTGAGGACAGACATTGTGAAAATATTGCAAGAAACGGTAGGGAAGCCCTAAGCCTTGTAAGCACTGGGCAAACCATTCTAAACAAAGATCCAGAATCACAACCAATTGAAGAAAGGCCAGATAAATGGGATTGTATCAACTGAAGAGCTTCTGTTTCTCTAAGGACATAGCTAGCAAGAGAAATAGAAAGCCCACACAGAATGGGAAAATGAGAAAAATCTTTACTAGCTATATGTTAGTCAAGGGTTTTGTATCTAAAATATATTTAGAGCTCAAAAAGTTGTCCCCTCCCAAAGCCTGAAGTAGAATGGTGGCTCAAGTGATAAACCACTGTTGCTGTTTTTGTTTTCTTTTGCCTTTGTCTTGTTTGTTAGTTTGTTTGTATTTGGGAGGGTGAGGGCACATAAAATGTGGAACAAAGATGAACAAATACAATAGTGGTGCTCACTAGACACTGTGGAAAACGAACTGGATATCTTGTGGGTGGGGATGGGAGGGAAAAAGTTGGAGAGATCAATGGAAGGGGTGACATGATTTAAAAAATTAAAAATTGTACGCATTACTTATTATCTGATTCATGTAACTGTAAACCCTCTGTATAGCAACTCTAAAATAGCAATAAAAATGTTCTAGTTGTGTTTTTCTTATTACTGATAGATTTGAAAATTTTGTGCCTTACTTTATGCCTTTGATTTTCATAAACTTTTATGCTTTTCCATCCTTTCTACCTTACTCATGCTTAAGACTTTTGGAAAAAAAATGTATTTCTAAGGTACGAATTTCAAAGCGATCCTTGTGCTACTAAATATAATAATTAGTATTTGTACTCTTTGTATTCCTTTGTGAAGTACAGATTGCTGTGGAGGTGGATGATTTTGATTTTTTTGATGTTGCTGAGCAGACCAGGGCCTTGCACATGCTAAGCAGTCTGTTACTGAGCTATATTCCCAGACCAAAATGAAGAATGTGATTATTTTACTTTTAACATGGTAATCACCCAATGTTTACTATATATAAAACTAGAAAAAAACACTATCAATCAATCAACCCACTTTACCCATGATGCCACTTCACTCATAATCAATTATCAGCAATTAACCAGTATTCTCTATTTACATCTCTAGTCACTTTCCCCCAATCAGCCTCATTCCTACCACCACTGTCAACAATAATTTTGAAGTGCTCTTCTTTTAATATGCATAAGCATTTATTTTATTAATTCACAAAACTAAGTATAAAATATTCAGTGTTCCAATTTCCTTGACTATATGAAACTTTTTTGTACTTCAAAGAACTAAGTATACAAATAATGCCTCTGCCTCACAGTTTTTGTTCCTAAATTATATTATATGTGTGGTCTTCTTCCATCGATTCCTATGACACTGATTTTGTTAATGTATTCAAATCATTTCTCTTCCTTTGTGTGTGTGTGTGTGTGTGTGTGTGTGTGCGCGCGCGCGCGTGCGCTGCTTTGGGGGCCTGAATTCAGGCCTAACCATAGTCACTTAGATTTTTTGCTCAGGTTGGTGTTCTACCATTTGAGCCACACCTCCACTTCTGGCTTTTATAAGTCTCACAAATTTCCTGCCTAGACTGGATCTGAACTGTGATTTTCAGATGTCAATCTCTTGAGTAGCTAGGGATTCTTTTTTATTTCCTGGAAACTTTTAGCAAGACCTAAAGCTTTGATTGAATTTAAATTATTTGTTTTGCTTTGTTTCTGTTTTGTTTTTTATTTGGTTGTTTATTTTGTTTTACAAGACTATCAATCCCATTGGTACCAGGACATTTCTACCAGGACATATAGTAATAATAAGGCCTGGTTTCTTTCAAGCCAAATTCTTCAAGCCAGTACTCAGCACTTTACTCTCTTGCTTGGCTTTTTCCCCCATGGCTGGCACTCTACCGCTTGAGACACACCTCTAGTTCTTGCTTAAAAGCTGGTTAATTGGAAATGAGAATCTTCTGCTGTTGTCTGCGTAGGCTGGTTCTGAATTGGGATTTCCAGATCTCAGTGTCCTGGGAAGCTAGGATTGTGAGCCACTGACATCTAGCTAATAACTCTGTTTTTTTTTTAAATGATTTTTGTCTACATTAGTAATCATTATTTAGATCCACTAGGATTTCACTCACACCCCCCCACACACAAATACTAGTAATAGTATAATTCTGGAAACTTCTACATATATACATACACATATTTCATATATATACATTTCAATTCTGAAATTTTTATATTTTATAAAGACCCAAAATAGGTCTTTGAAGAAAAAAAATCTCTTAAAAATTTAATGTAGCTAGGCACTAATGGCCCACACATATAATCCTAACTACTCAGGATGCTAAGGTCAAACGATAAAATTTCAATGCAATCTGGGTAGAAAAGTCCCTAAGACTGTTATTTTCAAATAATCAGCAAAAAAATGGAAGTGGAACTATGACTCAAGTGGTAGAGCACCAACCATGAAAGGAAAAGTAAAGGGATACAGTGAAGCCCTAAGTTCAAGCAAGACACTAAATAAATAAATACTCTGAGGACTCGGGAAGGTTTTTAAGCAATATAGGGTTAAATATGTTAGAAACAATCTCATGAAAGAAAAAAACATTTGAATCCTTATCTTGGGGTTCATTTCACGTAACATCAACTTATCTGACCTCTTCTGCTTGTCTCAAACGTATACTAGTTATTGCAAATAAGGGAAACCATGGGACCTATGTTTCTTTGCTCCTGGCTTACTTCACTTAATATAATTTTTTCCAAGTCTGTCCATTTCCTAACAAATGGAGCAATGTCATTCTTTCATTAAATAGAGATAGAGGTTGATGGGGAAATAGGATGGGGAAATAAAGGAGGAGGCAACAATGCTTGATAAGGAATGTACTCATTACCTTGCCCATGTAGGAGGAGGCAACAATGCTTGATAAGGAATATACTCATTACCTTGCCCATGTAATTGTAACCCCTCTGTACGGTATTTTCACAATAAAAAAAAAGAAATATAGAATTAAATATGGCTTTTTTACCTTTCAAAATAATGAATTCTTTAGGTCCTCCATAGGTAATCAATGAGTAAATCATAATTAGTATTATACTGTATTTGAGTATTTAAATGTTGATGTGTTTTACTAAGAAAGAAAACAATTGTTGATAAGGAAGAAGGAAAAAGGAAACACTAACATATTATTGACAGTCCTGTAAATTCATATTTAATTATTTAAGAAAACTGTAGAAGTTCCTAAAAAAACTAAACAATAGTAAGTGCTGGTGGCTCATGCCTATAATTCTTGCTACTTAGGAGGTTAATATTTGAGAATCATAGTTCAAAACCAGCCTTGGCAGGAAATTTCATGAAATTTTACCTCCAATTAACCAGTAAAAAAATCAAGAAGTGCAAGTATGGCTCAAGTGATAGAACACTAGCCTTGAGTGACAAAACTAAAGGACAATTGCCTAGGCTTTGAGTTCAAGCCTCAATATCAACACACACACACACACACACACACACACACACACACACACACACACAAATATGCATGCACTCACACACACAATTAGAATTACTATATGATCTGGAAGTTCCACTTTTGTGTAGAACTCAAAGAAATTGAAATCAGTATGTTGAAAAGATATCCACACTCCCATGTTCATCAAGGAATTATGCATAGTAACCAACATACGGAAACAATCTAAATGTCCATTGATAAAGAAAGAGATTTTTTTCAATGTATAGGAACACATACATATATACATATCTATGTATATACACATATATACATGTATATGTACACATATATGATTATATGAAGAAGAAAAAAGCTAAGGGGACACAATTGCTAATATTTGTAAAGTCTTCATAAGCCTTTTCCTATTGGCACCAACATACTGTTTACCTTGGCTATAAAGAAATCGAGATCAAGAGAAGGCAAAAGAACATAAAGCACCAGGTAGCATTCTTTAATAATAATTCTGGCAAAAATTTCTGGCAATAGTAAAATATAACCTAACATCCAAAAAGAGCATTATCCCTGGGTTTATACAGTCCCTTATAGAGGGGAGAGGGAGGTAGATTTGCAGTTGGCAATTGAGGAGCTAGTAAACAGATAAAATTTTGTCCCCCCTAAATAAATAATAAAATTTCATCAAGCTTATTTAATCCTTGCATAGTCAATAGTGATACTCATTGGGTGAGTTTACTGAATTGGTTCAAACAAATAAAGAATTGTCTTTGACTTCAGGGCCTCATACTTGCTGGGCTAGCTTGTTCTGCTGGCATTGTATCTTTTGAACCATGCCTTTCCCTGGTTATTTTGGGTGCAGACTCTCACAGTCTTTTCTGCCTGGGATGGCCTCAAACTTTGATCCTTTGGATCTCAGCCTCCTGAAGTTATTATTACCAGCATGAACAACCAATGCCCTGCTTCAGAATTGTATTTTAGAATCATTTTCTTATTATTGTTTTAAATTTATCTTTATGTAGTTGTAGAAAGGTAGCCATAATTTTTAAAGCAGAAATCAAATTAGAAGAAAGCCCCTGTTTAAAACTATTGAAGCAATTAAGTTATTCTTACAATATAATCTAAATTTCTTATCAAATCCCACAATACCATATAAAATTTGACTTTCTTTTCTCTCAAACATCAGAACACAACTCTCTTCTCTCATTGTAACCAGCCCACACTGACCTCTTTTCTATTCCTGTAATAAGTCAAGTTCTTTCTCAGACCAAGGAAACACAAAAGAAAATGAAGACAGTCTCTAAGCTAAGCTGAAATCATTGGGTATTTTTATAAAAGAAATTAACTTCAAGCTGGTAGCCTGGCTCAAGTGGTAAAGCACCTGCATAGGAAGCTTGAGCTCTGAGTTCATACCCAATATCTCACACACACACACACACACACATAAGCTTCAACCCAATTATCACAGTGTGCTAACTAAAGGACAACACTCAGGTCCCGAGTTCAAGGCCCAGTAATGGCATTAAAAATGATGGACTTGAGAATTGTGAGTAAGCTCAAGGCTCTGGGTTCAAACTCTAGTACTGGCACAAAGAAACAACAATTATAAATCACTGATATGACCCTAGACACCACTATATAGTAAAAGGTGAGAATTTGCCTGCATTTGGAATATGGCCTGGGACTGACTATGAAGGGTCACAGGAAATATATCTAGGTTGACACCATTGTTCTATATCTTGAATAAGATTGTTTGATTCAAACTGTGTGTGCACAGAAGCTAGGTGACTTCACTGAATGTAAGTTATACCTTACTAAAGACAAAAGTAACCACAAATTTTAGTGTGTGTGAGCCAGTCCTGAGGTTTGAATTCAGGGACTGGGAGTTGTCTCTAAGCTTTGTGCTCAGGCTAGCACTCTACCAGTTAAGCCACAGCTCCACTTCCATCTTTTTTGGTAGTTAATTGGAGATAAGAGTCTCACAGACTTTGCCTGACTAGGCTAGTTTCCAACTGTGATCCTCAGATCTCAGCATTCTGATTAGCTAGGAATACAGATGTGAGCCCCCAGCAGCTGGCACCACAATTGTTTTAAAGTCAGACCAACTTAAAGTTTAAGGGGAGAATAAATAAGGACATTGTATGTGGGGGAAAAAAAGGAGGAGTTGGGAAGGTGGCTCAGAGGTAGAGCGCTTGCCTTGCATGCATGAAGCCCTGGGTTCGATTCCTCAGCACCACATAAGCAGAAAAAGCCAGAAATGGCATTGTGGCTCAAGAGGTAGAGCTCTTGCCTTGAGCTGGAGAGCTGAGGGACAGTGCTCAGGCCCAGAGTTCAGGTCCCATGACTGGCAAAAAAAAAAAAGGAGACTGCCACTTTTGTCATCCACAAGAAGAATGAGAATGAAACAGAAAGCAAACCGGGATAGAGGGAGTCAACCTAATGTGTGGACCCTGTTCCCATTCTGCACTGCTGCCAAAAGATATGCAGTCTTCAACTTTGTCTGGGTATTGGAAGGATTGTTGTCCTAGCAAAATAACCTGAGAGAAAAGTTCCTCGAGTATGGATAGTGGGACTT
The DNA here is from genome assembly GCF_019054845.1 of Dipodomys spectabilis. Taxonomy (NCBI): domain Eukaryota; kingdom Metazoa; phylum Chordata; class Mammalia; order Rodentia; family Heteromyidae; genus Dipodomys; species Dipodomys spectabilis. Next base: position 8,840,259 of record NW_024870779.1, read on the forward strand.
AGCCAGTGAACAGGTGGCTCATTGCCAACCCCATAGAGAGAAGTCCTGCAAAGAGCCTCGTCACCCACTCTTACTGCTTCGAAACACCTCACTTGATACTGGAGCACCAACGTGGTGTGCTTAGAGCAAGAGAAACACACACACAACCCAGAGATGCTGCACAATCAGGCAAACCTTCAGAAACTATGAGTACTATCTAATCAAAGATAAGAACAATATGGCATACAGTTGATCATTTTAGTGGTTCAATCAACAAAACTTGTTAGGGCTATTACTGCAGTTTTACACTGTGCTTGATTTTATATTGTTAAATAAGATGGAATTAATTTAAATTAGCTAATTAAATGAATGACTTTAATTAGTAGAAAACACTGAAGCTGAGTTCTCAAGTTCTTCAGTTATTGTTTATATGGTGTGGCTCTCAGTTGATCTATTCCTTTCTCAAGTTAGTATAGAAGCATTTGGCCTGAAGGGCAGGCTGTTAGAGAGAGACCCAGATGGGGCACTAGGGTTCCTCTGTAATTTACAAGGAAGTCTGTTTCTTGACTTTCAGATGTTTTGAATGGTAGAAAAGTCGTGATGCACATAGTCATAGACTCAGCTTTTCACCAATTAACTATGACCTTTAAATAAAGGTCAGTCTCTATAGGACTCTTGTTTTCTCACACACACCCTGGGACTGGATCAACTTAAGTACTTTCTATCATCTTCCACACTCTAAAAGTCTATGTGGGGTTTTTTTAGTTGTATTTTTTTCGGTCTTTTCTTTTTTGGTACTGGATCAAACCCAGGACATGGCATTTGCCAGGCAATCTTGCTAGGCCAGTGCTTTGCCACTGAACTACATCCTAGCCCTAAGTATTGTTACAAAGGTAGGAAACAAACTGATGGCTTACAGAAAGCATATCAACTAGCATTTTCATTGCCTTCTGTTCTAAACACAGAAACACTAAATGAGACCTCATGACTAATGATAGGCATGACTAATTCTAGTAATTGAGTTTCAAAACTTACCTTTTTATCTATTAATTTCTTTTTTTTATTAATTATTAAAATTATTAATTTTTATTAATTTCGTTTTATCTATTAATTTCTTTATACAACCATTTTCTTAGTAATAGAGATAGGATTAAATAGCTTTACTGTCCTCTGTAAATATTTTTAGTAGGTTCCCCTCATTTAGTAGGTGCTGCCTTGCATTTATCTTTCTCTCCTCCTCAGAGAAAATATCTTTATCTCCCTCAGAGAGACAGCCTGACCTCTTGCTTTATTCCTCTATTTGAAAGCACATAAAACTTTTTAATTTAAAAATCATTACTCTCTGGATCTGCCTATGAATCTTTATTTGCAACAGAGAAATAGCGGGAGTTATTCTGAGTTTTTGACAAAGATTGTAAATTCTTTAATTCTTTTCTCTATAAACCATTTCATTTATAGGCCTAGTTCAGGGATTAATGGATTATCTAGCATAAACTGTTTCTTGCCTCTGGATAAGTGTTTTTCTCTCAAAATTTACTAGATGGAACATACTCCTAAAAGTCTTAATGTTACTAGCATTGTTTTGAAAGATGAACTTTTCTGAAAAATGTTTTAAGGCATTTTTCTCTAAATAATTAGCTTTGGAGAGTTTTTGTGGGTACTTGGGGCTTGGTTTATATTTATTTGTAGGTTTATAATTTTTTTAAAATGTTGTACATTTAAGGTATACAATAGTAAAATATTTACTTCAGTAAGACAAATTAACATAATCATTCTGTCATTTATTTGTTGTGACAACACAATTAAATTCTACTCATCTAGTACGGTACAATTTTGCTGCAAATAGCCTCTTGAGCCTATTTTAAAGTGTGAAAAAATAGCTTTGACCTTGTGTATTTCTTTTTCTTTTTTTGGCCTGGATTAGGCTTTATACTTGGGCCTCTTGCTCTTGGTTGGCTTTTCCTGATCACTGATGGTGCTCTACCATTTATACCATGGTTCTGTTCCAGCATTTTTCTGCCTAATTGTAGATAGAAAGTCAAGGATTTGTCTGTCTAGGCTGGCCTAGAACTATGGTCCTCATATCTAGCCTCCTGAATAGCTAGGATTATACATGAGCCACTGACACTTGACTAGATCAGTTATTTGTGTATATTCTCTCTACTCCTATTATTGTTTTGTGATTTTCCCTGGAGAAGAGTGAATAATCTGATGTTGCCAATTTCTTTACCAGCCTTTGAGACTTCAAAGGATCACTTGAGGTTTTTTTAATTGTGAAAATACTGTACAGAGGGGCACTTCAGTTTTGAAATTATCTAGAGTTGTCTTTGTTTTTTCATCATCTCTTTTTAGAGATAACATGTGTGGGCTGCATTTCTGAGTCAACACTTAAAACACCAGCCAATGGAAAACTCTACCACATCCTTAACAAATTAGTTACTAAAATGTGTCTCTTGCTTTCAAATTTCACTTCTTTCCTAGAAGCCTCTGTACAAAAATGTCTTAAAAAATAAGGATTTCCTGTAAAAGATGTCACGTAGAGAACTATGTGAGTGTATGTTTTATTTTCCTTCACAAAGTATATAATAGACTGAGCAAAAAAATCTGAACAGGCCTTGAAAAGAAATACAACTAAGTCACCTCAGAAAAGTCATCACCTGTCTTCATCTTAAAAATATCCAGAAGTCTGCCCAGGCTTCCTCTGGTTACAAGGGCATCTGTTGCCTCTGGTCTTGGAGCTCAGCTTGCCTGCTCTCTTTTCCTGGAACATTCACCTTCCCCCCTTTGCCAAACCATATCCTTTGTGCAATTTTATATCTGTTCTTCACAATCCTCTCTTGCTAAATTAAAACTGACCCAGAGAAAACCAATTATCTGTTTCTTAATGTGGAGAAAGAGAAAGAAGAGAGAAAGAATGAGAGAAAGAAAGAAAAAGAGTGAGACTCAGATATAGGATACAAACAAGATAGATTGTCTTTGGATACTTGTTTGCTTTACTTATTCAGTGATTGTAGGTTTAAAAGCATTATCATTTCAAAAATCCAAATAAATAAAATCCACTCCCAACATGAAGAAGTATTCAGAAATACTGGAGTGAGTTTCTTGCTTCCTGGCAGATTCCTAGCTCCCATCCTTTTTCCTGGCTTTCAGTATAAGTGTTTTGGTTTACCACCACTGCTGTGAGAGAGTCTGAGGACATCATTAACAAGGATCATCATCCCAGGACAGCTGCCACCTGTATAATCCCCAGAATGACTAAGAAATGATTCTTTGTTTGTTTATTTAGTCTGCCTTGGCATCTGTCTTTGCCATGCACTGTTGACAAGGGAAATGCACTCCATAGTGAGCAAACTTGTCCTGTTTGATATTTAGAATACATTCTTAGAATACATTTTTAGTGTTTATTGTGTGTAGTATATGCAAGGTTTATGTTTAGGAGATACAAGGTAGTACTAGGATGCAGATTTTTACCTCAGAAAACTGACAATATAGCTAGAGATGAGAGATGTGAATCCAAATGTGAGAAATACCATTGTGATACAACCTTTAACTACAAAATAAGCTCTCTAGGGATGAGTGTTGTGGGAGTTCATAGGTTGGAGGAGTTTAGAGAGCCAAAGAAAGCCAGGCAGCCCACTCAGTCTGGGTCTCACATGGAACTTACTGCTACATTTACTTCTCATTATGTCCTCACTGTGATTATATGTGACAAATTAGTGTGTGTGTGTGTGTGTGTGTGTGTGTGTGTAGATGCGTGTGTATGCCAGTACTTGGGCTTTAACTCAGGACCTGGGCACTGTTCCTTAGCTTCTCTGCTCTACCCCCTTGAACCTCAGCTCCAATTCTGGCTTTTTGCTAGTTTAATAGAGATAAAGAGTCTCATCGACTTTCCTGTCTGGGCTGACTTCAAACTGCAATACTTAGATCTTCACCTTTTGAGTAGCTAGGATTACGCATGAGCCACTGGCACCTGCCTCAAAATATTATTAATGCCTGTGTTCTTCTTCCATTTTGTAAGTGAAGAAATTGAAGCTTAGGTGTCACTTTTTAAAGTTGTGCACCTGGAAACCAGGCATCTGGATACAAATTACTTCCTCTTCATTTTGACTCTAAATAAAGAAAATGCCACACTCCCTGGCTATGGAGATAACTGGGAAAGGGATCTAGCCAAAAGCTCAGGGAGAAAGAGCACCAAATGGACTCTGTAGAGTGAAATTTATGGTACAACTGCAGAGACCACCCGGGCTGGTGGGTTGGCTTTGCCATTCTGATTCTAGGAAATTGGGATGGCTCAACTAGAGACACAGCATGGGATAGGCACCCTGTGTGACAACACCAATAAATGGAGCAAGTGTTGTCCTCCAATACTTACCTGCATATTCACTGGTCCAGCAAGTAAAACTATCTTCAGACATGGATGCACAGGATGCCAAGACAATGATTACTATTCAGGCAAGGCACCCATCATGAAGAAATACTGTTATCCAGTACAGGATGGGATAAATAGAGAGGTATTTTGGGGAAAGAGTCCACAGCAGTTCTCTGGCAGTCAGACCTCAATACCCAGGGGTCATTTTGTAATCTTTTGAACATAAACAAGGTATACTAAACTACTTCTATGCATTACATAAGGAAGAACACTGGACTCATCATCAGTCAGATGATGAGTTATACTCATAATACGTTATACTCTAAAGAGTACAACAAAGATGAGCACCAAAGTCTATGGCTACAACCAAGGACAGAACCCAAGTGGCATTAATCTGGCTAAACCTTGATGCTTCTTCTGTCCAGCTCAGAACTGAGCAAAGATGATATTAAGCCTAAAAGTTATCAAGGACCTCCAGTTGTGGTTTGATGTGGCTTCAGAATATGAGAGCAAAGCAATACCTACAATCATTGTGCTTCTCTTTTTGGCAAATATTTATTGATTGCTTGGTGCCAGTGGCTCATGCCTGTAATCCTAGCTACTCAGGAGACTGAGATCTGAGGATTGTGGTTCAAAGCTACCTGGTACAGGAAAATCATGAGACTCTAATCTTCAACTAAACACCAAAAGCCAGAAATGGAGTTGTAGATCAACTGGTAGAGGGTTAGCCTTGAGGGAAAACCATAGCTCAGGAACAGGTTCTGAGTTCAAGCCCCAGGACCAGTACAAAACACAACAAAAATATTTATTGCCTGCTATATGTTAGAAATTGCACCAAGTGGTAGGTCATGACAAAGAAAAGATCGCTGCCTCCGTGGTATTTACATTCCAGAAGGAGAATGGTTAAATAAGTTAAAGTGACTCCAACAAATTCTAGACAAAAGTATTTGCTTTGAAAAGGCTAGAGGAAGGAATGTCATAAGCTATTGAAAAACATGTGATTAGTCCAGTATCAACAAAAGGCTCATGGAACGACTCTATGGAATTGCACTACACCCTGTATCCAGAATCACACAACTTATATTTGAGCTAGAAGAGCCCATAGGTCATCTGTTCTGGTCCCTCCAATCTGCAGAAGAAAACTCCAGTCCCAGAGTATTGGAGTAAATACAAATGCAAAGCACACTGGTCTTATAGAAGATGGGTTCTAGCACCATTACTTTGAAAAGAACTACTCCAAATCATCTACCCCATTTCTTGAGTGGTTTAACATTGAATGAAGGTGGATGTCAATGGCACTCACCTGTAATCCTCACTACTCAGGAGACTGAGATCTGCGGATCACTGTTCAAAGCCAGCTCAGGCTGCCAAGTGACGAGATTCTTATCTCCAATAAAACACTAAGGAGGAAAAAGCCAGAAGTGGAACTGTCGCTCAAGGAGTAGAATGCTCTCCTAGAGCAAAATAAAAAGGTTCAGGACACTGCCCTGGCCCTGAGTTAAAGCTCCAGGACTGGCACAAAACAAACAAATGTGAATGGCCCAAGATTCAGATAATGACTTCAGGAGTCATGATCTCCTCTTCTCCTCTCTCACTGTTATCCACATTGGGCAAACATCCCTGAGTACCACAGGGCTCAGGCACTACCTTCACAGCCCCTGCCAGCCCTGAAATCCTGCTTTCCACTACTCCATCTAGGTCCCAGTGATGAATGTTCAGTGACAACAGTGAGAATGTAGAACTGGGGTGGTGGCAGGTAAACAAAAAAAGATCCATGTTTTTTGTCCGAATTCTGGACCCTACTGTGGCTTTGAACAATCCTCAACATCCTCATATATAAAAGGTGGGACTTTACTAGACCATCCTTGAGACACCTCTTCTGTTCTAGCATTCTCTGAGTCCAGGATCTCACCTCAGGTTAACAGTGAAAAAAGTCCAGCACATAACCACAGCCAGTATGCTGTGGCTTTTTCTTTAACTTTTTATATACATTTAAATTTATAACTGCTTAAATTAATTCAGTCATTAAATGCCTTTTTTTAAAAGGATATTAGCTCTCAATAAAAGTATCTGGAATCAAACAGTATTAATTGCCTACTTTCTTCCACCTCCTCTTCCCCCTGCTATGCTTTGTAATTTCACATAGTCCTTGGAATAAGACTTGTTACAACCTTTTGCTTTCAAAGTTCATGCAGAGTTTAAGTAAATGCTTTCTGGAATAAAATGGAAAGGGAAATAGAAAGTCTAGAAAGAAGATAAAAGGAAACAAATGATTAAATCTATTTCTCACAGTTGTGTAGACAGGATCCAATACCACCAAGCTTCTGCAGACAGATAGCCCTCTAAATACCATTAGCACTCTCGCAAGCTTTAGAGTACATAATGAGTGTGCTTGTTCTAACAACAGCATCAACTGTTTCTGAACCAAAGATTGTCATGATATCTACCTGCTTTTATGCTAGTAGAAAAAAAAAAAAAGAAGATTCATAATCAGCAGGGAAAGTGAAAGTATGTTGGTGGATTTGCCTTCTTTCCTAAGGCCTCAGAGACATTTTTACCTGTGGCCTTGCTGTGTTTGATTATCTCAGTTTTCCCAACAACAGCTCAAATCCTTGTGAGAATTCAAGTCAAATCTTACAACAATCAAAACATATTTTGTTTACCACAAGAAAAAAAGACTCAAGTATACAATGGAAGTTAGGAAATATAATGTACACATTTCTATATTGACTCATTGCCTGCCTACCTGCATACATGCATACATGCCTGTTTTTTCTTGCTTGCTTGCTTGCCTGCCTGCCTGCCTGACCTTACTAGCTTCCTGCCTGCCTGCCTTCCTTTTCCCTCCTTCCCTCTCTTCCTTTCTCTCAGTTTCTTCTTATTTAATGCCAGTACTAGAGCTTGAACACAGGGCCTCCTTCTCTCAGTTAGCTTTTTTGCTCATAGCTTTTTTGTTCACCACTTGAACTACTTTTGAATTTTTGTTGGTGAATTGCAGTTAAGAGTCTCTTAGAAGGAAATGAACTCATTAACTCACTTATGTAACTGTAACTCCTCTGTATAGCACCTTTACAACAAAATAAAAAAAATTTTAAAGTCTCTTAGATTTGTCTATTCTTAGATCTCAGCTAGGATTATAGACATGAACCATCAGTATATCCAGCCTGACTGTATTTCTTAGTCGTATATTTGCCTGCATCACAACCTCTTGAATGAACAGACAACAATGGCTACCATAGATAGAGCCCTCACTCTGCCAGGCATTGAATCAAGTAGTGCTTTGTCACTTAACCTGTGAAGCAGTCAAATGTGTTGTCCCCACAGACAACTTCTGCCTCCTGCTCTTGCCATCTTAATGCATAAACCATCACTCCTGCTCTGCAAGCCTGGGATGCACTTATCTTTCCAGATGAAGGCCTTAGAGCAAGAGAGATTCAGGGATTTGGCCTCTTCAAGGTTTCTCTCACACATGCCTTACCACTTCTGTCTCTTGCATACAACTTCCTCACACTACCTAATGATCACCCCATTTACTTGGATGATCAAATGTGGCTTTCTTTTCTTCTCTTTAGCCTCCAGACCTGCCCCTCCCACACTCCCACACCAGTTTTCTTTTGGACCTGGTCCTGTGTTAACCCATTCCCCAGCAACAACCATGTCTCCAGAACAACTTTGGATCTGAGAGGTCTAATATAGAAGTACTCATAAACCTGCTTCTCAATTTCAAGGGGCTGATAGATTATAGTTCTAGTTTACAAATTACATGGGAAAGAGATCAACTAACAAAAAAATCCATGTTTTCTGGGAGTTCTAGCAACTCAGATATTACCTCCTTTTACATTTTCATGGGCTGACATTTCTGGTAGTGGTGGCCAGTAGATGTGTTATTCAGTTTTGAAGGGGGTAGGAAAGAGACTAGGCAGATTTTTTAAAAAAATGAATGAAACAAGACCTAGTTTTCCCCTGTTCTATGTAGAAATTAAACCACTATAATAACCACCTGTGACTCTACTATTTACATTATGAGCATAATTTGAAAGTTGTTTCTTAGAATCAAACCAAGCTGTAAACAGAACCCAATCAGGATAACCACAGTGTGACTCACTTTAGATATAAAGGCCAAGTCTGGTTAAGGATTTTATTTTAAGTGTAACAAAGATTCTAGGCTGAACTGCCACAGGAATGTGCAGTGAGACTATACATGAATATTCAGTCTTATCATAAAAATAACGTTCTTTAAACAAGGATAGATCAAGTTTGTATATGAAAATGAAATTCTTCATTTAGGCACTAATAGTATCTTTAAAATGATATAAAGTATCACCAATGACAGGTAAGATTAATTTTATCCAAACTGCCCTAGAGCATTCTTCTATAATTTTGGAAGATATGAAATATGGTCTACTGTATTGTCTAAAAAGATATTGAAGACTCACATTTCTTTACCAAGATTTCCTTCCATTTGCTTTATTCATCAGTTGAACAATTTAAAATTATTATTCTGAGAAGTGGTTTCATATTTACCCAGTGAGAAATAAAAATGTAAAATAAACTAGAACCAAAGCCTTCATAATTTCTTTTTAAGTTTTTAGACTGATCCCACTAGCAACTTGTGATTCATTGATTGTGTTTTCAACATTAATATCTATGTTTAAAAGACAGACCTCTAGTTACCTACCACAATTTGTTCCTTTTAGCAACTCAAATTCTTAAAATATAATTAAAAGCATCTCAAATCTCTCCTTTTTTCCAGTTCAATTTTATAAGCTTGAAATCATCCAATAGCTAATATATGTTCCATTTTATTTCTTAGACTATTTTTTGCTTCCTAGGAAGTAAATAACTTGGAAATAAACACATTCCAATGACAATTGCTAGCATTATCTGACTTTGAAGGCTATTGTTAGGGAAAATACACTGTTTCTTTATTTGAAAACAAAATAGCATTAAATCCTAACCTCATATGTTTTCATTATGCTTATAGAAAATAGGAAGGTAGCAAAAGACATATAACCTATAATTATTGTTTTTGATAATAAAGAATGACAAAATATCTCAATTTATCCACATTTGTGAGTATGCCAGTTCTCACATACTTTTCAAAACATGAATTTCTGTGTGTGCAGTCCTTTTGAGACATTATTTATAATGTCTTAAGTTGAAACTCAGGTCTTTCTACACTAACCATTTTAAAGTAAGTGTCTATCAGTGAATTTAAGGGACTAATAATTGTGAATAGGGGATAGTGGTTCTTTTTCCAGGAGAAAGGTTCAATACTTTAGATTCTCACAGAGATTAATAAAAGACAAAATTCCACTGAAATAAGTAGAGTTTGCTTGTGGCACTTCTTACTATCTCTCTTAAGTCTTTAGGTGACTTTCACATTCAAAATTCACTAGAAATATATTGAAGTAGAAATCACAAAGCTTGGGCTCTGTATCAATTCTATTATTAAACCATGCACAACTTGGAAAATAACATCTTTCTGAGCTTCCATTTTCTGTCCTAAACTATAGATAGTAATACTCTAAGGGTGCCCCACATTGGAGAAGGCATGGCCTGGTTTTTCTTTTTTTTTTTTTTTTTTATTTTATTTTTTTTAATTTAATTTAATTTTATTTGTGAACATACTGTACAGAGGAGTTACAGTTACATGGGCAGGATAATGTGTACATTTCTTACCAAGCATTGCAGCCTCCTCCTTTGTTTATCCTTCACATCCCTTCCCAGCCTCCCCCCTCCCCCCCTAATCCCAATCCTTCTCCTTCCTCCCTCCCCCCAGACCCCCCCCCCCACCAACATTGTAAAGTTCGTTTTGGACATGACAACTTGTACTTCTCATTGTTGCAACAGGTCCACCTGTATCCTTAAACAACTGGTTTTTCCCCATCTCCTCCACAAGTTATATTGACATCAAATATAGTGAAAGCAAGGGTTATACTGTGGGGGAGGGACATACAAAGCAACAAAGAGATAATCTTATAAATGTGTTAGAAACACATGCATGAAAGAAAAAAACATTAAAATACACATCTAAGGGTTCATTTCCCTGACATCACATTATCTGACCTTTTCCGCTTGACTCATACATATACTAGATATTACAAATAAGGGAAACCATGGGACCTACGTTTCTTTGGGCCTGGCTTACTTCACTTAATATAATTTTTTCCAAGTTTTTCCATTTCCTAACAAATGGGGCAATGTCATTCTTTCTGATGGAGGCATAGAATTCCATTGTGTACATATACCACATTTTCTTGATCCATTCATCTACTGAGGGGCATCTGGGTTGGTTCCATATCTTAGCTATGGTAAATAATGCTGCAATAAACATAGTTGTGCTGGTAGCTTTAGTGTGGTCTTGTTTGTAAACATTAGGGTAAATGCCCAAAAGTGGGATTGCTGGGTCATAGGGGAGCTCTATGTGGAGTCTTTTGAGGAACCTCCATACTGCTTTCCAAAGTGGTTGAACAAGTTTACATTCCCACCAACAATGAGGTAAGGTTCCTTTCTGTCCACATCCCCTCCAGCATCTGTTGTTGTTAGAGTTCTTGATTTTTGCCGTTCTCACTGGAGTGAGGTGATATCTCAATGTTGTTTTGATTTGCATTTCTTTTATGGCTAGGGATGTTGAACATTTCTTCATGTGTCTATTGCATGGCCTGGTTTTTCAAAAACCAAGTGTCATTATCTGATTCCTCTCCCCTGGATGAAAGTAGACATGTATAAATCAACACAACAATCTGAAGATAGAAAAAAAACCTTTTCTAACAGCTAAGCCTTTATATATATATTTTTTTTATTGTGAAAATACTGTACAGAGGGGTTACAATTACATGGGTAAGATAATGAGCACATTTCTTTTTTTTTTTTTTAATTTTATTTTATTTTATTTGAGAACATACTGTACAGAGGGGTTACAATTACATGGGCAGGATAATGCATACATTTCTTACCAAGCATTGCAGCCTCCTCTTTTGTTTACCCTTCACCTCCCTTCCCAGCCTTCCCCCTCCCCCCCCCCAATCCTTCCCCCCTCCCCCCCCCCACACTGACATTGTAAAGCTCGTTTTTGACATGACATTTTGTACTTCTCATTGTTGCAACAGGTCCACCTGAATCCTTAAACGACTTGTTTGTCGCCATCTCCTCCACAAGTTATACTGACATCAAATATAGTGAAAGCGGGGGTTACACTGTGAGGGAGGGACATACAAAGCAACAAAGAAATAATCTTATAAATGCGTTAGAAACACATGCATGAAAAAAAGAAAAAAAACATTAAAATACATATTTAAGGGTTCGTTTACCTAACATCACATTATCTGACCTTTTCCGTTTGACTCATACATATACTAGATATTGCAAATAAGGGAAACCATGGGACCTATGTTTCTTTGGGCCTGGCTTACTTCACTTAATATAATTTTTTCCAAGCCTTTCCATTTCCTAACAAATGGGGAAATGTCATTCTTTCTGATGGAGGCATAGAATTCCATTGTGTATATATACCACATTTTCTTGATCCATTCATCTACTGAAGAGCATCTGGGTTGGTTCCATATCTTAGCTATGGTAAATAATGCTGCAATAAACATAGTTGTGCTGGTAGCTTTAGTATGGTCTTGTTTGTAAACATTTGGGTAAATGCCCAAAAGTGGGATTGCTGGGTCATAGGGGAGTTCTATGTGAAGTCTTTTGAGGAACCTCCATACTGCTTTCCAAAGTGGTTGAACAAGTTTACATTCCCACCAACAATGAAGGAAGGTTCCTTTCTGTCCACATCCCCTCCAGCATCTGTTGTTGTTAGAGTTCTTGATTTTTGATGTTCTAAATGGAGTGAGGTGATATCTCAATGTTGTTTTGATTTGCATTTCTTTCATGACTAGGGATGTTGAACATTTCTTCATGTGTCTATTGGCCATCCTTCTTTCTTCTTCAGAGAAGTTTCTCTTTAAGTCTTTCGCCCACTTATTTATTGGGCAGTTGTTTCTTTGAGGATTTGTTGTTGGGGGGTTTAATTTTTTGAGTTCCAAGTATATTTTAGATATGAGACCCTTGTCCGTTGTATGGCTAGTAAAGATCTTCTCCCAATTAATTGGCTTTCTATTGATCTTGCTAGCTATGTCATTTGCCATGCAGAAGCTCTGCAACTTTATGCAATCCCATTTGTCCAACCTTTCTTTGATTTGTTGTGTTTCCGGGTCCCTATTCAGAAAATTTCGGCCTGAGCCAAGGAAACCTAGGGTTTCTCCTATTCCATCCTGTAATGTTTTCAGAGTGTCTGCTTTGACTTCAAGGTCTTCGATCCATTTGGAGTTGATTCTGGTGCAGGGTGATATATAAGGATCTAGCTTTAGTTTTCTACATTTAGTTAACCAATTTTGTCAGCACCATTTAATGAAGAGGCTGTCTGTCTTCCATTCTATTGTTTTAGCTCCCTTATCGAAGATTAGATGGCTATAGGTCTGTAGGTTCATTTCTGGGTTTTCAATTCTATTCCATTGGTCCTGAGGTCTGTTCTTATGCCAATACCAAGCTGTTTTGATTACTATGGCTTTATAGTAGAGTTTGAAATTTGGTATTGATATTCCTCCAGCAGTGTTCTTTCCGTTGAGGAGCGTTTTTGCTATTCGGGGTCTTTTATTGTTCCATATGAATTTTTGGATTGCCTCTTCTATTTTCTTGAAGAATGAGGGTGGAATTTTGATAGGTATTGCGTTGAATTTGTAGATAACCTTGGAAAGTATTGCCATTTTCACGATGTTGATCATTCCAATCCAGGAGCATGGGAGGTTTTGCCATTTTTTAAGTTCTGTGTTGATTTCCTTTTTCAAAATTTTAAAGTTTTCATCATAGAGGTCCTTCACTTCTTTAGTTAAGTTAATTCCTAGGTATTTTATTTTTTGTGGGGCTATTACAAATGGAGTTGCTTTCCTAATTTCAGCCACACTTTTCTCATTGTTGGCATACAGAAAAGCCATTGATTTTTGGGGGTTAATTTTATAACCTGCTACTTTGCCAAAGTTTTGAATCAGCTTGAGCAATTTGGGAGTGGAGTCTATGGGATTTTTTAAATACAAGATCATGTCATCTGCAAAGAGGGAGAGTTTTATTTCTTCTTTCCCTACTTGGATCCCCTTTATGTCTGCATCTTGTCTTATTGCTGTAGCTAGACATTCTAATACTAGATTGAAGAGAAGTGGAGAGAGTGGGCATCTTGTCTTGTTCCTGAGTTAAGGGGAAATGGCTTTAGTTTTTCACCATTGAGTATAATGCTGGCTGTAGGTTTGTCATATACAGCCTTTATCGTATTGAGGAATGTTCCATGGATTCCTAATTTTTCCAAAACCTTCATCATAAAGGGGTGTTGGATCTTGTCGAATGCTTTTTCTGCATCTATTGAGATAACCATGTGGTTCTTATTCTTGCTCCTGTTGATGTGATGAATAATATTAATTGATTTGCGTATATTGAACCAGCTTTGCATCCCTGAAATGAATCCTGTTTGATCATGGTGTGTGATTTTTTGGATGAATTGTTGAAGTCGGTTGGCCAAAATTTTGTTGAGAAGTTTTGCATCAATGTTCATCAAAGAAATGGGTCTATAGTTCTCTTTCTTTGATGAGTCCCTGCCTGGTTTTGGGATGAGGGTTATGATGGCTTCGTGGAATGTGTTCGGTAGTGAGCTTTCTCTTTCAATTTCATTGAAGAGTTGGAGGAGAATTGGTGTGAGCTCTGCTTTGAAGGCCTTGTAAAATTCCGCTGTAAAACCCTCTGGTCCTGGACTTTTCTTAGCTGGGAGGTCTCTTATTGCTGTTTGTATTTCAATGCTTGATATGGGCCTGCTAAGATAGTTTAACTCCTCTTGGTTTACTTTTGGCATGTCAATATTTGCTAGGAAGAGGTCCATTTCTGTCAAGTTCTCAAACTTATTACCCTAAAGTTTTGAGAAGTATTCCCTTATAATGTTCTGAATCTTGGTTGTTTCCATGGTGATGTTTCCATTCTCATCTCTGAGTTTATTAATTTGGGTGTGTTCTCTTATCAAGATTTGCTAAGGGTCTGTCAATTTTGTAAAGTTTTTCGAAGAACCAACTCTTTGTTTTGTTGAGTCTTTCTATAGTTTTTTTTTTTTTTGGATTCTAATTCATTTAATTCTGATTTAATTTTGATTATTTCTTTCTGTCCACTGGATTGGGGTTTATCTTGCTGCTCTTTTTCAAGGAGGTTTAGATGTGTCATTAAATTGTTAGTTTCAGATCTCTCCAATTTGTTGATGTAGGAGCTCAGAGCTATAAACTTGCCTCTGAGTACTGCCTTTGCTATGTCCCAGAGGAGCTGGTAATTTGTGTGTTCATTTTTGTTGAATAGCATGAACATTTGAATTTCCTTTCTAATCTCTTCCATGACCCACTCATGATTCAGCAGTGTGTTGTTCAGCCTCCATGTGATACGGGACTTTCTTTGGTGGCTTTTGGTGTTGAGTTCTAATTTTATTCCCTTGTGGTCAGAGAGAATGCAAGGTATAACTTCAATGTTTCTGAATTTAGACAAGTTTGCTTTGTGGCCAAAAATGTGGTCTATTTTAGAAAACGTTCCATGTGCTGCTGAGAAAAACGTGTATTCTGATGCTGTTGGGTGAAATGTTCGGTAGATGTCTGTTAAGTCTAGTTGATCTATGCAGCTGTTTAGATCTGCGGTTTCTCTGTTGAGTTTTTGCCAAGTTGATCTATCTAGTGGGGAGAGTGGTGTGTTAAAATCCCCAACAATTAATGTCTTTGGATCTATATGGGATTTGAGGGAAAGTAGTGTTTCTTTGATAAATTTGAGTGCTCCATTGTTTGGCAAATAGATATTTAGAATTGTAATATCCTCCTGAAGGAGAGATCCTTTATTTAGTATGTAGCGACCTTCTTTATCTCTTCTCACAAATTTTAATTTGAAGTCTATTTTATCTGATATTAGGATTGCAACTCCCGCCTGTTTATGGGGGCTGTTTGCTTGGTAGATTTTGTTCCAGCCTTTAACATTGAAAATGTGTTTGTTTTTATGGGCAAGATGTGACTCCTGCAGGCAGCAGATAGAAGGGTCTTGTTTTTTAATCCAACTAGACAGTCTATGTCACTTAATTGGAGAGTTCAGTCCGTTAACATTAAGAGATAGGACTGAGAGGTATTTGGGAGTTCTTGCCATGTTATCCACCTTCTTGCGTGCTGCGAAAACTGTGTTCTTCCTTACTTCATTGTTGGTGGGAATGTAAACTTGTTCAACCACTTTGGAAAGCAGTATGGAGGTTCCTCAAAAGACTTCACATAGAACTCCCCTGTGACCCAGCAATCCCACTTTTGGGCATTTACCCAAATGTTTACAAACAAGTCCACACTAAAGCTACCAGCACAACAATGTTTAATGCAGCATTATTTACCATAGCTAAGATATGGAACCAACCCAGATGCCCCTCAGTAGATGAATGGATCAAGAAAATGTGGTATATATACACAATGGAATTCTATGCCTCCATCAGAAAGAATGACATTTCCCCATTTGTTAGGAAATGGAAAAACTTGGAAAAAATTATATTAAGTGAAGTAAGCCACGCCCAAAGGAACATAGGTCCCATGGTTTCCCTTATTTGCAATATCTAGTATATGTATGAGTCAAGCGGAAAAGGTCAGATGTGATGTTAGGAAAATGAACCCTTAGATATGTATTTTAAGGTTTTTTTCTTTCATGCATGTGTTTCTAATGCATTTATAAGATTATTTCTTTGTTGCTTTGTATGTCCCTCCCCCACAATAAAACCCGTGCTTTCATTATATTTGATGTCAGTATAACTTGTGGAGGAGATGGGGAAAAAAGAGTTGTTTAAGGATACAGGTGGACCTGTTGCAACAATGAGAAGTACAAGTTGACATGTCCAAAACGAGCTTTACAACGTTGGTGCTGGGGGGGGGGGCGCGGGAAGGTGGGGAAGGAGAAGGATTGGGATTGGGGGGGAGGGGGGAGGCTGGGAAGGGATGTGAAGGGTAAACCAAAGGAGGAGGTTGCAATGCTTGGTAAGAAATGTATGCATTATCCAGCCCATGTAATTGTAACCCCTATGTACAGTATGTTCACAAATAAAATAAAATTAAATAAAAAAAAAAAACTGGGTTCTTCCTATGGTTCTTGGATTCTCAGTTTGGGTGCAGTTTCTTGGCCTTTATTGCGGTCTTGTTGGTTTTCTATGTGTAGGACATCTTTAAGAATCTTTTGTAGGGCTGGTTTGGTGGAGATGTATTGTTTTAATTTTTCTTTGCTATGGAAGGTTTTTATTTGGCCTTCAGTTATGAAGGAGAGTTTAGCTGGGTACAGTATTCTTGGTTGATAGTTGTTTTTAGGGCATGGCATACATCATTCCAGCCTCTTCTTGCTTTGATTGTCTCTGCTGAGAAATCTGAGGTGATTCTAATTGGTTTCCCTTTATAGGTGATTACCCTTTTCTCCTTGACAGCTTTAAGGATCTTTTCCTTGTTCTGAGTGTGATGTGATGGTGGGATGTCCTATTCTGGTCTGGTCTATTTGGGGTTCTAAAGGCTTCTTGTATCTGAATAGGCCTATCTTTTTGCATGTTTGGGAAGTTCTCTGCTAGGATCGTGTTAAACAAATTTCCTAGACCATTAACTTCTGTTTCTAGGTGCTCCTCTACACCCATTATCCTTAGATTAGGCCTTCTGATGGTGTCTTCCAGGTGTTGGATAGATCTATCATATTTCTTGGACTTGTCTTGGATGGTTGTATGTTCTTTCTCTATAATATCTAGGCTGTCTTCAATCCCTGAGATTCGATCTTCTGCACGGTCTAACCTGCTGTCAAGACTCTCTACTTTGTTTTTTATCTCTTTTCCTTCTAATTGGTCAGCTTTGATGGCTTCAAGTTCTTTGTTGAAGCTCTGTTTTAGGTCTTGTATGAATTTCTTTACTTCCTTAATTTGGTGTTCAGTGTTTGTGCTCAAATCACTTAGTTGATTGGTTATGGTTTCTTTGGACTCCCATTCCTTCTGTTGGGTTCCATTCAGCATTCTCTTTGTCGTCTCCCTGACTTCCTTCCACTCTTTGTTAATGGATTCCATGAATGCCTTTAGTGATCTTTGTGTGTTCTCTACCTGGTCTCTCAATTCCTGTATTACTCTTTGATTAGCTTCCTCCCGTTCGTGGGATTCCTGCAGTTCTCTTTCCTGCTGTTCGTGGGATTCCTGCAGTTCTCTTTGAGTGTTCTCAGCCTGTTCACGCCATTCCTCCCTTTCTCTTTGAGTATTCTCAAGTTGTTCACGCAAATCCTGTATCAGTTTTTGAGTAGTTTCCTCATGCTTATGATATTCCTGTATAAACTTTTGGGATGCCTCCTCTCTCTCCCTATCACGCTCATACAGAGTCCTTTGTAAGTTGTCAAACTTCTCATTTATCATGTTTGCCAGCAGTGTTTGTAGAGCTATTTGGGAACTCTCCTCTGGATTATTCATTATCTGTTCTGACCCCTGATTATCAAGATTGGGAATTGAGATACCCGAATTTGCCATTTTTCTTGTGTTTTTCCGGCTTACTCTGCCCATTTGAGATGAAGATAGCACCAGTTTTGTGCTAGAACACTATCTTAAGGCAACCATCAACCAAATTTTGCATTTGTACAGTCAATAGTCTACAGATACAATCTAGTTCAACAGATACATCTATTCAACATCAAACAACTATATGTTAATGGACTTTGAACCGCAGAGAAGAATTTGGAAAACCAGAAATTATTAAGGTTAGGGAGAGATGTGGGTAAAAAATAGGAATAGATTGGTGTGGGGAGGCACAGGGAGAGTTAACTATGTCCTAATCTCAATGCAGGAAATAGGTTGGGTAGGATGCAAGTAGAGAGAGAGAGAAAAAGAAGAAAGGGAAAGGGGAATGAAAAGAGACCAGAAAAAAAATAGAAACGTAAAAATTAATGTTATTATAGAGATTAAAAGACCATCTATTTAGGGAGGGATGTGAATATATTGAGAGAATGGGAGGGACATAGAGGAGATGTGAAAAACTTAAAAAAATGCTTAAAATATTATATAGGTATAAAGAGGTAGTACTGCTATTAAGGAATTTAAGTCTCAGAGATTTTGAATTGAGTAATAAATTTGTGGATTAACTGTGTACACAATGGGGGATAGGGTCTTCTAGTTAACTACGGGTTTATCTGAGGATGTGCAGGACAAGAGTTAAGTCACATAAAGAAGAACAAAAGAGAGGAAAAGGTGGAAAGGATAGGAAAGGGAGAAGAAAAGATCAGAAGTTCAGTAGAGCTAGACAAAAAACAAAAAGATAGTTAAAAAAGAAAGAAAAAGAGAAAGAAGACAAGAAAAGAAAGGAAAACACACATTCACGTATTCCTAAAATAAAAATTATAAGGAGAAAAAAAAAAGTTGCTGGAAAACAATTATTTTTTCAAAAGAGGCAAAAATTAAAGATTAATAAAAGTTTTAGAAAAGGAAAAAAAATTTTATATATATAAGGTACCAAAAAAAAGAAGAAGAAGAAGAAGAAGAAGAAGAAAAAAAATAGTTCTTTTATTTTTTTTGGGGGGGGGAGGGGTGGGAAGAATCCTGTATCTCCCTTTTGTCTGTAACCAGCCTCTTGTTAGAGTCTCTGGTCAGCTTGAGGTCCTGTGGCTTGATTGGTTTCTTAAGTCAGTTTGTTGGAACAGGCAGAAAAATGCTCTGCTTTACCCAAGATTTTGAGATCCCCCTCCCAGGTTAGTTTATTGGGAGGGTGATCTGCTTTGAGAATCACAAAAGAGGGGTTGCAGTGATGAGGCTAGGTTCTGGGTAGAGTTGAGGCCTTTCAACAGTAGCTTTTCCCTAGGGCTATTTTGTGAAAAAACTCACAGAGCCCAGCCTGGAGCCATTCTCAGGGTTTCTGTTTTTCAATTAATTGTGGAGGCTGCTAGAGGGAGGGGCAGCCTCTGGCTCTGGTTACCCAGTGAGGAGAGCCACTCCAATGGCTGGCGCCTGCGCTGGGTGACTTTTCCCTGGATGGAACTGAGTCTGTGAGGTCACTTCGCCGTTAAGTTCTTGTGACCTGCTAAATGACTCGTTTTATTCCAAGGCCTGAGCTGGAGCTAGCCGCTCCTCCGAGCTTTGTCGGTTTCCAAGATGGAGATCACCGGTGCTGGGGGGTGGGGGGGTGGCCTTCCCTCCTCTGCTCCCTGAGAAGGAGTGAGGACCTCGTTCTTCTACTCACGCCGAGTCTTGGATCCTGGGTCGTCTCTGGTCTGCAAAACTGCAGGATAAAGATGTCTGCTCCTTGTCAGTTTTTGCTGGTGTTGAGTAGAATCCGCTCGTCTGCTGCATCTGGCTCCTTCGTCCCGGACTCTCTGTGTCTCAGGTATGACCGCGGCGGCGGTTGCTGACAAGCGCTCAGATGTGTCCTTGCCTTGGCTTCCCCTCTCTTGACTAACTCTCTGTCCTGTGATGGCATACTTGGTGTGATTCTCTGGCTTAGGACTGTTCACTGGAACTCTAAAACTGCTTTCTATGCGAGAGTTTGTTCAGATTCCAGCTTCTCCTCCGCCATCTTCCCGGAACTCTCTGAGCAAATTTCTTATCAAGCATTGTAGCCTCCTGCTTTGTTTCCCCTTCCCATCCCTTCATATCTTCCCAGCCCCTGACCCCCGCACCAAAGTTGTAATGTTGGTTTTTTGACGTAACAACTTGTACATCTCATTGTTGCAATTGGTTCTCCTGTATCCCCATTTTAACAATTTGGTTTTTTCCTTCCCCTCCACATATACCAACATCATATATAGTGAAAGCAGGGGTTATACCATGGAGGAGGGACATACAAGGCAACAAAGACATAATCTTATAAATATGTTACAGCTAAGCCATTTTAAACTTTATTCAGGAACTATATATTGAAAGGTTCCCTATCAGAAGACAAACCAGTGATTTATTTTTGTTACTGAGAAGCAGAGACCCAGCCTAGTTGCCAATGGTATTGGCTTAAAGCAAGGAAGTGGAGGTGTGGGTCAAGTGGTAGAGTACCAGCCTTGGATTAAAAAGCCAAGCAAGAGCTCAAGTTTTTGAGTTCAATCCCCACTACACACACACACTCTCTCTCTCCACCCCCTCTTTTTCTCCCCCCCTCTTTCTTCCCCCCATCTCTCCCCCCCATCTCTCTCTCACACACAAATAAGAACAGACTATCATGACTGTCAGCATCCTTACTGACATTCTTTGTAAGACATTTTTTTCTGCAATTGCATTAAATTTAATTTATATTATAAACAATGGAAAGGTTGTTACACAGTCAATTTATCTGGTTTCTGAAATCCCTCCATTTCCCTGCGATTGTTTGTTGAGTGTTCTGTCCCAATACCAGTTGAATCCACCTCCATGGAGCACAGTGAAGGAGCGGTGTTGATGGTTAAGAGTCACAGAAAGAAAAATAATACATACATACATACATACATACATACATACATATGTGTGTGTGTGTGTGCATCTGGATACCAGTAGCTGTATCCTATAACTCTAGCTACTCAAGAGGTTGAGATCTGAGAATCATGGTTCAAAGCTAGCCTGAATAGGAAAGTTCAAGAGACTCTTATCTCCAATTAATCACCAAAAATCCAAACTGGAGCTGTGGATCAAGTGTTAGAGAACTAGCCTGAACTAAAGAAGCTCAAGGACCATGTCCAGGCCCTGAGTTCAAGCTCTAGGACCGGCACCAAAAATAAATGCATGCATAATGACCCTGAATATTTTTGTTGGAATGGTCTTGCCCAAAATTGTATAGTTTCCACAAAAAGTGGTGTTTTTTCCTCCTTATTTCTTATTTTTTCTTTTCTTATTTCTCTTTGTTTCACTCATCCTCTCAACGAGACAAACCAATATATATCTATATCCATCTATACATATATATTAGTATATAGTAGAACTTACCATCTGCCAACCACCACATTCAGCACTAATAAACCTATTTATTGTGCAACTGAATAAATATATGAATGCTTTGAGTGCAACCCTATAAGAAGGTACCACTGATATCTCATAGCTGAGGAAAGCAAAGCATGGAAGGTTAGGTCATTCCTCACATAGATCTTCAACAATGGAGCTAGAATTTAAATTCTAGACATCAGGCCTGTAAAACTTGACCATCAAACACAATGTGATTATGTGAAGGACAGGACATTGAAGACGAAACACTGCTGTTCACTCATTGACAAGATTTCTTCAGCGTGTAGGAAGTACTGGCTCCATGCTCCAGTGCTGGAAATATGAAGGTGGAGGAAATGCAGTGCTGCCAACAATAAAACCAACATCTCCACTTTGGTGTTCAATGTAGTATTCAAAAGCCACCATGTGGCCAGTGACATTAGAATTTTAAAACAGCATCATTAATTTAAATAATTTATAATAATGCCCTAAATATCAAGCCTCTGAGCTTGATAGTTTAAACTAGAAGCCTAAATAATTTAAACAAATATTATTAGAATTTCATAGAATGCAAATTTCAGTTTCTCCATCCTACCAGTTATATTTTGCGTACTTGGTAGCACCGATGAATGTCCCTATCACCTGAAAGGTCTGTAAATAGTACTGTTTATGGGTTATGGGATAGTAAACAGGGAATTAAAAATAATCTGTTATGTCGAAAAACGAACTGTACAACTTTGGTGAGGGGGGGAGGGGAGGAGGAAGATTCAGTGAGAGGGTGGGGGGGGGGATGGGAAGGGATGGGAAGGGGAAACAAAGGAGGAGGCTACAATGCTTGATAAGAAATGTACTCATTATCTTGCCCATGTAATTGTAACCCCTCTGTACAGTATTTTCACAATCATAAAAAAAGAAAATAATACTAAGGAAGGATCTACCTTGACAGGGTGATTTCAATTCAGATTTCTAAGATGAATACAAAGAAGGGGCGAAGAACAGAGGCAAGATTTCTAGCTCTGTGGATTACTTCAAAATCATTCCTTATATGCTTAACCAAACCATATTACTGTACTGTTACTTTACCTGAATTCTATAAACAATACTTTCTGCAAATTAAAAAATATCTGTGACAGTGTCATCCAGAGTGACAGGGGTCCAGGCTACCTGCCTAGAAATGCTTTTTGGTGCAAATAACAGGTAAAAAGGTTAAATGAAAGTTAGGGAGGGAAGGCTGGGCACCACTGGCTCACACCTGGAATCCTACCTACTCAAGAGGCTTAGATCTGAGGATCAAGGTTTGAAGTCAGCTCAGGCAGACAAATCTGAGAGACTCTTATCTACAATTAAACAACAAAAAATTCAGAAATGGAAGTGTGGTACAAGTGGTAGAATGCCATCCTTGATGTAAAAAGCTAAGCAAAGGCACAAAGCCCTGAGGTCAAGACACACATGCACCTAACTACACACAAAGAAAATTAGGCAGACAAAGAAAATTTGATAGGCAAAGATAGGGGATAAATATTTGAGGGAGAAAAATTATATTTCTAGAGTAATGACATTTCTTAGCTATTTTCTAGCATGACTCTTCCAAATAAAGAATCTGAGCTATTCAGCCTGAATACCTGAGAGCCTAGAATGGAAATGGACCATTAGATGCACGTAGGGAATGCCCACCCATCCTGTGCATCAGGATGCTGTCACACTGTGCACTATCTGTGTGTAGCCCCACTAATCAGAGAGTTTTTAGGCATTATTTCATATTACACTATATGAAATGTTTCAAGCTATGACCTGGCCCTCTCAGGGTATGTTCTCTTTATTTTGTTTTAGTTTCATTTCTTAAGTAGGAGAGTAGCAGAAAGCAGAGACAATTATAAACATTTCAAAGGCTTCTTTTCCCACCATGCCAACTTCCTAACAGCAGGATAGACTGGATTCCTATCACTGCTCATTATTTTCACAAAGAAGAATACTGGAGGAAAGAGCATTGAATATTGAGATAATAATCTTATATAACTTCTCTTCCACAATTCAAGGGCATAAGTGTGGAGTTTTCATTAATATGGTACAATCATAGATATTAACAAGGATTCAATAACATATATACACCAAAATTATTCTCAAAGGAATACATTTACAAGGATATTATTCATTAATTCATTGGCAAAGTATTATATGAATTCAAAAAGGGAATTAGCACAGAATGATTTTACATAGAAGACTAACTTGGAGAATATATGAACTGACTTTTATAATCATCAATTTCCATTCTTCTGAGTTGAAAAATACAATGGGAATTATTACTGAAAATAAGCTTGGGCATCTGAGAATACCTTAACCTAAATTGATCTTGTGTTTTCTTTTATCTTTATTTACTCAGAAAGACTTACGACTGATTTTTTAAAAATCTGTCTTTTTCCTTCTTACATAAAAATGACAACAGGAGAAGGAAAACAGATGTAGATTCTGAGGTTGTATATTTTATATATTTTAAGTTCATTGTCTTTTGAATATATTTCATAAAATAGTGCAGATTTTTCTAAGTAAGATTTCAGAAACTGTGTTTCTAGTTTTGCTTTACTGTTCTAGAAACCACAGGTAACCTAAAATACAAAACTCCTTATTGGCTTTTCTCTGTACTTTTCATTTGTTAGGCTTTCTTGATATATGCAATATTTTTGTATTTGTTCTTGCCCTGGATTCATGCAAGGGCCTTGGAATGTAGACAAACAATTAGCTTCCCCTCTGTTTTAGAGAGAGGAAAGCAAGCCTCAGATTAAAATGCTAACCCAAGATCATTCTCCTAGTCTCATCTCCACTCTGCCCTGGGTGGCTCTTGCTGTGGCCATGATTGGAAAACCAAAACTAGCTCCAGAGAAAAACATCCAACCTTGGAACAACATGGTGATGGCTCTACAAATTCCAGAAAAGGCCAGTTGTATTAGTTACCTTTGGGTTACTATAATTTTTTTAAAAAGGGGTTTATTTTTGCTCATGATTCCAGAGATTCCAATTCTTTGTTTTCCATTGCTTTGGGCCTCTGGTAGAGCTGCATGCCATAGTTGCATTGAATCATAAGCCAGGAGGTAGGAGAGAGACTTAGAGAGCTGGGGAAAGTCTCACAATCCCTCCTCAGGGCATGTACCTAAGGACCTATACCATGAGGCCACACTTGCTAATGGTTCCACCACCTCCGAGGACCCTCTCAAGAGGCCACATTTCCTCAAGATTTCACTACCTTCCAATGGCATCATCCATGGAGGGCAGGGAGCTGACTCTTTCAAACTATAGCAGGAGTCCTCTGCAGAAGGGAACCTGAGCAGGGAGGTGAGAAACATTGTAATCTTGAAGAAGCAACAGGACACACTTCCAATACTGCTCCAAGGCACATGTCCTTACAACATAAGAGATGGTATTACTCATCATTAGTTTAAAGAATGATGTACTGATTGAATATTCTAGAAATTATTTCCTTTAACCTTTGTATAAAGGAAGAATGGGTACTTAAATGTATGCATAGTCAAATGCCCTATCACTTGACAAAGCAGGACTAGAACCAATATCCATCCTGTAAAAACACTGAATGTTCTGCCTTTTAGTATAGACTCTAAAATGGCCTTAGCCAAACTGTCCCATAGAACTCTAACACCTTGTGAGATTTGACTAGATCATCCTACAAGTGAATTAAATTAATGAGTTATTAAATGTGAGTTGCTATATGCCAATAACTTGAGGAAACACAGGGATAATAACCGTTTGAGAAGCTTTACCACACAGTCTTTTGACCTTCATGTTATGGCCTTCAACATAATCTACCACTATGTATTTCTAAAAGCTAATGCTAGCATATATATATATATATATATATATATATATATGATTCCTTCATATTTTAGCGTTAATGTTTTTGAGAGAAACATATTACCTTCTATGTCATATTATAATAAATTTCCACCAAAAATAGTTTGGGAAAGGCAACTCTAACATGAAGGGACATCTCTAACTGAAATCTGAGCATTTGAGTGACAGTTTTGATTGTTTAAGAAGGGAAACGAAATAGCTTCTTGTCTCCTGCAGTGCAGTCTTTCTTTTATTAAAAAAGAACTAGAATTTAGTATTATTGACTTTTAGGTTCAGATAATACAAAAAATATGTTTCAAGAACTCAACTTCCCAAAAGAAACCAGCAGTGAAAACCTAAGTACCATGTATGTGCCTGCACACATATTACATGCACAAGAAAGAAAGGAGAGGCAGGATCCTTAAGGAAACTTGCCCTTGTCAGTACTGTGGCAGGAGACTGATTCTCTGTAGGGCTATGAGAACAAGCTGAGACTTAGAATGAAACACCCAATTGAAGTATGAAGATGCTAAAAGGATCTCAGATAACATATACTGCATCTAGGAAAAACAGAAAGAAATTCTCCAGGAGAAAAACATCCTCAACCTAAGCCCCCTAGGCTCAGTGCAGATTTGGACATATTGACTTGTTCATACTTCAACTTCACCTAATAGAAGAAAACAAATGAAGATGAAAAATAATAAAGAAACAAGTAAATTTAGAACACCAGGAAATATCATAGAAATTGTAATACAAAAGTGTAAAGTAATAGTAAAAATAACATTCACAAAACATAAAAGAATGGACTTCTGGAAAGATAGACTTTTAAATATTTTTCTAGATTAACTACAATTAAGGCATCATAACGCAAATATAAGATGTCTGTAAAATGATAGAGAAAAAAAAACAGATGACTGAAAAACTCAGTATCCAAGAAGCAAACAATGAATGCCCTCTGACTGCCTTTTGTTTTCTACATCCCAGACTTAGATGGAGTGATCTGTAATGAAAGAAGTAAAGGGAAAGTAAGTTACCAGTAAATCTACCTCAGAAGAAAGATAATGGAGGGGGCTGGGAAGGTGGCTCAGTGGTAGAGCGCTTGCCTTGCATGCATGAGGCTTTGGGTTCGATTCCTCAGCACCACATAAGCAAAAAGAAAAAAGCTGGAAGTGGCGCTGTGGCTTAAGTGGTAGAGTGCTAGTCTTGAGCTGAAGAGCTGAGGGACAGCACCCAGGCCCAGAGTTCAGGCCCCATGACCGGACCCCCCCCCCCCAAAAAAAAAAAAGAAAGATAATGAAGATTAAGGTTGTGGTTCAGTTATAGAACATGAGACTCTAGGTTTAATGCCCCCCCTCCAAAGAAAAACTAATATAAATTTTCCATGTAGAAAGAGAATGGTAATGAACTGGGAATATGGCTAAGTGTGTACAGTGCTTGCCTAGCATGCATGAAACCCTGGGTTCAATTCCTCAGCACCATTTAAACAGAAATAGCTGGAAGTGGGGCTGTGGCTCAAGTGGTTGAGTACTAGCCTTGAGCAAAAGAAGCTCAGAGACAGTGCACAGGCCCTGAGTTCAAGCCCCAGGATGGCAGAAAGAAAGAAAGAAAGAAAGAAAGAAAGAAAGAAAGAAAGAAAGAAAGAAAGAAAGAAAGAAAGAAAGAAAGAAAGAAAGAAAGAAAGAAAGAAAGAAAGAAAGAAAGAAAGAAAGAAAGAAAGAAAGAAAGAAAGAGAAAGAAAGAAAGAAAGGAAGGAAGAAAGAAAAGAAGGAAGGAAGGAAGGAAGGAAGGAAGGTAAGGAAACCAATCTTGAAGTCTAAGAAAGAAAGGAAAAAGAAAGAAAGGACAGCAAGCAGAAAAGTTTGCAGGAAGAGCTGACTGCAGTAATGTATATCTGTTACTCTAGCTATCAGGAAACCTCCTGTAAGTGGATTGTAACCCATTTGTGCACCTAGAAAAGTGAGACCCTACCTCAAAAATAACAAGCAAAAAAGTAAGTGCCTTCTGCAAATCACATCTTCAGACATGAGTTCAAGTCTCTGTACTTTAAAAAAAGGATAAAAACCATAAAAGGAAGCTCAAATGCTTATATTTCACTTGAACTAATAAAAGGATACCAGTAGATTGTTAAATTTTGTAAATGGATGTAATGCTAGAGCAACTCTTTCATATGTTTGTTTCATTCAAAAACACTATAGATACAACAAAATGAAATTGTGAATAATATCCAAATAATGCACTGGAATGTCAGAGAATGCAGGAAAACTCAACAACAACAACAACAAGACCAAGTTCTAATATATCAGTAATTACACCAAATCTGAAAATCTATCAGCTGAATATTCAACAAAATAGGTATTTCCAGAATAAAATCTTAGAACCTCATCCCAACTATTGTAAGGAACTCATTTTGAATGTAATAATACAAGCATGTTGAAAGGAAAAAGAATAGATAGATAGACAGATAAATTGATTTTATATATGGAAGATATATATGTATGTATACATATATACATGTAATATTGGGCAAAGAAAGAAGTGGCTGTATTATATCAAAACAGACTTTATAGTAATAAAATTACCAAAGACAGACAGAAATCCTTTATGAATGAGATAGTCTAATCCACCAAAAATAATCATAATAATCTTAAATGTATATGTAACAATCTTAAAATCTGAAACAAAAACTGGTAAAAAATAAAGGAGAAATAGATAATCCATAATTAGAATAGAAATTTCAATACTCTTCTCAAATATTAATGGAATGACTACACAGAAAATCAGCAAGGGTGTAGAAAATTTAGCTATGTTTAACATAGTTTAATTTACTTTATTATAGTTGTATTTATTGGATTTTTGTCATTTGATTGCTTTGGTTTGGGTGCTGAAATAAAATCTAGAGTCTTCTATATACTAAGTATTTGGTCTACCATTAAGCTACACTCTCAAGTCTCTAACCAACATTATTAGAGCATGTCACCAGCTATAACATACATTACTGTAAAGGTTTACAAAACATCTACTAAGGTGGGCACTGGTAGCTTATACCTGTAATTCCTACTCAGGAGGCCGAGAACTGAGGATGGTAGTTTGAAGCCAGCCCAGATAAGGAAAGTCCATGAGACTCTTTTCTTTTCTCTCTGTTTTTTTTTTTTTTTTTTTGCCAGTCCTGGGGCTTGAACTCAGGACCTGGGCTCTATCCCTGAGCCTCCTTTGCTCAAGGCTAGCACTTTAGCCACAGCATCACGTCTGTTTATTTTCTGTGTATGTGGTAGTAAGGAATCAAACCCAGGGCTTCATGTATGTGAGGAAAGCACTCTGCCACTGAGCCACATTCTCAGTTCCATGAGACTCTTTTCTCTAATTAATCACCACAAAGCTAGAAGTGGAGCTTTGGCTCAAGCAGTAGAGCAGTAACTTTGAGTGAAAAAGCTCGGGCCAGCACCCAGGACCTGAGTTCAAGACCCATGACTAACACATGAAAAGAAAAAATTAACATCTACTAAGATATGCCCTGAAATAATCCCCAAATTTTAAAAGAAATGAAGTTCTATAGACTGCTCTCCAACTATACAGAATCAAACTAGAAATTAGTAACAAGATAACAAGAAAGTCCGTAAATATTTATAAACTAAACAACACATTTCTAAATAATCTATGAGTCAAAGAAAAAGCTTGAGAGAAATAAAAAAATATATACATTCAGTTGAATGAAAGGTAAAATATATGAAATCTGGGAGATATGGCTACCATTGCGTTGAAAGGGAAATTGATAACAATAAATGTGTTAATTGGAAACAGAAAAATGTCTCAAATCAACAATTTAAGCTTTAACCTCAAAAATGTAGCAAACAAAACAAGTTTGAGTGGGTAATAAAATCATAAAATTCACAAATCTGTAGCTAAACTGACAATTTTTTTGCGGGGGGGGTCTGGTCTTGGGGCCTGAACTCTGGGCCTGGGCGCAGTCCCTCAGCTCTTCAGCTCACGCTCTACCACTTAAGCCACAGCGCCACTAACAGATTTTTTCTTTTTGCTTATGGGGTGCTGAGGAATCAAACCCAGGGCCTCAGGCATGCAAGGCAAGCGCTCTACCACTGAGCCACCTTCCCAGCCCCTAAACTGACAAATCATAAAAGAGAGAGGGAAAAAAACATAAAATTGTGTATCAATATGTTATTAGTTGATTTACTTATAATAATTGAACCTGTGGTCAGTCCAGATACCACCACCAGATGAATAATTGAGCAAACTGGTATATTCACATCATGGAATACTAATCAACAATGAAAAAGAGTGGGCTTTTAACTCACACACAATCTGGGCTGCATCTCTGGAGGCTTATGGAGTGAAACAGTTCTAAATTTTATATAATATACTCCATTTATATGAAATTCAAAAATGACAAAAGGGAGTGATCTATAACAGTATTAATTAGCACTGTTCACTAACATGGAAGACAAGCTCAAATTGAAGCAGCTTAATTTCCTTAATTTCTGGGTTTGCTCATGTACTCCAAATTTCTAACATTCTATTACTCATTAATAAACAGAGATGAGAAATTCTAAAGAGGAAAAGATTGCTCTCACCATTAGATCATTTTCTGTTAGATTATTTTCTGTCAGATCATTTCCTTTTAGATAATTTCCTTTCAATACAAAAGTTACTCTTAATTTTACCATCCCATCTCCCTCATCTTTCTCCTGTTTTTCAAATCAAATCTCCAGAATTTTCTAAATCAGAACCCAATCCAAATTCCTATTGTTTTGGGTCAGCCTGGCCATGTTATAAGTAACACCAGCCATATTGGAGCCAACACTTATTCTTTGCTGGAGCAACAGACAGGAATCTGGTATTAAATTCAACAGGGTAAAATGTAAATCATGTGCAAATACAAAAATATAAACTATTGGTGAATGCTATAATATTGAAAGGTAGGGACTGGAGTACAGGAACACCTTAATTATACTTCCATTTTTGCTGGTACAACTTGGCAAGCACATCAGTGCCTTATATAAAAAGGTTTGAAAGATCTTGTAGTAAAATCTTATAGTTTAGGATATTTTGTTTTCAGAATGTAAGTATCTATCCAGAAAGAAAACACATTTTTGTTCTAAAAGAAAAGAAAAGAAAGGCTATGGAAGGGGCATCTTTTGGGGGGATAACATTTCAACAACATATTAAATAAAGTAGGGACAAGTGAGTTTCATTTTATAAATAATCATTAATTCAGATTTGGATTCAGAAATCTATAAAATTACTCATTGGAAATCAGTCATTTTCTTTATGCATATTGTAAAAAGTTTAATGTTTATTTGAGTCACCAAAGAGCATCAGTAGGTCCAAGACTAGATAAGTAAATACATAGTAGCAGTAGCTGTGTGATCACTGATTAGCTTCCTAATTTAAAGAAAACCACTTTTCCTCTTTCTGTCTCAATTTTCAAATGAGTATTACATGCCCTTACCTACTTTTTGAGATTATGGCCAAGCAGGTGTCTATTTTCCATTGATAACACTATATTTTACATTCAATCCCATTCACTTCTATTCTACAACACAAGTTAATTTGTTTATGGCTCAATTCAAAATACTGTGTGAGATAAATGCATATTCTTAACTTCCATGTTTGATAAATGATGTCTACTTAAAATGAACTGTGGTAGTAAAGGTTTCAATTCAAAACAATTTATTTAATTCTAACAGATGGCCAGAAAATGTGGCATGTGGGCAGAATGTGCAAAGATAAATGACTAATAGGGAAAAGGTCATTTTGTGTAGATGGTTAAGAACTTGAATGTGGAAAAAGATCTTAAAGAACACTTTAAAGAACAATTTTTAAAAATTTCAGCATCCAGAATAGATTTCCACATCTGATTAGTTCCAGGCCATCTTAGGTACATCTTTGATTCCTAGACAGATTTCTTAGAAATCTCCCTTTCAGAGTGAACCACTATTCCTTCTTCTGTCAAACTTTCATCCTAGTTCTGTTTTGGGGTGTTATAGCAATGTTCTTCTCCATTTTTTTAGGAGGCAGTTCATTATTGATAGGCAGTTGGTCTGTTTTCTCAATCACAGTCAATATATGAAATTCTTAGCTTAGACTGTCTGTTTATTACAAAATAACTGAACCACCAGATGCTGCTTTAAATACATCCCACAGGGCTGGGATGTAGTTCAGTAACAAAACACTTGCCTAGCAAGTGCAACATCGTGGGTTTGATCTGCAGTACCAAAAAAGAAAAGACAAAAAATATAGTTTAAAAAAGAAAGCAAACACTCCAGGAGCTGGGACTGTGTCTTAGTGGTAGAGTGCTTGCCTAGCATGCATAAAGCCCTGGGTTTGATTCCTCAGTACCACGTAAACAGAAAAAGCCAGAAGTGGGGCTGTGGCTCAAATGGTAGAATGCTAGCATTGAGCAAAAGAAGCTCAGGGACAGTGCCTGGGCCCTGAGTTCAAGCCCCAGGACTAGAAAAAATTTAAAATACTCCATGGAGAGTTAAAGTATGATTTTAGGGAAGGCACGATTATTGAACATCATAAAATATGAAGTCTTAATTCTAGTGCTCTCTGAATGTGTGATCCTAAGGAAGTCCTCTAATATCTCATTTTTTCTTTCTGTCAGTTGTGGGGATTGAACCTAGGGCCTGGGTGCTGTCATCTCTTAACAGCGCCATCAACTGGGAACCAAGCCTTCAACACAGGAGCTTTACAGGGGATATTTCATATGTAAGCCATAATAGGCAGTGTTTGTTTTTTTCTATAATCTAGAGGGGAATGCATATGATGTATATCTCAAGTGGAAAAGAAAGTAAAGTTCCATAAAGTGGCAACTTTACTTTTATGTCAGTGTTAACAAAGAACTGAGTTTCTGTTCTTGAAGTATTAGAAGTCTTGATTAGGCCCAAAGCAAAGGATTCTTATCTTTCCATCACTCTCACCCCAGTAGCCACCACCTCCTGTCCTCTCTACTCTTGATTAGGAACATTTCATGTTTCTTGCTCATAAATTCACTAGCTACTCATTAAAAACCAATCTAGTTTAAAAAACAAACAAGAATTAGAAAGCAGCATTCAATATGTTCTAGACAAGTGGGCCTAGAAATTAATGTAGCCAAGTGCAGTGTATAAAAGTTTCCTTTTATACACTAGAAAGTTTCCTTTCTAGCTTGGTGCTAAGGAATCATTTTTCAGGAAGAACAAGAACCAAGCAAAAGGCTCTCATGTGTACACAACACAGGAAGAATGTTGTTAGATTTCTCAAGGTTTCATTTAAGAAATCAGGCTTGGAGAGTTAAAGAATGCATGTTGAATAATAAACAAATAGGAAAAAACACATGGCTATAAACATAAACACACACACACACACACACACACACACACACACACACACACACACACACACACACAAATTGAATAAAGTATGGTATATGCAGGGGAGAATTCCACTGGTGTAAGTCCTTTAAAGCACTAACTTACAGATAACAAAACAAATACTAGGAAGCTGGAGCATGTGTTTTCAGAAGACATTGAGGTCAAGGGTTGTGGGCAAACCAATGGAGAGAGGAAAGATGAGTAGATGCAGTCATATTGTTCAATGTACCTATGAGAAAATGGAACCAGAAAACTTGAGGGGATGAAGGAGGTTGAGAAAGTTGGAAGAGATGGCCTTAATCAAGATGTATTGTACTCATAAGCTGACATATTGAATAAAATCCCTTTGTACAACTTCTTACAGATTTTTTAAAAATAAAAAGCTGGTATTTTAGAAAGATATGCACGAATGGGCAGAGATAGAAGACACTAATTGGAAGACCCCAGAATACTACAAGTATAACCTATGTTTTATATATATATATATAACCATGTATAACCATGCCAAATTTGCTTGCTGCTTGTTTTCTATTGGGAAAGACGTTAGTACAGGGATCAATAGGATGGTGGAACATAGTCTTTCATCACAGGGAGTTAATGAAGCAGTGCTCTACCATGGATATCCTGGGAGAGAAAAAATACAGTTGTACAAAAGTTTGGATAGCTGACTTGAAGAAGTGCTAAAATTTGAAATAGGATATAACTTCATGAACTATTAAAAGATTACTGGAAGAAAAATAAAAATTAACTTTATGTTTGGGACTTTTTAACAAGAAAGTAAGAATGCAATTCTAACCACTTAAGAACTGAATTCTTGGAAGATGGTGGGGAGAAGCTGGAGGCTAAACAAGCTCTCACATAAAACCAGTTTTAGTGTTGCAGTGAAAAGTCCAAGGCTAGAGAGTTACACCAAGTGTGCCATCATACTACAGAGAGTTTGGCCGGAGAGGGAAAATTCAGGCAGCATTTGCTGGTGTCCACAGCAGCTGTAGTGCCTCTGCCCTGGCCAGTATATCAACAGAGAGAGCCCAGGACAAAGGCACCAGAGGTGGTGTGTGAGCAGATTCTGACAAGGAGTGGAACTGACAAGGAGCGGAGACAGTCACAGGCTGTGGACGGCCTGGAAACCAAAGGAAAGGTGTGAGTACCCCACAAGACAGTCCCACTCCTTCTCACAGAGTAGTGGTGGGAAGGTAGCCCCCCTCCTACCACTAGAGGAGAACTCCATCATTGATACTGACAAAGACCCAGCCAGACTAGCTAGCACATAGCTCGGGCCTTGGAAGAAGATAATAAGAGTCATTCAACAGGTCAAAGGAACCTGACTTTTGGGGCTCAGCTACACTCAGGAGAAAGTTACCACACTCAGGAGAAAGTTACCCTTCCCAGGCAGAGAAGCTCCGCCCATAGAGGAGTGACTTTCTTCACTGGGTAAACAGAGCCAGAGGCTGCCCCACTGCAGCACAGCCAGCAGACCTACCTGCAGGAGGATAAAAGAAAAACAATTGGAAACTCAATACACATAAATCCTGAGCATGGCCAGGCTGGGCTGTCTGAGTGTCTCAGGAGCTCTTCCCTCAGGGAAAAGCTATTGATTGCTGACAGGCCTTAACCTGACCCACAACCTAGCCCCATCAAAGCAACTCCAAGCTAGAGGAAACAGCCATCTCCCTTTTTTGTGATATTCAAAGCAGATTGCTGTCCCATTGAAGGAGCCTGGGAAGAGGGTCATAAAGTCCCTGGTAAGGCAGAGCTTCGTTTTGCTTGTTCAAATTGATTTAAGAAACCAGTCAAGCAACAGGAAAACCAAACACCACAAGCAAACCAGAGACTCCACCAAGAGACCGGTTATGGACACAGGGGAGACACAAGATCAACCTCCACCCTACCCCGACTCCCCGCCAAATAGAACTCTTTTCTACATAATTAAAAACAAAATTT
This sequence comes from Dipodomys spectabilis, assembly GCF_019054845.1. Lineage (NCBI taxonomy): Eukaryota > Metazoa > Chordata > Mammalia > Rodentia > Heteromyidae > Dipodomys > Dipodomys spectabilis. The sequence goes on from NW_024870779.1 coordinate 8,874,718, forward strand.
TTTAATAATTGTTTCCTATTTTTTCCATTATTTTTATTTTAGGGTTTTTTTTTAATTATCTTTTTACTCTTTTCCCTTTTGGTCCTTTTTGGTTTTTTTGCTTTACTTAATTGCTGTTTGGTTCATCCCCAGATATATACCTGTCTTCGATTATTAGACCTTATCCTTCAATGTGTGCATACTTTATTCAGATATTGATTACTCAGTTCACAACTTTCAGACATAACTCCTTTAATTGTAGTATTATTTTTATGCTTATATAATTTTAAGTGTTTCATTTTTAATTTTTTAATTTTTCATTTTTCTGTAGCATTATTTTTATACTTATATAAGTTTAAGTGCTTCATTTTTAATTTTTCATTTTTCTGTATCTCTCTTCTCCTTTTCTTCCATCCTTTTCCTCCCTCTGCATTTAGGTCTTGGTGATATTCCCTCTCTCCCTTTCCCTCCCCACATTCCTCTAATCTTACTTTCTCCTCACACTTCTCCCTAAACCTATTAATTTCTGGTCTTCTGACTCCTTTTTTGATTTTCTTAGTCCATTGATCACTATATGTTTGTTATTGAACTAGATCGTATCTGTTGAACTAGATTGTATTGGTACTCACTTTGACTGCATGAAACAGTCTGTGCAACTATAGGGCTCTGGTTGATGCTTGCCTTAAAATAGTGTTTTAATGCAGAATTGGTTTTCATACCCAAATGGGCAGAACAAGCCAGAGGAACACAAGAAAAATGGCAAGTCCAGGTATCCCAATCCAGCTCATGATAATGAGGCAACAGAGCAGTTAATGAATAATCCAGAGGAGAGATCCCAAAATGCTCTACAAACATACTGGTAAACATGCTGAATGAAACGACTGAAAGCCTGCAAAGGACTCTACGTGAGCATAATAGGGAAATGTGTGAGTGTGATGAGGCTAACCTAAGATTAATACAGAAATTTCACCAGCATGAGGAGGCTAATCAAAGATTAATTGAGGAATTGGGGAGTGGGATGAGAATAAACAAAGATTAATAGAGGCATTCATGGAATCCACAAACAGAAAGCAGGTAGTATCCATGGAGGCTACAAAGGAAATGCTGAATGAAGCCCAACAGAAGGAAAGAGAGTCCACTGAAACCATAACTATCAACTAAAGGATTTGAAAATGAACACTGAAAACCAAATTAAGGAGGTAAAGAAATCCATGCAAGATCTAAAACAAAGCTCCAACGAAGAACTTGAAGCCATCAAATCTGACGAATTAGAAGAAAAGGAAATAAAAAACAAAGTAGAAAGTCTTGACAGTAGGTTAGACCATGCAGAAGATAGAATCTCTGGGATTGAAGATAGCCTAGACAATATAGAGAAAGAACAGACAAATATTCAAGACAAATCCAAGAAATGTGATCGATCTAGTCAACATTTAGATAAGGGAGCTAAAAAAATAGAATGGAAGAAAGATAGCCTCTTCAGTAAATGGTGCTGGCAAAATTGGTTAAAAAGCTGTAGAAAACTATAGCTAAATCCTTATTTATCACCCTGCATCAGAATCAACTCCAAATGGATCAAAGATCTCGATGTCAGAGCAGACACCCTGAAAACATTACAGGAAAGAATAAGAGAAACTCTAAGGTTCCTTGGCACAGGCCAAAATTTTCTTAATAAAGACCAAGAAACACAACAAATCAAAGAAAGGTTGGACAAATGGGATTGCATGAAACTGCAAAGCTTTTACATGGCAAAGGACATAGCTAGTAAGATGAATAGAAAGCCCATGGATTAGGAGAAGATCTTCACTAGCCATACAATGGACAAGGGTCTCATATCTTAGAACTCAAGAAATTAAATCCCTCACCAACAAATCCTCAAAGAAACAACCGCCTTATTAATAAGTGGGCTAAAGACTTAGAGAGACTTCTCTGAAGAGAAGAAATAAGAATGGCCAATAGACATATGAAGAAATGCTCAACCTCTCTAGCTGCAAAGGAAATGCAACTCAAAACAACATTGAGATTCCACCTCACCCCAGTTAGAATGGCTATAATCAAGAAATCTAATAACAACAGATCTTGCAGGGGATGTGGCCAAAAGGGAACCCTACTGCATTGTTGGTGGGAGTGTAAACTTGTTCAACCACTCTGGAAAGCAGTATAGAGATTCACAAAATGACTATACATAGAGCTCTCATATGATCTAGCAATCCCACTTTTGGGCATTTACCCAAAGGATCACAAAAAAGGCCATACTAAAGCTACCAGCACCACTATGTTTATTGCAGCATTATTCACCATAGCTAAGATATGGAGCCAACCCAGAATATATATAGTGGAATTCTTTGCCTCTATCAGAAAGAATGACATCACCCCATTTGTTAAGAAATGGAAAGACTTGGAAAAAATTATAGTAAGTGAAGTAAGCTAGGCCCAAAGAAACATAAGTCCCATGGTTTCCCTTATCTGCAATAAATAGTATATGTCTAAGACAAGCAGAAAAAGTCAAAAGCTATGTACATATGACCATATAAGATGATGCTAAGCAAAATGATCCCCAAGATAGGAACACAAGAGAGTTTATCTTTTCTGCTGTTGTTAATGTACTTATAATGTACTATAAGATTATTTTTGTTTCTTTTGTATGTTCTTCCCTATTTTCACTGTATTTGATTCCGGTGCCCTGCATCTTGTATATACATTTTTCTAATTTTGAGAAGGGAAGGGAAATAACAAAATGCTGATATAAGGTTACAGGCTGACCCATTGTAGCAATGAGATGTACAAGACACTATGTAGAAAATACACTTTACAACTTCGGGGAAGAGGGGGAAGGAGGAGTTAGGGAGGTGGGGAGGGAAGAGTTCAAACAGGGGAGGGAAGGGAAAAAACAAAGGAGGGGGTAACAATGCTTGATAGGAAATGTACAACATATATATATTTATTTAATAAAAGAACTTTATTCTTTTTTCCCTTTCAGACAAAGATGCTATCATTTTTCAAGAGAACATTAACTGAGCAGGGAGTTTTTCAAATAAACAGAAGGGAACAGGCATAACTGATTTTTTCACTCTTTTATATTTCAAAAAAGCTATTAAAAGATTTAGATGGTTGAAGTAGTACGTGAATTATCCCATTATTGGAGCAATGAAAGGATTTCACACCCATCCATTTACTTCTGATTTGATTTCCTTCCACAAAGTTCCTTTGTTTTTGAAAAAAAATATTTGTGAAGCTTTAGATATAATTCACATTAATCAAGAAATATATTTTAAAAATAAGGTTTGAAGTGCCCTTTAAAAAGAAAAAGTCTAGGTCTCACATAGCTACTTAACAATCTATGTCTTTTCATCAGCCACCTACAATTAATTGCCCACAGAAACTTGTAATAGAAGGATAATTGTACCATATAGCTTACAATTTGTCTTTTCTCCAAAAAGACTATTTGATAACTGTCAGCAGGGATGAACACATGTTGGTTTCAAGTTACTTACAGATTGCAACATGAAGGAAAGGTCATCAGTTCGGTGTTTTAGCATATTCGTACACACTATGTAACTCACTCCTAGACTATGTAAGAGACCTATTTTTCCTATTGAGTAGCCTTCATTGTCTTTCTCTTTCTCTTCCTGTCAGGTCCCAGGTTAGCTTTCAGAGGAATGAGCTCCTATATTTAGTTGACAAGAGCCTAACAAGAGCTGGTTGAGCAACTTATATTGGAAGAAAGATAGATTTCCTCAATAAAGGATTGCTTAAAGTTAGGAGTGGGGAATAAACAGGCAACATTATTCCCCAAAACAAGATGATCAGATGATCAGACTAGTTCATGCAAGCTGTCTTGCATGTTTGTGATAAACAGTGGAACAAGAAAACTGTATCAGCATCTGGACTGAGTTCTTTGTCTCTACGGTCTCAAGAAAGGACTCCACAGACAGAGAGAGAGAAGTAAAACAACAGCTTTATTGAAGAGAAAGATAAACAGAGTTCCATCTAGACAGGAGGGGTCCCAAGGCGTGGGGCTGTGCCTGGGGTTCCTCATGATGCAAGGGTTAATAATATGTCTCTAGGAGAGAGTGACGTGTCTAAAGATCATTGGACAGCACATGGCCATATGAGTCCCCAGACCCAATCAGAGGCTCCACAAAGCCTGCACAAGCTTTCTATGCATCCTTTAGCTCCTCTGACCGGGTACTCATTTAGGAACACACCTCTATGTGGGGTCCCATATGGGAGACACTCAAAGCAATGGTGAGGGGAGAAGAAGCTCTATGGGTGGAGCCCTTTGCCATGATTGTCTAGCTAGGCTCTTTTTTTGCTCTAGTGCTATCATAAACAGGTCAAGAAAAGATTCCTTTACTAGAAAAATGACACCAAGCAGAAAAGCAGGATTAGAGCATCCCAGGGACCCCAGGACTATAAACACCTCAGTACCAGTTCTCCTTCCTCTGCCCCAATGTTTTCAGTCTAGATAGGATTTCAGCTAAGGCAAAGCCATTCTGCTCACTTCCACCAGTTGAAAGCTCAAAATCAAACTGTGTCACTGAGTAGAAAGCCACATTTCTTTTCTGAGTTTCTGGATTGGTAGTTACCTTATCATGAGCAATCTACACAAAGTATTACATATTCAATATTGTTGTAGGTGATAGGCGCTTACTTTCTCCTTTTCATTCTACAATAAATATATTGTACTATGTCACTAATTTCCAAACATATACTGTCTTAAAATGATTTGTATTAAAGGCACAATGTTATATGTATATGTATTTAAATAAATACTACATGTGTATATTTATATACATGTATATATTTACACAAATACATGTATGTAAATATATGTATATAAAATTGTGTATCACATATTTATGCATACATATGAATATATATTCATCTATACATAATAATGTAGGTGGGGATAAGTTCTATGGGAGATGCAGGAGGGGGAATCAATTTTTGGCTCATTTAATTCAGATTTTGGATGCATTTCAAATAAGATATTGTTCTTTCCATTTCATCATTCCAATGGTTTTATAAATCCTTATTCATAAAATATCATCAATATTGGGATTGTTTGTTTTACCTTATAAATTTGCCTGAACCTTCCACATTTACAAGTGGAAGACTTATTCTCAAAAGATAGGTTTGCCAGCCCACATGTCCTAAAATAGGTGATTGGATCCAAAAAATGTGGTACCTGTACACAAGGAATTTTACATAGCTGTTAGAAAGAATAAGATTATGTCATTTGCAGGGAAATGGAGAGACCTATAGCAAATCATGTTAAGTGAGGCAAGTCAAGTGTCAAAGTCAAATGGTGCATGTTTTCTCTCACATGCAGAAGCTAGATCTAATGTACATTGGACCATGGGGAATTATACAAAACTCTAGACACTGACACACAATGAAACCAAAAGAAGTTATTCTTAGGGAAGAACGCAAAGGCACGATGCCTATGTGCATCTGATCATAGTATTTATTGAAATGAACTCCAGAAATAGAAATGAGGTTTTCTTTTCTTTTCTTTTTATGTTGTTTGCTGATTTATTTGTCTTTGGGAGTGCAAGGGGACACAGAAATGGAGGGACATAAGGTAAACAAATGCAGCAGTGGTACTCATTAGACATTATGTTGAAAATGAACTATATAACCTGTTTGTGGGGACTAGCAGGAAAAAACTGGGATAAAGTGAGGGAAGGGGTGACATTTTCCAAAAAGAAATGTTCTCATCACTTGACCTATGTAACTGTAACCCTCTGAATATCAGCTTTATAATAACAATTAAAAAAAAAGATGGGTTTCTAGGTTAAGCTTGGCTGAGTGTAGCATACACCTCACATGCACAGGCAAACATGCAGAGGTTCTAACTTCTTTCATACATGCACTAGATTAATTTGAAAGTTCTAAACCAGCCAAAACTTAAGAATGATTTTTAAAAAGAATGGAAAATAAACTGGATTTAATTGGAGATTTCTGGATATGGCAACTCATTACTTGAAAAGTGCTCTTAATCCGAAAGACAAAACTGGATAGACAAAAAAATTAAATAAAAACTTTGATTTCAAAGACAGATACCATATAAGGGCAAAAAGTAAGTCTATTCAGTTCCCATTAGCCCAAATGCAAAGGAAGGAATAACATTGATCATGAAGCATTATAATCAGAAATTAATATGTTCAGTTGGAATTCTTTGTAGAAGTGCTTAAAGATTATTTAAAATGTAAATTAAAGAAAAATATGAATCTACAGCAACCACAGTTCTTGTGAATTGAGAGGTAGGGGAGAATTGAAAAGCACCTCATTAGATGTAAAGCACCTAACATTAAGATATAAACAATAAATCTACTACAGGGAGCCTGTAGCCTATTAGCTTGTTTGTAAAAACTTTAAAGCTGAAAAGAAAGGTCCAACTTCAATTAAGTAGTGAGAGAATAAGGGTAATACAATGGTCTTTATAATGTAGCATTCATTTAAAGCTCTCCCCAAACCATTCTCCTCAGACACTAGAGCCACAATGCTGACAATCTAACTCTTCTTATCCTTGTCTCATTTTTATTTTTTAGTTTTCTTTTTTTTTTTTGGTCCGGTCATGGGGCCTGAACTCTGGGCCTGGACGCTGTCCCTCAGCTCTTCAACTCAAGGCTAGTGCTCTACCACTTGAGCCACAGTGCCACTTCCGGATCTTTCTTTCTTTCTTCCTTTCTTTCTTTCTTTCTTTCTTTCTTTCTTTCTTTCTTTCTTTCTTTCTTTCTTTCTTTCTTTCTTTCTTTCTTTCTTTCTTTCTTTCTTTCTTTCTTTCTTTCTTTTTTGGCTTATGTGGTGCTGAAGAATCGAACCCAGGGCCTCATGCATGCAAGGCAAGTGCTCTACCACTGAGCCACCTTTCCAGCCCTTTTTTAGTTTTCTTGAAAGAAATATTCCTCCAAAGGTTTAGATATCTATGAGTCTCACCTAAGGCTAGGTTACCTGTGAATGGAGCAGGTATTTGTCAAAAGCTGGAATTCACCTTGCACAGTAAAAAGACAATTTAAACAAAACGAATAGCAGGAAGCTGTCTCTTCAGTGGATGGATGAGAGAACAAAGATAGGTGACTAGTATCAAAATACTCAGTGTACATATGTAAAAATGGAACTAAGGAACTTGAGGGGAGGTGCACGATTGAGAAAGATGGGGGGCCAATGGGAGGGGTGACAATGGTCAATGTGCATTATACTCTGACATGTTAAATTGATACATCTTTGTACAACTATTTAGAGAAAATAAATAAAGCAGAAATAACAACAACAAAAAAGAAAGTAGAAGTCAAGGATGCCAGGAGAACTCTCTACAGGCCTTCATTAACCCCTCCCTACCTGCTCTCAAGTCTCCCTTCTCCTGATATCTACTCTCACCAATCTCACAGTCTTGAAGTTCCCCCAGAGGAAGTTTCCTTTGAACAAGAGAATTACATTTAGGCAATCCTGGGGAAAGCAAATACCTCTTCAGGAGATAACATAGGACACAATTAGCCTTCCCATGAAACGTTGGCGTATAAGAATGGGTGGAGGCAAGAAATAGTGAGTGTTCCCACACAGAAAAAGGGTGGCAGGGCTCAGCAATGTAAGACACCTTATTAGGAGCTCCTCAGTAAGCATCTCTGAACTTTTAAAAGTCAGATGCCTGAATACCAGCCAGGCACTAAATCCTTCACTCTTCTCCTTAGGGAAAAGGATCAGAGAACAGCCTTGGGAATTAAAATATCTAGGTTAGAACCTTTGTCAAGCTACTTAAAATGATGTAACTCCCTTCTCAACTGTAAATTAGGAAAAGCATGAAGGTTTGAAGGACTCAAATGGTAACAGCTGGTAACTATTGAGCACCTAATGCATACCAATTTCCACATCTAGATTACATCAATATTTCTCAATCTTTAATGTGCACATAAAGATCTTGGATATGATGCAGAGATTGCAAGCTCTCTGCAAGTTCCATTGTTAATCTCAAGAGATAAGAAAGCTGCTGCTTTATAAGTTATTCTTTGAGCAGCAATGGTTTGTTATTGAATCTTTACACCAAACCTACAAAGGTGAACTATGATTATCTGCACTTATTATCTCCATTGTAGATGGGCTGGAAGGAAAAGCAAAAATATGCTATTAGAATGCTAAAGTTTTATTACGATGATAATGATGATGATGATGATGATGATGATGATGATGATGATGATGATGATGATGATGGTTATTAGGCTGGCTGTGTATAACTTCTTACTACGCAAGTGTAAATCCAGATACAGAACATCACCACACCTGGGAGCTTGTTAGGAATGAACACTATCAGGCTTCAGGATGGGCCCTATGTGCATTTTAACAAGATCTCAGGTGACTCACATGCAAATTCAAGTTTCAGAAGCACTGGATTAAAGGTTTATTTTTTAATTGGTGTTCCTGCTACTGCGAAGATATTTTCTTGGTGCAAAATTAAATAGTTATAACAAAATTACAATTTTAAATAACAAATGAAAACAATGAAATTAATACCTGTATACCTATACCGGTAACAAATGGTAAAAATCTTCCATTTATTGAGATATTAACCAAGCAGAACTTTTCCCCGAGGTCTAACAATTTTGAATAACAAAAATTAATCCTCAAGAAAAGTTACAAATAACTTTTAGGATCACTTAAAGTCCTGTAAATTATCAAATGTGTGGACAGTTACTAAATTGTTGCACACTATTAGTGGGACTCACCTAGATAGGGTGTTAGGGAGACATAGAAACTCTGATGTCCATTTAATCTCATAAGTGATAAAAATCAAGAGAGATGGCTGTACATGTAATGGATATAATCAAGCATCACTAGAGGAAATGAGTCTTGAACATTTATTTTGTGAGTTCTAGAAACTACCACTAGAGAGCACATTCTCTGCAAAAGGAATTCCACTGTGGCTCCTACACAGGCTGATGGCTGAGATGGCTGAGGAAGACTGCTACCCACAGAGATAGAAAGGACCAAAAAAAAAAAAAAAAAAAAAAAGCAAGTCAAAGGAGAAAAGTAGGAAGGCTGGGGGTGGGTATTCAGTTCAGGAATATTTTCTTAGAATGCATGTGGCCCTGGGTTCAGTTCTAGGGTCAGGAAGGAACACAACATAGTGGTGTACTGACTCCCTCACTTAGGGAAGAACCTGTGGCGATTCCACTGCTAATCTCAACAGGTGGAAATCAATAAATGCATTGAACTTTTATGAAGACAGGAAGAGAGATGTTGACCAGAGAAAGAAGTTTCTAGTAAATCAGCGAGAGGAAGGCAAGTCTCAAATCCTCTACAGCCTTCTCAAGGAGCCCTCTGATACTGTCTAGGAGTCTAGGGGATCTATTTTCTCTACCCATTAAAGACTTTAAAGGTAGGAAATGTTTAAGGTAAACAGAGTAATTTACTTGAAAATGAAAGGCAAGCAAGAAAAAAAGTAAGGAAGCTTTCACAAAGGAGAATGAAGCCTTCTTAGAGAGAGGTTTTATTGCTCTGGGTTCTACCTGTACCTTCTCCCCTTGGCTTTGGCTCTTTTCATTGTCTGAGTGGGCAGTCAGGGCATTGTGAGGAGCATTTGAGCAGAATGAAGCAGCATTTGAGCCTGAAGCACAATTGAATAAAAAAACAGCCATGATAGGACACTGGTATCAGCCACGTGTTATATCCAGCAATTTTTATTACTATCTACCTAATAGTTACCCTTTAATCTCTCTCACCTCCATTTCCTACCCTAAAGAGCTGATGTCTAAGACAGAGAGAACCATTTGCATACACCAGCCTGCCAGGCTTTGGACAGACTCAGCCACCCTTTGACTTTTATTTGGGGCTTTAAATAAAGAGTATCCAGAAAAAAAAAAGTGGACAAGAACTATGTTAATCTAGATTATTCCAATCCTCCACATTTGCTCACAAGAAAACAACTGGGAGTTCCGGGAAGATGGCAGAGGAGAAACTGGAGGCTAAACAAGCTCTCGCATAGAAAGCAGTTTTAGTGCTCCAGTGAACAGTCCTAAGCCAGAGAATCACACCAAGTGTGCCATCACAGTACAGAGAGTTAGGCCAGAGAGGGAAAACCCAGGCAAGGAGACAGATCTGAACACTTGCCAGTAGCCATGGTTGTGGCTGCGGTGGCAGTGGCACTATAGCCACTATACCTGCAACACAGAGAGTCCGGGACAGAGGCACCAGACACAGCAGGTGAGCAGATTATACTCAACACCAGGAAGAACTAACAAGGAGCAGACATCTTCATCATGCAGTTCGCAGACCAGAGACGAACTAGGAACCAAGAGTCCAGCATGAGTAGAAGCCTGACATCTTACTCCTTCTCAGGGAGCAGAGGAGGGAAGGCCACCCATACCCCCTCCCCCACTACCAGAGATCTCCATCTTTGATACTGACAAAGGCCTGGCTGAGCAGCTAGCTCCAACTCAGGCCTGGGAAGAAAACAAAAGAGTCATTTAGCAGGTCACAGAAACCTAACCTGACCTGCCAGGCTCAGCTCCACCCAAGGAAAAGTCACCTAGCCCTGCCGCCAGCCCCAGGAGTGACTTTCTTCACTGGGTAAACAGAGCCAGAGGCTGCCCCTCCCTATGGCAGACTTGATAATCAATTGAAATTCAGTAAACATAAACCCTGAGAATGGCTTCAGGCTGGGCTCTGTGAGTGTCTCAGAAGCTAGCCCCTCAGGAAAAAGCTAATGTTTGCTGAAAGGCCTCTACTCCGCCCAGAACCTAGCCTCATCACAGCATCTCCAAACTAGAGGAAACAGCCATTTCCCTCTTTTGTGATACTCAAAGCAGATCTCCTTCCCATTGAACTAGCCTGGGAGGAGGATCGCAAAATCCTGGGTAAAGCAGAGCATTTTTCTGCCTGATCAAACAAACTGACTTAAGAAACCAACCAAGCCACAGGAAAATCAAACACCACAAGGAGACCAGAGACTCCACCAAGAGACTGGTTATGGACACAAGGGAGATACAGGATCTTCCCATACACCTCCCCCCCCCCAAAAAAAAAATCAAAGAACTCTTTTTTTGTACCTTTTATAAATTTTTTTTTACTTTTTTTAATTTTTAATTTAAAAAATTGTTTTCTATTAACTTTTTTTCTTTGTCTTATAATTTTTTATTTTAGGGGTATGTATGTATATATGTGTGTGGCTTTTTTTTTCTTTTTTTAAATTTTTTTTGTTTTTGTTTAGTTCTACTGACCTCTTGATCCTTTTTTTTCTTTCTTTCTCATTCTTTTCACTTTTTCTTCTCTTTCATTCTTCATCATGTGACTTAATTGCTGTTCTGCTCATCTTCAGATATACCCATAGTATACACACTTAATCCAGAAATTTAATTCAAAATCTTTTAGACTTAAATTCCTTAATAGCAGTACTACCTCTTTATACCTATATAATATTCTAAACATTTTTATTTTTAAGCTTTTCCCATCTCCTTTCTATCCCTCCCCTTCTCTTATCCTATTCCCGTTCTTCTCTGAATATTATGTTGTTAAATTTGCATCATTTTTAAGTGTTTTACTTTTTAATTTTAATTTTTGTTTTTCTATTTTTTCTTGTCTCTTTTTTCTCTTTCTTCTTTATTTCTCTCTCCCTACTATGATTCTATCCAATCTATTTCCCACTTTGAGATTAGGACTTAGTTTATTTAACTCTCCCGCTACCTTTCCATATCCCTCTATTCCTATTTTTACCCACATCTCTCCCTAACCCTAATAATTTCTGGTTTGCCAAATTCTTCTTTGCTGTTCGTAGCCCATTAATACATAGTTGTTTGATGTTGAATAGATATATCTGTTGAGCTAGATTTGACTTTTGACTGTGCAACTACAGCTTTGGTTGATGTTTGCCTTAAGATAGTGTTCTAACACAAAACTGGTGTTACTTTCATCCCAAATGGGCAGAGCAAGCCAGAAAAACACAAGAAATATGGCAAGTCCAGGTATCTCAACTCCCACTCATGATAATCAGGGGACAGAACAGATAATGAAAAATCAGAGAAGAGCTCCCAAAAAGCTCTACAAACACTACTAGTAGGAGTTCCAGGAAGATGGCAGAGGAGAAGTTGGAGGCTAAACAAACTCTCACAGAGAACGCAGTTTTAGTGTTCCAGTGAACAGTCCTAAGCCAGAGAATCACACCAAGTATGCCATCACAGTACAGAGAGTTAGGCCAGAGAGGGAAAATCCAGGCAAGGAGACAAATCTGAGCAATTGCCAGCAGCCTCCGCTGCAGCAGCAGCAGTGGTGGTGACGACTGCAGCCGCCATACCTGCAACACAGAGAGTCTGGGACAAAGAAGCCAGATGCGGCGGGCGAGCGGATTCTACTCAACACCAGCAAGAACTGACAAGGAGCAGACATCTTCATCCTGCAGGAACCAGACCAGAGATGACCCAGGAACAGACTCGAGGTGAGTAGAAGCCTGATGTCCTCACTCCTTCTCAGGGAGCAGAGGAGGGAAGGCCACCCTCCCCCCACACCACTACTGGAGATCTCCATCTTTGAAACACTACTGGTAAACATGGTAAATGAAAAGATTGAAAACCTGAAAAGGATTCTGTATGAGCATGATAGGGAGAGAGAGGAGGCAAACCAAAGGTCAATACACGTATATCATGAGTGTGAGGAAGCTACTCAAAGATTGATACAGGAATTGCATGAGCAGCTTGAGACTACTCGAAGAGAAATAAAGGAATGGCGTGAGCAGGCTGAGATCAGTCAAAGAGATAGATAGAAAATGCAGGAGCTGGCTGAGAACAGAGAGAAAGTCAAGAATGGAGTGAGTAGGCGGAGAACACTCAAGGAGAAATACAGGAATTGCATGAACGTTAGGAAGTTAATCAAAGAGTAATACAGGAATTGAGAGAGCAGGATGAGAATACACAAAGATCACTAAAGGCATTCATGGAATCCATAAACAGAGAGCTGAAAGAAGTCATGGAGACCACAAAGGGAATGCTGAATGGAACCCAGCAGAAGGGATGGGAGTCCAAGGAAACCATCACCAATCAACTAAGTGATTTGAGAATAAACAATGAACACCAAATTAAGGAAGTAAAGAAGTTCATACAAGATCTAAAACAAAGCTCAAACAAAGAATTTGAAACCATCAAAGCCGACCAAATAGAAGGAAAAGAAATAAAAAACAAAGTAAAAAGTCTCAATAATAGGTTAGAACATGTAGAAGATCAAATTTCAGGGATTGAATACAGATTAGATATTACAGAGAAAGAACATACAACCATCCAAGACAAATCCAAGAAATATGATAGATCTATTCAACACTTGGAAGAAACCATCAGAAGTCCTAGTCTGAGGATAAGGGGTGTAGAGGAGCACCTAGAGACAGAAGTTAATGGTCTAGGAAATTTGTTTAACACGATCCTAGCAGAGAACTTCCCAAACATGCAAAAAGATAGGCCAATTCAGATACAAGAAGCTTTTAGAACTCCAAATAGACCAGACCTCAACAGGACATCCCACCGTCACATTATAATTCACACAGGATCAATTCAGACCAAGGAAAAGATCCTTAAAGCTGTCAGGGAGAAAAGATCAATCCACTATAAAGGTAAACCAATAAGAATCAGCACAGATTTCTCAGCAGACACAATCAAAACAAGAAGAACCTGGAATGATGTATGCCATGCCCTAAAGACAAACAACTATCAACCAAGAATTCTGTAACCAGCTAAACTCTCCTTCATAACCGAAGGTCAAATAAAAACATTCCATAGCAAAGAAAAATTGAAACAATATATCTCCACCAAACCAGCCCTACAAAAGATTCTTAAAGATGTCCTACACATAGAAAACCAAAAAGTCCACAATAAAGGCCAAGATATGGCACCCAGAATGAGAACCCAAGAACCATAGGAAGAACCCAGTTGCCACAGCCCACAAGAAGGTGAATAAAGGGCAAGATCTCCCAAAAACCTCTCAGTCCTATCTCTAAACATTAACGGACTTACCTATCCAATTAAACAACATAGACTGTCAACTTGGATTAAAAAGTAAGATCCTTCTATCTGCTGCCTTAAAGAGTCACATCTTGCCCATAAAAACAAACAAATTTAGAATGTGAAAGGCTGATACAAAATCTACCAAGCAAATGGCCCCCCAAAAAAAGGCAGAAGTTACAATTTTAATATCAGATGAAATAGACTTCAAATTAAAATTAGTGAGAAGAGATAAAGAAGGACGCTACATACTAATTAAGGGATCTCTCCTTCAGGAGGATACTACAATTCTAAATATCTATTCGCCAAACAACAGAGAACCCAAATTTATCCACGAAACACTACTTTCCCTCAAATCCAACATAGATCCAAAGACATTAATTGTTGGGGATTTTAACACACCACTTTCCCCACTAGATAGATCAACTCGGCAAAAACTTAACAGAGAAACCACAGAGCTAAACAGCTGCATAGATCAAATAGATTTAACAGACATCTACTGAATATTTCACCCAGCAGCATCAGAATACACGTTTCTCTCAGCAGCACATGGAACATTTTGCAAAATAGACCACATTTTAGGCCACAAAGCAAACTTGTCCAAATTCAGAAACATTCAAGTTTTACCTTGCATTCTCTCAGACCACAAGGGAATAAAATTAGAACTCAACACCAAAAGCCACCAAAGAAAGTCCTGTAACACATGGAGGTGGAACAACACATTGCTGAATCACCAGTGGGTCATGGAAGAGATTAGAAAGGAAATTCAAACGTTCATGATATCCAACAAAAATGAACACACAAATTACCAACTCCTCTGGGACACAGCAAAGGCAGTACTCAGGGGCAAGTTTATAGTTCTGAATTCCTACATCAACAAATTGGAGAGATCTGAAACCAACAATTTAATGAGACATCTGAGCCTCCTTGAAAAAGAGCAGCAAGATAAGCCCAAATCCAATAGACAGAAAAAAATAATTAAAATTAAATCAGAATTCAATGAATTAGAATCTAAAAAAAAAAAAATAGAAAGAATCAACAAAACAAAGAGTTGGTTCTTGGAAAAAATTAACAAAATTGACAGACCCTTAGCATATCTTATCAGAAAAAGAAGAGAACACACCGAAATAAATAAACTCAGAGATGAGAATGGAAACATCACCACAGAAACAACCAAGATTCAGAACATTATAAGGAAATACTTCCCAAAACTTTATGCTAATAAGTTTGAGAACTTGGCAGAAATGGACCTTTTCCTAGCAAATATTGACGTGCCAAAACTAAACCAAGATGAGTTAAACCATCTTAACAGCCCATATCAAGCATGGAAATGGAAGCAAGAATAAGAGACCTCCTATCTAAGAAAAGCCCAGGACCAGATGGTTTTACAGCGGAATTCTACAAGGCCTTCAAAGCAGAGCTCACACCAATACTCCTCCAACTCTTCAATGAACTTGAAAGAGAAAGATCACTACCGAACTCATTCTATGAAGCCATCATAACCCTCATTCCAAAACCAGGCAGGGACTCATAAAAGAAAAAGAACTATAGACCCATTTCTTTGATGAACATTGATGCAAAACTTCTCAACAAAATTCTGACCAATCGACTTCAACAATTCCTCCAAAATATCATACACCACGATTAAACAGGATTCATTTCAGGGATGCAAAGCTGGTTCAATATATGCAAATCAGTTAATATAATTCATCACATCAATAGGAGCAGGTTATCTTAATAGGTGCAGAAAAAGCATTTAACAAGATCCAACACCCCTTTATGATGAAGGTTCTGGAAAAATTAGGAATCCATGGAACATTCCTCAATACAATAAAGGCTATATATGACAAACCTATAGCCAGGATTATACTTAATGGTGAAAAACTGAAGCCATTTCCTCTGAACTCAGGAACAAGACAAGGATGTTCACTCTCTCCACTTCTCTTCAATCTAGTATTAGAATGCCTAGCTACAGCAATAAGACAAGATGCAAACTTAAAGGGGATCCAAATAGGGAAAGAAGAAGTAAAACTCTCCCTCTTTGCAGATGACATGATCTTGTATTTAAATAATCCCATAGACTCCACTCCCAACTACTCAAGCTGATTCAAAACTTTGGCAAAGTAGCAGGGTATAAAATTAACCCCCCAAAATCAATGGCTCTTCTGTATGCCAACAATGAGAAAAGTGTGGCTGAAATTAGGAAAGCAATTTCATTCGTAATAGCCCCACAAAACATAAAATACCTAGGAATTAACTTAACCAAAGAAGTGAAGGACCTCTATGATGAAAACTTGAAAAACTTGAAAAAGGAAATCAAATCAGAACTTAGAAAGTGGCAAAAACTCCCATGCTCCTGGATTGGAAAGATCAACATCGTGAAAATGGCAATACTTCCCAAGGCTATCTACAAATTCAATGAGACACCTATCAAAATTCCAACCTCATTCTTCAAGGAAATAGAAGAGGCAATCCAAAAATTCATATGGAACAATAAAAAACCCTAAATAGCAAAAAAGATCCTCAACAGAAAGAACAGTGCTGGAGGAATATCAACACCAAATTTCATACTCTACTACAAAGCCACAGTAATCAGAATAGCTTGGTACTGGCACAAGAACAGACCTCAGGACCAATGGAATAGAATTGAAAACCCAGAAATGAACCTACAGACCTATAGCCTTCTAATCTTCGACAAGGGAGCTAAAAAAATAGAATGGAAGAAAGACAGCCTCTTCAGTAAATGGTGCTGGCAAAATTGGTTAATTAATTGTAGAAAACTAAAGCTAGATCCTTATATATCACCCTGCACCAGAATCAACTCCAAATGGATCAAAGACCTCAGAGTCAAAGCAGACACTCTGAAAACATTACAGGATGAAATAGGAGAAACCCTAGGTCTCCTTGGCACAGGCCAAAATTTTCTTAATAGAGACCCAGAAACACAACAAATCAAAGAAAGATTGGACAAATGGGATTGCATGAAATTGCAGAGCTTCTGCATGACAAAGGACATAGCTAGCACGATCAATAGAAAGCCCACGGATTGGGAGATCTTCACCAACCATACAGCAGACAAAGGTCTCATATCTAAAATATGCCTGGAACTCAAAAAATTAAATCCCCCAACAACAAGTCTTCAAAGAAACAACTGCACAGTATGTAAGTGGGCTAAAGACTTAAAGAGAAACTTTTCTGAAGAGGAAAGAAGGATGGCCAATAGACACATGAAGAAATGTTCAACCTCCCTAGCCATAAAAGAAGAAATGCAAATCCCAATAACATTGAGATAGCACCTCACCCCAGTTAGAATGGCTATAATCAAGAACTCTAACAACAACAGATACTGGATGGGATGTGGACAGGAGGGAACCTTACTGCATTGTTGGTGGGAGTGTAAACTTGTTCAACCACTTTGGAAAGCAGTATGGAGGTTCCTCAAAAGACTCCACATAGAGATCCCCTATGACCCAGCAATCCCACTTTTGGGCATTTACCCAAATGTTTACAAACAAGACCACACTAAAGCTCCCAGCACGACTATGT
Organism: Dipodomys spectabilis; assembly: GCF_019054845.1. Classification (NCBI taxonomy): domain Eukaryota; kingdom Metazoa; phylum Chordata; class Mammalia; order Rodentia; family Heteromyidae; genus Dipodomys; species Dipodomys spectabilis. The sequence goes on from NW_024870779.1 coordinate 8,892,219, forward strand.
TTATTGCAGCATTATTTACCATAGCTAAGATATGGAACCAACCCAGATGCCCCTCAGTAGATGAATGGATCAAGAAAATGTGGTAATATACACAATGGAATTCTATGCCTCCATCAGAAACAATGACATTGCCCCATTTGTTAGGAAATGAAAAGACTTGGAAAAATTATATTAATAAAGTAAGCCAGGCCCAAAGAAACATAGGTCCCATGGTTTCCTTATTTGCAATAACTAGTATATGTCTGAGTCAAGCAGAAAAGGTCAGATAAGTTGACGTTAAGAAAATGAACCCTAAGATATGTATTCAAATGTTTTTTTCTTTCATGCGATTGTTTCTAACACATTTATAAGATGATTTCTTTGTTGCTTTGTATGTCCCTCCCCCATGGTATAACCGGTGTTTTCACTGTATTTGATGTTGGTATAATTTGTGGAAGGGAAGGGAAAAAACAAATCATTTAAATAGGGATACAGTTGGACCCATAGCAACAATGAGATGTACACGTCGTTATGTCCAAAACGAACTTTACAACTTTGGTGGTGGTGGGAGGAGGAGCATTGGCGGGGGTTGTGGGGGGAGGATGGGAAGGGATGGGAAGGGGAAACATAGGAGGAGGCTACAATGCTTGATAAGAAATGTACTCATTATCTTGCCCATGTAATTGTAACCCCTCTGTACAGTATTTTCACAATTTAAAAAAAAAGAAAACTACTGCTAGGTTGTGTATGAGAATGCATATTTTAGTTATATTTATATCCATGTACTCATAATTAATACTATTATGGTACCCCTTAGAAATTGACTAATAAAATATAACATTCTTCATAAAAATGGAGACTAGAAAAGTATTTCTAGTACCACACTATAATTCACAGCACTTTTAAAATTGCCTGTCATATCTGGGATTAAAATTGCCAACTTGCATTTATTTTGAATATGGACTGTATTTTAAAATTTCATTTTCATAAATAATAGAAATAAAAGTGTAGTACCTCACATCATCACAGTTGGTGACATAACCTCAAATCAGTGAATACTGAGCCTTACAAAATTTAGTTTGTGTTGAGTGACATGGAGACCTAGAGTTTGCTAAGAAAGTCAGTCTCTGTACTCTATGGTTTTGTTCAAGTATACTTGTCCTGGTTTTCAACTCTACCATCAAATAAAAGGTATATATTTTTAACAACGTGGAATGACTCAACCTTATAATTTTATATTTTGGGGAGATAGAATTTAGAAGGCCTCAGCTTGTGGCCAGCCTGAATAAAAAAAAAAGTGTGTGAGACTTCATGTCAACCAATGGCTAGGTGTCGCAGTATGCTACTAGGGAAGCACATTGGCTGGGCAATGGCATCTACCTGTCAACCCCAGCAAGAAGGAAAACACAGCAAGTATGTATATTCATGGGAGGATTCCCATTGTGTAACTCCTCTTGACAACAAACTTACAGTTAAACAAAATGAGTACAAGGAAGCCAAAACATGTTTTGCCAAGGGATGGAAGGTAAAGAGGAGGAGAGATGAAAAGAGAGAGGAAGGGTAGATGCCTATTGTCATAATATTCAATATGTATATATGAATATGGAATCTGGCAACTTGAAAGGATGGGTCAGGTTGGGATAGATAGAGAAGAATGATAAGAGGCATGAAATTGCTGAAAATATATCTATAAATTGATATATTGAATTGAAACCCTTTTGTAAAACTACTTAAACATTTAAAAAAGAAAATAATAGCCAACACAAAATGTGTTGAAGATATGGCTCGATGTTACAATGCCCTCAAATCTCCAGTACTTAAAAGTAATTAATAATTATAATAAATAAAAATGCTACATATTTCTAATAGAAAAACAGAATCCTGATTTATCTTCATTTAGGACATATCTAGATTAGAGAAAAACAGGCACTGATTATGTTCAGGGAAGGTGGCAGGAGATGGGTACCAAGTGAATTAGACTAACCAGTAGTATCCTACAGACCCAAGGAAGAAGAGATGACTTGGCATGGATATGGACATCTGGGTAAGATGGTTTCATTTCTCCCTAATGGGACTTCAAGAGTGGGACAAAGAGAGGTACTTATTCTATGCAAGGGAAAACCATACTGGAGTTCTGTAATGTCAACTAAAACTTTGGTAGCAGTTGGGCAGCCAGGGATATGATGTTAAAAAGCCCAGACTCAAGAGCTAGATTTTAGTTAAATCTTGGTTCCACTGATGATCTGAGGCAAGCAGTTGTTTAACCTGTGTACCTCAGATGACTATGAAAGACATTCTTTTTCCTGTCCTAACTACTATCAAAAATATCAATTGAAAGCACGTAAGCCTGGATGTATTATATATGCATTACCAGCAAAAATATTAGATTCATTGAGCTCAATTTACAAATGTAAAAAATAAAGACTCCCAGCGGTATATTTCAAATGCCGCTAACTCTGGGAATACAGAATTAATCACCCCACTTAGTGTTAAAAATCAGATTTATTATATTTAATTAAGTAACTCAATTATTTCTCCAAATTTGTAAATACAGATATTAGTAGCCCAAGAAAGAAAGAAGTCTTCAAATAGACTGTTTTCCTTATAAAATATTCGATCTCTTTTTTTCAACTACATACTGGTCACCTGTGCAGGACACACCTGTGCGGCCTCCCATATTCCTCTGTTTCATCTTTTAGTCTAGCCACAGCCAATAAGACAGCTCCTCAGAATCCCTGACCACTTGTACTTAGTATAAACCTTCCCAGACCCAGAAAGCTCCCATTGTATGGCATGACTGCCCATGCACACCTACCCTCTACATCCTCAAGAAGAGCACAGGCTCTCAGACCAGGATAGCTTGGAAACCCTCCTCAACCAGTGGAAATAAGGAGGAAAAAATGTTTTCCCAGTTCTCCCCAAGGTAAATTATTCCTACAGACTGACACCTTCCAATTTCAGTCACCCACAGCATTATCAACTCTTAATTCCTCATGGCTAGGCTGACTTCCCTTTTTCACTTCATTCCCAAGCTCTCTTCTATTGTGAACTCCCTGGCCACAGCCTTTTCTTCAGACTCTGCATTCAAAAGCAACCTCAAACCACAAATCAAGCTCAGCAAAAAATGGTATTCTAGCAAATTAATGTCAAATGTTTATAAAAATCAATAATTTTGTCCTGTTTTGTAGAAAGGACATTTCTTTTTTTTTTTTTTTTTTTTCCTGCTGTACCACTTGAGCCACAGCGCCACTTCTGGCTTTTTCTGCTTATGTGGTGCTGAGGAATCGCACCCAGGGCCTCATGCATGCAAGGCAAGCACTCTACCACCGAGCCATCTTCCAAGCCCAAAAGGACATTTCTTTTAATTGAGAAAAATGAGTAATGGCATATAAATATTTTCAACAGCAGTTTGATTTTATGTCTTTAAAATTATTTTCAAGACTACTTTGGAAGCTTTGAATATATACATGTGTACATATGCACACATAACATTTTGTCACTGACATCCACCCAGATCTCGCTTTGAAGTCTTTTATTGGAAACAAGAATGTGCTAAACAGGGTAATAAAGTGTGAACTGAGCTTGTAACAGATATGGTAACTATTATAGCCTATATTTTAAACTGAAATATGCCTAATTTTTTTTTTATTGTAAAGCTACTATACAGAGGGTTACAGTTACATGAGTGAGGTTATGAGTACACTTCCTCTTGAACATTGTTACCCCCTCCATTGTTTTCCCCCTACCATCCCCTCCCTCCCTCCCTTCCCCGAGGTTCTTTTTTTTTTTTTTTTTTTTGATTGTGATTAAATGATTACATAATTTCAAAGTCACAAGTTCATTCTAACTTCCCTGGAGCAAATTGTCTACCACAGTCTATAATATATAACAGTGTTCACATGTTATATACCATATTTGTGATCAGCAGCATGAGGATATTTACTAGTGGTTCAACCAGATGAGCGGGAGTTCTTTGTTTCTTAAGTCCTGTTAGTTTTGTCGTATCACCTAACCTTTTGGATTTAGCATCCACTTATGAGGGAGACCATGTACCGTTTGTCTCTTCGTTCTTGGCTTACCTCGCTCAACATGATTCCTTCTAGCTCCATCCATTTCCCTGCAAATGCCATTATTTTGTCATTTCTAATGGCTGCATAATATTCCATTGTGTATAGATACCACAATTTTTGGATCCATTCATCTGTGGTGGGGCACCTAGGTTGTTTCCATATCCTAGCTATTGCGAACAGTGCTGCAATAAACATGGAGGTGCACGTGTCCTTGTATATTGGTTCCTGTTGTTCAGGGTAGATGCCTAGAAGTGGTATGACTGGGTCGTAAGGGAGGTCAATCTTTAGCTTTCTAAGGACCCTCCAGACTGCTTTCCAAAGTGGTTGTATAAGTGTACATTCCCACCAGCAGTGTAATAGGGTTCCTCTTTCTCCACATCCCCTCCAGCATTTGTCGTTGGCTGATTTGTGGATGTGGGTCATTCTGACTGGGGTAAGGTGGTATCTCAGGGTTGTCTTTATTTGCATTTCCTTCACCACCAGGGATGATGAACATTTCCTCATGTGTTTCTTTGCCATTTTTATTTCTTCATTTGAGAAGTCCCTCTTTAGTTCCCTTGCCCATTTAGTAATTGGTTTGTTAGGTTTGGGAGGGATTAGTTTCTTGAGTTCCCTGTATATACAGGATGTTAACCCCTTGTCTGATATATTGCTGGTAAATATTTTTTCCCAATTAGTTGGTTGTCTTTCTAGCTTAGTTGCGATAGATTTAGCTGTGCAGAAGCTTTTTATTTTAAGGTAGTCCCATTTGTCGAGTCTCTCTCCAACTTGTTGTGACCCTGGGACTCTGTTCAGGAAGTTCCTTCCTGTGCCTATTAGTTCAAGTGTCTCTCCTACTCTGTCCTGCAGTAGTTTCAGAGATTCAGGTTTAATGTTAAGGTCTTTAATCCATTTTGAGTTGATGTTGGTGCATGGTGATAGGCTGGGGTCCACTTTTAGTTTTCTGCATGTGGCTGCCCAGTTTTCCCAGCACCAGCGGTTGAAGAGGCTGTGTTTCTTCCATTGTATGTCTTTGGCTCCTTTGTCGAATATCAGCTGGCTGTAGGCCTGTGGATTTATATCTGGATCTTCTATTCTGTTCCATTGGTCTTCGGGTCTGTTTTTGTGCCAGTACCATGCTGTCTTTGTGATTATAGCTCTGTAGTAGAGTTTGAAGTTCGGCATGGATAGCCCTCCCATATTGTCTTTATCCCCTAGAATTGTTTTGGCTATTCTAGGTCTTTTGTTGTTCCATATAAATTTTTGGACTGTTTTCTGTATTTCAGTGATGTACGTCATTGGGATTTTAATAGGAATTGCATTGAATTTGTATATTAGTTTTGGAAGTATCACCATCTTTACTATATTAAGTCAGCCTATCCAGGAGCATGGGAGGTCTTTCCATTTCCTAGTGTCTTCTGCAATTTCTTTCTTTAACTTTTTATAGTTCTCATTAAATAGTTCTTTTACATCTTTGGTTAGGTTAATTCCTAAATATTTTATTTTTTGGGAGGTTGTTGTGAATGGGGTTGCTCCCTTTATTTCCCTCTCTTCCTGTGCATTATCAGTGTATAGGAAGGCAACTGATTTTTGTGGGTTTATTTTGTATCCTGCTATTTTGCCGAAGTGACTTATGATTTCTAAAAGTTTGGGGATGGAGTTTTTGGGATCGTGGAGGTATAGTATCATGTCGTCTGCAAAAAGGGATAGTTTCACTTCTTCTTTCCCTATGCGGATCCCTTTAATGTCTTTTTCTTGCCTTATTGCCCTGGCTAAGGGTTCTAGGACTATGTTGAAGAGGAGTGGAGACAGTGGACATCCTTGCCTTGTTCCTGTTTTTAGGAGGATTGGTTGTAGCTTTTCCCCATTAAGTATAATATTGGCTATTGGTCTGTCATAAATGGCTTTTATTGTTTTTAGAAATGTTCCTTCTATTCCTATTTTCTCCAGAGCTTTTAGCATGAATGAATGTTGAATTTTATCAAAGGCCTTTTCTGCATCTGTGGCGATAATCATGTGATTCTTGACCTTGGCTCTGTTGATATGCTGGATTACATTTATTGACTTACGTATGTTAAACCATCCCTGTGTCTCTGGGATGAAGCCTACCTGATCATAGTGTATTATTTTTTTTATGTGTTTCTGGATTCTGTTAGCTAGAATCTTGTTAAGGATCTTTGCATCTGTGTTCATCAAGGAGATTGACCTGTAATTCTCCTTTTTGGTTGGGTCTTTGCCTGGTTTGGGGATGAGTGTGATATTGGCTTCATAGAATGAGTTTGGGATAGCTCCCTCCTTCTCTGTTTCTCTGAAGAGCTTGAGGAGTATGGGTATTAGTTCTTCTTTAAAGGTCTTATAGAATTCTGCTGTGAATCCATCTGGTCCTGGGCTTTTTTTTGTTGGAAGACTTTTGATAGCTTCCTGTATCTCATTATAGGATATTGGCTTATTTAATTGGTTAACTTTTTCTTTGCTCAGTTTGGGTAACTTGTATTTCTCTAAAAATGCATCCATTTCCGCCAGGTTTTCTTCCTTTAGAAAGTAGTCTGTTAGAATTGTTTGGATATCTTGGGTACGTGTTGTGATGTTTCCCGTGGCATCCCTAATCCTATTAATATGGGTTTCCTCTCTTCTTTTTTTAATTAATCTTGCCAACGGGCCATCAATTTTGTTTATTTTTTCAAAGAACCAGCTTTTTGTTTGGTTTATTTTGGTTATGGTTTTCTGATTTTCTAATTGGTTAATCTCTGCTCTCAATTTGGTTATCTGGCTTCGTCTACTAGCTTTAGGTCCCATTTTTTCTTGTTTTTCTAGCTGTTTTAGTTGCAACATGAGATTATTTACTTGGTCTGTCTCCATTCTCTTGATGTGGGCACTGAGGGCAATAAATTTGCCCCCCAGGACTGCTTTTGCTGTGTCCCACAAGTTTCTTTGTGAGGTGTTTTCATTTTCATTGAGTTCTAGGAAATGCTTTATTTCTTCTCTGATCTCTTCTGTTACCCAGGCCTTGTTAAGGAGTGTGCTGTTCAATTTCCATGTATTAGAGAAATTTCTGCGGTATGCTTTGTTATTGAAAGCTAGCTTGATTCCACTGTGGTCAGATAGGATACAGGGGATTATGTCGATCCCTTTGTATTTGCTTAAGTTCCTTGCATGAACTATGATATGGTCTATTTTGGAGAAAGTTCCATGAGCTGCTGAGAAGAATGTGTACTGTGTTGTTTTAGGGTGAAATACTCGGTAGATGTCAGTTAATTCCGCTTGAAGTATGGCCTCACTTAATTCGGTAGCTTCTTTGCCAATCCTCTGGTTGGTAGACCTGTCCTTTGGTGAGAGTGGCGTGTTAAAGTCTCCTAGTATTATCGTATTGGGATCTATTTTATTCTGTAAGTTTGAGAGCATTTGTTTAACATATCTGGGTGCACCGATATTTGGGGCATATAAGTTGATGATGGTTATATCCTCCTCTTGGATTGTTCCCTTTATTAATATGTAGTGTCCGTCCTTGTCTTTCTGTACTGATTTTAATGAAAAGTTTATTTTGTCAGATATCAGGATAGCTACACCTGCTTTCTTATTGGGGGAATTTGATTGGTAGATCCTTTTCCACCCCTTCACTCTGAGTTTGTTTGTATGTTTGGCTTAGAGGTGGGTCTCCTGAAGGCAACAGATGGATGGGTCTTGTTTTCTGATCCAGTCCTCAGTTCATTTTCTTTTAATTGGCGAATTCAGCCCATTTATATTAAGAGAAAGTATAGAGAGATGCATTGTTGTCCCTGCCATTCCGTTTTCCTAAGTTTTTCTTCTTTCCTTTCCTCCTGTGCTTGCTCAGTTAGACTTTGAGTAATGCCTGTTTGGGGCAGGTCCCAGTTCCTGGTTGCTTTCTTCAGGTTGTGTCCCCCCTCTTAGAATTCTTTGTAATGCTGGCTTAATGTTTATGTATTCATTTAGTTTTTCTTTGCTATTAAAAGTTTTCAGTTCTCCATCGAATGTGAATGCTAGCTTTGCCGGGTATATCAGTCTGGGTTGGCAGTTATTGGCTCTCAAGGCTCGTATGGTGCTTTCCCAGGCTTTTCTTGCATTCATTGTTTGTGTGGAGAGATCTGCAGTGATTCTAATTTTTTTCCCGTTGTAGTATAGCTCCTTCTTCATTTTTGCTGCATGCAGGATTGTTTCCTTATTATTCAGATCCATCATTTTTACTATTATGTGCCTAGAAGTGTTTCTCCTGGGATCTTGCTTGTTGGGTGTTCGATAAGCTTTTGTGATGTAGTTAAGATGGTCGTTTTTGAGGTGGGGAAAATTTTCATTGACTATCTTGTTAAATAGGTGTTGCATTCCCTTGCTCTGGAATTCCTCACCTTCGTCCACTCCGATTATGCGAAGGTTAAATTTTTTAGCATTATCTGCTTGCTCTTGAATTTCCCTTTGGTTTAATTTGAGTGATTTTTCCATATCTGTCACTTTTTGGTCCAGTTGGTGTATCATTTCATTCACTCTGTTGACCGTGGCTTCTATTGTGGTTTGCATGGTGGAAATGGATCCCTTTATGGATTCAATGTTGGTTCTCAGAGTATGCATTACCTCTAATTTGGCGTTTATCTCACTTCTTACTGAGGTTTGTGCAGCTTCTATTTTTGCATCCAACTTTTGTTTGATATCCTGTATATCTTTTGATAGTTCATCCTTGTGCTCTTTCAATTTCTGATCCATTTCTCGCTTTATTTCTTGAGTCATTGCCTCCAGCAACCCTTGGATGTAGTTTTTGTCTTCCATTCCTGCTTTGCTCCCACTGGGGCTCTCCCCTGCGTGGCTGCTGGCTTTTGAGGTGAGCTTGCTGTCCTGGGTAGTGGTAAACCTTGTGATTTTTCTCTGTGATTTTCGCATGGGGGTTCAGGAGACTGCTCTTCAATCTTGTTTTGGTGTGTCTGTCTTTGCTTGGTTGCTGATTCTGTATTGGTAGAGAGAGTCTGTGCCTGATCTGGATTCTGTTGGGAGCCTATTTCCAGCTGCTATTCACTTAGGATTCTCAGCTCTCTGCTGTAGCAATTCCCGCCTTTGGAAGGGTTGAGCAGCCTAGACTGCTTGTGTTTGCTCCTGCGGGTGTTCTTGGGAAGATCAGATGCTCTGGATGCACTCTCCCAAATACTGGAGTCTGCTATGGGCTCCTGATGTGTTTTTGTTTGTTTGTTTTGGGCTGGTTGTGGGCTTGAACTCTAGGTTTGGGTGCTGTCCCTCAGCTCTTCAGCTCAGGGCTGGCACCCTACCATTTGAGCCACAGCCCCACTTCTGACCCTTTTTGCTTTGTTCAGGCGCCGGTCCCCTGGCCTGGTTCCGGCCCCAGCCTGGAGCGCGCTCGTTAGGCCTGTGCTAATGTGTATACCACCTAGGTTATGCAGCCTGGAGGACACAGTTCAAATTTCTTCTACTGTTGATAGTCTTGACCCAGGGGCGCTCTTGCTCTGGCCTGGCCAGCAGAGTGTGCTCCACCGGCTGGTGGAGCTCTCGAACAGTTCCCAGTTTTAGTGGGTCCTGTGGTCCGGGTGTTGGGGTAGGGAGTCTAGGTCAGGGTCTGGGGATTCCCTCCAGCTCTGGTCTCCCTTGATGGATTCCCTGTCCCCTGATGGGTACTCACCCTGTAGGTCGTCAGTTGTTGTTGCAGTCCGTCAGTTGTTGTTGCAGTCCGAGTTCAGTTGGGGTGGTTGCGGGCTGGGTTGGGCGGCCCCCCGCCGGGTAGTTGCGATCGCGATTGGGCGGGTGGTCTGCGGACAGGTCCCTTTGTCGCGCTGCTGGTGCCGGGCGGCTTTGGCGGGATGGAGCCTCTCCGCTCCGGTGGAGAGTGAGGGGTGGGGGTGGGATCCTCGTGGAGACTCACGGCTGGTAGGTTTCTCTGTTCCTTGCGATCCGCTGTTCTGCAATCCGGTACCTGGTGATCTGCAAGCAGCCCCCTGTGTCTCTGTGGCTCCGGCAGCCCCCGCCGGGCCGGCTGGCCGGCGGCTTGGCGCACTGCCACGCGGCCAGTAAAGGTTGGGGGTCTTCGCTCTTCTCTGTTCTGAAATTCTTCTTTTCCTCTCTTTCTTTTTTTGTTATTTTCCACCTGTGGTTTTTCTCTGAGTGTTCGTCTTTTTGTTGTTGTCGGTCTCTTGGGGAGATTAAACGTTGGAACTCGAACTCTCTTTTTGGTTGGAGAGAGCTGTGGCGTTTCCCTACTGCCCCGTCGCCATCTTGGTCCCCCCTCCCTAATGTTTTTAAATAAAGATCTCCTGATATTAAACAGTGCCTTATGGGGCTGGGAAGGTGGCTCAGTGGTAGTGTGCTTGCCTTGCATGCACGAGGCCCTGGGTTCAATTCCTCAGCACCACATAAGCAGAAAAATCCAGAAGTGGTGCTATAGTTCAAGTGGTAGAGCACTAGCCTTGAGCTGAAGAGCTGAGGGACAGCGCTCAGGCCCAGAGTCCAGGCCCCACAACCAACAACAACAAAAAAAGTGACTTATTATCTTGACAAACTGATTTATAAGCAGGGTTATTTTTATTAATAAAGAATGTATTCAAGGAGTTCCGGGAAGATGGCAGAGGAGAAGCTGGAATCTGAACAAGCTCTCGCATAGAAAGCAGTTTTAGAGTTCCAGTGAACAGTCCTAAGCCAGAGAATCACACCAAGTGTGCCATCACAGGACAGAGAGTTAGACAAGAGAGGGGAAGCCAAGACAAGGAGACACATCTGAGCGCCTGCCAGCAGCCGCCGCGGCGGCGGCAGGGTCTCAGCGGCGACCGCAGCCGCGGCCATTCCTGAGCGCTCACACAGAGAGTCCGGGACGAAGGAGCCAGATGCAGCGGGCGAGAGGATTCTACTCAACACCAGCAAGAACCGACAAGGAGCGGACATCTTCATCCTGCACTTTGCAGACCAGAGACGACCCAGGATCCAAGACTCGGCGTGAGTAGAAGCCCGACTTCCTCACTCCTTCTCAGGGAGCAGAGGAGGGAAGGCCACCCCTCCCCGCCCCAGCACCGGTGATCTCCATCTTGGATACCGACAAAGCTCGGAGGAGCTGCTAGCTCCAACTCAGGCCTTGGAATAAAACGAGTCATTTAACAGGTCACAAGAACTTAACGGCGAAGTGACCTGCCAGACTCAGCTCCATCCAGGGAAAAGTCACCCAGCTCAGGCACCAGCCATTGGAGTGGCTTTCCTCACTGGGTAACCAGAGCCAGAGGCTGCCCCTCCCTCTAGCAGCCTCCACAATCAATTGAAAAACAGAAACCCTGAGAATGGCTCCAGGCTGGGCTCTGTGAATTTTTCACAAAATAGCCCCAGGGAAAAGCTACTGTTTGTTGAAAGGCCTCAACTCTACCAGAACCTAGCCTCATCACCCCTCTTTTGTGATTCTCAAAGCAGATCACCCTCCCATTAAACTAACCTGGGAGGGGGATCTCAAAATCTTGGGTAAAGCAGAGCATTTTTCTGCCTGTTCGAACAAACTGACTTAAGAAACCAATCAAGCCACAGGACCTCAAGCTGACCAGAGACTCCAACAAGAGGCTGGTTACAGACAAAAGGGAGATACAGGATTCTTCCCACCCCTCCCAAAAAAAAAAAAAAATCAAAGAACTTTTTTTTCTTCTTTTCTTTATTCTTTTCTTTTTTTTTTTTTGGTACCTTATATATATAAAAAAATTTTTTTTCCTTTTCTAAAACTTTTATTAATCTTTAATTTTTGCCTTTTTTGAAAAAATAATTGTTTTCCAGTAACTTTTTTTCCCTCTTATAATTTTTATTTTAGGAATACGTGAATGTACGTTTTCCTTTCTTTTCTTGTCTTCTCTCTCTTTTTCTTTCTTTCTTAATTATCTTTTTGTTTTTTGTCTAGCTCTACTGAACTTCTGATCTTTTTTTTTCTCCCTTTCTTATCCTTTTCAACTTTTCCTTTCTTTTGTTCTTCTGTATGTGACTTAACTCTTGTCCTGCACATCCTGATAAACCCATAGTTAACTAGTAGACCCTATCCCCCATTGTGTACACACTTAATCCACAAATTTATTACTCAATCCAAAACCTCTGAGACTTAAATTCCTTAATAGCAGTACTACCTCTTTATACCTATATAATATTTTAAGCATTTTTTAAGTTTTTCACATCTCCTCTATCTCCCTCCTGTTTTCTCATTATATTCACATTCCTCTCTAAATAGATGGTCTTTCAATCTCCATAACTATATTAATTTTTACGTTTCTAATTTTTTTTTCTGGTCTCTTTTCATTTCCCTTTACCTTTCTTCTTTTTCTCTCCCTCTCTACTTGCATCCTACCCAACCTATTTCCTGCATTGAGATTAGGACATAGTTAACTCTCCCTGTGCCTCCCCACACCAATCTATTCCTAATTTTTACCCACATCTCTCCCTAACCCTAAAAATTTCTGGTTTTCCAAATTCTTCTCTGCGGTTCGAAGCCCATTAACATATAGTTGTTTGATGTTGAATAGATGTATCTGTTGAACTAGATTGTATCTGTAGACTATTGACTGTATAAATGCAAACGTTGGTTGATGGTTGCCTTAAGATAGTGTTCTAGCACAAAACTGGTGCTATTTTCATCTCAAACGGGCAGAGTAAGCCGAAAAAACACAAGAAAAATGGCAAATCCGGGTATCTCAATTCCCAATCTTGATAATCAGGGGTCAGATCAGATAATGAACAATCCAGAGGAGAGTTCCCAAATAGCTCTACAAACACTGGTGGCAAATATGAAAAATGAGAAGTTTGAAAACTTACAAAGGACTCTGTATGAGCGTGATAGGGAGAGAGAGGAGGCATCCCAAAAGTTTATACAGGAATATCATAAGCGTGAGGAAGCTACTCAAAAAATGATACAGGATTTCCGTGAACAACTTGAGAATACTCAAAGAGAAAGGGAGGAATGGCGTGAGCAGGCTGGGAACACTCAAAGAGAACTGCAGGAATCCCACGAACGGGAGGAAAGAGAACTGCAGGAATCCCACGAACGGGAGGAAGCTAATCAAAGAGTAATTCAGGAATTGAGAGACCAGGTAGAGAACACACAAAGATCAGTAAAGGCATTCATGGAATCCATTAACAAAGAGCTGAAGGAAGTCAGGGAGACCACAAAGGGAATGCTGAATGGAACCCAACAGAAGGAATGGGAGTCCAAAGAAACCATAACCAATCAACTAAGTGATTTGAGAACAAACACTGACCACCAAATTAAGGAAGTAAAGAAATTCATACAAGACCTAAAACAGAGCTTCAACAAAGAACTTGAAGCCATCAAAGCTGACCAATTAGAAGGAAAAGAGATAAAAAACAAAGTAGAGAGTCTTGACAGCAGGTTAGACCGTGCAGAAGATCGAATCCCAGGGATTGAAGACAGCCTAGATATTATAGAGAAAGAACATACAACCATCCAAGACAAGTCCAAGAAGTATGATAGATCTATCCAACACCTAGAAGACACCATCAGAAGGCCTAATCTAAGGATAATGGGTGTAGAGGAGCACCTAGAAACAGAAGTTAATGGTCTAGGAAATTTGTTTAACAGGATCCTAGCAGAGAACTTCCCAAACATACAAAAAGATAGGCCTATTCAGATACAAGAAGCTTTTAGAACCCCAAATAGACCAGACCAGAATAGGACATCCCACCGTCACATTATAATCCACACAGGAACAACTCAGACCAAGGAAAAGATCCTTAAAGCTGTCAAGGAGAAAAGGTTAATCACCTATAAAGGGAAACGAATTAGAATCACCTCAGATTTCTCAGCAGAGACAATCAAAGCAAGAAGAGGCTGGAATGATGTATGCCATGCCCTAAAAACAAACAACTATCAACCAAGAATACTGTACCCAGCTAAACTCTCCTTCATAACTGAAGGCCAAATAAAAACCTTCCATAGCAAAGAAAAATTGAAACAATACATCTCTACCAAACAAGCCCTACAAAAGATTCTTAAAGATGTCCTACACATAGAAAACCAACAAGACCGCAACAAAGGCCAAGAAACTGCACCCAAACTGAGAATCCAAGAACCATAGAAAGAACCTAGTTTTCGCAGCCCCCAAGAAGGTGGATAACATGGCAGGAACTCCCAAATACCTCTCAGTCCTATCTCTTAATGTTAACGGACTGAACTCTCCAATTAAGCGACATAGACTGTCTAGTTGGATTAAAAAACAAGACCCTTCTATCTGCTGCCTGCAGGAGTCACATCTTGCCCATGAAAACAAACACATTTTCAATGTTAAAGGCTGGAACAAAATCTACCAAGCAAACGGCCCCCATAAACAGGCGGGAGTTGCAATCTTAATATCAGATAAAATAGACTTCAAATTAAAATTCGTGAGAAGAGATAAAGAAGGTCGCTACATACTAATTAAAGGATCTCTCCTTCAGGAGGATATTACAATTCTAAATTTCTATTCGCCAAACAATGGAGCACCCAAATTTATCATAGAAACACTACTTTCCCTCAAATCCCATATAGATCCAAAGACATTAATTGTTGGGGATTTTAACACACCACTCTCCCCACTAGATAGATCAACTTGGCAAAAACTCAACAGAGAAACCGCAGATCTAAACAGCTGCATAGATCAATTAGACTTAACAGACATCTACCGAACATTTCACCCAGCAGCATCAGAATACACGTTTTTCTCAGCAGCACATGGAACGTTTTCTAAAATAGACCACATTTTAGGCCACAAAGCAAACTTGTCTAAATTCAGAAACATTGAAGTTATACCTTGCATTCTCTCTGACCACAAGGGAATAAAATTAGAACTCAACACCAAAAGCCACCAAAGAAAGTCCAGTATCACATGGAGGCTGAACAACACACTGCTGAATCAAGAGTGGGTCATGGAAGAGATTAGAAAGGAAATTCAAATGTTCATGCTATTCAACAAAAATGAACACACAAATTACCAGCTCCTCTGGGACACAGCAAAGGCAGTACTCAGAGGCAAGTTTATAGCTCTGAGCTCCTACATCAACAAATTGGAGAAATCTGAAACTAGCAATTTAATGACACATCTAAACCTCCTTGAAAAAGAGCAGCAAGATAAACCCCAATCCAGTAGACTGAAAGAAATAATCAAAATTAAATCAGAATTAAATGAATTAGAATCCAAAAAAAACTATAGAAAGAATCAACAAAACAAAGAGTTGGTTCTTCGAAAAACTTAACAAAATTGACAGACCCTTAGCAAATCTTATCAGAAAAAGAAGAGAACACACCCAAATTAATAAACTCAGAGATGAGAATGGAAACATCACCACGGAAACAACCAAGATTCAGAACATTATAAGGGAATACTTCTCAAAACTTTATGGTAATAAGTTTGAGAACTTGACAGAAATGGACCTTTTCCTAGCAAATATTGAAATGCCAAAACTAAACCAAGATTAGTTAAACCAGCTTAACAGGCCCATATCAAGCATTGAAATAGAAACAGCAATAAGAGACCTCCCAGCTAAGAAAAGTCCAGGACCAGATGGTTTTACAGCGGAATTTTACAAGGCCTTCAAAGCAGAGCTCACACGAATACTCCTCCAACTCTTCAATGAAATTGAAAGAGAAAGCTCACTACCGAACACATTCTATGAAGCCATCATAACCCTCATCCCAAAACCAGGCAGGGACTCATCAAAGAAAGAGAACTATAGACCCATTTCTTTGATGAACATTGATGCAAAACTTCTCAACAAAATTTTGGCCAATCGACTTCAACAATTCATCCAAAAAATCATACACCACGATCAAACAGGATTCATTTCAGGGATGCAAAGCTGGTTCAATATACGCAAATCAATTAATATTATTCATCACATCAACAGGAACAAGAATAAGAACCACATGGTTATCTCAATAGATGCAGAAAAAAGCATTCAACAAGATCCAACACCCCTTTATGATGAAGGTTTTGGAAAAATTAGGAATCCATGGAACATTCCTCAATACGATAAAGGCTGTATATGACAAACCTACAGCCAGCATTATACTCAATGGTGAAAAACGAAAGCCATTTCCTCTTAATTCAGGAACAAGACAAGGATGCCCACTCTCTCCACTTCTCTTCAATCTAGTATTAGAATGCCTAGCTACAGCAATAAGACAAGATGCAGACATAAAGGGGATCCAAATAGGGAAAGAAGAAATAAAACTCTCCCTCTTTGCAGATGACATGATCTTGTATTTAAAGAATCCCATAGACTCCACTCCCAAATTACTCAAGCTGATTCAAAACTTTGGCAAAGTAGCAGGTTATAAAATTAACCCCCAAAAATCAATGGCTTTTCTGTTTGCCAACAATGAGAAAAGTGTGGCTGAAATTAGGAAAGCAACTCCATTTGTAATAGCCCCACAAAAAATAAAATACCTAGGAATTAACTTAACTAAAGAAGTGAAGGATCTCTATGATGAAAACTTTAAAATCTTGAAAAAGGAAACCAACACAGAACTTAAAAAATGGCAAAACCTCCCATGCTCCTGGATTGGAAAGATCAACATCGTGAAAATGGGAATACTTCCCAAGGCTATCTACAAATTCAACGCAATACCTATCAAAATTCCACCCTCATTCTTCAAGGAAATAGAAGAGGCAATCCAAAAATTCATATGGAACAATAAAAGACCCCGAATAGCAAAAACGCTCCTGAATGGAAAGAACACTGCTGGAGGAATATCAATTCCAAACTTCAAACTCTACTATAACCATAGTAATCAAAACAGCTTGGTATTGGCATAAGATCAGACCTCAGGACCAATGGAATAGAATTGAAAACCCAGAAATGAACCCACAGACCTATAGCCATCTAATCTTCGATAAGGGAGCTAAAACAATAGAATGGAAGAAAGACAACCTCTTCAGTAAATGGTGCTGGCAAAATTGGTTAACTACATGTAGAAAACTTAAGCTAGATCCTTATATATCACCCTGCACCAGAATCAACTCCAAATGGATCAAAGACCTTGAAGTCAAAGCAGACACTCTGAAAACATTACAGGATGGAATAGGAGAAACCCTGGGTCTCCTTGGCTCAGGCCGAAATTTTCTGAATAGAGACCCGGAAACACAACAAATCAAAGAAAGGTTGGACAAATGGGATTGCATAAAGTTGCAGAGCTTCTGCAGGGCAAATGACATAGCTAGCAAGATCAATAGAAAGCCCATGGATTGGGAGAAGATCTTTACTAGCCATACAACGGACAAGGGTCTCATATCTAAAATATACTTGGAACTCAAAAAATTAAACCCCCCAACAACAAATCCTCAAAGAAACAACTGCCCAATAAATAAGTGGGTGAAAGACTTAAAGAGAAACTTCTCTGAAGAAGAAAGAAGGATGGCCAATAGACACATGAAGAAATGTTCAACATCCCTAGCCATAAAAGAAATGCAAATCAAAACAACATTGAGATATTACCTCACTCCAGTTAGAACGGCAAAAATCAAGAACTCTAACAACAACAGATGCTGGAGGGGATGTGGACAGAAAGGAACCTTACTTCATTGTTGGTGGGAATGTGAACTTGTTCAACCACTTTGGAAAGCCGTATGGAGGTTCCTCAAAAGACTCCACATAGAGATCCCCTATGACCCAGCAATCCCACTTTTGGGCATTTACCCTAATGTTTACAAACAAGACCACACTAAAGCTCCCAGCACGACTATGTTTATTGCAGCATTATTTACCATAGCTAAGATATGGAACCAACCCAGATGCCCCTCAGTAGATGAATGGATCAAGAAAATGTGGTATATATACACAATGGAATTCTATGCCTCCATCAGAAAGAATGACATTGCCCCATTTGTTAGGAAATGGAAAAACTTGGAAAAAATTATATTAAGTGAAGTAAGCCAGGCCCAAAGAAATGTAGGTCCCATGGTTTCCCTTATTTGTAATATCTAGTATATGTATGAGTCAAGCGGAAAAGGTCAGATAATGTGATGTCAGGAAAATGAACCCTTAGATGTGTATTTTAATGTTTTTTTCTTTCATGCATGTGTTTCTAACACATTTATAAGATTATCTCTTTGTTGCTTTGTATGTCCCTCCCCCACAGTATAACCCTTGCTTTCACTATATTTGATGTCAGTATAACTTGTGGAGGAGATGGGGAAAAACCAGTTGTTTAAGGATACAGGTGGACCTGTTGCAACAATGAGAAGTACAAGTTGTCATGTCCAAAACGAACTTTACAACGTTGGTGCGGGGGGGGGGGGGGGGGGATGGACTGGGGGGGGGAGGAAGGTGAAGGATTGGGATTAGGGGGGGAGGGGGGAGGCTGGGCAGGGATGTGAAGGGTAAACAAAGGAGGAGGCTGCAATGCTTGGTAAGAAATGTACACATTATCCTGCCCATGTAATTGTAACTCCTCTGTACAGTATGTTCACAAATAAAATTAAATTAAATTAAAAAAAAATGTATTCAACAAGTTTATGAAAAACATTACCAGAGACAGAAATAATATTGGAGATATAAAATCCTTTGCATTAGAAAACTAGAATTAAATAGGAATGCAAACAATCCTATTTATAACAAAATATAAAATGCATCTACAAGTTCAGAGATTCATGAATTGAAAAAATATAAAAAAAAATCTGGAAACGGGGTCCAAGTGCAAGGAAAGAAGAAAATGTGTCACACACAGAGTCATGACAATTGAATGGGTCTTTGAAAGAAACTGGACATAGATCATGGAGTCTGAGGCATTTTCCAGGTACAAAAAACAGACTTTCCTGCAACTCTTCTTCAGTATTGTGTAGGTGATAATCTTCCAGTTCATGGTGCTCTTGCCATGTAAAGTATCTCAGCTACTGGATTTGAGCCCACTGGGTAGGCAAGGTCTTATACTTATCACCGGAGTCATAATAATATACAAGAAAACAAAGTAATGTTTTAGCAAGGCAAAATTTACTTCTGCACAGAATGGCGCACCTCAGCCAAAAATCTAGCAAACAATCACACATAGTAGGAAGGTTGTTCCCTATTTATCCTTACCACAGTAAGCCCTAATGCTCTTCTTGGATTGGTTGAATTCAGGTTCACAATCTGCTCATGATTGGTCAGTTTGAAGAGGGTAGGATACATTTATCTAAGGTGACCATTAAAAGACTTTGAAAACTGTGCACTGATGGCTTAATCCGGTAATCCTATCTACTCAGAAGACTGAGTTCTGAGAATTGAAGTTCAAAGCCAGCCTGTGACAAGAAACGCTGAGTAGGAAAGTCTATGAGACTTATCTCCAATTAACCACACAAAAACCAGAAGTGGAGCTGTGGCTCAAATTGGTTGAGAGCTAGTCTTGAGCAAAAAAGAGCTCATGGACAGTACATAGGCATTGAGTTTAAGCCCCATGACCTGGCAGAGGAAGGGAGTAATAAAAAGACTTTGACAATAAGATTAATAATACAAGCAATCTTAAAACATATCCACATCCTCTGCTATTTCTTGAGCAATATGAGGTATGTCTTAAATCCATTTTGAAACAACCAGTTAAGAAGAAAACTTACATTTCATCAAAAATCCTTCTTTATCCCAAAGAAGTTTCCTTTTTCCTTTCTTTACTTGCTGATATTGTCTTAGCAGAATCATTAAACAATAGCCAAGCTACCAGGCCAAAGCAGAAACTTCTAAGCAATCTATTTTGATAGTAAAGACCACTTTCATCACAAAGGAAAAATGATAGCATATCTAATCTAAATTAGAAGCAAGAGATCAGGAGAAGCATATACTTTTCAGAAATTTCTTCCAAAGTACAACCCCCTCACCCCAAATCATAAGGTATTTTATGTATTATACAAAATAATGTTTTATTTTAAAAAAAACCATTAACCATCAGTGGCTCATACTTGGAATCCTAGCTATTCAGAAGGCTGAGATCTGAAGATTGCAGTTGGAAGCCAGCCTAGACAAAAAAGTCCATGAGAATCTTATCTCATAACAAGCCGAAGTGGCAATATGGCTCAAGCAGTGAAGCTCTAATCTTGAGCACAAAGAGGCCCAAGGACAGTGCCCAGGCCCTGAGTTTAAGCCCCAGGACCAGAAAAAGAGAAAAAAATCAATGAGTTAAAATATTTAAGAGAAAAATCAAAGAGGAGTGTTCCTGTGGAAAACCAAGTTAGTAAAGCACAAAATAAAGTAGAAGATCTCAAAACAAACACTAAAATATGTAGGAATTATAATTGTCCATGGTATGAAAAGTAGTGGGATGGGGAAAGGCAAGCAGAGAATGAAGAGTGAGAAGGGTGAATATGGTCAAAATATTTTATATACAGGTATAAAAATGAAACAATGAAATTTGAGATTGGTTTGGGAATGTAGGAAGGAGAGAAGGAGTCAGGTCAATGGATGCTAATAAAAAATGTGGGAGGGAATAGAAATAATAAGAGAAAAAATTCTGGGAAAAGAAGACTCAAATGATTTGGAAAATAAATACAAGGGACCTACCATGCAAACAGTAGTTTCAGCGGACAAATGGAAAAAATAAAAACTGAAAATTTCCAAAGCTAAATAATAAACTTGGTCTTCAAGTTGCAGGATCACATCATATCCCACATCTTCTCAAACATTCCCTGGGATAAAGTAGATTTGAATGTAAGAAAAAGGTGAAGACTTCTTTTATGTTTAACTGAGGCCTAGAATAGTGCCTTCCACAAAGTAAACAACCAATAAATACATTTGAATAAATGAAAAATGGCCCAGTGCACATCCATCTCAGAGATTAGAATCTCACCTTTCCAATCCCCACCACAGACCTGACCGCGCTCCCTCCAACTAGTTTGGGACTGAGCAGTGCACAGATGTTTGCTGGACCCAGGACCCAGCATGGGCTATCCTCCCAATGTGAACTGATCCAAGCCAACTAAGCCTGCCACTTGTCAGAGGCAAACAGGCCGAGCTGGGACCACAACCCTGACAATTTCTGAACCCAAATGCCTAAATCACAACAATCAAGACAACAAACCAAATCCAATATCCAACTACAATCCAGGGAAGGACTCCAATGAGAATGAAGAAGAAATGGAAGACAAAAGAACCATTAAAGAAATGATGGCACAATTGGTCAACAAATAAAAGGGAGGTGCAAAAACAACTTTAAGAACATAAAGAAGAAATGACAAAGAAAATCCAAGAATCCAAGAAAGATAATGGAGAGAAAAAAAAGACACGCTATACACCACATTAAAAGATGAAATGAGCACTATGAGAACTAAACTCAGAACCATAAAAGGTTCAATTTTCACAAGACAAACCACAGGGGAATCCATAGCCATTCTAACTGAGGTGAGGTGATATCTCAATGTTGTTTGGATTTGCATTTCTTCTTTTATGGCTAGGGAGGTTGAACATTTCTTCATGTGCCCACTGGCCATCCTTCTTTCCTCTTCAGAGAAGTTTCTCTTTAAGTCTTTAGCCGACTTATTTATTGGACAGTTATTTCTTTGAGGATTTGTTGTTGGGGGATTTAAGTTTTTGAGTTCCAGGTATATTTTAGATATGAGACCTTTGTCTGCTGTATGGCTAGTGAAGATATTCTCCCAATCCGTGGGCTTTCTATTGCTCTTGCTAGCTATGTCCTTTGCCATGCAGAAGCTCTGCAATTTCATGCAATCCCATTTGTCCAACCTTTCTTTGATTTGTTCTGTTTCTGGGTCTCCATTAATAAAACTTTGGCCTGTGCCAAGGAGACCCAGGGTTTCTCCTATTTCATCCTGTAATGTTTTCAGAGTGTCTGTTTTGACTCTGAGGTCTTTGATCCATTTGGAGTTAATTCTGGTGCAGGGTGATATAAGGATCTAGCTTTAGTTTTCTACATGTAGTTAACCAATTTTGCCAGCACCATTTACTGAAGAGGCTGTCTTTCTTCCATTCTATTTTTTTAGCTCCCTTGTCGAAGATTAGATGGCTATAGGTCTGTAGGTTCATTTCTGGGTTTTCAATTCTATTCCATTGGTCCTGAGGTCTGTTCTTGTGCCAGTACTAAGCTATTCTGATTACTGTGGCTTTGTAGTAGAGTTTGAAATTTGGTGTTGATATTCCTCCAGCACTGTTCTTTCTGTTGAGGATCTTTTTTGCTATTCAGGGTCTTTTATTGTTCCATATGAATTTTTGGATTGCCTCTTCTATTTCCTTGAAGAATGAGGTTGAAATATTGATAGATATCGCATTGAATTTGTAGATAACCTTGGGAAGTATTGCCATTTTCACGATGTTGATCTTTCCAATCCAGGAGCATGGGAGTTTTTGCCACTTTCTAAGTTCTGATTTGATTTCCTTTTTCAAGTTTTTACCGTTTTCATCATAGAGATCCTTCACTTCTTTGGTTAAGTTAATTCCTAGGTATTTTATGTTTTGTGGGGCTATTATGAGGAATTGCTTTCCTAATTTCTGCCACACTTTCCTCATCATTGGCATACAGAAAATCCATTGGTTTTTGAGAGTTAATTTTATACCCTGCTACTTTGCCAAAGTTTTGAATCAGCTTGAGTAAGTTGGGAGTGGAGTCTATGGGATTATTTAAATACAAGATCATGTCATCTGCAAAGAGGGAGAGTTTTACTTCTTCTTTCCCTATTTGGATCCCCTTTAAGTTTGCATCTTGTCTTATTGCTGTAGCTAGGCATTCTAATACTAGATTGAAGAGAAGTGGAGAGAGTGAACATCCTTGTCTTGTTCCTGAGTTCAGAGGAAATGGCTTCAGTTTTTCACCATTAAGTATAACGCTGGCTATAGGTTTGTCATATATAGCCTTTATTGTATTGAGGAATGTTCCATGGATTCCTAATTTTTCCAGAACCTTCATCATAAAGCGGTGTTGGATCTTGTTAAATGCTTTTTCTGCACCTATTGAGATAACCTGCTCTTATTGATGTGATGAATTATATTAATTGATTTGCGTATATTGAACCAGCTTTGCATCCCTGAAATGAATCCTATTTGATCCTGGTGTATGATATTTTGGATGAATTATTGAAGTCGATTGTCCAAAATTTTGTTTAGTAAAAGAGTCTATAGTTCTCTTTCTTTGATGAGTCCCTGCCTGGTTTTGGAATGAGGGTTATGATGGCTTCATAGAATGAGTTCGGTAGTGATCTTTCTCTTTCAATTTCATTGAAGAGTTGGAGGAGTATTGGTGTAAGCTCTGCTTTGAAGACCTCGTAGAATTCTACTGTAAAACCATCTGGTCCTGGGCTTTTCTTAGATGGGAGGTCTCTTATTCTTGCTTCCATTTCCATGCTTGATATGGGCTGTTAAGATGGTTTAACTCATCTTGGTTTAGATTTGGCATGTCAATATTTGCTAGGAAAAGGTCCATTCCTGCCAAGTTCTCAAACTTATTAGCATAAAGTTTTGGGAAGTATTTCCTTATAATGTTCTGAATCTTGGTTGTTTCTGTGGTGATGTTTCCATTCTCATCTCTGAGTTTATTTATTTCGGTGTGTTCTCTTCTTTTTCTGATAAGATTTGCTAAGGGTCTGTCAATTTTGTTAATTTTTTCCACGAACCAACTCTTTGTTTTCTTGATTCTTTCTATGTTTTTTTTTTTTTAGATTCTAATTCATTTAATTCTGATTTAATTTTAATTATTTCTTTCTTTCTATTGGATTTGGGTTTATCTTGCTGCTTTTTTTCAAGGAGGCTCAGATGTCTCATTAAATTGTTGGTTTCAGATCTCTCCAATTTGTTGATGTAGGAATTCAGAACTATAAACTTGCCCCTGAGTACTGCCTTTGCTGTGTCCCAGAGGAGCTGATAATTTGTGTGTTCATTTTTGTTGGATATCATGAACATTTGAATTTCCTTTCTAATCTCTTCCATGACCCACTGGTGATTCAGCAATGTGTTGTTCCACCTCCATGTGTTACAGGACTTTCTTTGGTGGCTTTTGGTGTTGAGTTCTAATTTTATTCCCTTGTGGTCTGAGAGAATGCAAGGTATAACTTGAATGTTTCTGAATTTGGACAAGTTTGCTTTGTGGCCTAAAATGTGGTCTATTTTGCAAAATGTTCCATGTGCTGCTGAGAGAAACGTGTATTCTGATGCTGCTGGGTGAAATATTCAGTAGATGTCTGTTAAATCTAGTTGATCTATGCAGTTGTTTAGATCTGCGGTTTCTCTGTTGAGTTTTTGCCAAGTTGATCTATCTAGTGGGGAAAGTGGTGTGTTAAAGTCCCTAATAAATAATGTCTTTGGATCTATATTGGATTTGAGGGAAAGTAGTGTTTCTTGGATAAATTTGGGCACTCCGTTGTTTGATGACTAGATATTTAGAATTATAGTATCCTCCTGAAGGAGAAATTAGTATGTAGTGACCTTCTTTATCTCTTCTCACTAATTGTAATTTGAAGTCTATTTTAGCTGATATTAGGATTGTAACTTCTGCCTGTTTTTGTGGGCCATTTGCTTGGTAGATTTTGTAAGGAACTGATTTAAATGCTGCAAAATTAAAGAAGGACCTATTTATTACAATGGAAAGAAAATCAGAATCACTGCAAACCTCTCCACACAAATCCTCAATGCATGGAGAGCCTGGAATGCTATTATCCCAGCACTGAAGATCAACAACTGCCAACCTAGACTGATCTACCCAGCAAAAGTATCATTTACATTAGATAGTGAAACTAAAACCTTCCATGATAAAAAAAAATTAGAGAAATTCATGATCACTAAATCATCATTACAAAAAAATTCTAAAGGGAGGAATACAATCAGAAGAAAATCAAAATCAGAGAAACACATCAGAAAAAATCACTAGAAAATCAATTTAGAAAACACAGGAAGAGAAAAAAAACAAAACACAAGAAATGAAGAAAATGGCAGGAAACATGATAGCTCTCTCTAGAATAACCCTAAACATTAATGGACTCAATTCTCCAATCAAAAGAAGAATAGTAGATTGAATATGAGATCCATCCAATATGTGCATTCTGTTTATTTTAGAATTGATTAACACTCCCACTACTTATGATATATGTCCTCTAATATATTATCTGTATGTCACATTCATTGAATAAATAAAAGATATTAATCTCTGACCTTAGAAGTATTCAGATACAGATATTTACATGAAATAATATACCCTTAAATATAAAGAACTATCAAGAACATCATAAAGGCTGTCAAACTAACTTATAATAGAAAAATAGCCTTATTGCAAAATAAATATTTAAAAATTAAAAAAAAAAATTAAAGAAACACAGTCCCAAGCATAGTGTCTTTGTTTCCTCTACCACCCAGCAAACAAAAAGTTTAAGGAAACTCTTTTTTGTATTCAATGCAATTGAAAATATCAGAAACTCACTAAATACATATGATTAAAACACTGTAGAAACTTACAATAAATAATAACAATGTGTACAAATCATTGTTGTAATACAATTTCCCCTTTATTGCAAGCAGAGCTTCTTGAGTAAATGTACATTTGGAGTTCTGGGTCAGGAAATACTCTTGAGCCTGGAAAAAAAAATAAAAATAAATAAATGAAAAGCACAGTCTTACAAGATTTTATAGAGAAACCAAGTATTTTCAGAGATCAGCCTGTTATTCTTCTCCTCATCTGAAGCATGGAAACTAGACAACCACTGGTTAAAAGAGAACTAAATTGTTATAGCTCCCAAAGATTCTACACACAGCCAAGATGTCAGGTTTTAGATCCTGGAGACAGATAATTGTGCATTTGAAGAAATCATGTCTAGCTAAAGAAGACACTCTCATAATGTTTTCATCCATAATAAAAAAAAACTAATGTGTCAAGATATTGACCTCAGACCAGGTGCTGGTGGCTCATGCTTATAATACTAACTACTCAAGAGGCTGAGATCTGGAGGATCATGGTTTAAGGCAAGCCCAGCAGAAAAGTCCATCTCCAAAATAATAGCAAATAGTTGGGCTGCAGCTACAGGTTAAGCGAGAAAGCACTAGCCGTGCACAAGCAAGCTAATAAAGTACAAAAACATAAGTTCAAGAGCTGTTATTGGCTAAAAAAATAAGTAATAAGTATGATAGAGGAAAGACTAGTAAATAATGTTCACTCACATAGCTTATTTCCATAATAGTAAAGTGGATCAATATTAAAATTCTATTAATATAATCACTCCCATTAATCAATTAAAAAGAAAACATATAACAGATTCAGAAAGTTATCTTTGGTGAAATTCATCAACTATTTATAAAAACTAAGAAAAATGCTCATATAAAAGCATAATTAAAATATGCAACACACTATAACAGTATTAGTGAATACCACTAAAATTATATGACACTTATTCCAATTAAACAATTAGATATGCTGCTATTGCTTTTATTATTCAATAGTATATTGATTCTAAAATTTTAATTAACACCAAAACATTTATAATTGATATAAGTATAGATTTTCTTTTGCAAATGATATGACTGTAGATTTAGAAATCATAAGATCTGGTAGTTTACAAAACAAAATAAATTTAAAAATCATGTAATAATGCTACAGAAACAATAATAATACAAAAATACAGTTAACAACAAAAGAAATGGGGGGCTAGGATTTAGCTTAATGGCATGTCTCTTGCCTAGCAAGTGTAACATCTTGAGTTTGATCCCCAGGACCAAAAAGGAAAAGATAAAAAAAAAATGCAGTTAAAAAATAATAGCTTTTCCTTTACAATGCTAACCATAAAATGAAATGGAAAAAGATACATGAAGCTCTGTTTCCAGCGCTTCATAGTTTCATTGGTATCAAAAACTATAAAATAATCCAGGCACTAGTGGCTTGCACCAGTAATTCTAGCTACACTGGAAGCTGAGATCTGAGAATCAAGGCTTTGAAGCCAGACTGAGAAAAAATGTTCTTGAGATTCTTATCACCAATTAACAATCAATAAGCCAGAAGTGGAATTTGGGCCCAGGTGGTAGAGCTCAAGCCTTGAGCAAAACATATCTCAGGGATAGTGCCTAGGCCCTGAAGTCAAGCCCTAGTAGAGGCACACACACACACACACACACACACACACACACACACACACACACACCACCTATACAATTAATAAGAAAGTCATAGTCCTGAAGGAAAAGAAAATACAAATAAGATCAGAATGATGCATTTCTCTCGGTTGTTTTGTAATATGCCTGTCCATTCCACCAAATCCATTTGTTAATGAGATGAGTTCCGAGTAGGAAGGCTTTAGAAGTTTCGGAAGCAATCTCAAAGTCCATAAGGAAGAATCAATAATTAAGAACAGTCAATCAATATAAAGGGAGGAAAGTGAGAGGGAACAGGAGGGTTCTGAAATTGAAACATACTATAATTAATCTTTACTATGAAAGGACTCAATAAATACATCAGTGAAACAGGACAGAAATTCCAGAAGTAGATCCAAACTGAGAATTTCATATGTGATAAATAGTATATCAAATAGACATACAAAAGGTACATTATGTAATAAATTGTTCAATTACAAATGATTTTTCAGTTTTTAAAATGGGGTAAGATTGTTTTAATGGTCAGTATATGCCATTTATATATTGACTTTTATCAAACCTTTTATTTTGAGAAACTTACAAACCCATATGCAGTTGGAAGAATTCCTAGACCACCTCAATATTTTAGTGCCCTAAGTATTGAATTACTATAAATCTATAGTAGAGACTAAAAACCAGAAAATGGATGTTATCAAGATGTAAAACTATTTTACCACAAGGATACTTCATTCAACTCTGATAACATACCCTTGCCCATAAACTTTTCTTAACCTCCATTAAGAAACTGTTTTCCCGTACTGGCACAAGAACAGACCTCAGGACCAATAGAATAGAATTGAAAACCCAGAAATGAACCTACAGACCTATAGCCATCTAATCTTCAATAAGGGAGTTAAAAAAAAATAGAATGGAAGAAAGACAGCCTCTTCAGTAAATGGTGCTGGCAAAATTGGTTAACTACTTGTAGAAAACTAAAGCTAGATCCTTATATATCACCCTGCACCAGAATCAACTCCAAATGGATCAAAGACCTCGAAGTCAAAGCAGACACTCTGAAAACATTACAGGATGGAATAGGAGAAACCCTAGGTCTCCTTGGCACAGGCCAAAATTTTCTTAATAGAGACCCAGAAACACAACAAATCAAAGAAAGATTGGACAAATGGGATTGCATGAAATTGCAGAGCTTCTGCATGGCAAAGGACATAGCTAGCAAGATCAATAGAAAGCCCATGGATTGGGAGAAGATCTTCACTAGCCATACAATGGACAAAGGTCTCATATCTAAAATATACAAAAAATTAAATCCCCCAACAACAAATCTTTAAAGAAACAACTGCCCAATATGTAAGTGGGCTACAGACTTAAAGAGAAACTTTTCTGAAGAGGAAAGAAGGATGGCCAATAGACACATGAAGAAATGTTCAACCTCCCTAGCCATAAAAGAAGAAATGCAAATCCCAATAACATTGAGATACCACCTCACCCCAGTTAGAATGGCTATAATCAAGAACTCTAAGAACAACAGATGCTGGAGGGGATGTGGACAGAAGGGAACCTTACTTCATTGTTGGTGGGAGTGTAAACTTGTTCAACCAGTTTGGAAAGCAGTATGGAGGTTCCTCAAAAGACTTCACATAGAGCTCCCCTATGACCCAGCAATCCCACTTTTGGGCATTTACCCAAATGTTCACAAACAAGACCATACTAAAGCTACCAGCACAACTATATTTATTGCAGCATTATCTACCATAGCTAAGATACAGAACCAACCCAGATGCCCCTCAGTAGATGAATGGATCAAGAAAATGTGGAATTCTATGCCTCCATCAGAAAGAATGACATTGCCCCATTTATTAGGAAATGGAAAGACTTGGAAAAAATTATAGTAGGTGAAGTAAGTCAGGCCCAAAGAAACATAGGTCCCATGGTTTCCCTTATTTGCAATAACTAGTATATGTCTGAGTCAAGCAGAAAAGCTCAGATGAGTTGATGTTAGGTGAAATGAACCCCAAGATAAGTATTCAAAATTTTTTTTCTTTCATACCATTGTTTCTAACACATTTATAAGATGATTTCTTTGTTGCTTTGTATGTCTCTCCCCCATGGTATAACGCCTGCTTTCACTGTATTTGATGTAGGTATAATTTGTGGAGGGGAAGGGAAAAAACAAATCATTTAAATAGGGATACAGGTGGACCCATTGCAACAATGAGATGTACAAGTCGTTATGTAGAAAACGAACTTTACAACTTTGACTGGGGCGGGAGTTAGAGGAGGTTAGGGGGACAGCGAGGCTGGGGGGCGGGGAGATGGGAAGGATGGGAAGGGGAAACAAAGGAGGAGGCAGCAATGCTTGATGATGTACTCATTGTCTTGCCCATGTAATTGTAACCCCTCTGTACGGTATTTTCACAATAAAAAAAAAAAGAAAAAGAAACCATTATCCATAATTCTTGTGTATTTGAGGGGCATTGTGATTCTATTAATTTTAGAGAAAAAGAAATTATAATATCTATAAATATGAGTATTGAATTTGTCTATATCTTCTGCATGTATTTTGAAATTTGTATTTTTAGTAAAACATGATTGGTACATCTTTATAATTAATTCATCTTTTAATTATATGCGAATGTTCTTCTTTATTTCCAGTAATGCTTTTTGTCTTTTTGTTGTTCTTCTTCCAGTATTAGGGTTTGAACTGAGGGCCTCACATTTGCTTGGTTTGCTTGTTTGGTTGGAACTCCATAACTTCAGCCCTACCTTCAGCCTGGATTTGGGTCTTTATTTTTTGCAGTATCTTGTAGACTTTTTCTTCTCAAGCTGTCTCCAAACAGTAATCCTTTGGGTCTTAGCTTACTGAGTAGCTAGGATTACAGGCATAAGCCACTGATGCCTGGCCTCATTCATTTTGAAATCTATTTTATCTGATACTAATAGACATACAGCTTTCTAATGCTTAAAGTTTGCAAGTCAACTTTTTCCATTGATTTATTTTTAGTCTATATGTATATGTATGTATGTATATATATATATATATATATATATAGAGAGAGAGAGAGAGAGAGAGAGATCTTGTTTTTTAATCCATCCTGACAATCTCTATTAATTATAATGACTAATCATCATTTGGTGTAATTATGTGTTTAGATCCAGTCAGATATTTTGCTATCTTATTAACTCACCATAACCTTTACAAGTATTAATATTTCATTACTTTATGCACATTGTGTAAATATTTTTATTATTTTTATTTTTTGCAGTACTGGAACTTTTTAAAGCCCAAGCTGGCTTCAAACCATGATGCTCCCTAATAGTACATACTTTTAAAGCTTAATAAAATGACCCACAAGGTACAATAAAATTGCCACTTCACTAAGGATAAAAGATACTTTCTGAAGACAGAATTTCATTCTTTTACCACAGGGCAGTGCCTGTCCTAGATATACTGTTACTATTTGATCTCTATGTAATGCAAGCGAGTGCAGTTTACAGTACCAATCTGTCTTCTGTTCAAGCAGGGTGTCACCATTTACCCATTCTTCTACAGGCACTTCTCTGCTGCATCTCCTTTACCCAACTGTGATTTTTTCCCCTTTACAAAGCACTCATCACTTACTCAATAACAGTACTCAATAAAGTGTGTAGGGCACAGGAGAATGAACACAGTCATATCCACTTGATGTGAGGGATCTTGATAAGTTTAGCAATCTTGATATGAGGAGCACATGGTGATAATCGTACCAGACTAAAAAATAGCCACTGGACACAGTGGCTCATGCCTGTAATCCCAGCTACTCAGGAGGCAGAACATAGGCAGAACACAGTTCAAGGCCAGTGTGGACACAAAATTAGCCCATCTCGAACAGAAACCCATGATCCCTGTTATATGTGATGCATGGTTAGATTGTGTGATTGTGGTTAGAAGCCAGTCTCAGGCAGAAATGTAAGACATTAAGTGTAAAATCAAGTAAAAAGGGTTTGGAGGAAGCTCAAGTGGTAAAACACCTGCCTAGTGAGTATGAGACTCAGAGTTCAAAACCCTGTACACTAGGAAGGAAGGAAGGAAGGAAGGAAGAAGGAAGGAAGGAAGAAAGGAAGGAAGGAAAGAAGGAAGGGAGGGACAGAGGGAGGGAGGGATAGAGGGAGAGAGGAGGTTCGGAGAGAGGGAGGTTGGGAGGGAAGGAGGGAGAGAAGAGGCAGGCCCCACCTCCATCCTTTGCAAATACCTGTTTCTTGGTGTTGGGCTTTGACTTTGCCTTTCCAAGGAATTACACTATTTGACTTCTTCCTTGAATCTATCATATTTCAGTTAGTACATTTGTAAACACTTGTATGTCACCTAACGTATTTATTTATAGTTGATAGGCTAATTCTAGATTTCATATATGAAGGAAAACATGCAACCTTTGTCTCTCTGAGCCAGCCTTACTTCACTTGACATAAGTTCTTCAAATCTTTCTATTTCTTTTTTAAAATTTTATTATTTTTTAATTTTATATGTTTTTACTGTAAAAATGCTGTACAGAGAGGGGTTACAGTTACACAGATAAGGTAATAAGTACATTTCCTATCCAGCATTGTTAACCTCCTCCTTTGTTTTTCCCCTACCATCCCTTCTCTTCTCACTTCCTCAACTCCTCTCATGGCCCTCCCCGCCCCACCTCCCTGCACTGAAGTTGTAAAGTTCATTTTCAACATAGGGGAACCTGTATCCTTATTTCAGCATTTTGTTATTTCTCTTCCCCTCCCCAAATTAGAAAATTGTATCTACAAAATGCAGGGCACTGACATCAAACACAATGAAAACATGGGTTATACCATGGAGGAAGAACATACCAAAGGAACAAAAAAAATCACATAGCACATTATAAATACATTTGAAAAACAATAGCAAGAAAGAAAATCCACTTGTGTCCCTATCTTGGGGTTCATTTTGCTTAACATCATCTTATATGGTCATATGTACATAGCTTTTGACCTTTTCTGCTTGTCCTAGACATATACTAGTTACTGTAAATAAGGGAAACCATGGGACCTATGTTTCTTTGCACCTGGCTTACTTCACTTAATATAATTTTTTTCCATGTCTTTCCATTTCCTAACAAATAGAGCAATGCCATTCTTTCTGGTGGAGACATAAAATTTCATTATATATATATATATATATATATATATATATATATATATATATCACATTTTCTTGATCCATTCATCTACTTAGGGGCATCTGGGTTGGTTCCATATCTTAGCTATGGTAAATAATGCTGCAATAAACATAGTTGTGTTGGTAGCTTTAGTATAGCCTTGTTTGTGATCATTTGGGTAAATGCCAAAAAGTGGGATTGCTGGGTCATAGGGGAGCTCTATGTGGAGTCTTTTGAGGAACCTCCATACTGCTTTCCAAAGTGGCTGAACAAGTTTACACTCCCACTAGCCATGTGGTAGGGTTCCCTTTTGGCCACATCCCCTCCAGCATCTGTTGTTATTATAAATCTTTCTATTTCTTTACAAATGATACAATATCATTCTTTCTAATAAATGAATAAAATTCCATGTGTATATATACCATGATTTCTTAATCCATAAGGGAAGATGTGGGTAGGAAGGTATTGGCAAGAATGTTGAAAAAGATGACAATGATCAAGATGTATTGTATTCATAAAACTGCTTTATTAAATGGCAACTCCTCTGTACAACTATTTATAGATAATAATTTTTTGGTTGGTCGTCGGACTTGAACTCTGGGCCTGGACACTGTCTCTCAGCTCTTCAGCTTAAAGCAAGTGCTCTACCACTTGAGTCTCAGCACCACCTCCAGTTTTCTGGTGGTTAATTGGAAATAAAAGTCTCACGTACTTTCCTGCTTGAGATCCTGAGGATCCTCAGATCTTAGCCTTCTGAGTAGCTAGGATTACAGGAGTGAGCCACTGGCACCTGGCTACAGATAATAAATTTTTAAAAAGATGAAATTTACCTATTTGGTTTATGATAAAAGCATTTCAATGGTTTCTTTCAACAAACTCAATCAATATCCCATTGCTCTATCTAATTTTGTGGGGTAACCAGGGATATCAGGTATTTGAGAAGAGTAAATAAATAATTTGTGTGTGTGCATACGTGTGTGTGCGTGCGTGTGTGTGTGTGTGTGTGTGTGTGTGTGTGTGTGTGTGTATGACTTCTTCAGAATCAAAAATCTTCTCAGGACACATCAACTTCATGAAACACACAATTCCTCCTAACCCAAAGATCTGCAAGGACAAACTACTGGAGAAGGTCAGGTGTAGCTTATCAGCCACACCATTTCCCTAGGAAATTGATCCATGTTTCTACCTTGATATGTGATCCTGCAAAAAATCTTCCAAGATGTGAGAAAGCCTGTCTCAAACCCAAACTATTATTATGTAGGGGTATTTGCTCCAACTCACATGTCTGGTCACTGAACAACAGAGTTAGACTAAAGCAAGTCTCTTGACAGCCCTTAAAATCTACAGCAGTGCTTACAGACATCTCAAAATTGCTTATCCCTACAACCTACTGCACTCCCTCCGTAACATGGATTTTTTTAGGACCCTCATCATCCACATTTTAGATACAATGTAATTGCAGAGCAGAAGTGTTTTGTCTTTAGAGGGAAAATATTGCCTTTGCAAAGGAGCATTTGTTTCTCTTTTAGCATTTGAAAAAGAATTGTGCCAGGTGCTGGTGGCCACCACCCAGGAGGCTGAGATTTGAGGATTGTGATGCAAAGCCAGCCCAGTCAGGAAAAGCCTTGAGACTTATCTTCAATTGACCATCAGAAAACCAGAAGTGTACTTTGGCTCAAAGTGGTAGAGTACTAACCTTGAGCTCAGGGACAGCATCCAGGCACTGAGTTCAAGCGCTATGACCAACTGACATGAATGAATGAATGAATAAATAAATGTTTATTACAGGAAAACAGCAGTTTTTGTTTCACACTATGCAAGTATTGAGAAGTACATATTCTTTTGATGGCTTTTAAAAAGTGGATACTGCTTTCTGGCATTGTCTGAGTTCCTTAGCTAAGAAAATGGTAGCACACAATGAGCATAATAAGCTTTTGATAAATGTTTGCTTTAATGAAATCGAAGACACCTCAATTGAATTTTTAGAGACTATCATCCTTAATTAATTTGCATAATAAACATATCTCTGCTGGATGAGCTACAAATGAATGAAAGTTCAGCACTCTTGCAGATTAAGTATGTCTGAGCCTCTATTATGTGTCTACTAATTTTTCTTTTGTATAAAATATATCAATTTTCTGTATGATATCATTTTCATTATTTTTCTGATCATTTTCAAAGTCTAAAGGTCTAATCTAGGAATTATACACCCATTCCTACTTTATGAAACACTATAATAGATTTTTCTTTGAAAACATATTTTAAAATTCTATTATTCATTAAAATATTAGCTATTAACAATAACAGAAAAATCTTGTACCTTAGACACTTTTCAAACACTTCCACAATATGTGGCATTATCAGCAATTTATCCCTTGGTTTAAATGTGGTGTTATTCTCCAGGCTTCCTTTATAGAGAGAAATTATACAATGGCCTTTGGTTTTGTTTGTTTGTTTGTTTGTTCTGATCCTGGGGCTTGAACTCAAGTCCCTGCCATTGTAAATATATCTAAAAAAGATCCTTGACATAAGAAATAGCCTTTTACCCTCACTTGTCACATTTCAGACTACACTGTTATTTCTTGGTCTAAAGAGAAAGCTCCATCTATATATTTCTGAAATTGAATCTATTTTGGGCCCCAAGAGTTGAGAAAAACTTAGTCAACTCCACAGGAATCCAAATAACAATCTCTCATTTATGTGACCCCAGAGAATACCTTCTGACCCAACCAACTTTAATAGTAAAATTATGGTAAAGTTCCGGTTTATGTAAGCCTCAGATCCATAAGATATGCCATGCAAATGGTTCAATGGGACAAGCCACATGACCGAAGAAAGGAAGATTAGCCTAGTGTGACTCCTGCTGATTGTCTCAGCTTTTGAAAAGTCTATTACAAAGCTCCCCACAATAAAATTTGAGTTAAATGTTAAATAATCTATAGACTAAAAACCATCAGCCCTGCAATGGAGGGTCTCTGTTTTGGAGGTCCAGGTAGATGTTAATCTAAGTAAATCTCTCAGTAGTACCTCACTGACCAGAGGTAATGTCCTCGGTGTTATGAACATGTTCATCCAAGGGGACTTGATCTAAAATGAGAACATGAACCCAGGCTAGTTGTATCCTGTGTCTCCAGGAAGATCAAGAAAAAAAAAAATCGAAGTCTTAGTGGCTTGTTTTATTTGTGTTTTACAGGTCTGACATCCTAGAAAACATAGTTTCTTTGATTTAATGTTTTATTATGCTAACTCTTGGGGAAAGGGAAAAAAAGTTTTAAATCAAAGTGTTCTCTTGACCTGTTTGAAAAGTTAGGCCTTTAAGCAAACAGTCATGGTCAAGATCTATTACTTGAGATTCTTCTCTAAAAGTTCCTATTTTTATTAATCCTACCAGATTATATAACAGGCTAAACCGAACAAGAAAAGAAAAAATTGTGAATCAACTCTTGTTTTGTATAACATTTATTATGATAAATAATCTTATTTTGAAAAAGTACCTCAAGGAGAGACATAATTTACAGAGACCTCAGAGCCCTACATGATGCTGAATCAGCATCATTAATGTTACCTATCCAAAAGATGACACCTTTGGTGTCATAGATCTAAATGCCAAAGCATTTAACTGTCCCAAAGCTTTCAATTCAGCTTAACATGATATAGAATTGGTGAATTATATATAGAAACTTAATTTTCTAAAGAATATACCAGGTTAATGCACCCTGAAATTTTCTTCATGAATGAGCCAAATTATGTGAATTTACAAGTTGAAATGTATCAGAAATGATGGATGTATAGATGTATTCAAACTTCTTTCCTGTCATATATCTTGGATGGCTTATTAGGAGAATGGAGAGCCAGTCACATTTGAGGAAGCCTGGTTTTACCTAGGTTCTCTGAGGAGCTTAATCTTGAGGGAATAGTACTGCTTTCCCTCTCCCCTTTTTCCTCTGGTCCAGTTCCTTTCCCTTCCCTCCCTTTTTGTTTCAAGGTCTTCCAACTCCTTAGGACTCATACTAATGAGTAAGGACTCATCCACTAAGACAGGTATTATCAGACTCCTTTGCTCAGCAACATGAATAGTTACTAGAGCATATTTCTCTTTTCTATGGTCACAAAGCAAGACATACAAAAATTAGGGAGCTTCTGTGGCAGAGTATGCTAATACAGATTCTAGATAAAAAATTATATAACAAGAGAGAAGTGCCTTGTTTAATAAAACAGTTTATTGAAAGGAGAGGCCAGCCAGGCACTAATGGCTCACACCTGTAATCCTAGCTATACAACAAGCTGAGATCTGAGAATCATGGTTCAAATCCAGCCTGGGCAGGAAAGTCCATGAGACTCTTATCTCCAATAAACCTCAGAAAACTGGAAGTGGCACTGTGGCTCAAGTGGTAGAGCACTGGCCTTGAGCTGAAGAGCTGAGAGACAGCACCCAGGTCCAGAGTTTAAGCCCCACAACTGACAGAAAGAAAGAAAGAAAGAAAGAAAGAAAGAAAGAAAGAAAGAAAGAAAGAAAGAAAGAAAGAAAGAAAGAAAGAAAGAAAGAAAGAAAGAAAGAAGGAAGAAAGGGAGGGAGGGAGGGAGGGAGGGAGGGAGGGAGGGAAGGGAAGAAAGAAAGAAAAGAAAGAAAGAAGAAAGAAGGAAGGAAGGAAAGAAAGAAGGAAAGAAGGAAAAAAAGAAAGAAGGAAAGGAAGGAAGGAAAAAAGGAAGGAAGGAAAAAAGGAAGGAAGGAAGGAAGGAAGGAAGGAAGGAAGGAAGGAAGGAAGGAAGGGAGAGAGGGAGGGAGGGGAGGGGAGGGAGGGGAGGGGAGGGAGGAGGAAGGGAGGGAGTGGGAAGGAGAAGCAAGTGTAGGCAAAAAGTTAGGGAAACCGTATCTCAACAAATAAGCTGATTCCTTCACATGACCCACCTACACCAAGGCATAGGCAGGACAATTACAGTGCAAGACTGGCCCTGAGAGAAAGCAGAAGGCCCTATCTGAGAAAATAATTAAAAGCAAAAAGGGCTAGGGATTTGGTTCCAAGGATGGTATGCCTGCCTAGCAAGTGAGTGTGAAGCCTTAAGTTCAAACTCCAATAATGCTGAGAGAGGAGAGAGAAGAGAGAGAGACAGGCAGACAGACAGACACAGACACAGAGACACAGAGACAGACAGAGAGAGAGAGAGAGAGAGAGAGAGAGAGACAGACAGACAGACACACAGACACACAGACACACAGAGAGAGAAAGTACAGGGTAAAGGCATACAAAGAAAAC
This sequence comes from Dipodomys spectabilis, assembly GCF_019054845.1. Taxonomy (NCBI): domain Eukaryota; kingdom Metazoa; phylum Chordata; class Mammalia; order Rodentia; family Heteromyidae; genus Dipodomys; species Dipodomys spectabilis. The sequence continues at coordinate 8,929,641 of NW_024870779.1, forward strand.
CTATTCAGTGAAATAATAAAAAATTTCCCAGTCTGGCCAGGTGTTAGTGGCTCACGCCTGTAATTCTAGCTACTCAAGAGCCTGAGATCTGAGGATTGTGGTTCAAAGCCAGCCCAGACAGGAAAGTCTATGATAGTTTTTGTTTGTTTTGTTTCATTTGTTTTTTAGATTTTAAGTTTTTATTGCAAGGTGAGTGCAGACGGATTACAGTTACATAAGTCAGATAATTGAGTACATTTCCTTTTGAACAGTGTTACCCCTCCCCCATTCTCTCCCAGTTTTTCCCCTCCTGACTTCCTTTCCCCCCAAGGTGTATAGTTTATTTCCAACATAATGTCTACTGAGTATCACTGCCAAAATGGTTCATCCTTTGTCCCACCATTTCTTTGCTTCCCTTTCTGGTCCCCAAATCAGATAAACTTATGTGCAAGACAAAGGATACAGAAATAAAAAAACAGAGACAGAAGGGAATACAAAGAAGGAAAGAAGAAAAAATGTAAACAATACAATAAAAACCTCTTTATCTCTAATTAACCATCAGAAAACCGGAAGTGGCACTGTGGTTCAAAGTGGTAGAGTACTAGCCTTGAGCAAAAAGAGCTTAGGGACAGTGCCCAGACCCTGAGTCCAAGCCCCCCAACTGCCAAAAAATAATTCCAATGTTAAGATGTAGACATCCAGGTATGAGGCATTCAGAACCCTAAATACATATGACTAGATAATAGTTTATCCACATTATATTATATTTAAACTGACAAAAGTACAGAAGAAAGAAATACAAACAAAACTACAAGAGACTCACCAAGTCCTGTACAACAGCAACTTCAGAAGAGCATCCAATTTCAGAGCAAGAACTGAAAGACCAGGAAATCATGAAATTTAAGTTCTGAAAGAAACTGACAGTCTAGATTACTATATCCAGAAAATTGGTCCTTCAGAATCAAGGGAGAAATAAAAACCTTTCAAAAAAAGATAAACTCAAGAATTCCTAGTCATTAAAACAACATTCCAGCAGATACTTACAGGAAACCTAAACATAGAAGAACAAGCAAGACAAATAATCACAAGAGCAAATAAACACAAGAGCAAAGTAATTAATGAATCTCAGCAAATGATAATTAGCAAAAACTCAGACATGATTGATCTAGTAAACCAAGATACCTCTAAGAAATAAGAAAGTCAAAATAAGTGAGAGGCAGAAAATTTAGTATTTTGTGTCTTTATTTTTATTTATTAAAATCTATCTTCCACATATGAGAGAAACCAGCCTGGTCAGGCACTGATTGCTCACATATGTAATCCTAGCTATTCAGGAAGCTGGGACTTGAGGATTGGGGTTCTAAGTGAGCCTGGGCAGTAAAGTTTGCAAGCTTCTGTATATAACAAGCTAAAAAGCTGGACTGGAGGTATAGCTCAAGTGGTAGAGCTCTATCTGTGAGCAAGAAAGACAAATGAGATTGCAAAGTCCTGTCAAAAGTTCTGAAACTAGCAAGAAAAAAGTTAAAAAGGGAAAAAGTTGAAAAGGAATGGATAGACCTAGAATGAATAAATCATGTTAAGTGAGGCAAGCCAAGTTCAAAGAGACAAACCGCACATGTTTTCTCTCATATCTAGATGATAAATCCAAAATACACAGGAACATAATAAATCATACAGGACACTAGACATTCACACACAGTGAGATCAAAGAAGGACTCTTAGGATAGGAACAGAAAAGCACAATGCCTGTATGCATCTTGTCATCCAGAATAATATTTATAAAAATGACTTCAGGAAATGAAAAAGAGTTTTTTTAAATTTTTGCTGTTTTTTTCTTTTCTTCTTGTCTTGTTTGTCTATATCTTTGGGAGTGTAAGAGGAGGGACAGAAATGGTAGGACAAAGGGTAAACAAATGCAGCAATGGTATAGACAATATGTTGACAATGAACTATACAACTTGTGGGTAGAGTAGAAGAGAAAAACGGGGAGAGAATGAGGAAAGGGTGACATTATCCAAAAAAATTTACTCTGCCTGACTTAGGTAACTGAAACCCCACTGATTTTAGCATTTTCAAATGAAAAATATGAAAAAGAATCCACAACTGGCCAAAAACATATATAAACTCAAAATCAAGATGGAAAAGATATGCTAATGATTAAAAATGGAAAAAGTAAAAGAAACTGGGTCATAATATTTGCCTTAGATTTACTAACCCTCACACCAACCAGTATTTTCTGTTCTTACCACTAAAACCATTTAAAAACATATGTACTCAAATAATTTTTAAAATATTTTATCACTTGCAAAAGAAAGACATTGATTTGTAAGAGTTAATTGGCAGAAACACAATTGTCAAAAAAATGAGACTATTCTGAAATTTTTTACATGCAACTGATGTCATTAACTGGTATGCTAAGGGGAAGGGCACACTTTAATAATCATTAGAGCCTTACAAAAATAAATTAAAATCCACAGGTTCCAATTTCTACCAACTTGACTATAACCCTGGGAAATTCACTTCATATTTCAATCTCAATTTAGCCATTTATAAAACCAATTTAATAATATTCTTAATTTACTTCTAATGTCAGTAGAAGACTTAATTAATGTCAGTAAACTAATTTCCTTCCGTTAAAAGATGAGATAATTAGACACTACTTTAGTGTTCCTAATTTTGAAATTATTTTATGATGCTTAAATGTTTAAACTGGCAAACTTTTCAATGGTCTTTGTTTTAATTCACTTAACCATTGCATATTTTAACTTATAAGCATATATATGTATGCATATGCATATATAATTTTTTTAAGTCTCTCCTATTCAATCTCTCTTCAAAGCCTGTCCTAAATGTAAAATGTGTAGTATCTCTTACATGCATCCATTGCTTAAGCTTCTAATTTACTAAAAGAAATATGCGGGCTGGGAAGGTGGCTCAGTGGTAGAGCGCTTGCCTTGCATGATGAGGCTCTGGGTTCGATTCCTCAGCACCACATAAGCATAAAGAAAAAAGCCAGAAGTGGCGCTGTGGCTCAAGTGGTAGAGTGTTAGCCTTGAGCTGAAGAGCTGAGGGACAGCGCCCAGGCCCAGAGTTCAGGCCCCACGACTGGACCAAAAAAAAAAAGAAATATGCTTAAAGATTATTCACTGTCATATATTATATATATTCTCATATGATAGATATACCGATAGATGAGGAATAGAGGGAGAGATTTAATGCTGGCCTCATGCATCTTATTCCTTCAGATACAGCATGAATATCTCAGGTGCTTATGTCTGTGGTTATGTATATGTATAGCAAGTATGGGCTCATCGTGTATGTACTGAGTCAAACAACATTACAAATGTGTAATTGATGTAAATATTGACCAAGGTAAACCAAAGTAGTGCTTGGGTGTTTAAAAAATAAGACCATATACTGTCTTCCAATGATGTCACAGAAAAAAAGCATTAAAGAAAGTGATTTTTGAGGTTTATCAGAGGGCCACTTTTTCCTAATAGCCTAGCTTTCTTTTTGCCTAATGCATTTCCTTTAGTTCCTTTTATGTCTCCCAGTGATCAGATCTCCTTCTGAGACAAGGTAATGCAGAGAAAACTGCCTTAAAATTGGCTTTCTCCAAGAGATGGCATAAAATATCAGTGCAAAGAGATAACAGAGACTGGAGAAAGCATCAAGGTACATTTTGAAGCACTTCTCTTTTTCATAAAGACAGAGATAGTCAGCCTACTGATGACTTTTATAAAAATTTTTTAATGTTTCATGAATGATGCTGAGGAACATTTGTAATTTCTGCCATCACTACTTGAGTTAAAAGAGTTGCTTTTTTTTCAGGGAATTACACATTCCACATGAGAACAGCTTGCATTCCTAGTTCCTTCCATTTAAGAACATCTGTGCTAATTGTTTGCCCAGTCTTAACTGTTGACATAGTTACCTGTCTTTTCTTCTGTCTTTTATCTCAATATTTGTTGGTGTTTAGAAGAAACAAACACAAAGTTCGAGGAGGGCTCAGTTACCCATGGGAAGGCTGTGCAATGGTACAATAGAAGGTTGAAAATATGTGTTAAAACCAGACTATAAAGTCACAGATTTGTACTGAGAAATTTTGTACTTTAATGAATATCCTTCATGGGATATTCATAGAAGATGAGGAGTTCTGAAAAGTTTTTGAACAGTGAAGGATAATATTTTCATTTTTCTCAGAAAAAATACTTAGGACACAGTTAAAAAATAAGGGAAGAAGTAGGGGAAGAAAGATTATTTTCATCACATAAGTAGTGTTAGCTGGTGGCAGCTCAAGAGGCTGAGATCTGAGGATTTCGGCTCAAAGCCAGCTTATGCAGGAAAGCCAGAAAGATTCTTATCTCCAACTACCTACCAAAAAAGCCAGAAGTGGAGCTGTGGTTCAAGTGGTAGAGCAAGAGTCTTGAGCACAAAAGCTCAGGGACAGTGTCCACCCAGGCCCTGACTTAAAACCCCAGGCCCAGCACAAAATAAGTTAATAAAAATAAAGGAGTAATGAGGATACCAACTAAGGTAACATTGTTGCAGATAGAGAGAAAATGACATAGAGATTTCAGACATGAAGGTAAGGCAAGCCAGGAATGATCCCTGATATGTGAAGAAGTGACCAGGAGAAGCAGCATAACAACCATAGGAAGAAGATAAAAGATATACTGAGACTTTAAAGCAGTGGGACAATTCAGGCAACACTAGAGAAAGAACCATCAAGTGATGAGGGATTCAAGGAGAAAACAGAGAAGAATGGAAGGTGAGGAAGAAGGATAAGCTTCTTACTATGAGAGGAAGCAAAGTGCCTATGGAGATATCAAAGCCAAAGAATGAGTCCAAAAAAGAAGCACATTCAACAGGCTCAAAGATAATGACAGAGCAAGAAGGATGAAGAGGCCATTGAATGGCACCAAAAGAGCAAAGGAAGAAGCCCTGAATCCAGCTGGATAAAGTAGATGTTCACTTTTCTATGTCACTGCTTTTCTTTCCAACACAAGGACACAGTCATGGTCTCTCCCTCTATCTCATCCTTTTTTTGTGTGTGGTCAGTTGTGGGGTTTGAATTCAGGGCCTGGGCATGTCCCTGAGCTATTTTGCTCAAGGCTAGTGCTCTACCACTTGAGCCACAGCTCCACTTCCAGTTTTTGAGTGGTTAATTGATGATGAGAATCTCACAAGAGTCGGGCATTGTGGCTCATGCCTGTAATCAGCTAGCTACTCAGGAGGCTGAGATCTGAGGATAGCTGTTCAAAGCCAGCTCAGACAGGAAAGTTCATGAGACTCTTATCTCCAGTTAACCACCAGAAAATCAGAAGTGGCGCTGTGGCTCAAGTGGTAGGGTGCTTGCCTTGACCTGAAGACTGAGGGACAGTGCCCAGGCTCAGAGTTCAAGCCCCATGACCGACAAAAAAAGAAAGAAAGAAAGAAAGCAAGCAACTCACAGGGACTTTTCTGCCTGGATTGGCTTTGAACTGTGATCCTGAGTAGCTAGGAATATAGGTGTGAGCCATCAGTGGCCAGCCCCACCCTCCCTTTAAGAGCTTATCTTCTCACTAGTCTTTGATATTGGATTGCAAAACTAGTGAGTACAACATTTATCCTCAGCTCTTTGAAATGCTGAGTAGCTCATATCTAAATAGACACTGCAAAATTAAGTCATTTCCAAGATATGATCTTTGGCTTTTATAATTCTGTTCCTGTAGAGGAATAACAAAATATTTCTTTTCTAGAAAACACTACCATAAATACAGAAGGATTTACTAGAATTGAATGCCAGTGATCCATTCTGCATTGGCCTTTACTCCAAACAAATAAGTAATCTCTTTTCAGGCATCTTAATCTAAAACAGGTATTACTATTAGCCATTAGACTATTGCTGTTTAGTTTATTACTGACCAGGAAAGATGCACGTAAAGCACAGAAAGCATCCAGCAGTCCTTGCCATGTGCAATTTAATTCACCTGTCTTCCGGCAAAGGAAATGATCACAATTTGTGCAGCTTATTTTCAAGTAAGCTCTATGGTTCTACCTTATGGCTGGCACAAAATTTTGCTCCAGACACAGATGTCAATGTTCTACGATGCGTTTTATTTCTGAAGTATAATTATTACACTTCTGATGTGGACTGAGCTTAATTGGGTGCCCTTTCCATGGCATGTACTATTTATAAAGTGTAGTATATTAATGATGATCAACTATGAACACTGTCCCTTTCTATCTTGAATTTTCAGTTTGCATCCAACTCTCAGCGCACTTTCCCTTCTGTCTGTTGGCAGCCTTTGGAATCCAGCCAAATTTGGGCATTGTTTAGCTTAAGCTACTATCTCTATGTTATTACTAGCAGTTTTAGTGAAGGAATGGTTTTAAGGAATATTCCTTCACCCACTTGGGTGCCAGGCACTCCCTAGGCCTCCCAACAAGAAACAGGACTAAAAGTCATCTTGTAATGTGAAGAAGTCCTAGGAGATCTGGCTCCAGGACCATGCAAGTGGCACAAAGTCTGTTAAAAATAGCTCATAGCTACCAAAATAAACAAATTGGCAGTGTTTTTTCTCAAATTTGACAACAATCCTGAAAACTGACACAAGAGTTGTGATCTGACAAAAACTCTTCTAAACCTATGGAATTTTAACCAAATATACCATTTTTTTCTAGTCTCCTTTTTTAAAAAGATCCTACCAGATAGTCATCATATGAAGCAGCAATCAACTAGATGTGATGGTGCAGGCCTAGATGATCAGCTGTTTGGAAGGCTGAAGCAAGACAATCTTAGCTCAAGGCTACCGTGGGCAAAACCACAACAACCTATCAAAAAACAACTCTATAACCACTAACATCAAAGGGGACTTTGGGTATGGCTCAATCGGTGAAGCTTGCCTAGAAACCACACTGCCCTGAATTCAATCCCCAATACCATCAAAAAAAAAAAAGGCAAAAAATCCAAAATCATCAGAAAAATATATTCAAGAGCAAGCTTACTAAAAACATTGTACATTTATATGATTTTCTAGATTTTGTATTGTGGATAGGGCCAGCTTCATGAGTACAACCATACACAGAAGGACTGAGCTTGCTTGAGGGCACTTCTGTTTCCATTTCTAAATTAATAATATGTCAGGGACAAGAAGAACCTGCAGCTCCATCTTGCGCTGGGCCTTGCAACTTATGTGTTTGGTCCTGACAATAGCTTCTCCAGTGTTGGTGGTGCCAAGAGTAGCAAAAGATCAGGAAAGAGGTAGAGCACCAAGGAGAAACATTATCTAGCTGATTCCTACCATTTACTAAAAGTCCTAGCGACCCACTTTTGGGCATTTACCCAAATGATCACAAACAAGACCATACTAAAGCTACCAGCACAACTATGTTTATTGCAGCATTATTTACCATAGCTAAGATATGGAACCAACCCAGATGCCCCTCAGTAGATGAATGGATCAAGAAAATGTTGTATATATACACAATGGAATTCTATGCTTCCATCAGAAAGAATGACATTTCCCCGTTTGTTAGGAAATGGAAAGACTTGGAAAAAATTATATTAAGTGAAGTAAGCCAGGCCCAAAGAAACATAAGTCCCATGGTTTCCCTTATTTGCAATAACTAGTATATGTCTGAGTCAAGCAGAAAAGGTCAGATGAGTTGATGTTAGGTGAAATGAACCCCAAGATAAGTATTCAAATTTTTTTATTTCTTGCAATTGTTTCTAACATATTTATAAGATGATTTCTTTGTTGCTTTGTATGTCCCTCCCCCACGGTATAACTGGTGTTTTCACTGTATTTGATGTTGGTATAATTTGTGGAGGGGAAGGGAAAAAACAAATCTTTTAAATAGGGATACAGGTGGACCCATTGCAACAAGTCATTATGTCGAAAAACGAACTTTACAACTTTGGCTGGGGTGGGGTACAGTAGGGGGTAGAGGGAGGAGATGGGAAGGGATGGGAAGGAGAAACAAAGGAGGAGGCAACAACACTTGATAAGAACTGTACTCATTACCTTGGCCATGTAATTGTAACCCCTCTGTATGGTATTTTCACAATTAAAAAAAAGTAAAACACACACACACACAAAAAAAAAAAAAACTAGCAATCAAGGAGAATGTGGGAGTTGAAGAGAAGGCCTGGGGTATTGTTTACAACTTTCTCTTGAGAAGGGTAACAACCCCAGACCTTCAATTCCAAGCTTCATGACTACATATCCTTGCCTTGGCTACAAAGCGCCTTTCAAGTGACGGGAGAACGTATTTCTGCTGTGACTTTCCCTGACTTTTTTTTCTTGATTCCACTGTGAGCTTGTTATGGTTGGAAAACTGGAGACAGTAGTCTGCTCATTAATTCAGCTTCTGAAAGGGGTGGGCGCAGTAAGCAAAGCCAAAGCTTAGAACTGTGTGACCTTTCTGATGTATGTCGTTCTCTCCATCTACAGGAATGACAGCCCCTAAATTCAATTTCACTTTGGTAGAGTGCTCTCCTACCAGTCTATTTTAAGGCTGAATTCACATAAATTTTTCACTTCTATTAAAAGGCAGAATTGTTTTCTTATCCTGGTAATATTTGAAAGGTACTCATTCTTTTGGATAATGGGATGAATTATTTCTTAGTAGGCACAATGGGTCTTCACCCTTATTTTCCATGGCTAATATGTGCAAAATACAAGAATGGTGAAACTATGATTAAACTGATTCATTTTCTTCAAGAAATCGATTACCAATCACTTGTAAGGGATTTGAGATGCTAGCTGGTTGTGCATGGAGCTCCTTCAATATATTAATTTTTCTCTTTTTTTAAGATGAGGCTTGAAATTAGATTCAGATTGCAAATTATAGCTTTGAATGGGCTCCCCACTGCTAGCTAGTGAAATCCACTGGCTTCTGGGGATGAAGCAATTTGGCCTCCCATAATAGGACTGCAAGAACCTTATTTCCCACTGGTAGAATAATATGTCTGCAGCCAGAAATGCAGGAATCAACATTTGCTCTTTGACTGGGTCACCAGGAGGGATGCATTGAACACAAAGAAAACAGGCGTGGAAATAAACAACTGTACATTTCAAATTTATCCAACTCATCTTACCCAGATCTCCAAGGAGAGCTCAAAAATTGTATTGCCATTTCTGTGAAAGAATTAACCTTCAACTGACTTCCAGGCATGTGATATATATACAGGTGGCATCCTTCATACCTCAGGCACACTGTCCGAGGCTGCTCCAGTGAGTTCTTTCTTCTGACATACAAATGACCAGCCATCCAGTTTAAAGGGTCTGAAAACTATCAAGACTGCTTGATGACTAAACATAGTGATAAATTGGTGCCCAGGCACCTCATTCCTTTAGGAACAGAATTAAAACCAGCTAATAGGACTTAGCCTTTACAAGTTAAATATACACCAACTAATGACCTGACTTCATACTCAATCACAATTTCTCCCTCACGGTTAGGCATATTTCTCTAATGGATACTGTTGATTTAGTCCTGCATGTAATTTCAAATATGCTTCCCTCTGTAGAGTTTCTTAGACCTTCCTGAACAGTTTCAATTAATTTTTGTGCTGCTTTTGGGGACTTGGGGTGTAAAGGAAAGGGAGGGATGTTGAAAAAAAGAGAACAGATTTCCTAACAGCTTATCAAAATTGTTTTGCCTCATGTGGTTTTTCTGTTGCCCTTTCTGCTGTGGCTTTGAATGTTTGAAAGCAATTTATGTTGTGCTGAGACTATTTTTCTTTCAGAAGTCTCTGCATTTAAAATTCAAATCTCAGCTGTCAGCAGGCTGTTTGCTCCAACTGTGCCTTTTCATAAGGCCCTTAGCAGGGTCTATATGGCATGTTCCTGAAACCAGAAGCTTTCTAACTCTAAAAGCTCAGAAGGCTCCAATTCTAGACGGTTAGAAGAGAGGTTTAAAATAGTAGGCTAACCCCTCTTGCTCTCACTGGCAGGTACTACTGAGAGTTTTTACCTCAGTCAAGTCCTATCTTCTGGGGCTTCACATCACACTCTGGTTGTGTTCCCTGGTCTGCCTCAATCACTCTGTGCCAGTACCTGGCCAACAGTGAGGACCACTCAGGAAAATTCTCAGTCCCTTTTCTTCTCTTTTGGCATACTCATCTTTTGGTCTTAGGTTGGTAACACTTCCTAAGAATAAAAAATACAAGATTTCTAAACTAAAAATAGTCAAAACTTTCATCAAACTTACCAATGTATCTTATTTATAGTTATAATTGTCTCCTTGCTCTATTCAATGTTATATAAAACTTAATTTTTCTTTTTTTCTATTTGGACATAGAAAGGGGCTTTGTTTACTCCTTTTCTCAGGTAAGATGGCCAGAAGCATAGGGACTGGATGGCCACCTGGCCAGCAATGGTACTAAGTATGGAGAGTCTTCTGTAGTGTGGTAACATCTATGAGAGAGCATCCCACAGAGCAGAGACGGGGGAAATAAAAGAAACAGAAAGGCTAACCTGTTGTCATTATCTATCTTTACCATTGACTACTCAAGAGTGGGCACAAGGATGCATGAGTGGAGTGATCTCAATGGCTGAATTGAAAAAAATGGATGTGGACTCAACAGCATGGTTCTCCATTTACCATATTCAGTCAAGCTATTGTTGCCTTTGCTTGCAATAAAGACCACTGTTGAACACCCAGTATGATTCACTCCTCAAAGAGACTGACTGGTAACCTGACAGAACGTTGTCTCCTTTTGGACCACTTTCATCCTAGAATGGATGCTATTGATGTTCTTGTTCTTAGAATGGCACGATCTTACATAGTGCTTGCTATACAGGCTTGTGGCTACATGACATGGTATCTAACTAGAGGTAAGCATAAGGGAATGATTGGAGGAGCTGCTACCAGTCTAGGAGTCAGATACTACTGGGAGCCACAAGAGTACATAAAATGAACATTATCATGTACAAATTGTTGGACAAAAATGGAAAATTCTGGAAGAAATAAAAATCCTAAAGTTTAACCTATTTATGTTAACCTAAATATTTAATCTAGTCCAAAAAGCTAGTTTCCTGAAATGTGGAGAAAAACAGGGGACAAAAACCTGATCTGAAAAGGGAAGTAAACAAAGACTACTGCATACTCCACCATCTCCTTCACGATGGAGGAGGAGGAAGCCCAACACCACTTGGCATCACATACTGGGCCATCTAGATGTATCAGACCTTCTAGGAAGAATGTCAGACCTCTAGGAAGAATGTCTTCCTAGAGCTGAGGTACCACCCTACATGGTGCAATATACACAGTAAATCAGAGACCTACAAAATGCATGGGTGGGGGCTGGAAAGGTGGCTCAGCGGTAGAGCGTTTGCCTTGCATGTGTGAGGCTCTGGGTTTGATTCCTCAGCACCACATGAGCAAAAAGAAAAAAGCCAGAAGTGGTGCTGTGGCTCAAGTGGTGGAACGCTAGCCTTGAGCTGAAGAGCTGAGGGACAGCACCCAGGCCCAGAGTTCAGGCCCCACGACCGGACCCCCCAAAAAAAAATGCATGGGTCTTGGAACCAAGGAATAATTCCCCCTAAAGGCTCCATTGTGTGAATGCACATGGGTAGAAACACAAGTCCAGAGAGGGTATGATTATTATGTCACACCCCTTTATCATGAAAATTCCAATCATATCTTCCAAAGACAAGCGACTAAGATTTGCTGTGGTAGGAAGTCAACTAAGGATAATGGAATTTGAAAAAAGGTAGTTGAAAAGGCAAGAAATGAGAACCAGATGCATCTCTGAAACCAACCACAGTCAAGAGGCTTAGTATGTCATTAAGAGAGGCAGAATAGTCTTTCTTAGTCCATTCAGACCATGGTGATAAATTCCTATCTACTAAGTGGTTTACAAACAGCAGAGACCTTACCCTCATAGTACTGGAGTGTCTGGTGAGATTCATAAGGGCCACTTTCTGTTTTTACTCTTTAAGACTTCTTCTTTTGGGGGGGGCCCGGTCATGGAGCCTGAACTCTGGGCCTGGGCACTGTCCCTCAGCTCTTCAGCTCAAGGCTAACACTCTACCACTTGAGCCACAGTGTCAGTTCCGGCATTTTTCTTTTTGCTTATGTGGTGCTGAGGAATCGAACCCAGGACCTCATGCATGCAAGGCAAGCGCTCTACACTGAGCCACCTTCCCAGCCCCAGACTTCTTTTATAAAAACACTAATCCTATTCAACCCAATAACTTCCTAGAGGTCTAATTTCTTTGTATTGTCTCATCAGGGCTGAGTTTCAACATAAGAATTTTAGGAAACACAAACATTTGGACCATAATACTGCCTTTTGTCCAGTTCTTAGGATAAGCCTGTGAAAAACATGATGTTCTATTTCCAACTCTGGGTGAGAAAAAGTTGATTTGTGCAGTGAAAGGTAAGGACTATGCTAGATATGAAAAGGAGCTTCTGGGGTGTTTGGTTGCAGAAAATATAATTAATGGGCAGCCCCAAATACTGCCATAATCTTGCCTAAGCCACAGGCGCCTCGGGCTTTGCCTCTTGCTAATGACCGAATATAGTGAATGAACTACAGCACTCTTCCTATGATGCTCAGTACTCCTCCGTGAACTTAAGGAGGTCCCATGGACCTAGCCAAATCTTTCCTGAAACTGCCTCTCAGCATGAGATTCTTCTTACCCAATCCAGATTTCTTCTCCCTCTCCTTCACAAGGATTAAAGTCTGCATTAAAGTCTGAGGCTCTGTCTCACACGAACAAAGAGACATTCTTACCTACAGAACTATCTTGTTCTTCTTAATGATTTGTGTTTGGTTCAAGTCCTTCAATTTATAGATGTTAAAATGGTGTTAAACATTCAATAGATTTATTGAGGAGACTACATGTAAAGGATGAAAGAAATAAAGAAATAGATTGTTCACAGGATGATTCACCATAGCTAAGATATGGAACCAACCCAGATGCCCCTCAGTAGATGAATGGATCAAGAAAATATGGTGTATGCATATATACATATATATACATACATATATATATATATGTGTGTGTATGTATATATATATATGTGTGTGTGTGTGTATCTATATACAAATATAGATACACACACAATAGAATTCTATGCTTCCATCAGAATGACATTGCCCCATTTGTTAGGAAATGGAAAGACTTGGAAAAAAATCATATTAAGTGAAGTAAGCCAGACCCAAAGAAGCATACTTCTATGGTTTCCCTTATTTGCAATGAGCAGAATAGCTCAATAGCAACATACATATAACCATATAAAATGATGCTAAACAAAATGAACTCTAAGACATGGACACAAGAGATTTTTCTTTGCTGTTGTTGTTTTTAATGTCCTATGTGATTTCTTATTTCTTTTGTGTGTTCTTCCCCCTATGGTTTATCCCTTGTCACTGTATTTGATTTTGGTACCCGGTATTGTATATACATTTATCTAAATTAGGGAAGGAAAGGGGAACAACAAAATGGTGAGACAAAGGACAAGGGGGGGGGGGGGAACCAAAGCAATAGTGATACTCACAAGACAATATGTTGGAAATGATCTGTACAACTTGGGGTGGGGGAGGAAGGAAAGTGGGAGAAAAATGAGGGCGGCAGTAACAAGTTTGACAAGGAATTTACTTATTACCTTACTTATGTAACTGTATCACCTTAACAGTAAAAAAAAAAAATTTTTGAAGGAATGGGTTGTGAAGCAGGTCAGACCATACATGTGCAGAGGAGGAAGGATGGGGTAGGAAGAGTCACAGGCTGTAGTGAAGTCCCAAGGAAAGATTGTGAGGTACTGGGAAATCCTCAAACTCATCAAAGGAGTCTCCTCTTTATCCTTTGCGGGAAGTTCCACAGTAAGCCTATGCACAATAACGAGCCAAATAGGAGTCAATAAAAGAAAACATTTCACTGATCTCTAGTGGCTCACACCTGTAATCCTAGCTACTAAGGAGGCTGAGATCTGAGGATTGCTGTTCAAAGCCAAACCAAGCAGGAAAGTCTGTGAGACTCTTTTGTGTGTGGGGGGAGGGGGGAGGGAGGGGATTGGTTGTGGGGCCTGAACTCTGGGCCTGGGCACTGTCCCTCAGCTCTTCAGCTCAAGGCTCTACCACTAGAGCCACAACATCGCTTCTGGCTTTTTTTTTCTCCTGTTTATGTGGTGCTGAGGAATCAAGGCCCTGGGTTCGATTCCTCAGCACCACATAAACAGGAAAAAAAAGCTAGAAGTGGTGCTGTGGCTCAAGTGGTAGAGCCTTGAACTTAAGAGCTGATGGATATTGCCCAGGCCCAAAGTTCAAGGCCCACGACCAACAACAACAACAAAAAAAAAAGGAAAGGAAAGAAAACATTTCTCTTGTTTACGGTTCAAGGACAGGTGATCAAGCCTCTGTTACTCAGGAATGTTCAGAGCTATGCTTCAATTGTAAGGATCAATCCTTATGGATGTTGAGGAAAGTTGCCATTTCTGGGAGGAGAGGTGCTAGGAAATCAGGAGGTATGTACAGGAGGTATGCAGGGGGCTTCCAGGAACTGGTGCAGTGCTACTTCTTTACCTACATTGTCATTATACTTGAATTTACATGATAGTAGTTTTTAATTCATCTGTTATATCTGACCCACTTTGAAGTAAAAGATACAAATTCAGCCAGAAGTTCATTCCTCAATTAAGAAAAAATATAAAAGCATAATAATATCCAATTAATGATGGAAAGAGCTGAGTTATGACATTCCATTTGAGAGGTAAGTATACATTTATGTAATTTTTCTTAGAAAATATTTGGCAGTATCAAAACAGAACACATATCCTTATGACTAAAAGATCTCGTGTATATACTAGAAACAATTGCATGAAAGAAAAAAAACCATTTGAATACTTATCTTGGGGTTCATTTCCCTAACATCAACTTATCTGACCTTTTCTGCTTGACTCAGACATACACTGGTTATTGCAAATAAGGGAAACCACGGAACCTATGTTTCTTTGGGCCTGGCTTACTTCACTTAATATAATTTTTTCTAAGTCTTTCCATTTCCTAACAAATGGGGCAATGTCATTCTTTCTGATGGAGGCATAGAATTCCATTGTGTATATATACCACATCCTGCTTTCACTGTATTTGATGTTGGTATAATTTGTGGAGAGGAAGGGAAAAAACAAATTGTTTAAATAGGGATACAGGTGGACCCATTGCAACAATGAGATGTACAAGATGTTATGTCGGAAACAAACTTTACAACTTTGGTGTGGGGAGAGGATCAGGTGGGGAGGGGCTAGGGGGATAGGAAGGGATGGGAAGGGGAAACAAAGGAGGAGGCAACAATTCTTGATAAGAAATGCACTCATCTTGCCCATGTAATTGTAACCCCTCTGTACGGTATTTTCACAATAAAAAAAAAAGA
Organism: Dipodomys spectabilis; assembly: GCF_019054845.1. Classification (NCBI taxonomy): domain Eukaryota; kingdom Metazoa; phylum Chordata; class Mammalia; order Rodentia; family Heteromyidae; genus Dipodomys; species Dipodomys spectabilis. The sequence goes on from NW_024870779.1 coordinate 8,944,988, forward strand.
TCTCGTGTATAAATTTAAGATAGTTCTATTATTTTTGATGTTTTATGTATCTATTTATTAATTAAGTCATGGGGCTTGAACTCAGGGTTTGGGTGTCTTTTAGCTTTTTAGTTCAAGGCTAGCACTCCACCACTTTGAGCCACCACTCCACTTTCAGTTTTTTCTGGTGGTTACTTGGAGATAAGGCTCTCACTGCCTTTCTGTCTTTGAATCATGATCTCAGATCTCAGCCTCCTGAGTATCTAGGATTACTGGCATGGGCCACCAGCTTCCAGCTATTAAATTATTTTAATGTTAATTATTTTTTACAGATTTCTTTGTCATTATTTTAAGAAATTACCCAGATGAACATGTAAAGAAATGTAAGATATATTGACATAAATATTATTATACTTCTACTTAATAGAATACTATTTCACTATTATGCACATAGACTGATACCCATATAGACGTGTTCTCACAAAGAAAGGTATATACAGTACATTAAGGAGAAAAAAACAGGTCTAAAAGAAGTATTTTTAAAAAATGTATGTAAACACTAAATACTGAAAAACAGAAAATAAGCACAAATTATCTCTTGATGAGATTTTTGAGGACCTTCAAAAATTTTTATTGTAAAGATGATAATGCAGAAGAGTCACAATTACATAAGTCAGGTAATGAGTACATTTCCTTTTGAACAGTGTCATCCATTTCCCTCATTTTTTCTCAGGTTTTTTTCCCCCTCAACCCCCTTCCATCCAAGTTGTATAGTTAATTTCCAACTTAGTGCCTAGTAAGTATCACTATTGTTATCCTTTGTCCCAGTTTCTGTGCTTCCCCTTCTCCTCCCCAAATCAGATAAATGTACATACAAGACAAAGGACACAGAAATCAAAAGCAATTTTGAGGAACTTAAAAAAGTATTTTTGCATATAACTATAATAGCTTAATAGGTCCTTCCCTTGATCCCAGCAGATGGCACTATATAGAGAGGGGCATAGCAGGAGTAAGTAGGTTAGTGGACAGATTCCTCTGAAGGGCACATCCTGTACTAGTTCCTTCCTGTCCACTTCCCTGCTTCCTATCCACCTAGATGTGATCTGCTTTGTCATACCACATGCTCCAAATATGCCCCTGAAACTCAAATAGCTTAGCTTCTACAAAGTCAAAGAGACAGTCTTTAATAAACTTCAAGTGAAGGCCTGCAAACTGTCCCCGAATGTGGGAGTAAGAAACAATGAAGAGCACTTCAAACACACATAAACCTCATTCTTTTGGAATCTTCACTAGCAGGGAGTATACACTGGGAAGGCTATCTCTAGTTCATGGCAAAGACTAAGAGATTTCACCAGATGTGGGCACTTGATTTATAGAAGTTATTGGACGCTTTACAGTATAGTTACAACTATTTCTTGTCTATTGACAAAACATGACATATAGACAGTATTGATTACTTTGAAGTATAGATACATTTCCCATGTATTGATGAAGGAAAAAGTCCAAGAAAAATAATGCTTCTTGATTTGTAATAGTCATGGATCAAATGGATATATTTTAAGACATGCTTAATCATGATTACTCCTCTAATTATTGCAAAATCCCAAATGTAAATCTTACTGTTGCCTGAGAGATTATATTAAAAGGTTTCTAGACTCTTTATGCAATTTCTCACGTTGACATTAGTGGTTCATTAATATTAAAGAGACCTGCAGTGTGGTATTAGCTAATTATACCAAAGACTATCTTTGGAATCTGTCAAGCATAGCCCCAGCTTCTATTTTTACAGCTTGATGTGCACCATAAGCTGATTTGACTATTTTTAAAACTATCAATCCTGCTTTGACTAGAAGAAAATTATCTGCTTTAAGATGCATGCTTTTGCCAAGGTAAATATCATCTGAGAATAACATAATTTGAATTGCTATTTCTGAGAAATAAAGATGACAAATACATATTCTGCCTGGTTCTTCAGGCAACATGGCTACCTTTTTAAGGCAAAGGAATGAGCCCTCTGGCAGGATTCATATAAAGTAATTAAAGACAATGGATATCTGTAACAATGAGCCAGGTGGCTTTTCTGTTCTCCTGAGTTTCTGCCAGGTGTGAGGATATCTGAACCTATCCCCAAATAGTCTTCTGGACACAAAACTATATGATAAGATTCCCCATTCCAAGAGACTTTCACAACAGAATAGAAAAATGTCTAATTCAGGTAAAGAAAATATCTCTGCCCTTTATTGACATCAGATTTCACTCCCTGCAACCAATCTGTGCAGGAGAAAAAGAAGATATTTTAAGAAAACTGAAGAAAATACAGATTGTTGTCTGATAAAGATATTTTACAGCACAGAATTTCAACTTCTCTTGGCATCTTGGGTAACATTTAAAATAATAGCTTTTAAAGATTAATTACTCAATACTTTGCTTTTTTAAACTTTTAAATTTTATTGTAAAGGTGATGTACAGAGGGTTACAGTTACATGAGTCAGGTAATGAGTACACTTCCTTTTGAAGAGTGTCACCCCCTCCTTCATTCTCTCCTAGTTTTTCCTCTCCCAACTTCCCTCCCCCACAAGTTGTATAGCTCATTTCAACATAGTGTCTATTGTGTTTCACTGTTGAATTGCTTCACCCATTGTCTCTGCATTTCTGTGCTTCCCCTTCCTCTCCCCAAATCAGATAAACTTATATACAAGACAAAGGGTTCAGCAACAGAAGGGAATAAATCAAAGGGACAAAAATAGCATACAATAAAAAAAACCTCTTGCTTCCATTTCTTGGAATTTGTTTTGATAAGCATCATTTTATATGATCATATGCGCATAGCTATTGAGCCCTGTGATCCTCTCCTAAGAGTATCCTCCTTTTGTCTCATTGTGGAATGTTTACAGTGTTGTTTAATTAATCATGTTCAAGTGTAATTATATGTCTTTTACTATCATTGGGTTTATTTGTAAATTTATAGACAAATTCTAATTATTACAAATAAGGGAAACTTGCAGCCTGTTTCTTTGGAAACGTAGAATTCCATTCCACATTTTCTTGAGCCATTCATCTACTGAGGGGCATCTGGGTTGATTTTATATCTTGGTTATGGTAACCAATGCTGCAATGAACATGGTTGTGCTGGTGGCTACATTGTAGTCTGGTGTGTGGTCAATTGAATAGATGCCCAGAGTGGGATTGCTAGGTCATAGGGGAGCTCTATGTTTAGTCCTTTGAGAAACCTCCATGCTATTTTCCAGGGTAGTTGAACAAGTCAACATTCCCACCAACAGTTTTGGCTCCCTTTTGGCCACATCCCCACCAGTATCTGTTATTGTTAATTTTCTTGATAATGGCCATTCTCACTGGGGTCAGGTAGAATCTCAGTGTTGTTTTGATTTGCATTTCTTTTATTGCCAGGGATGTCAAACATCTCTTCATGTATCTACTGGCCATTCTTATTTCTTCTTCAGAGAAATCTCTCTTTAAGCCTTTAGCCTATTTATTAATTGGGTTGTTGTTTCTTTGAGGATTTGTTTTTGGAATGTTAAACTTTGGGAGCTCCAGTAGATTTTAGAGATGAGGCCCTTGTCAGATGCATATCTAATAAAGATCTTCTCCCATTCTGTGGGCTTTCTATTGATGTTGCTAGCCACATCCTTTGCCATGCTGAAACTCTTCAGTTTGATGCAATCCCCTTTGTCTAGCCTTTCTTTGATTTATTGTTTCTGGGTCTTTATTAAGAAAATTTTGGCCAGTGTCAAGGAACCCTAGAGTTTGTCTTATTCCTTTCTGTAATGTTTTCAGGGTGTTTGCTTTTACTTTGAGGTCCTTTATCCATTTGGAGTTGATTTTTGCTGCAGGGTGATAGATAAGGATTTAACTTCAGTTTTCTGCACATGTGTAGCCAATTCTGCCAGCATCATTTGTTAAAGAGGCTATCTTTCTTCCATCCTGTACTTTTAGATCCCTTATCAAATATTAGGTAGCTATAGGTCTGTGGGCTCATTTCTATTATATTCCATTGGTCCTCAGGCCTACACTTGTGCCAATACCAAGCTGTTTTTATTACTACATCTTTGTAATTGAAGCTTGATTACTCAATACTTTGATGGACAAAGTAGTAAAATGAGACAACTCAGAGCCTATTGATGCAAACTTCCAAATTTTGGGTATAATGTAATAAGTATTACAAAGGCCCTGGAATCTGTGAACATGTTCCCTTACATGTCAAAGGCACTTGAACTGTAGATGAAGGAAAAGAAAGCTATTGTACTACTGGTAAGGAAATGGAAAGATTTGGAAAAAAATTTAAGTGAAATAAGCCAAACCCAGAGAAACAAAGGTTTCATGGTTTCCCTCATTTGTGGTAGATAGACTGTACCTATAAATCTATAAGTAAACACATTGGGTGGTATGCAAGTGGTACTAAATGGATTAACTGAAGTATAATAGACTATGGAGAACTCAAATAGTATAATTCTTAAAAAAAAAAAAAAACTATGGCAAAGCCAAATAAATTAAGAACTAAGAAATAGGTACATGTAAGAAAGAAAGTAGGGTCAAGGGGAGAGGGGTAGATTAATCAAGAGGGGAAGAATATGGTCAAGAATTCATTGTGTATACCACAAAATTAATGAAAGAGAAGGGATGGATTGAAAGAGAGTGAGGCTGTTGGAGAGGGTGACACTGATCAAGATGCATTGTATTCATGAACTGCTTTGTTAAATGGCACGGCCTTTGTAACTACTGAAAGATCACAACAATGTAAAAAACCTTAGTTGATTTCACTACCTGGTCACTTCTTTCAACAAATATAAATCTTAAAAGTAAGTGGGTTTTTTTTCATATATGATCTTGATTGCAAACCTTCCTAAGTAGTTACAGAAACAGCAAGCTATAATGTTTAATGACACAAGTTTAAAAGCACGTTTCTTAAGAGATATGATCTTTGAAATGACAAAGGTGCCCTTTTCAAGAATTAAAAGAGAAAAAGAATATGCAAATAGCATCTTTGGTGGCTGGATGCATTGAATATTAAGGAAAGAAGACTTCTTAGAAGGTAAAAGCAACTTAATAATTTGGCTCTAGATTTGACCCCAATATGAGGGAAAATTCTAGCAATTGAGCTTTATTACATTTAGAAAATAAACTAGGGAGGTGGTGATCATGCAAACAACATGGGCATAAACATTTGATAAGTATCAAAATTCAAGCCTCTGATGGGTTCATTTTACCTTGAAATACTGTGTTTGATTGACTATTACATAATCTCATAAACAAGGAAAATTTCAAAAAAAAAACCAAAGCCTAGATACCAGGATTATATTTACAGGCAAATGCAAAAGGGAAAAAGGAGGAGGAAAGTGTAGACAGGATAAAGGAGGAACCTGTAAGATGAAAGGTCCCTTATAGTAGCCACATCGATGATAGATGGTAGATAGATAACATAGATTCATGAGAGAAAAACATAAAAAAGACCATATCCTTAGGATTACAGAGATACAATTAAAATAAGAATGTAAGACAGGTATACTGGCTCATACCTGCAATCCTAGCTATTCAGAAGCTAAGATCTGAGGATAGAGGTTCAAAGTCAGCATGGGCAGACAAACTTGAGAGATTCTCACCCCTAGTTAACCAGCAAAAAGCTGCAAGTGGAGGTGTGCGCTAGGAGATCAAATGCTAGCTTTGAGTGAAAAAGCCAAGCAAGAACTGAGTTCAAGTCCATGTACCCATGTACACATGCACAAATTAAGGATATGAGATAGTAAGGAGCAATATATATAAGGGAGACAGAAGCACAATGAAGAGGAGATTAGTTACATTAATTCTGATGGAAAACTTTTTTTTACAAGAAAACAATTAAGAATTCTAACAGACAAAAGGAAATGGTTGTGGCGAATTTTTCAATATGGACAAAAATTGTATAAAGGTAATTCTTAGACATGATCCTCTGGTAATATAAACATTTTAGGGTAATTTTTTGTTTAGTTTTATGTTGGTACTGGGGCTTGAACTGGAGGCCTCTGAGCTTTTTCATTAACAGCTGATGCTCTGCCACTTGAGTCATACTTCCAGTCTAGCTTTTTGGTTGATTGCCTGGGATGGCTTCAAAGCACAATCCTGATAACTCAGCCTTCTGAGCAACTATGAAAACAGGCATTCAACATCCAGCTAGTTTGGGGAATATCATAAAAAGATGAAAATAACAAAACTACTGATCATGAATGATTTTAATTGAACAGAAACTGCTTAGAAATGAATTCTAAAAAAAGGAAAATCTGTTACCTGAATGTGCTGAGAGGCTGTATACAGCCTTTGACAAATCATTGAAGTCAACATCTTAAAATCACATTATACTTTTTGTCCTTGGAAATGAATCAGATGGACCAAATGGGTTAATGAGAAGTTATAAAATGACCCTGGACTGTCTTCATTTACAGATTAAGATATGACATAAAGGTTAGAGTCACTAACCTTCTTAATCATCTATCTCTTCATGCAGCAAAGGGTATGACTATGCAGGGTTCAGTTTCTTAGGCTACAAAGCTGAATGGGGTATTTGCTAGTAATAATCATGAATTATTCTGTTGATTCCCAATCTCAATTTTTAACCCAGTCCTCAGTGTGCTAACTTACACTTTTCTCTTTAAATCTTTATTTATTGTTTGAAATCGTTCTCAACAATAGGAAACATTTCCTCTTTTCAGTCATTCAACTTTACTTGCTCCTTGGCCAACATATACACATCTTGTAAATCATAGATTGTTGCTGGAATTCTATGTATTTCACACATTATTGTTGTAGTTGTCAAATCTATACTGGAAACTAGCCTAAAGTTATTTTTATCTCACATTCACTCCATCACTCACAGCTCTTTATATTAGCTTATGAACCACATATCACCTTCTAAAACATACTATTTCTCTATTGTTCAACGGAAGTAAGAAGTGGAACCAAAACGGGCTGAAAAGAGTTCATTGAAAGTACAGTGGCTGGACACCGTGGCCCACACCTGGAATCCTAGCCACTCAGGAGGCAGAAACCAGGAGGGGTACACTTTGAAGCCAGATGTAATAAAAGTTAGCAAGACCCCATCTCAACCAGCCAATGAGCTGGGCATGGTGGTGAATGTCTGTAATTACAACTATGCAGAAGGCATAGGCAGGAGGATCAAGTCTGAGACTAGCCTTAAGTAAAAACACAAAGCTTGGTCCCCCAAATAATGTTAGCTCAAGTGGCAGAGCACCTGCCTTGCAAGGCAAGGCAGCACTCTTAGGAAACATCTGTATAGAATGAATATGTACTCCAGATTCTCCATCCCACTCTTTACCCTTTATCCCTGTCACCGTCAGCCCTAGGAGCTCAGTGGGAGCACTAGGCAAGATGGAAGTTTCCTTTCTAAAGGAACAAATTAATCATCTGGGAAACTTAAGCCTTCAGTCTGACTATTGTTTCCTCAGAGAGAACGCAACTCTCTGGCATTTGGACAACCTGAAGATTTCAACTAGCTTCCTACTGATTGACTGTCATCAGTGGACACTGCTGCTCTACCTCATGATCCCTGTAAACAGTGTGCCTGGGTCCATGCTGTTACTCATGGAAAAATCTCACCTACTGTCACCAAGCAGTGAGGATCACCTGAGAAGGTGAGACTCAAGAAAAACTGACTCTGGAGGAAACGTTAGTGACAAGATCATCTTAACAAACAAGGCTTCAAATGCTAGAATGAGCAGAAGATATAAATAGAGAGATGGCCACAGAAACACTAAAAAAGGCATAATGAAAAACAATGTTATCTCCACAGGTAGGGATTTGGAATAGAAAGTATTTTTCTTCATTATTAATCTATTTATTAATTTTGCCAGTACTGAGGTTTTAACTCAGGTCTCATGCTCCGGCTCAGCTAGTTTGCATGGCTGATGCTCTGCCACTTGAGCTATGTGTCCATCCCAGCTTTTTGCTGGTTAATTGGAGATGAAATTTCATGAGATTGTTTTTGCTCTGGCTTATTACTTTTTTGTGCTTTGTTTTGTTTTTTCAATTAAAAATCATTCTATATAGCGGAATAGGACTAATGAAAACATAAAATGCCCTTATGGTACAGAAAAACCAAATGATGAACAAAATGGACATGAGCCATCACTTTCCCCTGAGAAGCAGAGCACACGTAGAGAAAATGTTTGGGGACAACCTAGCCAGCCCCTGCAGCCAAGAGCATCAACCAGAGAGCAGAGCCATTCAGGACTCAGTATGTGATCACAGCTGTGATCACCAATCTCCAAGTTGCATGATGGATGCTTCAGATGGCTGCTGTCCTAAAGTCACTAGAAAACCCCATTTGTCAAAGCTCTGCACTGAATTGAGCATGGTGCTAAAACACGGAAAATCAAGCAGGAAACCAAAATAGTGCCATCTTTGTTAGACTCCTCCTGAGCTAGTCAATGTCCTAAGTGTTTACACATATTAAATATTTTCATATTACAGACTAAGAAGCAAAGCAATGTTCAGCCCATAATCATGTGACTAGCCAAGGGCAGAGCCAGGACTGAACCACTGACAGGAAAAAGAGAACCATGGTCAAGGTTAGGAAGAAGTAGAGGTAATAGAGATTTTTCACAGGACTCAACTCGTCTGAAAGGCCAAGGCAGAAAAATTTGTTCCAATTTTTTTCTCTGTCCTGTATTCCTTTACAGTTTTCCCAATTGCTCTACCAATTTTGCTTTGATGTATTCATGCAGTCAAGAGTAAAGGTCTTGTAGGAACTAGGAAAAAGCCTTATCTATAAATGTCTCATACTCCAAATCTATTTTCCTTTGTCAATACCTAATAGATTCCCTTCTGAAAGTACCATCTTCAGTTTTAGTTGCTTTTAGCGTCTATTTCCTTAACTTCTCCCAACAAAGCTAGTAGCCATTAATGGTGCTTCTTCACATGAAAATGGACTAATAATTGGCAGAAGAATGTATTCTATCAGGGCACACCAAGGTCAGACAGATGGGACCAATTAAGTGACAACCAGCAGGGTAGGGAAAGACAATTCTCCCACACACATCCTCAGAATGCATGCAAATGGATAAAATTTTCTACTTTACTGTTAAAATAAATAAGGCTAAGGAAAAATAAGACATGTTAGTAATATCTTTTGTAGAAAAAAAGAACTATTCCAATAAAAACATATGCCTGGAAAGAAAACTTATGGAACAGTTACAAATAAAAGTAACAAGCACATCTTATTTAAATATACTGATTTTAAATTCAGACATAAGCATGGACTCATAAAAATAGCTATTACAAAAAATATTTTAACCATAAGGAATATAATTTTCTATTTAATTTTAAAGAAATGAACCAATTCTCTTTCTCATTGCTATGCAGGGAAGGGAAACTATACTCTAGGGCGGGGAGCAGGGAGAGGCCCTGTTCCCAGGTCACCAAGTGTGATGCAGAAAGCCCTGAATCAGAAAGAGAAAAGCATAGATACTAGTTTTGTTCTTATCTGTAGCTACTGAGATGCTGAACACCTTAAATAAATCATTTAGCATTTATGGGCCTTTCCATCTACAAATGAGACCATTTAATTACATCAGCTGTGAGGCCATTCCAGCTATGAAGAGAGCAAGAAAGAGACATAGACAGACAGACAGAGACAGAGAGAGAATGGTCATAAAATCCAGAAAAATATGAATTTATGTGACTTGTTTTTTGTTATGGTGTTTTCTGTTTTGATTTTGGGGGTTTTGTTTTGTTTTTTACCCTATTTTCATTCAAGAGAAAACAGTTGCACACAGGCACAGTCAAATACGTCTCATCGTCTTCCCAGAAAATGCTTTATAGCACAGGTTTGAAATCAAGATTTTGAAATATAAAAAAATCCAGAGGGGGCTGGGAAGGTGATTCAGAGCACTTGCCTTGCATGCATGAGGCCCTGGGTTCGATTCCTTAGCACCACATAAGCAAAAAGAAAAAAGCAGGAAGTGGCGCTGTGGCTCAAGTGGTAGAGCGCTAGCCTTGAGCTGAAGAGCTGAGGGACAGTGCCCTGGCCCAGAGTTCAGGCCCCACGACTGGACCCCCCCAAAAAAAATCCAGAGAAAGAAAAAGAAATATACTATAGGACATATGGATACAAAGTGCTAGTTTTTAAATTATGGGGGAAATAGCTATGGATGATACTGTGCCTTCATGTATAGAGCTGTTTAGAATCTTGAGTGATGAGTAGAATTGACTTCCTGAGTCTGGTTTTGTCAGAACATCAACCATAAAAATGAAATTAGACAGGCTGTAAATCAGGAGTCACCACCAGCTTCATGCATCTGCCTCCTTTAACTAAAAGGAGGCATCTACATCAGACATATTCCAGGCCTTCATACCTGTTTCCCACACAGGAGGCAATGAGTACCACTGCAGTCTTGCTTCTGTACAATTGCTTGTTCCTCCATAGAAAGTTCTCTTCAGTTGCATCGAAATGAGGAAAGCACTGAGCACTCGTGGCTCACACCTATAATCCTAACTACTTTGAATTCTGAGGATGGGAGGATCACAGTTCAAGGACACCTGTGCAGAAAAGTTTGAGAAACATCTTCTTAACCCATAACTGAGTATAGTCGCGCATGCCTGTCATCTCAAACTAAATGGGAGACTAAGATTGGAAGGATCTAGGTACCAGGTCTTCCCTCTCCACCGAGGGAAGTTAGACATGATGGCAAATGCCTGCCATCCCAACAATGACAGGAATCATAAATTAGGTGGATCATAGGTTAGGTGTGTACCTCGGGGGTCCCTATCCTAAAAAATGACCAGTAAAAAACAAGGCTCAGCAGTATCTTGGCAGCCTGACAAGAAAGCTTGATGCTTCCTTTGACAGCACATATACTAAAGTTGGAATGATATAGAGAAGACTAGCATGGCCCCTGTGCAAGGATGACACAAATTTGTGAAGCAATCCATACTTGTAGACATTAAGAAAAATATTTAGCACACATATTTTTGTACTTTCCTTGCAGGAAATTAATACTTTTTCGACATAGAGAGTAATCTTTGTATCTGGGAGCTGCAGTACTGGGGAGCTAATTGCTGTTCAAAAGTTCTGTAAACCAATCATCCTATTCCATTGCTCTTATCCCATATCTCTCCTTCAAACTGGGCCTACCTTTGGCATTTGGGAGGCAAGTGAAAAATTACTCAGATGCTAAAATAAAAATCAGAGAAGAGACTTCTAATAACCCATGGGGGTCCTGTATAACCTGACTTTTAACACGATTTCACTCTCAGAGACTCAGTGACCATGGGAAAAACTGGAACCATGTATTTAAATCTCTTCCTCTAATGGATTATCTCCTCAAGAATGAAATCAAAAAAGTTATGCAGCATCACAGGGAGGGCTTCTGTAATCTTCAAATGTTAAACAAGTTTCAACATATAGATTAAGCTGGAAAAGACCAAGGCCATTGGAGTTGGCAGAAGTCTAACCAATTCATAGCTTTGCTGATGGATGACGATGGCTGTCTAATGAGAGAGAAGTGGCATGTTGGACTAGATGGGGTGCCTCCTTTCATGGCATTTCTTAAAAGATTTCCTAGTAACTTACCAACGGCTTGTGTTTCCTTCTCCTCACCAGAAACTGCTGCATAAGAGAAAAGCATGAGCTTCTTAAAGCTTCAAGACTATACAATAAAAAAGATGCTTTCAAGGTGGGAATGGTACCAGAGCAGTGCCAGGACCTGCAGTGGGTAAAGCCCCACTGTCCAAGAGAGTGCTGACACTCAAGAGGAAAGCCTGGAAGTCAGCAGAGGAGCTGGTACTGCTTTATGATCAGGATCCAAAGCCAGTCTGGCAAACGATACCTCCTTGCAACTACAAGGTTGTTGGAGGAGAGGCTGAAGTCAGAAACCTCTGGGATATGGATGTTGTGCCTGCTTCCTCTGAAAAAAGCCCATCTTGGCAGACAAACGTGAATTTGGACAAGAGGTCAGATAATGTCATTATAGATACTTTAACAGGAAATCCCCAAAGACACAAAGAAAGCCACAAAATGTTTTGAAACACTGACAACTTCATGGCCATCAAGTAAAGAAGAGGCCATCAGCTCCAATTTAAGGACATCAAAGTCAGATTCTACTTTCTATCACCAGTCCTCTGTAGAGATACTTTATGCCTCTCCCTCTTTCAAAACATTAAGTCTAGTAAAAGAGCTTGAAATCAGTAAGGACCTTCATAAATCAGCACAAGCAAGCAGAAGAGGAACACTTCAGGACCTTGGTCACATGTGTTGCAACTCCTGCCAAAGGAACAGCCTCCTTTTCTACTTTATCAGTGTCAACTCCTGACTCAGCCCCTCCAGGGAAGTCAGTGCCTCACTTGCCACCAATCTTGTCCAGGCCTTCCAGGACTGTGCCTCATCAGAGATCATCTTTAAGCACAGAGATAAAGCAGCCAGGTCTCACCACCATCTCACTCTCAGGAGCCCAGTGTCTTCTGATGAGAAGGAATATGACAGCCTCAATCTGCAGGAAATTCTTTTTTTAATAAGTTTTTTATTGTAAAAATACTGTACAGAGGGGTTACAGTTACATGAGCAAGGTAATGAGTACATTTCCTATCAAGCATTGCTGCCTCCTCCTTTGTTTTTCCCCTACCATCCCTTCCCTCCCAACTCCACAACTATACTCCCCCCCATCTATATTGTAAAGTTCGTTTTCAATATAGTGTCTTGTACATCTCATTGTTACAATGAGTCAACCTGTATCCCTACTTAAACATTTTGTTTTTTCCCTTCCCCTCCCCAAATTAGACTGACATCCAATTCAGTGAAAACAGGGTTTATACCGTGGGGGAGGAACATACAAAGCAACAAAAAAAATTACATGGTACCTTATAAGTAGTTAGAAACAATAGCAAGAAAGAAAAAAAACCTACAATCTGCAGGAAATTCTTCCAGATGATTCCAACTCTGCTGAAAAGAAAGCCAGTCAGATTCCCAGTAGCAGCTGGGTTGCATTTTACACCCCCACTGCAGATTATATCCTTTCTATGTCTTCTTTTAGTTTTCAGACAATCCAGGGCTTGCCTACAGGGTCCAAGGCAAGCAACTCCATTGAACTCTGCTGGAGAAGATGAAAAGCATTGGTGGTAAGGCTCCACGAGGATCTGAGCATGGTGCTTCAAGAGCTCAATGTCATCAGCAGCCATCTGTAAGCATGGGTGGCTGTAGCCCACAGGCCAGCAAGTCTTCACAAGACCCCCAGTCTTCTGAAGGGAGCTTAGATCAAACCTAGTCACATCAGTATCCATTATAATAGAACTCATGTAGGCCCACAAATTCATATGTGTCTTCTAATTCATTAACACAGCTTTTCAAATTAAAAAAGAAAAGCTCAATGCCCTGGATTCAGACCCAAGTTTACACACACACACACACACACACACACACACACACACACACACACACACACACACACACGTAATATCTCCATCACTTGTAAGCCATATTCTAATATACAGAATACCTTTACCTAAATTATCTCAAGTGATATTACCAGAGCTCATTAAGGTTAGCTTTCCTTTTTCCGGTCATTAAAATGTGAAATACAATCCATATGTGCCAGAACTCTGTCTGAAGGTCAAAGTCCTGGACCCTCTTGATGACTCTGGCCCAGATGATGACCTTGCTAGGATGAGACAGACATCCATAGCAGCAGCACCCTGGAACAACCTATATGTCCAACAAAACATCTATCATTAACTGTCATTCCATCCATCCATCCCTCCTTCCATCCATCCATCCATCCATCCACCTCTCCACCCACCCACCTTTATCACAGTAGAAACTGAATTCCCTTAAGAAAATCAATGGGTGAAGTTCTTCCTTACCTGTGATTCTGTCTGTTCTGTCTGTCTTTCTGTTTGTTTCCATCTGTCTTTCTATCTACTTAAACACTCATACATCAATAAACTCTGTGCTAAGACCTTTAAGGAATTTCATAGTTCTCTTTTTTTGTTCTTTTCTTTCTTTCTTTCTTTTTTTTAACTACAGATAGGTGAACTATATGGAAAGGGTAATTCTAGTATTCTTAGTCATAGAAATAGTTCTACTAATTGTCTCTACTCACTTTCTGTAAAGCAAAAACATCACAAATCTCTATCTTTATGTACCTATAATATCACAGGCCTCTGGACTCATTAAAAGACATTTTGATGGGAGCTTCTGAGAGTATTCAGGTAGTTCCCTACAAAGTAGCATGGTTACTCTGTTTGTACATCTGTAGGACTACTGAACTCTATTTCTCACCAAATTGAGACCATTAGCTCCCAAATGCTATAGGATACTCTAAAGATGAATCCCTACATCCCTCCTTCTTCCTAAGCCTCTCACTGAATTGATTCTCACTGAATCTTCTCTTTTCAAACACCTGATATTGATTTCCTCTTCTGCTCCACTGATCTCACTGCCAGGGCTGTGCAGTGAGTCCTGTTATTTCTCATTTCTGGTTGTTGCACTAACTCCTGACTTTTCTTGTTTCTTACTGTTCTCTGGTTTTTGTCCCCTTCAGAAAAGATGCCAGCAAGACCAGCTACATCATTTAGAAGGTCCAATGTAAATTCAAAAGAGAAACCATTGTTCAAAAAGTAAGCATTTATAGATGATGGTAGCAGGACATTAAATTCCATGTGGAGTCTTCAGAATACAGGATGTAGTGCAAGTGGCCACATCTCTTGCTCATGAAATTGATCCCAGATGTTAGAAATTAAAACTTAAGTTCATCATCTTCCTAAAAATAGGTCTAAAATTATACTCATCAACACCTGGAGAAGGGAAGCTAAAACTCAATCTTCATATGATTTCTCCACATACAACTTCTATCTAACTCTCCAGTTTCATCCTCTACATATCTATCATTCCACTGCATTTCCTCAAATAGTCATATCAATGGGTAGGTGGATGATAGATGGATGGACAAGATAGATGAATACATAGATAGGACAAAGGCTAGATAGTGGATGATACACTGGTGTGCTGATTGGTAGATGATTAGACAGACAGATAGATAGATAGATAGATAGATAGATAGATAGATAGATAGATAGATAGATAGGTAGAACCATCTCTCTCCCTTCTCCTGCCTGACTCATCCTCCATAAATCAATGAAGTCCTCCCTGACCACCATTACAGCTGAACCTTGGTCTCATGCCTTCTATACCCAAATTATTCATTTTATTGATGGTTCAGTCAATCTTCCCCCTTCTAGACTATAAGTTCTTTGAGGAAATAGACACTTCCTTGGAGTTTAACTCTACCTCTGGTACAGAGGTAGGTGCATTACTTGCCTAAAGACCATATTAATGAAAGGCAAGGGTTTTAGAATTAGACAAACATGGTGACATCCCTTTTCCACTATTTCTTAGCCAGGTGACCTAAAATTAATTTCATTTTGATTTTTCTATTTGTGCCAGTACTGGGGGCTTGAACTCAACTCTCCTTTAGGCTTTTTTCCCTCAAGGCTGGCAGACTGCCATTTAAGCCACTCCTCCACTTTCATCTTTTTGCTGGTTAATTGAAGATAAGAGTCTCAGACTTTTCTGCCTAGGGGCTTGGCTTTGAGTATTGATCCCCAGTTCTCACCCTCCTGAGTATCTAGGATTACAGGCACAAGCCACTAATACATGGATAATTTTATTTTTTAATACTCTGAATCTTAGACTCTTGTTACAGAGCTTCTGAGACAATTAAGCAAATTTTTTTGATAGTCTGGCACAGTGCCAGTGGATTTGTGCATTCAATAAGTGTTATTTTCTTTTCCCATGTAAATCTGAGATGGCTTAAATTACCAAATACATACTGAAAGCAAAAAGCCAAAAATTAGTTCTCATTCAGACTTAGTAAAAGGTAAATAGGATGTATTCTCACTGGCTGCAACTAACATAAAGGAGATCATGATTTCATACTTGATATTTTCAAGAAATATATGTGAGGTAAAAATAATAGCTCTATACACACCAAGGATGAACTCTCTGGCAGTTAGAAGTATTCTAAAGAACCACCATTTCCACTAGTTAACCCAGCCAACAGAGGCACACCCCGAAGGAGTCTTCTAGGGAAGTGACTAAAGAGTCCCAATCTACATTTTTAAATGCTTGCAAAATTGAGCGTCCCAAAGGGATGATTTTTAAGCATTTAAGGGCATATGAATAGGGCATAGCACAAAATGAAACAGAGATTTGGCAAGCATCCAACACAAGCCTCTCTCTGCTGCTGAAGCAAACCCTGAAAGAGCAGTCAGGATGCAATCCTTCTTCAAAGGAGCAGCTGGGGGAGGTGTTTGCATGCCCAGGATTGCACCTGTCCAGATACAGATACCAGGAATGCACTTCGGGTCACCGATGGCTGGAGTGGGGGTAGGAGTATTTGGGAAAATCTCCAAGAAGCTCAGAGAACCTAGATGAATAAGGCATAATCAGTAAAAGGCATAGCTCAGTCCTACCAACTACTTAGATGCCACCCTGGCCCTAGACACAGATGGACTGGACATAGATGGCACCCAGTCCCAGTGGAAGTGGAATCTCACACCCCTCAGATCACCCCCTTGAGAAAAGCTGAGCTCCAGATAACAATCTGATAGTTTTCAATGTTATGTATTTGCTGCCTGGGGTTCCGGCTTTTACCAGATGAAAAGAGAAAATCTTTTCTTTTTGTGGAGGAAACTTTTTCACTACCTATCTTAAGACTCCTCAGAGATTAAAGGACAGTCAGATACTGAAAGCTCATGTCTGACATCTCAGCTACTCAGGAATCTGTGATCTGAAAGAGTAGAGTGAAAACAGATGAGGCAGGAAAAGTCTGAAAGTTTCCACCTCTGATTAGGTAGAGCACGAGTCAGGAGCAAGAAAGCTGAGCAAGACAACATGGCCCTGAGTTCGAGTTCTGGTACTAGTCAAAAAAAAAAAAAAAGAAGGAAAGGAAGAGAACTTTGGTTGTCACACAGTCAAATTCAAATGTTTGATTATTATGTTACTGCTTTATAGGGAAGGAAAGAAAGATACTTGCCACACCGCAGTAAATAATCTGGTACTTGGTTTCTATTTAACTGTACATTATTTTAAAATACATTTAAAAAAATTATTTTAAGTAGTTGTTCAAAAGAGTTGGCATTTAACAAAGCAGTTTATGAATACAATCTATCTTGATCAACTGCAATCACTGATTAATCAAGTGATTTTTAAAAATTGATTAAATTTTTTTCATCTTCCAGCCAAATCACTTCCATTGTTCAATGAATTCATTGTCTAGGATTTACAATTGTTGAACTTCCCACAGCCTCTTATCTGCTGCTGCTTTCCCGCATCTGCAGAAATTATGGATCCAGGAGTCTGCATCTTCTTTGCCATCCAAAAACAAATCACAGGGACAGAACTCCGCTGTTACATAGAAATACACTGCGGAGCTTCAGCTAAAGAGCCTGACCCAATTGGGCTCATGCATCAGGATGCTTTGTCACTCAGCTCTGCAAAGCCAGATAACAGTACAAAGATCATCTGAATGGATGGTTGGAGATCTTACTCTAATCACCAAAGCTGAAATCAATTATGCAAGTTTGTCAATCTTTCCATTTTATTTACTACCTGATACAGCTGTTTACCTTCATTTGCAGATTTTATATCAGCTGGAAAATTTATGCAGCTGTCTCCCATGATAACCACTTCCAAGTGTAATTTTTCATGCCAAGTTGTAGCAGTTTGGTATCTGCCATAGATCTTGTCACTGCTAGGGGGAACTAGAGTTCTGAAAGAATCCTACTGTGAAAAAGTAACATAGGTGTGCCATTCAAAGCCATTCCAATCTTATCTTTCTTTTATTTTTTTCTACCTTGACTATCAGTCCTAAAAATTCACCTCAGACAGATTTGCAAAACAAAGAAAAATTTAAAAAAATAGTACTATGACACACTTCAAAGGAGAAAATAAGACAGTGGGGAAAGATAGGAGAAAAATGGAAGGGATGACTGATCAAGATGCATTGTACACATAAAGTGTCATGTTGAGCTGAAACCCATTTATGAAATTACTTAAAGGTAAGTTTTTTAAAAAAAATTAAAGAAGATGATTGTGGCTATTTGGAAAAGTCTCTGCTTTCTTTATACAGGTACCACCTTTTCAGGCTCCTCCTTTTCTCCTTGCTTAAATTGCAGATTTGTTGACAGGTGCTGCTGCAGCTATCCAAAGACCAAGAGGAAGAAACCAAGAGATCTGCAATGAAATGGACCCTGGTTTAACTTCAGCTTCAGAACCACTGGCCTAATTTGAACTTATTGTCAGGAGCAAATAATTAAATTTGCATAAAGCAAAGACTAAATAAACCAGTACATGTTCTATTATTCACATCCAAAACCAGACATGACTTTTTAAGTCTGAGAAAATCTTAGATTAATCTTACCTAGAAGGCACAGAATTCTCTGTGGGAAGGATAGTGATGTTGATATTAAATGGTGTCCTCTAATAGCCTAAACCATATGGTGGCATCTTACATATATATATGCTATACCTAGCATGTCAGTCTTAAATATGACTGTTAGTTAACATCTTAATCTTGAGCAGTTAAATTTACTTTAAAACTGGATCTAAAGCCATCAAACTCTGTTACTTGAGCAAAATCATGTATTGAAAGATAGTTGTTAATCACTTAGTGTCACTTTTTAATGCAAAAAGGTTTTTGGTGTGCAAAATTAAACGTTCTATACATTTTTCATTGATCCTTTTTTAAATAAAACACATCAATGGTTTTATGGTTTTCATCAATAAAACCCAGTTCCTTGCAAGGCCCACACACAATGCTCTTATGAATGAATTCTTCTCTCAGAATAATCAAATGCTTTCTCTTGCCCCCACTGTATCAGTCTTACTGCTCCCAATTCTATAAAACTCACCCCAACCCCAGACTCCCTTAGGATGCTCTTGTATTTTTCTAATGATGGGTTATGTTCCACTTTGGTTTGGCTTAAGCATTTCATAGAAGCCTTCTCTGACCACATGACTATGGCAGCCTGGGACATTGAGAGCACCTTTTAAATCAATGGTTTTCATCTTTTCCCATGGAGTTGATTGTTCATCTGTTGCTTCTCTCCCTATCCTATTAAAACATAAATCCAGAATAGAGCACTGGGGTTCACACTAGTAGTCCTAGCTACTTTGGAGGCAGAGACTGGGAGGATTGCAGTTTGAGGCCAGTCCAGGCAGAAAAGTTTGTGAAATATCTTTATACTCATAGTTAAGTGCAGTGGTGTTTATGTGACATCCTGTTGTGTGGAGGCTGAGACTGGGAAGATTGCAATACTGGGCCAACAAGGGTAGGAAGATTCATGAAACTCCATCTCCACAGAGGAAAGTTGGACTGGATGATGTATACTTACTGTTCCAGCAGCAATGGGAAGCCTAAAAATAGGAGGATTGCAGCACCTGTGCTGCTTAGGTGGGAATCAAGACCACTTCAAAAATAATCAGTTAAAATCAGGGCTGGGCTTTGGCTTACTTTTTCTAAAAGATTATGCTACTGGAACTTTCCATAGAATCTATTAGACTTCAGTTAGTTCATTTGAAACCCCTTGTGTACTTCCTGCTCTGACCTGTCTAGTTCTAGATTTATATGTATATTCTTTTTTTTAATTCACATGCTCCTTTACTTTATTTATTTATTTATTTTTGTTGGTTGTGGGGCCTGAACTCTGGACCTGGGCACTGTCCCTCAGCTCTTCAGCTCAAGACTAGTGCTCTACCACTTGAGCCATGGCTTTTTCTGCTTATGTGGTGCTGAGGAATCAAACCCAGGGCCTCATGCATGCAAGACAAGCACCCTACCACTGAGCCACCTTCCCAGCCCCTTATAGGTGCATTCTATCTACCACAAATGAAGAAAACCATGCAACCTTTCTTTCTCTGTGTCTGGCTTAACAAAATCAACACCAGGAAATGGGTATCAAAGAGGGAAGTGGAGTCTGGGGGAGAGGGATAGACAAATGATGGGGAAGCAGGAAGAATATAGTCAAAATCCATTGTATATACCACAAAATTAAGAAAAATAAAGAAAGGCATGGGTCGAAGGTGGTGATATTGATCAAGATGCATTGTATTCATAAACTAAGGTTAAATGATATCTCCTTTGTATAACTACTTAAAGATTAAAAGAAAATCAGGGCTGAAGGTGTGGATCAAGAGGATTATGACAGCTAGCAAATGCAGGCCTTGAGTTCAAATCCTAGTAGTGACAAACAAGTGAAAATAAGTAAGAAGGCTAGGGTCATGTCTCATATCTCAGAATTTTTAGAGCAGAGAAGTTGTTCAGAAGATTTTTCCAGATATTCTCATCATATCAAGAGCATTTCAGAGATAGGCATGGTGGCACACACATCTAAATCCAGAACTTAGTATGGTGAGGCAGGATGAATGAGAGTTTGAGGACAGCGGCTGGGCCACATAGTAAGACCCGTCTCAAAACAAAATCAAACTGTCTGGGTTATTTTAGATCCTGTATGAAATTAGTAATAGTAATAAGAGCTAATGACAATCCAACTCTTACTTAGTACATAGTTATAATGCTTTACATGTATAAACCTATCTGATCATCACAACATTGCTGATCTTCACAACACTTCTGTGAGGTAGGTGTCATCCTTATAACACCATTCTACAGGTGGGAAAACAAGAGACTTCCCTGTGGTCACACAGCCAAAGAACTGGGACTGACGTCCAGGCCAATGGACTTCAGAGTCCTTCCTCACAACCACCACCCTGCCACTGAATCACAATTCCCCAGTAATGGCTCCTTATATTGCTATAGTGCAATTATACTCCATGTGCTCATATGACGGTATTCTCTGAGCACACCCACTTTTCTAAGGAATATAAAAAACAACTGAATGCTGAGACATTTTACAATCACCAGTATATTAGAACTTACTGGCTTTACATCAGTGTTTCTTCTCAGTATCATTTATATCCCAAAGAGCCAAAACTAAAATGTTT
Organism: Dipodomys spectabilis; assembly: GCF_019054845.1. Lineage (NCBI taxonomy): Eukaryota > Metazoa > Chordata > Mammalia > Rodentia > Heteromyidae > Dipodomys > Dipodomys spectabilis. The sequence goes on from NW_024870779.1 coordinate 8,965,968, forward strand.
GTTTGGGCTAGAAGGTTAGGATATGTTCACTGGTAGTTATTTCAAAAATCAGAGAAAACAGTTTTCAAATGAGCAAGAGCTTCCCTTTTTCTTCTTCATTTATGAATTGAAGTTGGCAATTCTAAAAGTTCTGAATGGTTCTCTTTTTTTTTTACGTGAAATGTTCTGTCAAAACAACAAACAGTAAGCCAACACCTGCTGCAGCTGCACCCCAGTGCTGAGAATCACCATGAAGAAGAAATCACAGGCCTTGTTCCCAGGAAAATCTTGAGTTGTGAAACATGTATTATATGCTGAACACAAGTTTTATAAAAGTGCAAATACCATAAGAATTCCAAAAGGAAAAGGAAAAAGAGGAACTACACTAAGGCCATTTTCTATACCTGGTCCCACAAGATGTGCAGATTTGCATACTGTAAATATATACATACTGTTGGTTCTGTGACTTAAATGGACAGAATAACAACAGGTGCCTAAGAAATGGTTTTAAACCTCCAGTGATTTGTCCATTCTTGTCCATTTCTCTCCCTTTCTAGAACACTGATCTTCTAGAGCTACAAATATTATCTCAACACTCTGGAAAACCTTCTAATGCTCTTTTGGGTCCCTACATTTTTACACTCTCCTTTGTGCCATTGAATCTAGGTGTCTTTCTAAAAGGGAAACTTGATTATTTTTCTGGCCTTAAAACTTTCTGTGGCACTCCTCAAACAAGAGTGATCTTATTGGACATCTTTTCCAAAGACTCCAGATTAATATACACATTTTTGGCCATACTGGTCCCTTCTTGCCCTTCCAGTCACATTTCTTAGTACATTTTGGAGCCTCTGTGAAGTTTCTTCAGTGTTTTGCTGTAATGAATTCTCTCTCAGCTCTTTAAAGATTGCATATTATTTTATTAACTTGAAAAGCCGCTCACTCTGCCTTGGCAGGGATTTTGCTTCTTCCAGGAAGTGTTGCTTGCTTCCTTCATCCAGTTTAGATTCCAGTATGTTCTCTTACAGTACAGCTACTCCCTTAATTATATAAATGATTGGAAGGGTTAGAGTTGTAGCTCAGTTGATAGAGCACTAGCCAATGAGCAAAAGCATCATTTATCAAGTTCTAGCCCAGAGACAGTCTTAAAACAAAAAAAAAATAAGGAGTGGAAAAAACAAGTAAGAGGTAAGGAAATGGAGCATGAATTCTAGATTCCCTTTTCTATATAAAGAATAGACAACCATCGAGATAAACAGATATAGTCCAAGGTCAGGACTGTGGCAAACTAGAGTTATCAGGAATAAGGAGTAGTAGGATGGTATCAGCTCCCTAAGGGATGGGGAGAAAGCAGGCTCAGAGCTCCGATGACAAGGTTAATCTTGAATAATTAAAATAGTTAACATTTCTTATTTACTTCATAGTGGGTGCTATTTTAAGTACTTTATAGATGAAGGGGATAATAAATTACACAACTATGTAAGTAAAAAGCCTGTATAATCAAAATCTATACAGCCTGCTTCTGAAGAATGTGATCTTAACTACCTTTTCAATCTGATTTTCAGGACATTTCCCTCTTTACAGCTAATCATCTAGCTTGTCCAGACATAGTGCAGTTAGGGAGCATGAAATGGAAGCATGATCCATTAGCTTTTTCAGGGAGAAATTAATGAGGTTAGAGTGTTAGAGAGGAGCAGAAGAGAACACAAGATGTTGGAATTGCTGCTATGCTATCTGGAGACATCTTATTCACAAGTGTGTCCCTTAGATCTGACTACTCAAAGTGTGGTACATGAATCAGGGCTGACTTGCAAACTATGTGTTGCCTTTCCCTAATTGCTTATAGAAGAAGTTGAGAGCAAACATTTAGAGTTTTCCAGCAAATTGAGTTTGTTCAATATCACAGGAAATGTGGGCCTCCTCTCCCTAAATCAATATGCATGAGCTCAAGGGTTGCAGAACTGACACAGAGATAAGATGGTTGGAAATTTTTTTTTAATTATAACATTAGCAATGACAATTAGTCCTTTAAGAGTCCTGCTTGGGAAAGAAAGGAAAGAATATGACTCTTGGAATGAGCACAGCTGACTGGCTACTGTGATGATTCCATGGGCCTTCTAAGATCTGAGCTACAGGCCATGAACAAAGAAAACAGCTTCTTCAGGAATGGCTTGGAACACTCTGGGGAATGGTATAAACGAATGTGTGTAATTCATGCAAGGAGTCCTACTGAGAGTGCTACCCTGGTTGTTGTGACCTACATTAGTGACATAGAGACCTGGCCAGCCAAGGCCTACCTTCAGAATGAGATGACCTTGGGTCTAGTTTCAGCAAGACTCTGGCAACCTCTGTAATCTTGAGAAAGTCATTTAATCCCTTTAATCCCTTTGCACCTCAGTGTGATCATCTGAAAGAAATAAATACGAAGAAGAGGAATTGGGGAGCAGAGTTTGCCCAACATAGAATCCTAAAGCTCTAAGAAGCTACAAGGACTACCCATCCAAGGATCCTGAGGAATTCCAACTATGAAACTCCATGGCATGTAGCCTGTAGTTTCCTACATAGCTATCTGAAATACAAATTTAAATGACTGTTGTACTGGGTGTGATCCACTAAATAGAGTAATGTATGTCCTTTACAAATGACTAGAGAACGGCAAAGTAATTTTCTGATAGTTCCTGAATTTGCAGCAGAAGGATGCGTGATGCATCTTCTATAGAACACATTGTGTTCCTGGTGTTTCTTTTTTTTTCCATGGGGAGTCTTGCTTACATATGTATATTTTAAACCTTCAATGAAAGTACTCATTAGAAAAACATAATTGCCCTTAAATTTCCTAAGTCCCTTGTCTAACTATTGCTATATTAAGCCCCATTTGTCTCCACTCTTTAAAAACCAGAATATATGGTATAGACACTTAAACATATAGCATTTTTTGCTTAATAATGGTGTTCAGGTTTTTCTACATTCTACTGCATAATTTTCTACATTCTATGATTTGATGGTTTTATCTTTTGTGTATATTTATACACATTTTATATATAACTCAAGAGCTCAGCACAATGAATATTATTCTCATTATAAAGAGGTAATGAAGGAACAAATTTGGGTCAGAGCTCAAATATTTGTTTTTATTTGGATCAGAACATTTTGTTATTATTCAGTAATACCTAAAGTAAGTGTTGCAACTTAATTGCTTCTGGGTGGTTCTTACCGAGCTTCAAATGGATCTCTTGTTTTACTTAATTTGGCTGAAAGGATATATCTGATTGAACTGTAATAAGTAGCAATTCAAGACTGGTATCTCTTGAACAAAATAATAAATCCCAAGTGGTATTTTCTTCTGCAATCCTGCCTCTCAGCATGTGCTACTTAAACTGTTTGCTTTGCATTTAAATAAGGGGCTAATTATATTCCTGTACATGATTTTTATGAGAAAATAATGTTCCAGATTGTTTTCTAATCTGTGATTTAATATTTGCAGACTCACAGATACTCTACTTTGTTGCCAGCATCTGGTCAATGGCATACTACTTATTTCTGGATACACTTTCAGAAGCAGCTGTAAATAATAGAAGGTAGATTGTGTCTATTATTTGATAATAAAAGCAAATTCCACTTCTTGCTCAGTAATCATCTTTAAAGAGCCAAAATACAATTATTAATACTCAGTTAATCATTTTTTCCATTTACATTTCCACAGATTAATGTTAATAACACTAAATAGAAATATTCTGTATTGAGAATTGCTCCCCTGAAAATGTATTCTCTTTGTGATTTTTATTTATGGCTTTATTTGAATTAAACAAAGTGTTATTTAAAAAAACAAGGAAACATTTTAGTATAATTATAATGGTGACTCAGTATACTTTGAGATTTTTGTTTTGCCAGAGTAAGCCATTTTTAAAAATTCTAGTTTATCTCTAACCTCTGAATCAGCATTCCCCTATTGTCAACTGTTCCTAGTTCTCTTAATTGAAAAGTATGACCTTGAAGGCTTGCAACCCCAGAGAGCATATGCTGAAAGGGAAGGGAGAAGTGGGGTAAGAAGACAACTGAAAAGTAAAATAAAGGGTGACATTCATCAAGATGTATTATACTCTAACTGACATGCTGAATTGAAATCTCTTTGTATAATTACTTAAAGATAATTAAAAATATTATTTAGAAAAGGAAAATAAAGAGAAAAAATGTAACACTCACCAATAATTTGAAATTCTAGTTTATTTCATCCCTAAAACTTTTCTGGTTGGTTTCAAATCTATAAAAATGAAATCATTTTATGACAAACTCAAAATCTATATTTTTTTGGCAGCACTGAGGCTTGAACTCAAGGCTTTATGGTTGCCGGCACTCTACCACTTAAGCTACTTCAATCCTGATTTTTTCCACTATCGAATGCCTGAGTTGCAATCCACCTACCCTAGGCTTCCCTTGGTTGCTGAAATCAATAGGCAGAAGCCACCACATCCAGTTTTCTCCATTGAGATGAAGCCTCATGGACATTGTGTGTGTGTGTGTGTGTGTGTGTGTGTGTGTGTGTGTGTGTGTGTGTGTGTGTCTCGGTTGTGGGCCTGAACTCTGGTCCTGGGTGCTGTCCTTCAGCTCTTCAGCTCAAGGCTAGCGCTCTACCACTTTGACCTACAGTGCCACTTCTGGCTTTTTCTGCTTATGTGGTACTGAGGAATCGAACCCAGGGCTTTATGCATGCAAGGCAAGCACTCTACCACTGAGCCACCTTCCCAGACTGCTCATGTACTTTTCTGTCTGTGTAGACCTGAAACCATTCCCACCATTTTTGGCGTCCCAAGAAGCTAGGATAATAATCCATAGTTACTGGTACTTAGCAAAATCCTTAGTTCCTTTATATTAACTGTAGCAACACAGGTTGTATGGCTAAATTTGCTAACCATCTTGTAACTTTTCAAATTTTTATTATTCACAATAATCATATTTTAAGGAGAAAGTTTTGTAAAGAGTTTTGCAAAGAGGGTGGGGGTGTGTTGGGAGGGGAGATGGGAGGTCAGGGATGGAAAATAAAAAATAAAAAAATAGTTTTGTAAAGATCTCAAAATATGTAACCATACGAAGTACTTATTCTTCACCCTCCACCCCTAGAGGAAGGTAGGAATTTTTCAATTTCTACATGCTAAACCAGGAGATGGCAGAGACTAGTTTGTTGTTTTGCCAAAAGGTCACACCATCTGCAGCAGAGTGATGGTCTGAAAATCAAGCACAATGTCTTGTTTGTGTATTTTCTACACATCTTCAGGTTCTGGCTTATATTCTTCTTTCACATTTCAACACAGTTGGACATCTAATGATGAGAAAAGCATATGGAATCTTGATAAACACAAATATGTAATGGCTGCACTCAAACAATCAAGTCATTTCAGTGTTGTGAATCTCCTTTTTCTTCTGCTCTCTGCAGAACAGGGAGGTATTTAATACCAATAAAAGATGCATTTAATACCTTCTACTGGTGCTAAGCCATCTGCTACCAGTTCTAACGTTCATTTTTAAAACAAATCTTTGTTAATGACTGAATTGTACATCATTCCAAAAATCTGTATTCATTTGCTATCATCCTAAGTATCTACATATATTGCAATATAAAGAATTATTTGCCAAGTTTAGACTAAGTATGCAAAAAACCCTCTTCTAATTAAAAAATGTATTAAAGAGATTTGTTTTCTAAAGATTGAAAAGATGTCAAATATGGAGACTTGCACCTGTAGTCCTAGCTACTTCAGAGACATAAATCAAGAACTTCATGGGCAGAAATCAGAGAATCATGGTTTAAGGCTAGCCAGGGAAAAAAGTTAGCAAGACTCAATCTCAACAAATAAAGTGAGCAGTATTAGCATGTACTCATAATCCCAGGTACACAGGAAGGAAGGAAGGTCACGGTCCAAGGCAGTCCTGGGCAAAAAACAGGAACCTATCTTAAAAAAAACTTTAAAAATTGTTATTATAAAGGTGATATACAGAGGAGTTGCAGTTCCATAAGTCAAGTAATGAGTACATTTTTTGGATGTCATTTCAATAATATTATTTTGTATGATTAGATGCATATAGGCATTGTGCTTTTCTGGCCTTCTCTTAAGAGTATCCTCCTTTGGTCTCACTGTGTATGAATGCCTAGAGAACTGTATAATTTATTATACCCCAATATTTTAGATCTCGCTTCCCATATGAAATAAAACTTGCACTGTTTGTCTCTCTGAGCTTGGCTTACTTCACTTAACATGATTTGTTCTAGGCCCATCCATTTCCCTGCAAATGACATAATCTTACTCTTTCTTATGACTGTGTAAAATTCCATTGTGGACAAATACCACAATTTTTGGATCCACTTATATGTTACAGGGCATCTGGGCGGTTTCCACAAAGAATTATTAGCAGCAAAATTAATCTTTGTCTTTAAAGCCTTCATCTGACAAATCTTGTGTGATAAAGTTCCTGTTTTTTTCTCTCATGTTACATACATTTTAAGTTTGTCTTATATTTAAGCCAGTCCTTACTTAGTACATGCTGTGTGTTGGAGAAGAGTGATTACTTCATGTCTGATTCCCCAGGGCCTATTTCTTGTTTAGCACAAATAAGGCACATGTTCATCATGGGAAAAAGAACCCCTTTACAAAATGAGCAGTTTCTCTGTTTCCAATTGTTAATCCTAGGAGGAAAAGACACAACTTTCTTTGAACATTTCTGAATGGTTAAAATTTTAAATAAATGCATGGCACCTACTCACTCTTCTATGATTGTGCCCATATGCTACACAGTAAAAAGGACATATTTGTCTACATTTGAATTACTGTATTGTGCCCACAATCAAACGATCATCTTCCTTAAGTGTCTCGTGAAACCATTCCCGCAGTGTAGCTGGATATTCAAAATCCAGAATAAGCCCAACTATATTTTCTTAAACATATGGCACTACTTTGCCCAATGGCTTACTTTTGCAAATTGAGCTTACTTAGCAAATTTCTTTTAGCATTTTTCTGAGGAAGGAGCTCTTCCTCAGTGCTGTAGATGGAACTTTTCCAAATTTCTATAATATTAAGAATTACCCAGAGCACTTGAATGAGAACTTCTAGGTTACAAGGGACCCATGTTATTTTTATACACAAAGGAAACTGGACAACCAAATTGTAGAATATAGATATGAGCTTAGCTCAGTCACTACAGTCTAGGAACTGAAGCTGGGATATCAAGCAGAGGAAGGAGAGTTGGGGAGAAAGAGAGTTAATGAGGAAAGCACACACATAGGTAGGTGGATTTTAGGTAATAAAAGACCAAGGAATTCACTAGGTATGTATAGATATCAACAGGTGCAGATGTAGCAAACTGATACTTGCTTAAGAAATAAAGAGATGCACTGCCTACTTCAACTGCCCAGTATTGACATGGTCTGAGACCACCAGTGGATGTCTGCCATGACAGATAATATATGACTATATGACTGAGTTTTCGTATGCATGTATATCTCTGAAAAAGTTTAATTTATAAATAAGGCACCTGGGTACTGAAAAAAGTCTAGTAAGTATAAATAATAATAAGTGTAAAATAACAAACATTTATAACAAATATAACAACTGAAAATAAGAGCATAGCACTACAGTATAAAGTTACTTTAAAATTTATATTTCTAGACTTTTTCCAATGCTTGAGAAGAAATGTACTCATTACCTTGCTCATGTAACTGTAACCCCTCTGTACAGTATTTTCACAATAAAAAAAACTTATTTAAAAAAAGACTTTCAGACTAAAGATGTCATGGAGACATGGAAAAAGCAGGGACTTCCATAGTGGAAAGGTTCAAACCGTGGACATACTGCAGTGATATTGCACAGGGCCCTGAATGCCAAGGGTGGAAATGTGATTAAGTCTGTCCCCTAGACACATTAACCTGACAGACATTAATTAGAACAGTTTGAATTAATTCAAAACAGTAAACTAGAAGCTCCCCAAAGGGTCTCATTTCAAAGACAAGAGGACAGGTAATGAAGGATATTGATAATGAACTAGAACAGCCATTATATATAGAAGATCCTGGGGAAGTGTTTGTGCTTTATCTTCAATGGCCTGTTTCCTTAAAACATGCAAATGTGTGCAACAACTATTTAGTGAGCACTTCTTGTGTGCTGACATTTTGCAAAACTTTGGAGATTAGGACTTGACCATACTGCTAACAGGCTAATGTGGCTGACAGAATTAAGTCTACAACCACAGTGAAAAGGGAAGCAGGGCAAGGAAGGATTATGGAAAGCAATTACTTTGTAACACTCTTCTTGTGAATTTACTGCCTGGGTATTTTCCAGTAGAGAGTTTGCCTTAGATTTCCTGTTGAACATATTAGTTTCAATTCACTGAAGCTGAAAGTTAAGAGAGAAGACAACTGGACTGGACCTTAGAGAGTATCTGAGTGGTCTATGGCATGCCCAGACAGGACCCTCCTGTCTTCACACACCAGTTTTTAAGAGCTAGTTTTTATCTTGTCTACCCACTCTGAGTGGCAGTTACTGTAATTACATTTAAATTCCCATGACCCGGACAGTTCTTTGAACCACATATGAATGGTTTTAAATCTCACTCTTAATGCAAAAAAATAATGATGGGTTGAGAACTGATTGGATGCTAATTATAATTGAAAACAGTAATGTACCCCAAAGGCAGTATGTATGGCTATAAATATGCGGACACACATTTATAAAGTTTACATGCACACATGCACACACAGATGTGGGCATAAACACATGCACAGTAACTGTATATAATATTCTAACATTTACACAATGGTAGGGTATAAATTGCTAGTTTCTCTGATTAAATACTAGTAAGCACTGTAACATTAAACTAACCTCAGCACAGGCTAAGGATATCACTTTGTTGGTATTCTGTCACCTGTCACATTGCCAAATCCCCCACTGACCCACTTCACATTCCACATCAGCATATATCCCTCCTGACACAGGCTACTCCACAGAGTCTTAGGATTTTCTTTTGTCAAAATTGAGCTGTTGAACTCGGGCCGGGGGTGGGGGGTGGGAGGTGGGAGGGGGAAGGGGCGGGGAGGAGAAGGATGGGTAATTCAGTGGTACAATGATTAGATAACAGGGATGAGTTCCAAATTTGATTTCACTTTTGTTAAAAACAAAAAACAACCCAGCACTGTGGCTCATGACTCTAATCTTAGCTACTCAGGAGGCTGAGATCTAAAAATCACAGTTGAAACCAGCCCAGGATGATAAGTCTGTGAGAAGTGGAAGTGTGGCTCAAGTGGTAGAGTGACAGCCTTGAGCAAAAAAGCCAAGGAGAATGTCAGCCCTGAGTTCAAGCCCTACTTGCAGCAACACATGTGCATTCGCACGTAGACACACATACACACACACACACACACACACACACACACACACACACACACACACACACACACACACACACACACACACACACCCTGAAAGCTGGACGCAGAGCAAGGTGGTAACTGAATAAGATTTGAATGTGATCACATGGTGATCATCAACCCACACACATAGCCAATTCAGTGGCAATTCATACATCAAACTACATTCACAAGAGCTAATGGGGTAGGCAACCATTATACCTGCTTTTAGAATAGATAATGAAATGATGCATAAAAGATGTATTAAGCCAAATTCCAGTGGCTCACACCTGTAATTCTAGCTACTCAGGAGGCTGAGATCTGAAGATCACAGTTCAAAGCCAGCCCAGGCAGGAAATTCTGTGAGACTCTTACCTCTGGATAACCATCAGAAAACCTGAAGTGGTAGAGGTCTAGCCTTGAGCAAAAGTGCTCAGGGATAGCACGCAGGCCCTGAGTTCAAGCCCCATGACTGACAAAAGAAAAAGATGCATTAAAATGATTTGTTTAAAGATGGCTTGGAAATGCAATAAGGAAAGAGCCTTCTTCCAACTTTGTACAACCGGCATGAAGAGAGAAACCTCCTATTTGGTCAAGGGAGAGAGAATTAAATCCAGACCTTAAATTTGAAAGCCAGTGCCAAGTCCCACCACAGTGATACACAATATTGGGAGAGCAGGGACCTAGTAGAGACTACAGCACCCATGCACAGGCTAGATCATACACAGAGAGCCTCATGAGTGGAATGGTTTTTCTTCCAAGAGCTATTTGGATATTTATAACATTGTTTGCTTAAGACATATACAAAGTTATCGATATAGGCAGATAGTCACAGACAGCCAACAAGACACAGGGAAAAAGTATATGTGTCTGTCCCACCATATACCTAATGGTATCACAGGCCTTATACAGTCCTGTGGGCCTGACATTTCCCATTCCTGTGTATAGACAAATCCAGCATCATGCAGAAACCTGCATGTCCAAGAGAAAGATTTGACTTTCAGTCTGTATCATTTCCATTGAAGTGGGACTGGGGTGTTACACCTTTCTAAGTCTGTGCAGTCCTTGCAGCTGTGAGATTCTGGCATGACCTAGCTTAGTCCTTTAATTCTCAAGGCTGGGAGCCAAAAGGTTCTCTCTACTATTCATCCACAACCAAGAGTAAGACTCTTGGTAAGCCAATTCTCTCAGGAAGAACTCTAGGACTTTACCAGGACCAAGAAAAGACACAAGCCTCAGTAAGACAGACTCAGGTTTGCCCTACCCCACCACCAGCTACACTCTGAGTTTATGCAGACCTTTTAGCCATGAGAACCAGGTCTGCCTTCACCAATACTCCACCATCATAACATGACACAAGACCCCATCCTTTAGGAACAGGGCAGAGAAGCACAAAACTTTGCCTTTAAACTTAGTGACTGACTTATGAAACTGAATACTGTACAAATCTTAACAGTCCTCAGCATAGGCCTGCTGCAGACAAAAGCCTGGCTTCAAAGCCCAGTGACTCCACAAACAAACAGAGAGACACTTTCTCAGATACATACACCTACCCGGAATGTATCAGCAAGTAATAGAAACCTGACACATCAAGAAGTAGTAAGATTTACTCAGGAACAAAATGTCTCCCATCAAACAACTGAACAGCTTCATGGTGAATCCTAGCAAACATCTGAAGAATACTAATCTCTTTATTATTCCAAAAAAATAGAAGAGGAAGGAATTATTTCAAACATATTGAGGCCAATATTACTCTGCAACCAAAACCAAATACAGCTACATACAAGAAAAACTCCAGGCCAAATATCTTTGATGACAAACATCCATAACAAAATAAGAAAGCAGACAAGAGCAAATTAAAAAGATTATTCAGCATGATCAAGTGGGATTCATCCCAGGGATGAAAAGATAGTAAGAGCTGAAACTAGAGAAAGAATGATCTACTGGTGAAAGTATTTTAGGGCACCAAAAGTATTGTTTCTTTTATCTTTTTTTCTTTTGAAAAGATTCCTAAACAAAAGCAAAAAAGAAAATAGAAAAATGGGATTTCATAAAAATAAGAAGTTTCTACACAGCAAGATGGAGTGAATCAACAGAGTGAAACAACCATCTACAGAATGAAGAAAATATTAGCAAGTAACCATCTGACAAAGATTTGGTATCCAGAATACCTATGGAACTCAAAGAATTCCATAGAAAGTTAATAAATTAAATAACCTAACTTAAAAATGGACTGACAGAGGCATGTACCTATAATCCCTTCTGTTCATGAGGCTGAGATAGGAAGATTTTGAAATCAAGGCCAGTTTGGGCAACATAGAAAAATCTATCCATCAATCAATAATAACTTTAAATGTGCAATAGATCCAAATAGGTACTTCTCAAAAGAAGACACAGCAAGGACAAATGGTGAAAAAAATTCAATATCACTAACCATCATGGAAACGCAAATCAAAGCTATACTGAAATATCACCACACCCTGGTAAAAATGTCTATTAAAAATGTCTAAAGATAGCATATGGTAGGTAGGATATAAGGAGCTCTTGTAGATGATTGATGGGAAAACAAATTAGTATATTTGTTATAGAAAACAATATGAAGATTTCTTAAAAAATTAAATTCTAGAACTACCTTATGATCCAAAGGAAATAAAATCAGCTCTCCCATATTTGTTGCAAGATTATTCACGTTAGCCAAAAAATGTGTATCAAGAGTGTCTTTTTTGTCCTTGTCCTATCATTGGTTCTGTCAAAATACAAGAATCTCCAGACACTGTTTGCGACAGTACTGGAGTTTGACCTCAGGGCATGTCCCTCCTGCTTTTTCACTCAAGGCTGGCACTCTACAACTTCCAGCTTTCTACCGGTTAAATGGAGAAATTTGGACTTTTCTGCCCCAGCTGGTTTAGAACCATGATCCTCAGATCTCAGTTTCCTGAATAGCTAGGATTATAAGCATGTAATTCAACCTGTGCCTGAGGTGGAAGTGACCACTTTGTAGTTAGTTTTACATCTTATCATAGTGTGACATTATGCAGTGGCCTACTTAGAAGCAATTCACCTGTGCTGTTTAGCTACTCCTTGTTATGTGACTTAGAGGTAAGAAAAAGCAGAGTGAAAAAAGTAACTAAAGCATACTTCACAGTTCCATCAAATGGAATTATGTTTACAGTTCCAAACTGTTGCTAATGGATTATTTCAATATTAGAGCTCTTTCCCTATTTTATTTTTCTTCAAATTTTTATTAATAATTTAAATTAATAAGTATGTAATCTTTATAGTGAGCATGTGGTTTAATAAGTAGATTATCTTTATAGGAATATATATTTGTTTTTGTCCAAATAGGCTTCAAATTTTGGAAAAATATCTAAGAAACCAATAATATGATTGCCTGTGGAGAAGAGAGCTAGTTAATGGACATCAAACCACGCTCAAGGGTGACCTTCTGTCCCATACCTTCTTTTGTCTTTAGTTGTTTTTTGGGTTTTTTTATTTTTTATTGTGAACATACTGTACAGAGGGGTTACAATTACATGGGCAAGATAATGAGCACATTTCTTATCAAGCATTGTAGCCTTCTCCTTTGTTTACCCTTCCTTCACATCCCTTCCCAGCCTCCCCGCCCCTCCCACCCAATCCTCCCCCCCACACCAAAGTTGTAAAGTTCGTTTTGGACTTGTACTTCTCATTGCTGCAAGGGGTCCACCTGTATCCTTATTTAAACGACTTGTTTTTCCCCTTCCCCTCCACAAATTATACCGACATCAAATATAGTGAAAGCAGGGGTTATACTGTGGGGGAGGAACATACAAAGCAACAAAGAAATAATCTTATAAATGCGTTAGAAACAAATGCATGACAGAAAAAAAAAACATTTAAATACATATCTAAGGGTTCATTTTCCTAACATCACCTTATCTGATCTTTTCTGCTTGACTCATACATATACTAGATATTGCAAATAAGGGAAACCATGGGACTTATGTTTCTTTGGGCTTGGCTTACTTCACTTAATATAATTTTTTCCAAGCCTTTCCATTTCCTAACAAATGGGGCAATGTCATTCTTTCTGATGGAGGCATAGAGTTCCATTGTGTATATATACCACATTTTCTTGATCCATTCATCTACTGAGGGGCATCTCAGTTGGTTCCATATCTTAGCTATAGTAAATAATGCTGCAATAAACATAGTTGTGCTGGTAGCTTTAGTGTGGTCTTGTTTGTAAACATTTGGGTAAATGTGGTTGGCGGGTTGTTTTTTGTTTTTTGTTTTTCTTGCTGGTTGTGGGGCTTGAACTCTGGGCTTGAGGCTGTTCCTCAGCTCTTCAGCTCAAGGTTCATGCTCTATCACTTGAGCTACAGCACCACTTCCGGATTTCTGGCAGTTTATTGGAGGTAAGAGTTTCCTGTCTGGGCTGGCTTTGAACCATGATTGTCAGATCTCAGCCTCCTGAGTAGCCAGGATTATAAGCGTGAACCACCAGCGCCCGCTTGTCTTTAGTTTTAAACCATGTGAATGCATGATCTATTAAAGGCCACTTAAAGTAGACAAGTAGGAAAATAATAAGGGGAAATTCATTTATAGCAGATATCATGGGCTACACAGTATCTCTCTGCATCCAGGGGCACTGGTTTCAGGCCCAGCCCTAGGTATCAAATCCCATAGGTGCTCAAGTCCCTCTGCATAAAGTGGTGTTTGTAGTACATGCCAAGAACCTATGTACACCCATCCCTGCACCATAAATACTATATAAATAGTTGTTACATTGTATTGCTAAGGAATAATAAAATCTGTACATATTCAGTACAAAAGAATCATGATGCTTATTTTTTATCTACTTGAATTTGAAGGTACAGAAGCCAAGAATATGAAAGATTGACTGAATATGACCACATGGCACATGGATCAGAGATGGACATCTCACAATGCCTCAGATTTGGAAATGATGCTTTTGTAGTAACTTCATTGTTGTTACTTGAAGACCAATGAAGAAAAAGTTCAGGATATTTTGTATCACTTATGGATATAGAAATACTTATAATTCCCCCTCAAAGCTGTTACCTTGGGACTTCCACATGTCCTAGCAAGTGCAAGGCTCTAAGTTCAAATCCAAGTACCATAAAAAAGTACTACTACCGCTGGAGGTAACTGAGCTTTACACAATTAGTACATATACCCAGTTGGGTGCTGGTGGCTCACACCTGTCATCCTAGCTGCTCAGGAGGTTGAGATCTGAGGATTGCAGTTCAAAGCCAGCCTGGACAGAAAAGTCCCCATGAGACTCTAATCTCCAATTAGGCACTCAAAAACCCGAAGTAAAATTGTGACTTAAAGTAGTAGACTGCTAGCCTTGAGAAAAAAGAGCTCAGGGACAGTGCTCAGCTCCTGAGTAGTTCAAGCCCCATGACTGACAACACACACACACACACACACACACACACCTGTTTATATTTAAAGTTGTGCTTGTAGTTAAGAGTGTGGTCCTAGGAGTCAGAAGAGATTTTGAGTTTGTTTGAACTTTTTCCCTCACTGGCTATGCAATATTGGTATAATACTTAATATTTCTGCATCCTCACATTGTCTGAGGAATGATATCTCGCTCATAAAGTCATTGTGAAGATTAAAATGTACGCAAAGTATTTTATAGAGTTATTATCTTGAGATGAAGCCTGGATTTTCAACAATAAAAATCAGTGTACTTGAAATCTCTTATGAAGGTATTCATTTCAGAAGATAGGATTCAATTTCTACTGGCCGATTGCTCTCCAAGCTATTTTTTTTCTCCTTCATCTCTTGCTTCCCAAACTGAACATTTGGCTGAAAGCTTAGCCAGAATGCAGAACAGCTCCCAGGGAGAGGGGCACCTTCCCAAAGTCCATGATAAATATACCTTGGCTGTATAACTCCACAGGCTTTGTAACTAGGGCCTAGGGCATTAACCTTCTTGGCAGTTTCAAGTAACACACTGTTCAGAAATCAATTTCTTTGGGGAGAATATATCACATATTGGGGCAGGTTAAAATCCATGAATTTTATGGGTATTCTGCAAAAGATTTGTTCCAAATTTTTAAGCTTTATATTAAAATTCCATAGTGCCATTGAATAAAGGACTAATAGATTTTACACACAAACCCCACTCACAAAGTATACTTGCCTAGCAAAACAGGAAAATTTTAAATACAAATAGATGAAAAGATTTACCACCTATATAAGATTTAAAGCTAATTTTGTGACCAATGAACTCCTGCAAGCTACAGAAAAACTCAAATTTTTTTTTGTTGGTCATGGGGCTTAAACTCTAGGCTTGGGTGCTGTCCTTGAGCTCTTCAGCTCAAGGTTAGCACTGTAGCACTTGAGCCACAGTATCACTAATGATTTTCTGGTGGTTAATTAGAGATAAGAGTTTCATAGATGTTCTTGCCTGGGCTGACTTTGAACCTCAGATCTCAGCCCCCTGAGTAGCTAGGATTACAGGCATGAGCCACCGGTGCCTGGCTAGAAAAAGTCAGTTTGATAGAATAGGCAAAGCACTCACAATGTGAGTGTAGAAAATGCTCTTAAAGTGAAAAGATGAGCAACCTCAATTGATTCATCAATTTTCATCAAAGATACTGGCTAAAATAAGAGTTCAATAACACCATTTAGTACTGACCCCTGGGTTTGTAATCCTAGCTACTCAGGAGGCTTAGATCCGAGAATCGCAGTTCAAAACCAGCCCAAACAGAAAGGTTTGTGAGACTCTTATCTCCAACAAGTGGTAGAGCATTGGTCTTGAATGAACATAGCCAGTGAGAGATCAGGGCTCTGAGTTCAAGCCCCAGTACTGTGCATGCACAAAAATAGTAATATGCCATTTAATGAG
Source organism: Dipodomys spectabilis (assembly GCF_019054845.1). Lineage (NCBI taxonomy): Eukaryota > Metazoa > Chordata > Mammalia > Rodentia > Heteromyidae > Dipodomys > Dipodomys spectabilis. The sequence goes on from NW_024870779.1 coordinate 8,982,197, forward strand.
ACACGGGGAAATGCCTATGAAGGGTGATATGGTTGGGGACATGCTACCCCAAAATATGGCACATTGGCATATTGGATGTTTTGATCTAAAGTAACTTTATAAAAAGAACCAGACCTTCCTCCTGACTTTCTTTGCTGCAATAGGTGATTTAAAAAAATAACTATGGAGGATTTCCTGGTCTTCATGTGAGAGATATTCTCCATGTTCCAGGAGAGGAGATGCTTATGCTATGAACAAGCTGGCCTTGCCAAGTTCTCCAATTCATTACTGTTAGCTCATCTTCTTTTCTCTCATGTCTGTGGCTGTCCTCTCCTTCTTTAGCCTGGCATAAAAATAACAGGTTTACTTGCTTTTCTGGTGCTTAATATCTTTATGAAGTCTCCTAAGTAATGGAAAATTTACATCAAATAAATTTTATGCTTTTCTTTTATTGATCTTGTAGAAACTTCAGCTATAAACTTTAAATGAGTAGAGAAAAAGATAATTGACCTTCCCTTACAGTATTAATTTGGCAATATTTGTCAAAATTTAAAATGAGTGGGTGTTAGGCTTAGTTACTTCACTTTCTGAGATTTAGCTTACAAGTGTCTAAAATAAATAACATGGGGATTTTTATTCATTCATTAATCATTTGTAGCACAAATGATTAGAAACAAACGAAATGTCCATCAGCAAGGGGCTGGTTAAACAAAGAGGTTATTTCATACAGCAAATACTGAGTAGCTGTACAAATATACAGATTGACAGTAGATAGCAAAGTTCCTTACGTCCTAATATGAGAAGGAACTACTATATATTCACTTAAATTAGAAAATAGAGTAGAATTTGCTAGTTTTGAGAATAATGATGTATACTAAGAACCATAGCCATTCATTTGGCAAAGCATACAGAAACTATGAGGGAAATATTTTGCAATGAATAACTATGGTAGGGCCAAAGAGAATGGGGATTTGTTAGCTGAGAGTCAAGATGAGAGGAGAGAAGACACAAATATTTTTCTTCTTTTTTTCTTGATTTTTTGGTTTCCCATCAGTGAGAAGCCACATAAATTTTATGAATTAAAGATGTAAATACTCTAGCCATTCCCCTGGAAATATTCACTGACAATGTTGCATGGATTCCACTCAAGACGCCCACCACACCATAGTGAGGGGCGGAGAAGCAGATGGGAACTGAAGTAGGCACCTTTGGTCAAGGTTGGCTGCCTTGGTAGAGGAGCACATTCAGTGAATTGTTTATGAGAACTGTTAGAAAACTGAAGCTTGCAAATAACTTGGAACACATCAGTACAGCTTCTGAGAGGGCCATATAAATGCTAGAGTTCTTGCAGACTGGAAATAAGAGATTGTGGTATTCTTCAGAAGATTCTAAAATTTTCTAAAATTCTCTTCACCTTAAAAATTTAGATTTGATATCAATTCTCTCATATTTCATAATTAAAGCCATTCATTTTGTTTCTTTATAGTCCTGTGGAACTAAAAGAAGCATGAAAAGATTGCACTATATTGTGAAGGATTTAGAATCTGAATTGCTTGGGTCTACAAAATTGGGGCTTCAAAATGCTCCCTGACTCTGTGGCTTTTGGTATTCATTGCTCCTTCTTGCCTCAGTTTTCCTATATGCATAATAGGGATAAAGAAAGCAAATCCTCATAAAATCTGTCCAGGAAAGAGCTGCACATTGGGAAGCACGCTGAGCAATACCATGGCCAGTCTGGCTCAGAGAGTTGCTTGACCTGGATAAACCTGACTCCTACTGAGGAGACAAGGGTTCTCATTAAGGAGTCTTAATGAGAAACCTTTATTTTTACAGTGAGGAATTCCTTTGCCAACTTGATACAATGTGTGCTTTAAACCTTAATAGGTGATTTGAAGTAAAGCCATTCACCTTTCCCAAAACAGCACCTTTCCCTCCATTCCAGGAAGGTTCTTCTTGAGAAGTTTGAAGGAAAGTGAAAGTGGAATGATGATCATTCAGAATGTTGTCTAATCCGTTGTACCCCAGCCTGCAGAGATTAGATGGAGGAACCTGTAACATATTTTGGATAAAGAAGAATCAAATGGATGCAGTTGCTTTGGGAAGAAACATCTGACCTCCCCTTTCTCATCACTGTCAGTTTCTAGAGTTGTTAGCAGTGTAGGTTCTAATGTTCAGGTTAACAACTGATCACTGAACAGTGGAAGGGTGGTAAGGTCAAGGGGTGGGCAGATGGGTGGAGAGAGGAAGAGTAGGTAAAGATAGTTGTAACAGTCAATGTACCTATGTGAATTTGGGGCAAGGTAAATTAAGGGGATTGGTGGGGTTGGGGGAGACAGAGGAGAACAATGAAAGGGGTTATGATCAAGATGTGTTGCGTGAAATGAAATCCCTTTGTGCAGCTACTTAAAGATAATAAAAATATAATACCATCTTTTCTAAGGCCTCCCAAAATATTATAAAATCTACATCCATACTTTCTACTAATTGTCATGTTTACAATTTTTACTGTGGTGTAATTTGTGAGAGAGTATGTTATTAATACAACTTATAAGGTCCATAGAAACTATATTCAGGCTTTCTATAAAAACACAGTGAATAATGGTGTATTCATGTGAGTAAATAGACTGAATAGACTAAAACAGAAATGGTCTCCCCATATGTTGAATAACATTTGGAATGAACTCTAGCTTGTAAAGCATCAAAATATTCTCCAGAGGGCACTATTTCTGCATGAACCCCCACACCCTATGTGGTGCTAGTCATTTCTAATAGGAACTGATCCAATGTTTCTACATCCTGTTGGAGTCAATACTCAGTAAATTGGTATGAAAAGCAAGTAAGCAGTTTTCAAATTATTGTGAAGAAAGATATTATTTAGATTTACTCTACTTAGATTTTCTGATCAATTAGTAGGTCATAATCAAGCAGGATTTGTATTATTACAAATGCTTCAATCAACCATTTGCCTCATTAATAAAATCTAACAGTCCTATGTTCATGTTGGCAGCTGTTGCATTCATCATACTTAGCTTTACAAATGACTATAATGATCACATAATGTTGTTATTATCACTTTTTGGAAATGGTCCAGGATTTGTTTTCTTAGAATTCATGTGGGACCTTCTATTTCAAATGTAGAATGTATAAAATATTTATGTGTTTCAGCTGAGGGGGTATGAGTACATTTCACCAATTATTTAGATGTAATAAATATGCAATAAGCCAGACATAAAAGTTCAGTCCTTTTGAGTCCCATTATCGCAATAGAGTGCTATATAAAAGATTAAGATCTAAAACTGAGGAAAATTGGCTAGTGATACTTTCTAATAGCTGATGGTCAATATTTTCAAGCAATTTAAGAGAAAAAAAGCAAGCCTCACATGCAAATTCATTTTCCATCATAATTCCTGAACCCAACTGTGGCTTACCTTTCACCTTCTCTTCCTGCCCACCTTGCACGCACATCTGTTTTCACCCTGTAGATGGAGTATGAGTCAGATGAGATCTAAGCATCCTGAGAATTTCACCAGGAAGGTGGAAATGTGCATAAAATTTTATGCACATTATCTCCTCCACCTCCTCACCCTGTACTGGCAACTCTTCTGCATGAAACAACATTTCCATAACCCCCTTGTACAGCATTTTTACAATAAAAACATATGCAAATCCCCCCAACATTTCCACTTTTAACTAAGACAGAGAAACTACTGTGATAGTGGTACAATCAGCATCAAAGCCTTCCTTCCAACTCTTAAGTGTGTCTTGCAGGGCTTCAAATTATATTGTAGTGTGCTTTAACATCTACAGTTGAATAAAACAGTTTTACAACAGCAAACATTCCAATTCAAGGAGAGAGGGAAAAAGAAATTAAAGAGTTGTTTGTTTAGGGAGAATACGGGTGGCCAGGGAAAGATCATAGAATTCCTACTCGATACAAATTCCTTTGCAGGATAGAGCTGCCTCTCTTCCCTCCAGCCCTTCAGCCACCAGCAGAGTTCTCTCAATTCTCCCATCTGCTCAGACAGCTGTTCAAGACAGAATATTTTGGTTTTATTGATTGCTTCATAAATTAATCACTCTGTAACAAGGATACGTTATATGTGTATCTTACACATATAGGGCCCCATGATAGCATATATATATATATATATATATATATATATATGTACATACACACAGAGAATGAGAGACCAAGGCAGAGAAATGAAAGCATCTCCTCTTCCAAAGCTTTAATTTATGTAAATAAAGATATATATAGATAGATAGAGATATAGGTATATAGATATAGATATATAGATATATATCAGAATACACTTCAGTGGTATTGGTTTTATTGTTAAAGGTAGGAAAATAAAGGATATAAAATAGTAAATGAAAAAAAAAATAGTAAATGAGGCTAGCTTACAGAAGCTAGACCTGTGGGAAGGACCAGCATTAAATCTAATTTACATAATGTTAGTTTATTTACTTGTGTGTGTGCACACGAGTACTGGGACCTGAACTTAGCACCTCTCACTCTTGCTTGGCTTTTTCACTCAAGACTAGCACCCTACCACTTGAGCCACACTTCTGCTCCCTATGTCACACAGTTTGTGTGAGAAAGAAAAGTGTTGTTTTCACCATGGCATTTCTATTGGACACACATACATTCTTATACAGTTCTCCCTAAGAAAAATCAGTTGATTATTTTTGAGATTATTTGATGTACAAGGGGTGGGAAAAAGAATATACCCAGAAGAAACGAATTTGGGGGCATTCTATTTGGTTTCCAAGCACAACCCAAGTTATACAAAAATTGAAAACAATGACATTAAAATCATGCAATCTGAATAATGTTGCTTTCATCTTTTAAAATAGGTAGGGCTATGATTTCTGCTGATTTTATCTCGCCATTACTATAGTTACTATAAGTGCTCATCTGTTACCAGCTACGTATTCTTGTTTATAAATTATAACAACACCCAACTGAGCTCTAGAAATACAACATTTTACAACTATGTTACAAATAATGATACATTACTTCTCAGTCTTTGGTTAAGATCACATGTGTTTATCTGTTCTTATCAGTTTAATATCAGGTCAATGTGTTAAATGGGTTTTTGGAGTGAGGTGGTGGAATGGGAGCTTGTCATCCTCCGTGCTGGTATTGCTGTTAACTCCAGGCATAAGTCATCAAAAGGGTGAAAAGAATACTGATGTAGATACATGAATAAAATCTATATGCTTCAAAATGAGCTCACAATCACTTGAAAACTTACTCCGCTAGCTATCTGTGCCTGCGTATTGTTTAGTGATCCTTAAGGAATAGTAAATCTTTTGGCAGGAAACAACCTCCTATATGATGCTTGTGATGTCTACACAAATCTTAAGTTCAGTCCTCTCTCCATGTTCTCACCTGGTCAGCAAAATGAAAGCCTCGGAAACACAGATATTGTGTTCACACACAAGCGGAGCTTCAGTCAGATTGATTAGGTGGTTGGTTGGTTGATGGGTTTTAAATACAATATTTGTCCTCCTTTATGGAAATAGAATAAGGCTCCTAAGATAGCACATGTTAGACATTGTATGGAAGAAGGGAGGAAGAAAATAACTACTACCCATGCCAGATGTCTTTTCTGTGCCTTTGAGCAGGTCACTATTCTTTGGATCTCAGTTACCTTGTTTAAAAAGAGAAGTTGTACTTTACAATCAGAGGTTCTTTCTAGCTCTGAAGTTCTAAATCTAGATTGTTTACCCCCTTAAAATGTGTAGGTGGCCCAATTACTAGCAAAAGAACTGAAAGAGCATCTAATTTGTCTCCTAACTCTGACTTCTCACTTCACACCTCTGTGGGGTATTCTGTCCTGCCTTTGGAGAGGCCCAGGAACCATACAGCATGTGCTACTGAGTGTTGTAAGCAGCCACTTGGGTTCTAGAAGTTATACCTAAGCTCTCACTTTTTAAACGAACCAGCAGGCCTAGAGAGAGCTCCTGATAATTATCTCAGGCCATGATAATTTCCAAGAAACTACATTTATCAGTGCACATATTGGAAAGCAGGGCTTCCTACTTTCCAGATGGCACAGAGAGTGATCAGGGGAGTAATTTTAGAGAATAAAGCAAGTTACCCTCAAATGAGGCCTTTCCAAAGTAGGAGGGGCAAAGTAATATTTTTCCTCAATTATGGCTCCATAGGCCAATTCTTGTGTTTTATATACGAAGAGTATGCAAATTTTTCTTTGGGGAGAAATGTTATTAAGCATATTGGCAAGAAAGGATGTCAAAGCTGGGATGTACATTAGCTATTTTAATAATACAGTGGGCCAATTGCTTATTCTTTGGAGAGTGACTACAGCAAGCAATTAAAGTCCTGGAGTGTCAATAAAACAAATGTTGATTACACTCAACCTAAGAATCTGTAATAAACAGCAACAACTTTTTTCCTGGTCTATATTTTTCAAGCTTGAGGCTTTGGAATTACAGATGCCTATTCTATATTTTCATAAAGTAAGCCTCGTTTTCAGCTATGAGAAAATGTTTATGAAACTAGAGTTAATATCTATCTTCAAAGAACTGTTTCCTATAAAACTATTACTAGGACTATTATTTTACCCAATGTTCCTAGACAAAATTTCTTTACTTATTGCCTAAATCAAACAATTGGAAACCTTAATTTCATTCCAAAGAATCTAAGTATTTTTCAAATGCTTCATGGCTCAAAAACTGTATTAAGATATATGTATTAGTTATATATAATCTTAATTATATATAATAGATTCCTAATATCTTTTATAGAATATATGTATAATTTATATTAATACATATAATGTATAGCATATATTATATATAATATATTAAGATTCCATATGCCCCTAAATATTTTATTCTACTCTCTCTAAATATGCATTTTATTGTCAAAGTGATATACAGTTATATAAGTAAGGTAATAAGTACTTTTTTTGGCAAACTTGTTACCCCTTCCCTCATTTTTTTCTCCTACTTTCCCTCCCGCCAACTCTCCTCACCCCAAGATCTCAGAATCTTCACCTATCTGATATGCATATTTGTGAAATCTCAAACTGGACCTTGGAAATCAGTCTGAAAAAATTCATTGTGAGATCATATATTTACAAATAAAGGACAATTATTACAATTGAGAAACCCTAAAAACCCTAAAGTGTTTTTCTATTAACTAACTGGCAAGGGTGAAAAGGAAGCTTGCCAGCTAAACTTCCAAAGTAAATGTCCAAAATGCAAACATTTGAAGGAAAGGCTTTAAAGGTCCCCTGAGCAACACTGAATCCAAGGAAAGCACCAAACAGGGATTCAAGATAGAGTAAGCCTCAGCAGCCAGCAAGTTTAGAGTAAGACAGGAAATGGCTTTGTTGATCTAAGTTTTTATTGATGTCAGCACAGTCTCTTGGAGTGCTAATGTTGAAGTCTGGATATTATTTCTAAGGAGACTCTTAACTAGCAATACACAATGTAATGATACACACATGACTGCAATACTAAGAATATTTTGTGTTTGTTGTATTCTTTTCTGAAATAAAACAAAAATAACTTTTTCCTAGCATGTATTTTCAAGTTTGTGGCTTTGGAATTATGAAGATCTTTACATATATTATGTCCCCAGGGTCCAGAACTCTGAAGTAAAGAAAGAAGTGTGCTCTAATCTTTTTTTCACAGGTGAAGATTCTGAGATCTTGGGGTGAGGAGAGTTGGCGGGAGGGAAAGTAGGAGAAAAAAATGAGGGAAGGGGTAACAAGTTTGCCAAAAAAAGTACTTATTACCTTACTTATATAACTGTATATCACTTTGACAATAAAAAAGGAAAAAAAAGGATTCTGAAATTGTGACAGAGCAGGAGGTCCATCCAAGTCTTGAGTTTCCATCCTCAAAAGACATTCTTCCAACCTTCCTTCTCATACAAAACTTAAGAGCCATGTGGTCTTCCTCAGCATAAAGTTGTACTAATTAGTGTATCAAGTGGGGAAAAGATCTGAGATTGGAACATGCAAGATTCTGGCTGCAAGCCATTTATTTAAGTAGCTTGGGCTGTCTTTCCAGTGACCTGATTCCAAATAACATGAAAATCGCAGCTGTGATTCACAACATCATGTTTTCTAATTTTTCATTTTGATAGCTTTTCTCTATGGTCAGGTACAAGCCATGGCTGTAAATAAATGATATATTTGTCTATGTCTTCTTGAAAGGTAGGCCCATCCAATGCATTTCCCAGCAGCTCATTACCCAGGAACGACTAGAAGGCTAGCAGCTTTCATGACCTCATTTGCAGGATGTACTGCAATCCATCTAGCCCATTAGCTATCTAAGCCATCTCATTGAAAGAAACTCGAGGTACGGAGGGCAGGCAAGCAGGCTGGATTGCACAACTACATCCTACCAGTCCCTGTATGGGTCAGGAAGCCCATAGGTCAGTGCTACATGAGTAGGAGCAGATGGTATCTTTGGCAGAGTCTGTGGCAGAAATTTATAAAATGCCTAGTAATTGGTTCCAGCATGATTTTCTGGGTAGGATTCTAAGGGCTGAAATAGCCAAGGCTCTCTCATTTCTCTGTTCATGCTCCTGCTAGCACCAGCTCTGTCAAAATCAAAGCTTGCTCTGTATCAAAAGCTGCTCTCTCTTTTGGTAACTTATTTTTATCACTTGCCATTAGTTTTCAAAGAATTATTTCTCTTACTCTTACCCTCCACGTTCCTCCTTTGCTCTTGAAACCTTGTTATGCTTTATACCTGAGGACAAAAGCAGCTGGAAATAGTCATTTCCACTCGCCCACACCCCTCCTTTTCAGACATAAAACCCAAAAGGTAAGGCTCTCTGAGTGAACTGTGGAATGGGTGGCCATTTCAGTGGTCTTCATACTAACATTACCAAGAGATTTAATAGCACACATACAAATGTATACATGTTCATCTATGTATGTTCTCCATGAGTAGTAATCCTCTACAATGATTTTCAGTGGACAGACTAAGAGACTTCTTATACTTAGTTTTTTTTTAATTTTTATTATATGTGTTTTTATTAAGTAGTTATACAAAAGGGGCTTCAATCCTGTAAATCAAGTTATATGTACAAGACAGCTTAATTGGTGTCACCTTTGTATCATTCTCTTTTTTTTTTTTGTCGGTCGTGGGGCTTGAACTCTGGGCCTGGGCGCTGTCCCTCAGCTCTTCAGCTCAAGGCAAGCGCTCTACCACTTGAGCTACAGCGCCACTTCCGGTTTTCTGGTGGTTTATTGGATATAGGAGTCTCACGGTCTTTCCTGCTTGGGCTGGCTTTGAACCGCGATCCTCAGATCTCAGCCTCCTGAGTAGCTAGGATTATAGGTGTGAGCCACCAGCGCCCGGCTCATTCTCTCTTATCTTTCTCCATCCTATCCCTACCCTCAACTTAGTTTAATTTTTACATAATGTACATTTAATATAATGACTGCATTTTCTCACCTTTCTCTCCAATCTTGTGGCCCTTCCACCATGGCCTTTCCCCTCTAGAATATATTTCAGTTCCTTGGTATTTTGTTAAACCCTTTGTTAGTTGTTCAGAGAAGTTATACTCTTGGACTCCTCACCTAATTGTACCATTCTTTAGTCAATTTGTGTATGTGTGTGTATGTGTATAAACATATAAGCTTGTATATGTTACAATGTGTTTGTATAGTCTAACTTCCACATATGAAATAAATGTGTCATTTGAGAAGAGCCATTTTTATTTTTATTTATTTTTTAGTCAGGAATGGGGCTTGAACTCTGGGCCTGGGTGCTGTCCCTCAGCTCTTCAGCTTAAGGGTAGTGCTCTACCACTTGAGCCATATCATCACTTTCCATTTTCTGGTGGTTAATTGGAGATAAGAGTCTCACGAATTTTCCTGCTCAGGCTGGCTTTGAACCATGATCCTCAGATCTCAGCTTCCTCAGTAGCTAGGATTACAGGCATGAGCCATCAGCACCTACCAAGAAAAGACATTTTTAAATGGAGCATTTTCCTTAGCTCTTTGACATCTCCAAGGCATGATTTGTCAAAAATGGGGAGAGTCTGTCTGAAAGCATTGTATATAAACACACACACACACACACACACACACACACACACATATTAATATCCTGGCTTATCTTATAGCTCATCTCTTGCCTATTCATCAGAACACGCTGCCCTACTTCAGTGAGTTTCTCTTGCTTTGTTAGAAACAACTATGAGAGAACAGGAAGGGATACAGGTGGACCTGTTGCAACAATGAGAAGTACAAGTTGTCATGTCAAAAACGAATTACAACTTTGGTGGGGGGGGGGGAGGAGATTTGGGGGGGTGGCGGGGGAGGCTGGGAAGGGATGTGAAGGGTAAACAAAGGAGGAGGCTGCAATGCTTGATAAGAAATGTACTCATTATCTTGTCCATGTAATTGTAACTCCTCTGTACAGTGTATTCACAAAAATAAAATTAAAAAAAAAGAACAGGAACCACAGCCCACAAAGGAAGTAACTGCATATGTAGAGATAGTGGCAGCCAATCTAGTTCTCCTTCCACTAGGTCAGCTGTTTCTCAGGAAATAGTCTAAAATATTTTTTTATTATTTCTCAAAATACTTACTGGCCACTACAATGTGTCTAGCCATAAACAAGGCCATGGAAAAGATGTTCAGTAGGTAAAAATGAGTCCTGGAGGGTAATGCAGTCTTCATATCTTTTGTCATTTAAAGAGATACTAAGTAGAATACTTGGTACAAGATCAAATTTTTGTGGGAAGTACTGGGGCTTGAACTCAGGGTCTGGGTGCTGCCCCTTAACTTTTTAGCTCAAGGTGATGCTCTACCACTTGACCACAGTTCCACTTCTGGCTTTTTTTGAGGGTGGATAATTGGAGTCTCACAGACTTTTTTTCCCTCACTGGCTTTGAACTGGAATCCTCAGATCTCAGCTTCATGAGTAGCAAGGATTACAGGTATAAATTGTCAGCTCAAGATGAAAAAATTTTAAAGTCATAGTTTCTTTTCCTCTATTGAACTTTGAGAAAATAACAGTTAATATCTAAATAGTTACCACCTATAGTAAAAAAAAAAAAAAAAAAAAAACACCCTTAAAACAAATGTCTGAAGGCCTAAAAAATAATAAACTCACCATTCACTAAATTTTCAGGAAAGCACAGACACACAATACATGCTCTACTTGAGAATCCAACACTAAATTCACTAACACACATTCAAGCATCTTTTATAACCAGATTATACCTACAAACACATACAAATAGACAAACTCTCCTTGCGAGGGCCTCTAGGGCCTTCAAAATAGAGCTATTCGTTCTTCCTTGCCTAGAGGGACCACCAGGGACATCAGCTTTGAAAGGCACATCACGTGACTCACTCTCTTATGCTTCTGTGCATTTCACTTTTTGATCAATATGTAGCTGCAGCTTCACTTTTGAATGGCCTCAGGTTGGGTGAGATAGGCAGAGCATTAAATTCAAAACAGGCACAGAGTCTGAATAGACTTTGGGTGACTGACACACAACCCGAGGATGCAATCTATTTCACTGCAAAAGGCAACAAAAAGAAAGAAAAAGGAAAAAAAACACTTTATTTTCAGGCTTTTTGAAGGCTCTCCCATGAATAAAATGTGGCTGCTGAGTAGCTGAGACCAATGTTTGACCTGTAGCAAAAGCTCACATTGAGATACATTTTCTCCTACATACACTTTGCTTTTATTCCCTCTTTCTCTCTTGCTTGCATGGTTCTTTTGCATCTCAGCCGTTCTCTTTTAAATTAGAATATTAATCATTACCATTTATTATGCATGCATAGACTAGACACTATGCATGGGCTAGACACTATGCTAAAGACTTTGCATTCCATCTAAACTGTACCAAGAATGCAAGGTAAATATCTGAGTTACAATTTTGAAGATAGCTTAATTAATTTAACCAATGTCCCACAAGCAGTAGCAGCAAGGTAAAGTCTAGATTTCCAGGTGCATGCATGTAATCACAATGTTAAATTAAGTTATGTTAAATTAAGTTATGTTAAATTAAGGTGTGTTACAGGTTTTTCACACCATTCCTCAATCTGAAATTGGATTTACTGTCACTAAGTCATGATTTGGGGCTACCACTTCTATCTACTGAATCAGAGTAAACCCAAGTAAAACCCAGTTAATTTTAGAAAAAAATCCTAGTATACAATTGTGTTTGTTTTCCACTTATATGTAAGAAATTATCATAGCTTAACAACTTTCCTGTTGTTTCCCACTGTCTTTCTGTATCCATAGATTCTGCAACCTCAGATTCAATGAACTGCAGGTTAAAATACTTCATAATAAAATTGAGCCAGGTACCATTGTCTCACACCTGTAATCCCAGCTATTCAGGAGGCTGAGATCTGAGGATCAAAGTTCAAAGCCAGTCCTGGCAACCTTGAACTCATCTCCAATTAACCACCAGAAAACCAGAAATGGCTCTGTAACTCAAAGTGGTACAGTGTTAGCCTTGAGCAATAGAGCTCAAGGACAGTGCCCAGGCCCAGAACTCAAGCCCCAGGACTGACAATAATAGTAATAATAATAATAATAATAATAAACAACTCACACCTGTAATTCTATCTACTCAGAATGCTGAGTTCTAAGATTCTTACCAAGCATGACAGGCAAATCTGGGAGAATCTTATCTCCAATTGACCAGTAAAAATCCAGAAATGGACCTATGGGTCAAGTAGTAGCAAAAACACTGAGCAAGAATGCAGGAACCTGAGTTTAAAGCCAGGACCAAAGACCAGCACACACACACACACACACACACACACACACACACACACACACGCACACACACACACTGTATCTATACAAAAGAGCTACAGATTTTTTAGTACAATATAATAGCTAGGCACATCATAATTAATCTAGAAATGATTTAAAGTATGTAGGAGGATGTGTACAGGCCTTTTTATATAGGAAAGATTTTAACATCTGTGGATCTGGGTGTCTTTGGGAATGGGGATCATGAAGCCAGAGATACTGAGGATAGACTGTCCTTTATCCTCAGAGAGGGATCACTTATATGGCTCATTTTAGCTGGGTCTTCTACTCAGCACTTCATGAGGCCAAAATAAAGATGTCACTTAGCTCTGCCCCCATCTAGAATGTCCAGTAAGGAAAGATCTACTAAGGGAACTTTTGGTTATTCACAGAACTCATTTTATTGGTCTTATAGGACAGAGGACTCTGTTGTGTATATCAGCTCTTAGAGGCTAGTCTCAGATCCTGGTCACATTGTCCTCTTCATCTCAGCAACAAAGAACATCCTCCTACTGTTCCTTAAAGGCCTCTCAACTCTCTGAGGCTTTCTCTAACCAGTCAGGTGAAATTTTCTGTGTTTAATGAGAACATATAACTAGGTCAGGTCTACCCAGATTATTTCCCAATTTACAGTTTACTGATCAGTAACTTTAATTGCATCTGAAAAAAAGAAATCTTTTTCCAGGTAGTATAACTTAATCACAGAAATAACACCATAGGGTAGAGAATACAGGGATCATTAAAATTCCACTTACTACAGCAATCCAAAATTGACCTTCAACTTATTTTCTAATCTATTTCATTGTTCTCTTCCATAATTTGAAGAGCCAATGAATACTGATGAATGGAAGTCCACCAAAATAGAACTTTAACCCACAGTTTGCCAAGAAAAATGCTGAGTTGACAAAACTCTGTTATGCGCTCATTCATGGTGGGGAAGCACTTTTTCTTCTGGTGCTATAGTCATAGCCTTACTATTATTGGACACATTTGCCATGATTCAAACTTCTTGTATCTTATCTCTAAGTGAGCCTTCTGGTCCTCCCTTCCAGAGTCCAGCCTCATGAAGCTGAATATTACTCTTGCACATAGCAGCAATAAAATGCCTGAGAACACTGTCAACTGCTGGCTCCAGTCTCCTCACATCCATCTCAGTGCACACTGACAAGGATGTTCCTACACTCCCAGTTTGTGTGGATGACATATTCGCATCTATATTTTTGAATAAAATATGTTATCTATGTTTAGCCATACTTTTTATTCCAAGATAAATTTTTTAAAATATTAAGTTTGTATTGAGACTGCTATAACTAAATGATAAAATCTGAGTAGCTTCAAAATAACAGAAAGCTATACAGGCTAGAAAATTCAAGATCAAAGGACTAGAAGATTTGGGTGTCATGGATGTCATAATGCTCTTGCTATATTCACACATACTGGAAGAATGAAGCAATGATCATAAGCCTCTTTAAGGAAGGCACTAAGTTCATTCATGAGGGCTTCTGCAACAAGGCCCCATCTAAGAGTACCATAACCTTAAGAGGATTTCAATGCAAATTTGGAGAGCAACAGTATAAACATAGTAAAAAATGTACTAAGTACAAAGTAGTAGTAAACAATGTTAGTAAAAGCTATCCCAACAATCTATCTCATAAGCTAAAGAATAGGACCTCTGCAGGCAAGAGGGCTCATGCCTGTAATCCTAGCTACTCTGGAGGCTGAGAATTGTCATGTTTTGAAGCCTGCTCAGGAAGAAATATTTGTGAGATTCATCTCTAATTATTCACCAAAAAAGCCAAAGTGGAGCTATGGCTCAAGCAGTAGCATACTGGCCATAAGAAGATTTAAAAATAAAATAAATAAATAAATACCCAAAAACCTTAAGAACAGCACCCAGGCTCTGAGTTCAAGGACTAGTATAGAAAAAACATAGCTAATATGGCTAATACTATATCCTAAACAAAGCCATATAAATAAGGAAATTACTTTAGATATATCTACAACACATATCTCTTATCTTTTGTTGTTGTTTTTTGTTTTTTGTTTTGGGGTTTTTTTTGTTTTTTTTTCTTTGTGGGATTTTTTTGTTTTTTTGTTTTTGTTTTTGTTGGTCATGGAGCCTGAACTGTGGGCCTGAGCGTTGTCCCTCAGCTCTTCAGCTCAAGGCTAGCGCTCTACCACTTGAGCCACAGCACCACTTCTGGCTTTTTCTACTTATGTGTGGTGCTCAGGAATCAAACCCAGGGCCTCATGCATGCAAGGCAAGCACTGTACCACTAAGCCACCTTACCAGCCCCCATACATCTTATCTTTAATTCCATCTACTTCATTTAAGAACATGTTAATAAATATAGTTTTAACGTAGCATATGAAAACCAGGACTTGAGTTTTTATAAACTGCCCTGCAGAAAATTAAACATTAATTAAAAGCCCCCATTCTCAGTTGCTTATACTTGTCATCCTGGCTACCCAGGAGGCTGAGGGTTATGCTATAAATTCTTATAAATGCTTAGACAGACAAATCTGAAATATTCCTCTACAATTAATAAGCAAAAGACAGAAGTGGAGCTGTGGCTCAAGTGGAAGAATAAGCAGCCTTCAACAACAATGCCATGCAAGAGCAGCCTCTGCCCCCCCCCAAAAAAAGCTCAGTACTCCATGCACAGAGATAGAGAGAAAGACAGAGACAGAGAGACAGAGAGACAGAGAGAGAGCACAGCACAAAGTTAATCGAGATAGTCCTGTGAGTTATCTGTCAAATGATCTATTTCAAGTACAAAGCTTTCAAATTACTGCAAAAATTATCAGATGCCTGTCCCTTCTCACTTGTTATGTCCTTATCCTATGCCAATAAGAATGGCTTGTGTACCCCAGAAGAAGACAGAAAATGTTGTTGAGAGACATTGAGGGCCAGAGACAGTGGAGAGACTGCTGAACTGCTTCTACCCACTGTTGGATTAAGTTTTGACCCAAGTTACACATCAGTTATGAGGAGAACCCACTGACTTTGCTGGAGGCCTGGGGATAGGAAAGTATCATTCTGATTGTCGAAACTGGAAAACTCTATTAATTTTTTTTTTTGTCGGTAGTGGGGCTTTAACACTGGGCCTGGGCACTGTCCCCTCAGCTCTTCAGCTCAAGACTACCGCTCCACCAGTTGAGTCACAGTGCCACTTCTGGCTTTTTCTGCTTATGTGGTGGTGAGGAATCGAACCCAAGGCCTCATGCCTGCAAGGCAAGCACGCTACCACTGAGCCACCTTCCCAGCCCAATTCTATTAATTTTAAACATGGGCTTTATAAACTGGGGATTCTACAACTCACTCTAGAAAGAATGGATTGAGAAGGCTAAGAGAAGGAAGACTGAATCATGAGGAATGTGTGGATTCTTAATACAAACAAGTACTGACTAACTGGCTGAATCTCTGGTTTATTTACTGGCTAGATTGGTGCACTGATGAAGACATAACACAAAGCTTGCATATCTGTTAGCAAGAATCCCCAGAGAGAAACAAACTTAAGACAAAGACTGAGATAAATCCTTGCTCGAGACAAAAGACACAAAAGAATACCTCCAGTCAGGCACCAGTGACTCACACCTGTAATCCTAGCTACTCAAGAGGCTGAGGCTTGAAGATCAAGGTTCAAAGCCAGCCCTGGCAGGAAGTGCAAGGCTCTTACCTCCAATTAACCACCAGAAAAGTGTAAGTGGCACTGTAGATTAAAGTGGTAGAGTGCTAGCCTTGAGCAAAAGAGCCTAGGGACAGCCCCTAGGCCCTGAGTTCAAGCCCCATGACTGACAAAAAGAAAAAGGAAAAAGGAATAGCTCCCCCTCTAGAGAATAGATTAGAATGGTTTTGGTGTGTGTTTCCTTTCCCTAGAATTCAAGGGAGCAGAAGGAGCCCCATGCTGCCCACTAAGAGCAGTCACTACAGGAGTTTTCCAGGATGGGAATATCAGTCCTTACTCTCTGTGCTTGAGACTCAAAGGATCCAGGATGCTAACCACACAGTGGAGAGAAGAACCCAGTGGAGAGAATGCCGAAGTCGCTCCCACCTGCTTTGCTCTGCAGCTGCTGAACCAGGCTTTAGAGGATCCTTCAGCTCTGAGGACAAGTTAGTTCTAATTGAGAGTCCCTGGGAGCATAAAGCTCTTCAACAGAGTGAATAACAAGGTCTCCAAAGTTCTTCCCAAGACAATTTTGTTCTTGATTTTCTGGCTGTGACCTTTTTTTATAGTATATATATTTTTTATCATAAAGATACTGTACAGATGGCTGTGACCTTGAATGCATTATTCGTCTCCTCTACCCTTTGTTTAACTTATTGAAAAGATAAAGAATAGACTGTCTTCCTAATAGGTAGGTTCAGAGGATCAATTGAAAGTTATCCATGTAATGTGCTTAATAAATATTAGGTGCCATGAACGCCTTAGGTAAGGCTGGTAGTAGAGTGAATCCTTGACGAAGTCTCTAATGACTCATTGTGTGCTCAAAATGGAGAAATGTGGAGTAAGTATGGATACATGTTTATCATGTCTATCTGGTTAAGTGATGAAGGCAAAGAATACAAGTTAATGGGAAAAAATAAAAACATAGGTTTGAAGAATTACTGTGACTCAAAAAGGACTTGTTAAAAAACTTTTAAATTGCTCACACTTATAATCCTACCTATTCAGGAGTCTGAGTTTTGAGGATCATGGTTCAAAGCCAGCCCAGGCAAGAGGCTCATGAATAGTACCCAGGCCCTGAGTTCAAGCCTCACAATTGACAAATACTTTTAAATTGATTCCACATGGGAAAGCCTTCTTTTCATTTTAAGAGACAAACATATGACAATAAATAAGAGTCACACAGAGAGAAGATCTCCTGTAAACTTTCTGCTTAACCTCCACCTCTTTGCTGTCCATAATAACTAAATGAAGTAAATATCCTTTCATTACCAAGAGATTGGGAATAGCAAGAGAGCCTCAAATCAGCCACTCACTCTAACCTGTTCATTGTTGAATCTCACAAATTAGAAATGGGAAAGCTGACCAGTGACAAGAATAGCTAGAGGAAATAAGGATTTTATTTTATAAGGATTTTTTATTTTATAAAAAAAAAAAAAAACGTCAATATTATCCTTGAAGATAGATGGTAACTGCACAAATTACTCAAATTTACTGTCAGATTTCCATAATGTTTATTTTCTCTAGGCCCTAGAAGCTCCTCTAATTTCTTTATGTCCCCTTCATGTAATACTTCCCCATCTCTGGTGACCACCTCTCCCTCTATACTTGTACATGACATCAATTTCCATAAATAAATGCCAGCATTTGGCATTGTCTTTCTGTATCTGGCTTATTTCACTCAACATAAGTGAGCTGCAGTTTTATTCATGCTAAGGCAGATAGAATTTCCTTTATTATGGCAAAGTAGTATTCTATTGTGCAAATAGACCACATTTTCATTAGCCATTCAGCCACTGAAGAACATGTGGATTGACTTTGTGTTTAGGCTGTTGTGATAAGTGCTGCAATAAACCAGAGGATAGCCAACAGACACATGAAAAAGATTCCCTTTTACTAATCAGAGTAATACAAATTAAGACCAAAATAAAACATCATCTCCCTCCAGTGAGAATGGGAATTTAAAAGATTGGAGGGGGAATCTTGTTTTTTAGAGTTCGAAAACTGAGAAACATTTATGACCAGGTAATTGAGATCAGCTGGGTATAATTTGGCACTCTCCCTCCACCTGTGACAAGGTGCCCACCACTCTGCAATCACAGATATCCTTAAAAAATCTCTAAAGCAGCCTTTGAGTAAGATGAGCCCTTTAAGATGACATGGTCTCCATCTTCCCATTCAACATTACACAGTTCTCTCGCTGCAGGCCTTGCCTCTCCTCGTAGACTTCCGTCCCAGAGTCAGCAAACAACCTTTCAGTTGACAGAAGCAACTCAATAGGCCTTTTCTATATGCCCCTAAACATTACTTTCAGTAATTGTTTGTTACTAGAGATTTCTCTTTTTTATCATTGGAAAAGTTATTATTTTGTTTGTAGTAGAGCCAATTTTCCTGTGTACCTGCAGATTTAGCACACTTATGGATTTTGGATAAAATTGAAAATGTGATATTGCTATGAAAATATATGCATAAATATTCAAAATGAAAGGACTTTATTTTATTTTATTGTATTGTAAAGATGCTGCACAGAGGGGTTACAGTTACAGAAGTAAGGCAATGAGTACATTACTTGTCGATCATTGTTACTCCTTCCCTTCTTTGTTGTTGTCCCACTATCCCTTCCCTCCCCTACCACCAACCCCCCGCCCCATCCCGCTGACTGCCCGAAGTTGTAAAGTTCATTTCCAATGTACTGTCCTATGGGTATCCTTGTTGCAATGGGTCATCCTGTGTCCTTGTTTCAGCATTTTGTTATTCCCCTTCCCCTCCCCAGATTAGACATATGTATATACAAGATGTAGGGTATCAAAATCAAGTACAGAGATAACAGGGGATATGCCATAGGGGGAAGAACATACAAAGGAAACAACAACAACAAAAATAAAAACCATGAACAAATGACCATATAAGATGATGTTAGCTAAGTGAAATGAATCCCAAGACAGAGAAAGAACTTTTTCTCAGGGCCTAGGCACTGTCCTTGATCTCTTTTGCTCAAAGCTAGCTCTGTACCACTTTGAGTCACAGTGCCACTTCCAGTTTTCTGGTGGTTAATTGGAGATAAGAGTTTCATGGAGGGGCCAGGAAGGTGGCTCAGTGGAAAAGTGCTTGCCTTGCATGCTTGAGGCCCTGGGTTCCATTCCTCAGCACCACATAAACAGAAAAAGCCAGAAGTGGCGCTGTTGCTCAAGTGGTAGAGCACTAGCCTTGAGCTGAAGAGCTGATGGACAGTGCCCATGCCCAGAGTTCAGGCCCCACGAATGACAAAAAAAAAAAGTCTCATGGACTGGGCTGGCTTTGAACCCTGATCCTCAGATCTCAGCTTCCTGAATAGTTAGAATTATAGACATGAGCCACCAGCATGCAGCTAAGGACTGACTTTTGATTTAAACCTGAGTAAAACCATGAATCTCTTCCCAAGTACTGTTAAAACCTGTTAACACACTCCTTCATAGTTTTTACAAAGCCAATTCCAGGCATGACAATGTTCTGTGCTTCCACAGATCTTTCTATTGAGGTAGCTATTTATCATTTTATTCCTCAGTGTAAGTCTTTGCATTAATCTGTGCCATCTACCTGGCCTCAGACCTGTCTCTGGCTGACATTACAGTCTTCTCATAGTTCTGCTTTACAAACTTGCTCACAGCCTTTTGTATTATTTCTTGTTCCTTACCCTTTTGTTCTATTTCCTCTGTGAGTCTATGTTTAGTTCCTGGTGACATCTCAGAACTAGAGTGTTTCTCTTGGTGTATTTCTTCCTCTTTTTCCAAGTTTTTTTGATCTTTGCTGGACAAGAAACTCATCTTTTGCCTTAACATTTGGGCTGCTTTCCTTTCTATTCTAATTTCTTTCTGGAGATTGAACATTTACTTCTTGTTTCTCCCTTCGTGTGTATTACTTTAGTATCTTTCCTTCCTTCTATAGGGTCTTCCTTTTCTTTCCATTTCTTTTCCTTCCCTTTCTCACTGTATTGCTCATGATCACTTCATTGTCTATCTCCTTCTCATTCTCTTGAACATTTCTCCTGTTTCTGCTCTTTGTCACTTCTCTCCCTCTGGTCTCTTGTCCTCAGTTTATCTTCTTGTTGGTGCCTCTTCCATTGAGAATCTGTATCGTTGGCCTCTCTGTGCCTATAAGAATCCCTTTCTTTTTGATGGTCCCAGTCACTGCAATGGTTTTACTGGTCTCTGCATTGTCTGACTTGGTGCTGATCTCCCTTTTTCTCATGTCCTCTGACTTGGAACTTGGGGTGTGATGTTTGGCACCTTGCCCTCTTTCTTCACTAGATGAGCAAGAATCGGCTTGATTATTATGATGTTTGGAGTACTCCGTGGAAGTCTCTGTGACCTTTTCCTTTCTGCACTTTCTGCACTTTCTTTTCTTCCATTTCATCCTCCTCACTGCTCTTAGTATCACAATCACTATCAGCATCTAGCTTTGCCTCCTCCTTCACACCAGTTTGGAGAATGCGGAAATTTTGTTGTGGTACTCTGTTCTTGAAATTTACTTCATTGGAGTAACCCTTGGCCTTCTTTTATTCCAGATCTGGCTTCAGGAAAGCTGCATTTTAGGTACTTCCTCTTCACCAAATGCTTGATTAAACAGATGCCCATAAAATCCGCTGAGATCTTTCTGCTCAGTTACATCAAGTGCAGCAGTCCTCTGTTCTCTTTCTTCTTCAGTTCACTCTTGCAGTTTTTTATATGTAGCTGTCATAAATGTATCTTTATCATCAAATTCTCCTTTTTCCATTTCTTGTTCTCTGTATTTTAATTTCCATTGTTATTTTCTGTTCCTTTTTTCTGATCTCAACTGTTTTTAGTAAAGTTGTGAATATACTTGGGTTTTCAATCTTTTCCCAAAAGCAATTTGGGATTATTTTCCTTCTTTTTTTCTGCATTTCATCATATATACAATACTACATCATCATATATACTATTATACTCATTCATAGTGGAATTCTCTTCAAAAGCCTTCTGTATTTCCAGTCTGGTCTGTTTCAGGGTCTGCTTCTTAGCAACTTCCCTCTGAAGGCTTTCACTCATGAAGTTCTCTTTGTCATCATCAGAATCATTCCCAACACTGATGGTTTTTGCAAAACCGATGCAACTGCTGTGTTTTCTTTGGCAAAATAAGCCTATACTGCTTGCCCAGAATCACCATCTCATTCCTGTGTCCTGAAGATTCATTAAATGTGATATTCCCAAATGATTTTAAATTAGCCCATTGTAAAAATTATTCAGTTGGGGGGGAGTTCCGGGAAGATGGCGGAGGAGAAGCTGGAATCTGAACAAGCTCTCGCATAGAAAGCAGTTTCAGAGTTCCAGTGAACAGTCCTAAGCCAGAGAATCACACCAAGTGTGCCATCACAGGACAGAGAATTAGTCAAGAGAGGGGAAGCCAAGCAGACACATCTGAGCGCTTGCCAGCAGCTGCCGCTGCAGCGGTAGGGTCGCAGCGGTGACCACCGCCACGGGGTCATACCTGAGACAAAGTCCGGGCCGAAGGAGCCAGACACAGCGGACGAGCGGATTCTACTCAACACCAGCAAGAACCGACAAGGAGCGGACAACTTCATCCAGCACTTTGCAGACCAGAGACGACCCAGGATCCAAGACTCAGCGTGAGTAGAAGCCCGACATCCTCATTCCTTCTCAGGGAGCAGAGGAGGGAAGAGCAACCCTCCCCCCCCCAGCACCGGTGATCTCCATCTTGGATACCGACAAAGCTCGGAGGAGCGGCTAGCTCCAGCTCAGGCCTTGGAATAAAACGAGTCATTTAGCAGGTCACAAGAACTTAACGGCGAAGTGACCTCACAGACTCAGTTCCATCCAGGGAAAAGTCACCCAGCTCGGGCGCCAGCCATTGGAGTGGCTCTCCTCACTGGGTAACCAGAGCCAGAGGCTGCCCCTCCCTCTAGCAGCCATCAAAATCAATTGAAAAACAGAAACCCTGAGAATGGCTCCAGGCTGGGTGCTGTGAGTTTTTTTCACAAAATAGCCCCAGGGAAAAGCTACTGTGTGTTGAAAGGCCTCAACTCTACCCAGAACCTAGCCTCATCACTGCATCCCCCTCTTTTGTGACTCTCAAAGCAGATCACCCTCCCAGTAAACTAACCTGGGAGGGGGTTCTCAAAATCTTGGGTAAAGCAGAGCATTTTTCTGCCTGTTCCAACAAACTGACTTAAGAAACCAATCAAGCCACAGGACCTCAAGCTGACCAGAGACTCCAACAAGACTCTGGTTACAGACAAAAGGGAGATACAAGATTCTTCCCACCCCTCCCAAAAAAAAAAAATCAAAGAACTTTTTTTTTTCTTCTTCTTTTCTTTTTTTTTTCTTTTTGGTTACCTTATATATATAAATTTTTTTTCCTTTTCTAAAACTTTTATTAATCTTTAATTTTTGCCTCTTCTGAAAAAATAATTGTTTTCCAGTAACTTTTTTTTTCTCCTCTTATAATTTTTATTTTAGGAATACGTGAATGTGTGTTTTCCTTTCTTTTCTTGTCTTCTTTCTCTTTTTCTTTCATTCTTAATTATCTTTTTGTTTTTTGTCTAGCTCTACTGAACTTCTGATCTTTTCTTCTCACTTTCCTATCCTTTCCACCTTTTCCTCTCTTTTGTTCTTCTTTATGTGACTTAACTCTTGTCCTGCACATCTCAGATAAACCCATAGTTAACTAGTAGACCCTATCCCCCATTGTGTACACACTTAATCCAAAAACTTATTACTCAATTCAAAACCTCTGAGACTTAAATTCATTAATAGCAGTACTACATCTTTATACCTATATAATATTTTAAGCATTTTTTTAAAGTTTTTCACATCTCCTCTATGTCCCTCCTTTTCTCTCAACATATTCACATTCCTCTCTAAATAGATGGTCTTTTAATCTCTATAATAACATTAATTTTTACGTTTCTATTTTTTTTCTGGTCTCTTTTCATTCCCCTTTCCCTTTCTTCTTTTTCTCTCTCTCTCTCTACTTGCATCCTACCCAACCTATTTCCTGCATTGTGATTAGGACATAGTTAACTCTCCCTGTGCCTCCCCACACCAATCTATTCCTATTTTTTACCCACATCTCTCCCTAACCCTAATAATTTCTGGTTTTCCAAATTCTTCTCTGTGGTTCGAAGTCCTTTAACATATAGTTCTTTGATGTCGAATAGATGTATCTATTGAACTAGATTGTATCTGTAGACTATTGACTGTACAAATGCAAACTTTGGTTGATGGTTGCCTTAAGATAGTGTTCTAGCACAAAACTGGTGCTATCTTCATCTCAAATGGGCAGAGTAAGCCGGAAAAACACAAGAAAAATGGCAAATTCGGGTATCTCAATTCCAAATCTTGATAATCAGGGGTTAGAACAGATAATGAATAATCCAGAGGAGAGTTCCCAAATAGCTCTACAAACACTGCTGGCAAAAGTGATAAATGAGAAGTTTGACAACTTACAAAGGACTCTGTATGAGCGTGATAGGGAGAGAGAGGAGGCATCCCAGGAGTTTATACAGGAATATCATAAGCATGAGGAAGCTACTCAAAAACTGATACAGGATTTGCATGAACAACTTGAGAATACTCAAAGAGAAAGGGAGGAATGGCATGAGCAGGCTGAGAACACTCAAAGAGAACTGCAGGAATCCCACGAACAGCAGGAAAGAGAACTGCAGGAATCCCACGAACGGGAGGAAGCTAATCAAAGAGTAATACAGGAATTGAGAGACCAGGTAGAGAACACACAAAGATCACTAAAGGCATTCATGGAATCCATTAACAAAGAGCGGAAGGAAGTCAGGGAGACCACAAAGGGAATGCTGAATGAAACCCAACAGAAGGAATGGGAGTCCAAAGAAACCATAACCAATCAACTAAGTGATTTGAGCACAAACACTGAACACCAAATTAAGGAAGTAAAGAAATTCATACAAGACCTAAAACAGAGCTTCAACAAAGAACTTGAAGCCATCAAAGCTGACCAATTAGAAGGAAAAGAGATAAAAAACAAAGTAGAGAGTCTTGACAGGTTAGACCATGCAGAAGATCAAATCTCAGGGATTGAAGACAGCCTAGATATTATAGAGAAAGAACATACAACCATCCAAGACAAGTCCAAGAAATATGATAGATATATCCAACACCTGGAAGACACCATCAGAAGGCCTAATCTAAGGATAATGGGTGTAGAGGAGCACCTAGAAACAGAAGTTAATGGTCTAGGAAATTTGTTTAACACGATCCTAGCAGAGAACTTCCCAAACATGCAAAAAGATAGGCCTATTCAGATACAAGAAGCCTTTAGAACCCCAAATAAACCAGACCAGAATAGGACATCCCACCGTCACATTATAATCCACACATGATCAACTCAGACCAAGGAGAAGATCCTTAGAGCTGTCAAGGAGAAAAGGGTAATCACCTATAAAGGGAAACCAATTAGAATCACCTCAGATTTCTCAGCAGAGACAATCAAAGCAAGAAGAGCCTGGAATGATATATGCCATGCCCTAAAAACAAACAACTATCAACCAAGAATACTGTACCCAGCTAAACTCTCCTTCATAGCTGAAGGCCAAATAAAAACCTTCCATAGCAAAGAAAAACTGAAACAATACATCTCCACCAAACCAGCCCTACAAAATATATTCTTAAAGATGTCCTACACATAGAAAATCAACAAGACCACAATAAAGGCCAAGGAACTGCACCCAAATTGAGAATCCAAGAACCATAGGAAGAACCCAGTTTTCACAGCCCCCAAGAAGGTAGATAACATGGCAGGAACTCCCAAATACCTCTCAGTCCTATCTCTTAATGTTAACGGACTGAACTCTCCAATTATGCGACATAGACTGTCTAGTTGGATTAACAAACAAGACCCTTCTATCTGCTGCCTGCAGGAGTCAAATCTTGCCCATAAAAACAAACACATTTTCAATGTTAAAGGCTGGAACAAAATCTATCAAGCAAACGGCCCCCATAAACAGGTGGGAGTTGCAATCCTAATATCAGATAAAATAGACTTCAAATTAAAATTCGCGAGAAGAGATAAAGAAGGTCGCTACATACTAATTAAAGGATCTCTCCTTCAGGAGGATATTACAATTCTAAATATCTATTCGCCAAACAATGGAGCACCCAAATTTATCAAAGAAACACTACTTTCCCTCAAATCCCATATAGATCCAAAGACATTAATTGTTGGGGATTTTAATACACCACTTTCCCCACTAGATAGATCAACTCGGCAAAAACTCAACAGAGAAACCGAAGATCTAAACAGCTGCATAGATCAACTAGACTTAACAGACATCTACCGAACATTTCACCCAGCAGCATCAGAATACACGTTTTTCTCAGCAGCACATGGAACGTTTTCTAAAATAGACCACATTTTAGGCCACAAAGCAAACTTGTCTAAATTCAGAAACATTGAAGTTATACCTTGCATTCTTTCTGACCACAAGGGAATAAAATTAGAACTCAACACCAAAAGCCACCAAAGAAAGTCCCGTATCACATGGAGGCTGAACAACACACTGCTGAATCATGAGTGGGTCATGGAAGAGATTAGAAAGGTAATTCAAATGTTCATGCTATTCAACAAAAATGAACACACAAATTACCAGCTCCTCTGGGACACAGCAAAGGCAGTACTCAGAGGCAAGTTTATAGCTCTGAGCTCCTACATCAACAAATTGGAGAGATCTGAAACTAACAATTTAATGACACATCTAAACCTCCTTGAAAAAGAGCAACAAGATAAACCCCAATCCAGTAGACAGAAAGAAATAATCAAAATTAAATCAGAATTAAATGAATTAGAATCCAAAAAAACTATAGAAAGACTCAACAAAACAAAGAGTTGGTTCTTCGAAAAACTTAACAAAATTGACAGACCCTTAGCAAATCTTATCAGAAAAAGAAGAGAACACACCAAATTAATAAACTCAGAGATGAGAATGGAAACATCACCACAGGAACAACCAAGATTCAGAACATTATAAGAGAATACTTCTCAAAACTTTATGGTAATAAGTTTGAGAACTTGACAGAAAGGGACCTTTTCCTAGCAAATATTGACATGCCAAAACCAAACCAAGATGAGTTAAACTATCTTAACAGGCCCATATCAAGCATTGAAATACAAACAGCAATAAGAGACCTCCCAGCTAAGAAAAGTCCAGGACCAGATGGTTTTACAGCGGAATTTTACAAGGCCTTCAAAGCAGAGCTCACACCAATTCTCCTCCAACTCTTCAATGAAATTGAAAGAGAAAGCTCACTACCGAACACATTCCACGAAGCCATCATAACCCTCATCCCAAAACCAGGCAGGGACTCATCAAAGAAAGACAACTATAGACCCATTTCTTTGATGAACATTGATGCAAAACTTCTCAACAAAATTTTGGCCAATCGACTTCAACAATTCATCCAAAAAATCATACACCACGATCAAACAGGATTCATTTCAGGGATGCAAATCTGGTTCAATATACGCAAATCAATTAATATTATTCATCACATCAACAGGAGCAAGAATAAGAACCATATGGTTATCTCAATAGACGCAGAAAAAGCATTCGACAAGATCCAACACCCCTTTATGATGAAGGTTTTGGAAAAATTAGGAATCCATGGAACATTCCTCAATACAATAAAGGCTGTATATGACAAACCTACAGCCAGCATTATACTCAATGGTGAAAAACTAAAGCCATTTCCTCTTAACTCAGGAACAAGACAAGGATGCCCACTCTCTCCACTTCTCTTCAATCTAGTATTAGAATGCCTAGCTACAGCAATAAGACAAGATGCAGACATAAAGGGGATCCAAATAGGGAAAGAAGAAATAAAACTCTCCCTCTTTGCAGATGACATGATCTTGTATTTAAAGAATCCCATAGACTCCACTCCCAAATTACTCAAGCTGATTCAAAACTTTGGCAAAGTAGCAGGTTATAAAATTAACCCCCAAAAATCAATGGCTTTTCTGTATGCCAACAATGAGAAAAGTGTGGCTGAAATTAGGAAAGCAACTCCATTTGTAATAGCCCCACAAAAAATTAAAATACCTAGGAATTAACTTAACTAAAGACGTGAAGGACCTCTATGATGAAAACTTTAAAATCTTGAAAAAGGAAATCAACACAGAACTTAAAAAATGGCAAAACCTCCCATGCTCCTGGATTGGAAAGATCAACATCGTGAAAATGGCAATACTTCCCAAGGCTATCTACAAATTCAACGCAATACCTATCAAAATTCCACCCTCATTCTTCAAGGAAATAGAAGAGGCAATCCAAAAATTCATATGGAACAATAAAAGACCCCGAATAGCAAAAACGCTCCTCAATGGAAAGAACACTGCTGGAGGAATATCAATACCAAATTTCAAACTCTACTATAAAGCCATAGTAATCAAAACAGCGTGGTATTGGCATAAGAACAGATCTCAGGACCAATGGAATAGAATTGAAAACCCAGAAATGAACCTACAGACCTATAGCCATCTAATCTTTGATAAGGGAGCTAAAACAATAGAATGGAAGAAAGACAGCCTCTTCAGTAAATGGTGCTGGCAAAATTGGTTAACTACATGTAGAAAACTAAAGCTAGATCCTTATATATCACCCTGCACCAGAATCAACTCCAAATGGATCCCTTGAACTCAAAACAGACACTCTGAAAACATTACAGGATGGAATAGGAGAAACCCTAGGTCTCCTTGGCTCAGGCCGAAATTTTCTGAATAGAGACCTGGAAACACAACAAATCAAAGAAAGGTTGGACAAATGGGATTGCATAAAGTTGCAGAGCTTCTGCAGGGCAAATGACATAGCTAGCAAGATGAATAGAAAGCCCACGGATTGGGAGAAGATCTTTACTAGCCATACAACGGACAAGGGTCTCGTATCTAAAATATACTTGGAACTCAAAAAATTAAACCCCCCAACAACAAATCCTCAAAGAAACAACTGCCCAATAAATAAGTGGGCGAAAGACTTAAAGAGAAACCTCTCTGAAGAAGAAAGAAGGATGGCCAATAGACACATGAAGAAATGTTCAACATCCCTAGCCATAAAAGAAATGCAAATCAAAACAACATTGAGATATCACCTCACTCCAGTTAGAACGGCAAAAATCAAGAACTCTAACAACAACAGATGCTGGAGGGGATGTGGACAGAAAGGAACCTTACTTCATTGTTGGTGGGAATGTAAACTTGTTCAACCACTTTGGAAAGCAAAAGACTACACATAGAACTCCCCTATGACCCAGCAATCCCACTTTTGGGCATTTACCCAAATGTTTACAAACAAGACCACACTAAAGCTACCAGCACAACAATGTTTATTGCAGCATTATTTACCATAGCTAAGATATGGAACCAACCCAGATGCCCCTCAGTAGATGAATGGATCAAGAAAATGTGGTATATATACACAATGGAATTCTATGCCTCCATCAGAAAGAATGACATTTCCCCATTTGTTAGGAAATGGAAAGGCTTGGAAAAAATTATATTAAGTGAAGTAAGCCAGGCCCAAAGAAACATAGGTCCCATGGTTTCCCTTATTTGCAATATCTAGTATAGGTATGAGTCAAGCGGAAAAAGTCAGATAATGTGATGTTAGGAAAACGAACCCTCAAATATGTATTTTAATGTTTTTGTTTCTTTCATGCATGTGTTTCTAACGCATTTATAAGATTATTTCTTAGTTGCTTTGTATGTCCCTCCCCCACAATGTAACCCCGGCTTTCACTATATTTGATGTCAGTATAACATGTGGAGGTGATGGGGACAAACAAGTCTTTTAAGGATTCAGGTGGACCTGTTGCAACAATGAGAAGTACAAAATGTCATGTCAAAACCAGCTTTACAATGTGGGTGGGGGGGGTATGATTGGTTGGGGGGGGGGGGGAGGGAGGAGGCTGGGAAGGGAGGTGAAGGGTAAACAAAGGAGGAGGCTGCAATGCTTGGTAAGAAATGTATGCATTATCCTGCCCATGTAATTGTAACCCCTCTGTACAGTATGTTCTCAAATAAAATAAAATAAAATTTAAAAATAAAATTATTCAGTTGGTTGTAATGCAGTATTGTATTGAGGCACACTGCAACAAGGGCACCACAAAATTCAGAAATACTGTGTTTTATTAATAAATTGGGCTTATTATGATTTGATTGATTTCGTGTGCTACTATGATTCATTAACTAATATATAAAACTAAGTGATAACAAAGTTCTCTATCCTCAACGACTTTATACATGAGCTTTTGTTTTGGCCCACCATAGTCTTTCTTTAAGGCACAGTCTCTGTCTCAAGAAATCCCTTACTGCTTGATCTCTACCACCCCATGAACCTTGGGTTCAAGATTGAAGGTGGATGTGTTTTGATTCCTCTCCCAGAATATAATTTGTCTATATTGAATAAGATTCCCATGCAGCTGTCTTCAGTACTCCTGCCCTCCTCTTTTATTATCTGTTTTCACAGCCTCCTGATTCCTTGAGGACTTTGAAGTCTGATTCACCTGTGGCATCTCCACTTCTCTCCACTTGCCACAATTTCTGCCATGATCTCATATGAACAGCCATCCTTAGAACTCAAGTTTTCAGGTGTTTCTTTTATTTGGTGGGGGAGGAGCAGGGGAGTAGCAGTACTAGGGTTTGAACTGAGGACCTGAGTCTCTCACTTGGGTTTTTCTTCACAGGGTGGCACTCTACCACTTGAACCATACCTCTCCTTCTTAGTCATCCAGTTTTTTCATCTCCTTCACTCTTTGTCTGAGCATCCTTAGCTATAAGATCCACTTGGGATATTACCACTATGCAGCATGGCTCTCTCTGAATTGTAGATACTTTCTAACCACAAGCACCTTTCTCTGCTTTGATTTCTCCTTCATGAAAGTCTCTTTGTCATCATCAGAATCATTCCCAACACTGATGGATTTTGCAAAACCGATGCAACTGCTGTGTTTTCTTCGGCAAAATAAGCCGATCAGAATCGTCATCTCGTTCCTGTGTCCTGAAGATTCATTAAATGTGATATTCCCAAATGATCTTAAATTAGCCCATTGTAAAAATTATTGAGTTGGTTTACTCTCCTATAGAAATTTCTTCTTCACCATCTTCCCTACCTAGTCCAGGCTCCTCAGTATTATACCACCTTTGTTTCCTCTAAATTAGTTTCTTATGGCTGCTACAACAAATTTCCCCACATTTGGTGGCTTTGTTCAAAATTTCTCAGAATACTTGGGTGGCCCATCAAACGAATATTGGCAAGCCAAGATTTTTTTTACTTCTGCAGAATGTTGTGCTACTGAGAGGAAGGCCAGAAAGCAAGTGTGGTGGGTAGGCCTCCCCACAGATTTTATCCCTAAAGCTGTTACTGCTCTCCATTCTGATTTGTCAGAAAGTAGATTCACAATCTTTAGTGATAGGCTTGTTTGAAATAGAATAAAGTTTTACCTGAGCAATCAACCAAAACCAGGATACCTAGCCAAAGCAGGAACTTGTCACTGGTGAATCAGACTTCAAAGTCCTTATGGAACAGGAGGTTGTGAAAGCAGGAAATGGGTAGGGGTGCCAAAAATGGAGAGGGTGCTAGGGTCAGAGGGTAGGAGCATTGAACACAACTATATGGAATCTTATTCAATATAGACAAATCATGACCTGAGAGACATTAAAACAGGCCCACCTTGTGTCTAAATCCAAGCTTTATAGGATGGTAGACAACTAGCAGCTTGTACCCAAGAGCTCTTAGCAAAGAGACTGTCTCTAAAGCAACATTTCTCTGCTTTTGCCTCCTACTCTACTACCTCTCCCTGCCCTCGTCAGTCTGTTTCCTTGTCTTTGTCTTTTTATTGTCTCTTGTCCTTCCTATGGGGGCCCTTGCTATTATGCAGATACAAGCTTTATGCCTCCTTGTCAGTCTGCCAACCTAGCCAATAGTTAGAATACTAATGAACACTTGTGTTAATTACAGAATAATACACAAGTTCCTTTTTATTCAGGCTTCTATAGCCATCTCAAACCATTCTTTTTTAGAATGAGATGTAGAATATCTTTAGTTTATAAGATCTATGTTTATGGCTTTTTACAGAATTTCCAGTTTTAACCATCAGAACAAGAGTTTTCCTTCCCCAGGCCTCCAGCACAGGCCATGGATCTTTGCTCTCCCCTGTGGATTCTTCCTTATAACTGATATGTAATTCAAGGATCAAAGACTTAACCACCTACAATGAGAACAGTCTATTTAGTAGTCTTCCCACTCTCACTCCCCATGCTTCTTACCAACATTTACTGTCTTCTGGGATCTTCAGGCCATTCTCATTGGCAGTGAGGATGAAGGCAGAGCGTGACAGGGGACAGGTGTTTGTAATTTAGTAGTAGCCCATATACTTTGCACCTGGGCTACTTGGTAGTAACTCCCAGGGCTGTTTCATTTCACTCAATTCACTCAACGGTGGCATTCTAACATTTGAGCCACACCTCCACTTCTCTCTTTTTGCTGAGACTCTTGGATTTGTATGTTGGTTCTGGTTTTATACTTTTGTCTTCAGATTTTAGCCTCCTGAATTAAGATAACAGGTGTAACCCACCAGTGCTTGGCTTTCAATTTAAGTTTTAGTTTTTAACTGGGAGCGTTCCCTTAGTAAAACAGATCAAATCCATACATAATATCGTAAAATATTTTAGTAACATTCTCAAACTGAATACATGAATAAAGATATTACATATATCTGAAATGTATATCCTACAAGTATTTTCCTTTCTTTAAAAGGCTTTGTTAGGAAATGGTATTAACTATTTTAGAGGACAATGGCACAATTAGTGCATATGGAGCAGATTAATGGGCTATCTCTGATTATGATATAGCTGTTGTTCCTTTCTTCAAATTCATATGTTGATATATTAACCCTCAAGGTTATGTTCTAAAGAAGAGTTGAAGAGATGAAAAAACTGGAAGACTAGGTAGGGGTGGGTGTGGTTCAAGTGTCAGAGCACCAGTCTTGGACAAAAACAAAAAGGTAAGAGCTCCAGGCCCTGAATCCAATTCCCAGTACTAAAGGGATGGGAGGGTGGCTCAGTGGCAGAGTCCTTGCCTTGCACACATGAGGCCCAGGGTTCATTTCCTCAGCACCACATAAGCAGAAAAAGCCAGAAATGTGGCTTAAATGGTAGAGCACTAGCCTTGAGCTGAAGAGCAAATGGGCAGTGCCCAGGCCCAGAGTTCAAGCCCCATAACTCTCCCCCAACCAAAAAAAAATGCAGGAAGTTTCCAATTCCAGTACTAGAACAACAATAACAAAACTGGTAAACTAGAGTCCTAGGGAGAGCTGTCTACATAATGTTACAACCACCTAAGCTAATGGCAGGAATTGTGGAAAGAGAGAATTGACACATGAGAATCAGGTTTCAAAATCCTTCTTCAAGGACTTCAGGAGGATATGCAAGCAGATAGCAAGTGAGGTTGGTGAGTTTGGAGTGGTGGAGCCACAGGCATTGGAGAAAACTATAAGGGATTTTATTCAATATGGATAAATCATGAGCTTGGAGAGATATTAAATCAGCTCTACCTCAATATGCTCAGATATTTCCAACAATCTAGGACTCTACACAGATCTTTTGTTACCTGACGGAGTTTGGGGAACTCCTTCTTAAGAATATAGGTTTCCTGCTGCCTTGTTTGGACAGCTTCCTGTTCAGGCCAAACCACCATGCCCTCACTGCTTACCATAGACTTGAAGTTGAAAGTTAATTTGGCAATGTGGGGAAAGGCCCTGAGCAAGTACCCAAAAAACAGGTAACTTCATGCATGGCCCATGGCAGGAAATGCCAGACTTAAGTGATTTATTGTTTGGTGTCTGTGACTGAGATGTGTCCTAGAAACAAGTGGAATGCAGAGTCATCATCTAAGGTTTTATTATCCTTCTAGGAAGAAACAAAATGCAGAGGAAGCATTGTGCAAGAAACCTTGGGGTGGGGAGGATGAGAGTACAACCGGGATGTTGAGTGCCTCTGAAAACTTAAGAGAAACCTGCTGGAAATGGGGAGTAAGATGTCTAGGTCTACTGAAAAGAGGAAAAGCAGAGTTAAGGAGGTTCCCTTGGACATTCCTCCAATAGTCCTTTGGACAGAATGTTGAAGAAAAGATCTGAGTACTTTAATGATCAATTTTCATTTTTGAACTCATTTATGCATACCCTATATGTCTAAGACTAAAAGTTGTACACATAAGTGTGTTTGTAAAAAAATTATAATGGTCTTATAAAAGAAATGCAAATGAAAACTACATTGAGATTCTACCTCACCCAGTTGGAATGGCCATTACCAAGAAAACAAATAATAACAGATGCTGGCTGGGATGTGGCCAAAAGGGAACGCTACTACACTATTGGTGGGAATGTAAACTGGTTCAACCACTCTGGAAAGCAGTAGGGAGGTTCCTCAAAAGACTAAACATAGAGCTCCCCTATGATCCAAGCAAGCCCACATGGACATTTACCCAAATGATCACAAACAAGACCACACTAAAACCATCAGCACAACTATGTTCATTGCAGCATTATTCACCATAGCTAAGATAGGGAACCAAACCATGTGTCTCTTAGTAGATGAATGGATCAAGAAAATGTGGAATATATACAGAGTAGAACTCTATGCTTCCATGAGAGAGACTGATATCACCCATTTGTCAGGAAATGGAAAGACTTGGAAAAAAATCTTATTAAGTGAAGTAAGCCAGCCCCCAGGAAATATAGGCTCCATGGTTTCCCTCATTTGTAATAATTAATATATGTCTAGGATAGTTCTAGCAGAGGATCACAATAGCTCAATAGCCATGTATATATGACCATATAACATGATGCTAATCAAAATGAACTTCTAGGTATGGAAACAAGAGATTGGTTGTTTTTTAACATAATGTGTGAAGTTATTTCTATTTTTCTTTCATTTTTTTCCTTTTGTCTACCCTCTGTTGTCACCATTTTTTTATTTTGGTACTCTGTGTCTTGTATGTAAGTTTATCTGATTTGGGGAAGGGAAAGGAAATAACAAAATGGTAAGACAAAGGACAAAGGATAAACCTATGCAACAGAAATACTCATAAAACACTATGTTGGAAATGAATTTACAACTTGGGGGAGAAGAAAGTTGGGAGTAAGGAAAGTGGGAGAAAACAAGGGAGAGGGTATCACTGTTCAACAAGAAATATACTCATTATCTTACGTATGTTACTGTAACCCCTCTCTCTGTACATCACCTTCACAATAAAAATTAAAATTTAAAATTTTACAATGGTCTTATTTTTAATACATGAAAATCACTTTAAAAAGATATCTTACCTATAGCCAGACCAGGTGGTTCACACATGTAACTCTAGCTACTCAAGGGGCTGAGATCTGAGAATCAAGGTTCAAATCCAACTGAGGCCAAAAAGTCTATAAGACTTTTTTTTTTACTTTTTTTAATTAAGTTTTTTATTGTGAAAATACTGTACAGAGGGGTTACAATCACATGAGCAAGGTAATGAGTAATGAGTACATTTTGTATCAAGCATTGTTGCCTACTCCTTTGTTTTTCCCCTACCATCCCTGCTCTCCTATCTCCACAACTACATTCCACCCCCACACACCTAAATTGTAGAGTTTGTTTTTCGACATAGCGTCTTATACATTTCATTGTTGCAATGGATCAACCTGTATCCCTATTTAAACAATTTGTTTTTTCCCTTCCATTCCCCAAATTATACCAACATCAAATACAGTAAAAACAGGGGTTATACCATGGGGGAGGGACATACAAAGCAACAAAAAAAAAATCACATGGTACCTTATAAATATGTTAGAAACAATAGCAAGAAAGAAAAAACCACCTGTGTCCTTATCTTGGGGCTCATTTCACTTAACATCATCTTATCTGAACGTTTCTGCTTGTCTAAGATATATACTAATTATTGCAAATAAGGGAAACCATGGGACCTATGTTTCTTTGTGCCTGGATTACTTTACTTAATATAATTTTTTCCAAGTCTTTCCATTTCCTAACAAATGGGGCAAAGTCATTCTTTCTGATGGAGGCATAGAATTCCATGGATCTATAAGACTCTTATCTTCAATCAATCACCTAAAAATCCAAAAATAGCGCCACATAGATCAAGTGGTAGAGCAACATGTTTAAGCAAAAAAAATCTAAGGGACAGTGCCCAGGCTCTTCAACAAACACACACACACACACACACACACACACACACACACACACACACACACAGGTGGTCATCTTATGTAATCAGGCTATCTCTTTTCATTCTGCATATTGTCAACCTGATCAGTCTCAACACCCTGTATTAGGTAAAGAGAAGCCTCTTTACCTAACAATGGGCCATTTGACCTACATATTTCCATAGATGTTATTGGGGTCCCCTAAGGAGTTTTCAATGAGTTTAAAGCTAAAAATTAGACAGCTCATCATAAATTAAAATGTAGATTGGATAATCAGCAGAAGTCTGTTAATTACACTAGAGATGCCATCAAAGGAATAGCAGAACACTAGATGCCACCAGTAGGATGGCATGAGAGAACAGACTCCTAGACACATTAGTTGAAAACGGAGGAGACTGTGTGGTGATGAGGCCAATGCTGTGCAATGGCCTTAACAAAAACTGAGCTCTCTCATAAATGAGTTACCTGAACACTCAGTGCTGAGCCTATTACTAGCTTAATGAAAGAGCGGTTTGGAAAAAAGAAAGAAATCATGTCTATATTTACCTCTTCAGTAATTGTTGTCAGAGTAATGACTGGCTTGTGGCTGTATTTTTTGCATGAGAAGTCTTATTCAGAGACTGAAACTGTCCTCACCAAACACCTGTTTCCTATCAATATAACTATTAAACACTACTGAATGAGAAAGTCAATGTAACTATATTTGAAGAAGAGAATATAAAATAAGAGGAGGGTATTGTAGAAGTTAGAATTTTCTTTCTATCAACATGTTTTCTTTATATAAGCACTGTCATTTTAAGGATAGCTGTCATCTCACTAGAATGCTATTTTAATTAAGTCACATCCTATTCTAAGAATTGTTTTTCTAAGGGATTAAGGCATGGTTCAACTGGTAGAGTGACTGCTAAGAACTGTTTTTGCTTACAAGTTCCTGCTTTGATTCAGGTGTCCTGGTTTAGGTTGATTGCTTGGGTAAATTTTTAGCCCCTATTAAACTAGTGGTTGTTCATGATTGTGAATCTTTGTTCTGACCAAATGAAGGGCCAAAATGCATCAGGGATACAACCTGAGTTGAATGGACTGTCAAACCAGCACCTCTGCATACTTGACTTCTTCTAAATAGCACACCCTTCTGCAGAAGTCTTGCTGAGTTCCTTTTGATTTGTGCCCTTATTCTTTTGTGAAACCTCAATATTCCAAGACATATTAAATAAAATGAATTAATGGGTAAGGCACTTTGGTACTTAGAAGTTCTGGACCATCCTTGGTTGCACTCTGCTGCGTGGGAGTACACAGCTTTCACAAATGCACTCTTGCCATTTGAGTGGAGACAATTCTAGCCAAACCTTTCAGCACAATTGCATTTCTTCTCCCTTCTAACTGTCTGTCAGTGATTACAAAATTTCTGTGGTTTATTTTGTATGGCATGTGACAAACTGCATTAAATAACCACTTGTTTTTAGTACTTAGGAACTTTAAGAGGAAGTGCTCTGTGGCTCAAGTGGTAGAGCATGCTAGCCTTGAGCTGAAGAGCTGAGGGACAGTGCCCAGGCCCAGAGTTCAAGCCCATGATCCACAAAAAAAGGAACTTTAAGATAATGTTCTAGCCATTTCCTCAGATGATACTCTTTACTTTCTTGTTTGTACAAAAAAAGTTATTATTCTTCAGCTGACATGTTTGATTTATGGCTCTTAATGCCTTTGAAGTAATACACTTGATAATTATAGTTACTCTATTGATTTTCATAAAGCTACTTTATTCAAAGCCAGTGAATCATCCCCTCCTTCTCCAGCCACTTGTTGGAAATGTGGTGTCACTTTTAGTCAGCATCTACTCTGGGACTTTGAATCTATCCACTAAATATTGCAATGAATCTATCCACTAAGAACTATGTGTTGTTGCTAATCAACTCACACAGACTTGTTACAACTACATCTAATACTTTAAAAATACCCAATGTATCCAAACAAAAGTCATTTTAAAAAAATCACCTGCTCCCTGGAAACACTACAATTACTGTGAGTTATGCAAGGAAGGTGAAAATGAGAGAGGAAAACAGCAGGCCCTTTTAATTTTTTTCTCAAACCAGTCTCTGACATAAATTTTCTTGAGGGGTTACTAAGGTGTTAAGCTGCTGGTTTTGGATTCTGTGTGTGTGTGTGTGTGTGTGTGTGTGTGTGTGTGTATGTGTGTGTGTGTGTGTGTGTGTGTGTGTGTGTGTGTGTGTGTTTCCCTGGAAGGCCCATAAACAGCTTTGAAAGTGGTCATTTTCCTCATGTTTAATGGGCCTAGTGTATCTGCTACTCTCTGCTTCATAATTTGCTTAGCTTACCATCATCAATATTCTGACCACAGCTTTAAGGACTGAGCAGAACAGGTCATTGATCAGTACAGATAAAGGGGGCTGACTGGATTTTCGTATGTTGCAGAAGTCCTGCCCAGTCTAAGAGGAGACCTTCAAAAGCATAACAAGACAAACCTCCAAGTTTTGCTAACAAAAAATAATATGGATGTGAGCCACACTGCACACAAGCAGAACAAAGAAGGGGCAGGAATAAGACAAGCATGCTCTATACATCAGCATGACCCTCCCATCACACTGGGATTGTTAGTTTTGCTCATCTCTAGTCCCTGGCAAGTGTAGTTTCCTAGGCTACAGTGAATCACCTGACTGTGTTCAATGAAACCACAATCTTAAAGGAACAGCAGGCAGATGCATGCAGACCAAATGGAATGCTGGGAGACACTGAGGGATAAATGACAAATTCTTAGTCCCATCCCTAAATCTCAGACTCCTCTGGTCCTAAATATCTGCATTTTATTTTTTATTTATTACCTTTAAGTAGATATACCAAAGGGTTTTCAAACAAGTTAAAGTATAATGCAACTTGATCAATGTCACACTTTCCATCATTCTCCAACTTTCCCAACTCCACCTATCTCAAGTTATGTGGTTCCATTTACATATGTCCATTGAATATGACTATATTTTCCCACCCTTCCTCTCTCCTTTTGTCTGCCCCTCTCTCCTCGAAACCTCCCCCTCCCCACTTCAGTTTCCTGGTATTTATTTTGTTAAACCGTCCATTCCTTGTTCACAGGTGTTACAAGGAACCTACATTTTAAACTTTGAAATTTGAAAAACTCTAAGTATGTCTTAGAGGTCACTCTCAAACATTCAACAAAACACTTTAGAAAAGCAAGCCCAAAACTTAAACAAACAAACAACAACAACAACAACAAAAACACCCTGGAACATCTTCCCCCTTCCAGGTCTTATCAGTTACCAGGGCCTTGGCAAAGTCAATTAACCTGTTTAGGTATCATTTGTAAAACTGATAGTGGCTCTCAGGATTCTTAAAAAGGACAAGGAGAAAATGTGTGAAAGTGCTTTGTGAATGACAAGAACTAAGTCAATCATGGGAGCAGCTGTGTTTTTAATTGTGTTCAGTGGCTGCCTGTGCCTTCTGGGACTGGCTGGCAGGAGAAGGTGACCTCTAACTAGGACCATTGTGTGTGCCCTGCCAGTCAAATGATCTGCAGTGTCCAATGCAACTCTGCCATAGGACTGGCAACCTTCTCTCACCCTGGCATTCTTCTGAAGTCTTAGTGTTTCATTAAAATGATAAGATTCATCTGGGTACCAAGGCTCATACTTGTAATCCTAGCTACAGGTTGAGAGCTGAAGGATCACAGTTCTAAACTAGCCTAGTTAGAAAGGTCCATGAAATACCTTCTCCAAAATAATAAGCAAAATGATGGACTGGAGGCATGACTCAAGTGGTAAAGCATCAGCTGTGAGCCATACAAGCTAAGGAAGTTTGAGGCCCTGAGTTCAAAAATACAGTGCTGGCAAAAAGAAAGAAAGAAAAAAATCTCATTTTCCTCATAGTTTTAATCTGTATTAGCCATTCTATTCAATGTATATTACGTATAAATTAAACTACATAGCTTGAGGGTAGGGATGGGGAAGGATGGGGAAGAACCATGGAAGGGGAGATATTTATCAAGAAGCACTGCACTTATAACCTGACTTACAAAATTGAAACCCTTTTGTACAACTACTTAATTAAAAAATTAAAAGGTATTTAGTACTTGCCAGACACTTTATCTACTGTTTGCTCTATCCTCACAGAAATCCTATGAGGTCATCTTGGCAACTCATCCTCTTCTATAAAAATAAAATCAAGGCACAGGGAAATTGAGAACTTCAAACTCATGCTTTTAGTATGTGTAAAATACAGCATCCTGACCAGAGTTTTTGCTCTAGCACTGAGTTGACTGACACCCTTTGCAATTTATTTTTTACTTTAGACTATGATTACATACAGAAGAAATATGGTTTCGATCCTATTAGTATCATTTAGAAAGCCATCAGTACACAGTCATGTGAGCAAATCATTAGAGAACCTGTTATGAGGTTTGCAGCTAGAGTATGATTTAAGTGCAAAAAGGACTGGAGTGTGTCTAGACAAAGTAAGCAAGAGGAGAAAGTGAATTGTACAGCTTCCAGGACAGAGCAGGCAGCTCTTCCACAACTGGATCCAAAAAGCAATTCTTTCACAGCCCATAGAACTATCACAGTATCAAACCAGCATCTCCATGGCCATTATGTCTTTCTTTGAAAAGATAAGGTTATTCAGCATCACTGATAAATACCCAGAGGAGGAGTTCTTAGTTCTATCCAGAAGTGACTATTGGCAACTGGGATGGGAAGGGGCTGGTAATACTATCTTTCTTAACCCAGAAGCACAAAGATAAGCCTGGAAGGTGGCGAGGAGTAGAAAATAGGATTAGATCATCCTAACAGAAAAGCAAGAAGCCCATTAAGTTTATTGATGGCATTTATCAAAAGTTTATCAACATGGCATTTAAAGCAATAAGGAATATAAAAGACAAATATGCAAACTCTTATCTTTGATGAAACTAACATAACCTCAAACTACTAGTATTAGAGGAAGATCAATCAGGTATAGTGAAGGTGAAGATGCAGACTGGGAGATTCTGACAGAGGTTCCTGACTTCAGGTCCTAAGGACAGAGCACAGTTCTCTACAAAAAGAAGAAATGTCTCAAGGACAAATTTATAACCAACTGAACAATGTAACAGGAAGAAGACATATTAAGTGGCAGGAACTTACCTAGACCTAGCATAAAAAATTAGAGAAGGGAGATGTATAAAGAATTATATACATAAGTCATGAAAGTAACTAGTCATCTGTCAGTAGAATGAGATAAAGGAGTCTTTTCAGCTGCCTATATCAACTAGGTAGAAAGAAATTAAGACAAAATGATTCACACCTATGACTCTATAGCATGAGGGAAATCCTGACCCATAAAGATGTGAAAATGTCACCATAAAATAGATGAACACTGTGAACAAAATATATAAGCAAAAAAATTAAGAATCAACTGTCACTTTGAAATGATGCCACAGAGCAGAGGTGACTGAATTCTGATGAAATACTATGCGATTAATAGGACTAAAATATCAAAGAAGAGAAAACATTAGTTTTACAAAAAGCCACTGGTAAAACAGTATGAAAGAAAGAATTACTGAAAACACTATAAGGGACATAGAGAGCTAATGAAAAAGAAACAGCCTTTAAAAAGATTTGCAAATGAAAACAGGAATTTCCAAGTCCTCTTGATGCATTAATTATAAGACAGAGTGACCAAGTTGCAGAACATCTGCAAACAGTAGCACCAGGGCCAGTCCAAGGGGTAATCAGGAAGCGAGGGAGGCAGAGGCAAGGAAGAAGGGGATATGTGCATAAGCTGCTCTCCCCAAAATATCCATCTTTCATTGTACATCCTGGTAATGCTGCTGACAGCAGACATGTGTTCAGATAAGGCAGACAATGATACAGCCCATTGCTCTAATTCCAGAACTGCTATGCTACCTCATAATATGAGAATATGTGTTCAAAAGCTGCTGATAAACAACTTTACAGAGGCAGAAATAGTGACTCCCAGCACATTTGCAAAGCTTTATTGGCTCTCCAACCTGGCATTGGAAAAGAAGCCTTGCCCACATGTATAAACCGAGTAATGCACTGTAATGCTCCTCTTTATTGGTAGACATCATGTCTCTCCAACCAGAGTTTAAGGGCACTTCAGATTTGCACCGCTCTGGAAACTGCCTCTTAGAAAGAACTGTCATGTCACTGGCAGAGTTGTTTTACTGCTTCCATGTATCAATAAAACTGAAGATTGACTAGCCAAAAAAAAAAAAAAAAAGATTTT
This sequence comes from Dipodomys spectabilis, assembly GCF_019054845.1. Lineage (NCBI taxonomy): Eukaryota > Metazoa > Chordata > Mammalia > Rodentia > Heteromyidae > Dipodomys > Dipodomys spectabilis. The sequence goes on from NW_024870779.1 coordinate 9,024,108, forward strand.
CAAATGAAAACTTCAGCAGCTTTCCCCTTTGCCCTATTTCTAAAATTGTTTTAAAATTAAGCAATCAAATAGAAAAAGCTATTTAGAGATTGTTTTCAAGGCAAAAGATAATATTTTAGCCAACATTTAAAGTACAAGAGTAAGGACAATACCATTGACATATTGTAGTGGTTATGTTATTGTGCCTCAACGATAATGAAAAATTATTTGGACCACAAGGCAAAATATTCAACTTACCTCTTGAAGTTTTTGGAGCAGGGGTTTCAGTGGCTTACATTCATGACCTTTGCTATTTGGACCTGAGGATGATAGTTCAAACCTGACCCAAGTAGGAAAGGCCATGAGATTCTAATCTCCAATTAACTACCAAAAGGCCAGAAAGTAGAGGTGTAACTCAAGTGGTAGAGTGCTAGCATTGAGCAAAAAGCTCAGGGACAGTATCCAGACCCTGAGCTCAAACCTAAGGACCAGCACACACAAAGAACTTTATGTTCAAAAGTCCACAAAGTTACTAAGGAAAGAACATGTATGTTGATATCCATCAATTTATACCTAACGAATTATTTTTCAAGAATAAACAAAACTAGAAAAAAAAAAATCTCTGGAAGTAGCTGCCAGGAACACCTTCTGAAGAAATTAAAGCTCCAAAGAACAGACAGAAAGCACTAAATCAAACTTTAGTAATAAACCTAAAGCAAAAATAGGAGCAATGGCTGAAGAAAAGGCTTTAAGTGCTTTTAATACAGACTAAATTGCCATGAAATAACTAGCAAAATTTAGGAGGAAAAGGAAAATGAACTATAAAAAATATAGTTCACTAAATTCCTTATCTTTTATATATATGGATAAAAATAGCAATGAAATATATTAAGTTTTCTGGAAACCATTGGCTCAGATGTATAATTCTATCTACTCAGGAGGCTGAGATGAGACCACGAGGATCGAAATTCAAAGCCAGCCTGAGTAGAGAAATTAGCAAGACTCCATTACCATGCCAAGTGCTGGTGGCTCCTTCCTGTAATCCTAGCTACTTAGAAGGCTGATATCTGGGGATCACAATTCAAAGCCAACCAGGAAAGTCCATGAGACTCTTATCTCCAATAAACTACTGTGGCTTAAGTAGTAATGAACTAGCCTTGAACCAAAGAAGCTCAAGGAGAGCACCCAGGCCCTGAGTTCAAGCCCTAGGACCAGCACTAAAAAAAAAAAAAAAAAGACTCCATCTCCAATAACCATCAAAAAGCTGCACTGGAAGCATGACTCACATGGCAGAATAACAGCCATGAGCAAGCAAGCCAAGTGAGCATCAGTCCTGTAGGTTTAAGCACTAGTACTGGCAAAAATAAAACCATACGTATATGTCTGACATGTATGTATGTGTATGTTAATTAATTATAAAGATAAATACATATGTATTAATAAAAAGGCTGGAGGAAAAAGAAGGATGAAGATACTGGAAAATTATTTTAATAGGAAATTAAATATAATTATTTATCTTCACAAAGATTCAATGTAGGATCTATTACCAAAGGAAAAAATTTATATAAGTTAGGAATAAAATAAATTGGCCATGATCTCATTGTTATGGTTTGATTTTAGGTGTTCTTCAAAGTGTTATGTGCTGGAGTCTTGGCTGGAGCCTGTGACATTATTGGAAGTAGTGAATGCTTTAGAAGGTGGAGCCTGGTGGAGTGAAGTTAGATGGTTAGGGCATAGCCCCCAAGGGAACACCGGGGCTTTAGACCTTTCCTGTCCCTTTGCTTCCTTCTATATGAGTAAAGGAAGAAATGACACTCCCTGTCATTACCTACTAAAGGTGCGTGACATACCTTTCATATTTAAGTGTTTATTCTGCTTGGAGTTACATGGTGTCAGGGAGGAAGCCCATTTCATATGCAATGAATTTCATTGTCATAAAGAGAGATTAAAATGTTAAATTAGCCTAAGTTTTTACACCTAATCTTTATAGTGTATGATGGCAGCCTTAATAAAAAAATAAAAACATTTACTTGAGATGCAAAATAAGAAATTATACAATTTTGATTTTGCAACTCATATATATGTGAGTTTTTATGGGGGCTTGAGGGAGGGGAGTTTTGTGTTTTTTGTTTTCTGGTGCTGCTACTAGGACTTGAACTTGGCTTCTTTGCATAAGGCTGGCTCTCCACCACTTGAGCCACACTTTCACTTCTGTGGATGACTAATTGGCCTGCTGATTTTTTACTGTGCAATTTATTAAATAGTTCTGCCTTTTCCCACAGATCTGCAATTCAACCAAAGCAATGGAATCAAGGGACTATGGACAGAAACCTCTCAAACTATACGCTAAATTAAGTCTTTTCTTTTTGTGAGTGGTTTTATCTTAGTGACAGAAAGCCAGCTAACACTTATTCAGAGTAAATACAAATAAATGATTGATCAATAGATGATTGGTCAATAGATGATAGATTAATTCATAGATTAGATAGACATGAAATACTATCTGTTATGCTAGAATGTGGAAAACATTCTTTTTAGGAAATAAAGATACTCACTATCACCTATTTAAGTCAATATATTTACTAGATGTTTAAGATGTAAAAGAAGAAACAATTTGTCATCGCTTGCAGAGGGTACACTACAGAGAAAACACAAAAGGATGTGACATTCAAAATTTTAAGTCCTAAGCCAATATTAAAGAAGCCAATCATCTTCTAACCACCAATCATAGTTAGACATCATTTTCAAATCAATGAAAATATAAGAAGTATTGTGAAGATTATACAATTTTATTTTAAATTACCAAGGAAATGAATATTATTACATAGGAAAACAATATTTTTAATTTTTTAAGTATTTCTAAAATGTCAGTTCTTCCTTTATTGACTTATAGATGAAAAGCAATTACAGTCAAATTCCAAGAGGAATTTTTCTAAGATTTGACCTTCAGATTTCTATGGAAAAGCAAATTACTAAAATAAGAATAAGGTAGAGGAATGGATTTCAAAGACCAAACAATAAAAACTTTTAGACAATAATTTAAGAATTATCTTTTTATGTTAATGCAGTAAAGAATTTTATAAATAAGCATAAGTTCAAATAAAATAAGCATAAGTCAAAGTTCAGGTCTGAAATATTAAACAAATGTAAAATTAGGCATATCAGTACAAAAGCTGGACATGGTAGCACATGTCTGTAATCATAGCTACTCTGAAGGTTGAGGATCTTGATATTGAAGGGAGCCAGTGCAACTCAACAAGACCATTTCAAAATAAAAAGAGGGACTGGTGATGTATCTCAGTGGCAGAGTACTTACCTACTAACATACCTGAGGCAGTCAGTTCAATCTTCAGTATCATAAAAGAAAAAGGTGGAAAAAAGACCTCTATCCATAAAAAGATGTCATAGGGAAAATGGAAAAGACAAGTGACAAAATTAGAAAACATTTTTGCAGTATGTACATTTCACCACACATATCAGAAAATTTTAAACTTTAATGAAAACAAAGCCCCACAAAGACAATACAATAAAAATGGTCAAAAGACAGAAGCTGGCTTTTCCTTAATGAGGAAGACTAAGGCAGCAAATGCCATGTATGTAATGGGGGGTGGCTACAGAGAGCAGGACCTTCTACTCCACTGGAATGAACGGTAAAAATGAGACGGGGTGGCCGTGGGCGCAGCATCATTCCTGTTCTTGAGATCAAACAGACACTGTCTGCTTCCAGGATAAGACTGAAGCAAGTTACTTACAGGAGGTGAGAAAGCATGCAACAGAGGAGACAAGATGGAAAGGAAAGTGAAAAAACATTGCAAACGAGCTTCAGAGACTAAGTTCATTCAGTCTGGCCAGTTACATAATTGGTGAGGGCCCATGCAGAATGAAAGCACAGGGCACTGGCAGAGCAGCAGAGATAAGAAATCTGGACCTTGTCCTTCTTCAGCTTCTCCTAATTTACCATGACTTAACATATGCAATGAATTTCATTGTCATAAAGAGAGATTAAAATGTTAAATTAGCCTAAGTTTTTACACCTAATCTTTATAGTGTATGATGGCAGCCTTAATAAAAAAAATAAAAACATTTACTTGAGATGCAAAATAAGAAATTATACAATTTTGATTTTGCAACTCATATATATGTGAGTTTTTATGGGGGCTTGAGGGAGGGGAGTTTTGTGTTTTTTGTTTTCTGGTGCTGCTACTAGGACTTGAACTTGGCTTCTTTGCATAAGGCTGGCTCTCCACCACTTGAGCCACACTTTCACTTCTGGCTTTTTGTTGGTTAATAGGAGATAAAAGTCTCAGAAACCTTTCTTCCCAGGCTTGTCTCGAACCAGAATCCTCATATCTCAGCCTCCTGAGTAGTTAAGATTACAAGAGTGAGCCACAGGACCTGACTTGCTCATATTTTGTTTTTACTTGAAAAGTAGAAAATAAACAAATTTAACTGATCTGTTTTATTTCATTTTGTAATATGTACACATTCTCTCAAGACTGCCTATTGATAAGGAAGGAAGGAGGAAAGTAAGGCTGGAAGGAAAGGAAACTGGGCTGAAATGTATCTCCCCTTAATGGCATTTGTTACTCTGTGATTAGATTATTAGTACAGGGAAATGATGTTAGTGAAAGAGGATGTGACTGGATTCTTTGGTCATCACATATCCTAGAACCATTGACAAGTTCTTATAATTGAAACAAATTCTAGGTCAAAGAGAGAACATGAGCTGGTGACTTCTTGAGGCTGTCAGCCTTGCTGACTTCTCATTCAGGTGCACCTTATTCCTGTGAGAAAACAAAAATTACCATGTATGGTAGACCTTCTGGAATCTAGTGCATTCATGGAGCATCCCAAACACCACATGCAAATAGGTGACAAGGAACAATGGACAGGCTTGTGGGGTGTATATCTGCTCACCCACATGTTTCATTGTTCCTTCTACCTTAAGTTACAAAAAAAACAAGTTGAGATAAAATGAAGATGACAACTAAATTTGAAAGTGAGCACGGGGCCTTCTGAACACAGGTTCCTGCTTGACTTGACAGGTCAGAATCCAGGAGTTTACTCTTAGAGGGGAAATCTGCACGGGTATGTAGCTCGTTCTGTTTCACCAAAACTTTCCTGGTCTATTTAATATCACAATAAAGGCTTAGGAGGTACATTATTAAAGCCATCATACTGAAAACATGTCTAAATGACAAATATTATGCCAGACAAATTTTTTCAAGGTTCTGTTTATCAGTTCATTAACAGCCTGTCTCTTTGAGAGAACAGAACAATCTTCTGAGTGCTCTGGGTGACATTGCTCCTGAATTCTTATGATTATTAATGTGGAGATATGGAAATTTCCTCTCAAGAATGAATTCCTCAGTCTGTTCTTCAGGAAATTAAAAACATCAAACTGGTAAACTATGGGATTTATATGCAGTGAAGAACCTCTGGGATTTATATGCAGTGGAGAAACATCAGGGATATGGAAGTGCTGCTTATTCCTGTTGTCAAAGTGAAGATTGTCAGAAATCTTTGGATTTCTTTGCATCATTTGTTTTGTTGGGCAATAGAGACCATGTGGCTGGAGGAAAATGTTTCAATTACTGTGATACCTATTCCATTGGGAGTTTTATATGTATTTGACTTCCATTACTGAAAGTGAATTGATGTCCAGAGTACAAATTGGAATGTATCTTCATTTTATTTTTTTCATCCATGGGGCTTGAACTCAGGGCCTGAGCCCATTTTGGTGAGGGGAGGGTCCGGTTGTGGGGCAACTCTGGGCCTGGGCACTGTCCTTTAGCTCTTCAGCTCAAGGCTAATGCTCTACCACTTGAGCCACAGCGCCACTTGCGGTTTTTTTTGTTTTTGCTTATGTGGTGCTAGGGAATCGAACCCAGGGCCTCATGCATGTAAGGCAAGTGCTCTAACACTGAGCCACCTTCCCAGCCACCTGGGCCCATTTTTGATGAGCTGTTTGGGGTATGCATGTCTGAATAAGTCATCACTATAACTGTACATCTTCAAGTACAAAGTATTAAAGACAGTATTATTTACTCTAAGGGTGTCATTCAACTTAAATATGAGAAGACAGGAAAGATACAGCATAGTGCCTGGCTCATAACCATATCTAAATGACAATTATGCCAATGTTATAAATGTCTTAGATTAGTGGTTATTAGAGTTGTTTGGTAAACTATTATATGGTCTTATTATAAAAAAACTACCCACATAGTTGCAAGAGACATGTATAAAATTCTCCAGGCAAGACCTGAAAGTTCAGAATTAATCATCAGATAGTTTCCATAACATTTTTCTTGGACTTTTCAAAAGTGTACCTGATAGGCAGGTGTTAAATATCCAGCAAATTCTCAATAATATTCCATTCGAATTGAATAACCATTTTAATAATTAAACCTTCAGCACCATCCCTGTCCTTCGTGTGGGTTGTGTGTGTGTGTGTGTGTGCGTACGCGTGTGCGTGTGTGCCAATAATGGGGCTTGAATTCAGGGCCTCATGCTCTCTCCCTTGTCTTTCCTGTTCAAGGCTGATGCTCTGCCACTTGAGCCATACCTCCACTTCTGACTGGTAAACTGGCGATAAGAATCTCATAGACTTTTCTACTCTGGATGTCTTCAAACTATGTTCATTATATCTTACCCTCCTGAGTACCTATGATTATAGGCATGAGCCATTGACACTTTCTTAAATATATGTAAAATAAATTATAAATGCAATAGCAGATGGCTTAGGAAGAGTGCCTGACAGGAAAAAATGAAGACTCTACAGAAAGAAGAATAACTGGAAATTAATTACTGCTAGTCAATAACACATAGCTATAGGAAGCAAGGAGTTGACCAGGAAATGACTTGGTGTTGAATCAAAATGGAACAGTATGTAAAACTGTGTGGGATGAGACACAACAGAACTTTATAGGAAAGTCTATGGCTCCCATGGTTTATATTTGAAACACATGTCTGAAAGTTAATATATCTAAACTTCTACCTTATGAACCCAGGAAAAGAAAGTATGAAGCCTCCCAAAAGTGATGAGAAGGAAGTAAATAATAGACACCAATAGTAAATCAATACATAATGGAATAGGGAAATAGAGAAATAGTACAGAGCATGGACACAAAAAAAAATGGCTCTCTTAAAAATTTAACAAAAGGCACAGGGCTGGGAAGGTGGGTCAGTGGTAGAGCACTTGCCTTGCATGCAAGAGGCCTTGGATTCAATTCCTCAACACCACATAAATAAAAAGAAAAAAGCCGGAAGTGGCACTGTGGCTCAAGTGGTAGAGCGCTAGCCTTGAGCTGAAGAGCTGAAGGACAGTGCCCAGGCCCAGAGTTCAGGCCCCATGACCAGACTCAAAAAAAAAAAAAAAAAAAAAAGGCACAATCCCCTAGAAAGCCCAATCAATAAAGCAATAAAGTACAAATCTCTCTTTCTCCTATCCCCACAATACTGGGGCTTGAGCTTTCCCTTACCTTTATTTTTTTATTAATTTTTTTATTGTGAAAATACCTTACAGAGGGTTACAATTACATGAGCAAGGTAGTAAGTACATTTCCTTTTATTAATTTTAATTTTAATTTTTTGTGAACATACTGTACAGAGGGGTTACAATTACATGGGCAAGATAATGAGTACATTTCTTATCATGCATTGTTGCCTCCTCTTTTGTTTTTCCCCTACCATCCCTGCCCTCCCATCTTCATGACTACATCCCTCTCCCACACACCCCCCTGCCAAAGTTGTAAAGTTTGTTTTTCAACATAGCATTTTGTACATCTCACTGTTGCAATGGGTCCACCTGTATCCTTATTTTTTTAATTATTATTTATTTTTTATTGTGAAAATACTGTCAGAGGGGTTACAATTACATGGGCAAGATAATGAGTACATTTCTTATCAAGCATTGTAGCCTCCTCCTTTGTTTCCCATTCCCATCCCTTCCCATCCTCCCCCCTGACCCCCCACCCAATTCTCTCCGCCCCCCCCCACCAAAGTTGTAAATCTGTATCCCTATTTAAACGATTTGTTTTTTTCTCTTCCCCTTCCCAAACTACACCAACATCAAATACAGTGAAAACAGGGGTTATACTGTGGGGGAGGGACATACAAAGCAACAAAACAATCACCTTATAAATATTTTAGAAACAATAGCAAGCAAGAAAGAAAAACTTGTGTCCTTATCTTGGGGTTCATTTCACTTAACATCATCTTATCTGACCTTTTTTCAGATGTATACTAGTTATTGCAAATAAGGGAAACCATGGGACCTATGTTTCTTTGCTCCTGGCTTACTTTCACATAATAAAATTTTTCCCTTTCCATTTCCTAACAAATAGGGCAATGCCATTCTTTCTGATGGAGGCATAGAATTCCATTGTGTATATATACCACATTTTCTTGATCCATTCATATACTGGGGGGCATCTGGGTTGGTTCCATATCTTAGCTATGGTAAATAATGCTGCAATGAACATAGTTGTGCTGGTAACTTTAGTATGGTCCTGTTTGTGATCATTCGGGTAAATGCCCAAAAGTGGGATTGCTGGGTCATAGGGGAGCTCTATGTGGAATCTTTTGAGGAACCTCCATACTACTTTCCAAAGTGGTTGAACAAGTTTACACTCCCACCAATAATGCAGTAGTGTTCCCTTTGGCCACATCCCCTCCAGCATCTGTTGTTATTAGAGTTCTTAATTATAGCCATTCTAATTGGGGTGATGTGGTATCTCGAAATTTTCTTACTAGAGACCTAGAAACACAACAAATCAAAGAAAGGCTGGACAAAAGGGATTGCATGAAGTTGCAGAGCTTCTGCATGGCAAAGGTCATAGCTAGCAAGATCAATAGAAAGCCCACAAATTGGAAGAGGACCTTCACTAGCCATATTACGGACAAGGGTCTCATACCTAAAATATACCTGGAATTCAAAATATTAAATTCCCCAACAACAAATCCTCAAAGAAAAAACTTCCCAATAAATAAATGGGCTAAAGACTTACAAATAAACTTCTCTGAAGAGGAAAGAAGGATGGCCAATAGACACATGAAGAAATGCTCAAGCTCTCTAGCTATAAAAGAAACACAAATCCCTTAGCTTTTTCTGCTCAGCTTTGCCACTCCACCATTTGGACTTTTTTCCTGGATTGGATTTGAACTGCTGCCCTCAGGTCTCTACCTCCCGAATACAAGAATTACAGGTGAAAGCCACTGATGTCTGGCATCCCTCTATCTTTCAGGAAAATAAAATTGAGTTTAAAATTGAAAACCCTTTATATATATATATAAAAAAAAGCCTTGGGTCCAGATGCATGTGGCTTTCCCAGTGAAGAACAAAAAACAATCTCCAAAGAGAATATTTGGCAAGTAGATATTTAGAATTGTAATATCTTCCTGAAGACGAGTTTCCTTAATTAGTATGTAGCGACCTTCTTTATCTCCTCTCACTAATTTGAATTTGAAGTCTATTTTATCTGATATTAGGATTGCAACTCCCGCCTGTTTATGGGGGCCATTTGCTTAGTAGATTACAGCCATTCACTTTCAAAATATGTTTGTTTTTATGGGCAAGATGTGACTTTTGAAAGCAGAAGATAAAAGGATCTTGCTTTTTAATCCAACTAGACTTTCTACATTGCTTAATTGGAGAGTTAGGTCCATTAATGTTTAGAGTTAGGACTGAGAGGTATTAGGTAGTTCCTGCCATTTTATCCACCTTCTTGGAGCTACTACAACTGGGTTCTTCCTATGGTTCTTGGATTCTCAGTTTGGGTGTGGTTTCTTGGACTTTATTGTGGTCTTGTTGGTTTTCTATGTGTAAGACATCTTTAAGTATCTTTTGTAGGGATGGTTTAGTGGAGACACATTGTTTCAGTTTTTTTTGTTTTGTTTTGTTTTTTGCTATGTAAAGTAAATATTTGACCTTCAGTTATGAAGGAGAATTTAGCTGGGTACAGTGTTCTTGGTTGATAGTTGTTTGTCTTTAGGGCATGGCATACATCATTCCAGGTTCTTCTTGCTTCAATTGTCTCTGCTGAGAAATCTGAGGTGATTCTAATTGGTTTCCCTTTATAGGTGAGTGATCTTTTCTCCTTGACAGCTTTAAGGGTCCTTTCCTTGGTCTGAATTGATCCTGTGCTGATTATAATGTGATAGAGGTGTGTCCTGTTCTGGTCTGGCCTATTTGGGGTTCTAATAGATCCTTTTCTTTTTTTTTCCGGTCATGGGGCCTGAACTCTGGGCCTGGGCGCTGTCCCTCAGCTCTTCAGCTCAAGGCTAGCGGTCTACCACTTGAGCCACAGCACCACTTCCAGCTTTTTTCTTTTTGCTTATGTGGTGCTGAGGAATCGAACCCAGGGCCTCGGGCATGCAAGGCAAGCACTCTACCACTGAGCCACCTTCCCAGCCCTCTAAAAGATTCTTGTATCTGAATAAGCCTATCTTTTTGCATGTTTGGGAAGTTCTCTGCTAGGATCCTGTTAAATTTCCTAGACCATCAACTTCTGTTTGTAGGTGCTCCTCTACATCCATTATCTTCAGATTAGGCCTTCAGAAATGATGAAAACTTTAAAAACCTGAAAAAGGAAATCAGAAAAGAACGTAGAAAGTGGAAAAACCTCCCATGCTCCTGGATTAGAAGGACCAACATCATGAAAATGGCAATACTTCCCAAGGCTATCTACAAATTCAATGCGATACCTATCAATATTCCAAAATGCTAACTCTTCAAGAAAATAGAAGAGGCAATCCAAAAATTCATATGGAACAATAAAAGACCCCGAATAGCAAAAATGCTCCTCTAAGGAAAGAACAGTGCTGGAGGAATATCAATGCCAAATTTCAAACTCTACTACATAGTCATGGAAATCAAAACAACTTGGCACGGGCACAAGAACAGACCTCAGGACCAATGGAATAGAATTGAAAACCCAGAAATGAACCTACACACCTATAGCCATCTAATCTTCGATAAGGGAGCTAAAAAAATAGAACGGAAGAAAGACAGCCTCTTCAGTAAATGGTTCTGGCAAAATTGGTTAACTACTTGTAGAAAACTAAAGCTAGATCCTTATATATCACCCTGTACCAGAATCAACTCCAAATGGATCAAAGACCTCGGAATCAAATCAGAAACCCTGGAATAGGAGAAACCCTAGGTTTCCTTGGCACAGGCTGAAAATTTCTTAATAGAGACCCAGAAACACAAAAAATCAAAGAAAGGTTGGACAAATGGGATTGCATGAAATTGCAGAGCTTCTGCATGGCAAAGGACATGGCTAGCAAGATCAATAGAAAGCCCATGATTGGAAGAAGATCTTCACTAGCTATACAATGCACAAGTCTCATACCTAAAATATACTTAGAGCTCAAAAAATTAAATTCCCCAACAACAAATCCTCAGAGAAACAACTGCCCAATAAATATACAAAGAAACTTCTCTGAAGAGGAAAGAAGGATGGCCAATAGACACATGAAGAAATGTTGATAGATAGGACTGAGAGGTATTTGGGAGTTCCTGCTATTTATCCACCTTTTTGGGGGCTGCGAAAACTGGGTTCTTCCTATGGTTTTGGATTCTCAGTTTGGGTGTAGTTTCTTGGCCTTTATTGTGGTCTTGTTGGTTTTCTATGTGTAGGACATCTTTAAGAATCTTTTGTAGGGCTGGTTTGGTGGAGATGTATTGTTTCAATTTTTCTTTCCTATGGAAGATTTTTATTGGGCTTCAGTTATGAAGGAGAGATTAGCTGGGTACAGTATTCTTGGTTGATAGTTGTTTGATTTTAGGGCACGGCATACATCATTCCAGGCTCTTCTTGATTTGATTGTCTCTGCTGAGAAATCTGAGGTGATTCTAATTGGTTTCCCTTTATAGGTGATTGATCTTTTCTCCTTCACAGCTTTAAGGATCTTTTCCTTGGTCTGAGTTGATCCTGTGTGGATTATATTGTGATGGTGGGATGTCCAATTCTGGTCTGGTCTATTTGGAGTTCTAAAAACTTCTTGTATTTGAATAGGCCTATCTTTTGGCATGTTTGGGAAGTTCTCTGCTAGGATCCTTTTAAACAAATTTCCTAGACCATTAACTTCTGTTTCTAGGTGCTCCTCTACACCCATTATCCTTAGATTAGGCCTTCTGATGGTGTCTTCCAAGTGTTGGATAGATCTATCATATTTCTTGGACTTGTCTTGGTTGTATGTTCTTTCTCTAAAATATCTAGGCTGTCTTCAACCCTGAGATTCGATCTTCTGCATGGTCTAACCTGCTATCAAGACTTTCAACTTTGTTTTTTATTTCTTTTCCTTCTAATTGGTCAGCCTTGATGGCTTCAAATTCTTTGTTGAAGCTTTGTTTTAGATCTTGTATGAACTTCTTTACTTCCTTAATTTGGTGTTCAGTGTTTATTCTCAAATCACTTAGTTGATTGGTGATAGTTTCCTTGGACTCCCATTCCTTCTGTTGGGTTCCATTCAGCATTCCCTTTGTGGTCTCCCTGACTTCTTTCAGCTCTTTGTTAATGGATTCCATGAATGCCTTTAGTGATCTTTTTGTATTCTCATCCTGCTCTCTCAATTCCTGTATTAGTCTTTGCTTAACTTCCTCCCGCTCCAGTTCATGCCATTCCTGTAGTTCTCTTTGAGTGTTCTCAGCCTGTTCATGCCATTCCTGCCTTTCTCTTTGAGTATTCTCAAGCTGCTCATGCAAATCCTGTATCAGTTTTTGAGTAGCTTCCTCACGCTCATGATATTCCTGTATAAACCTTTGGATTGCCTCCTCTCTCTCCCTATCACACTCATGCAGAGTCCTTTGTAGGTTTTCAATCTTTTCCTGCATTGACTTTTTGTTTGCCTCCTCTCTCTCCCTATCAAGCTCACACAGAGTCCTTTGTATGTTTTCAATCTTTTCATTTATCATGTTTTCCAGCAGTGTTTGTAGAGCTATTTTGGAACTTTTTTTTCTTTTATTCTTTAAAAAAATTTTTTTTGTTTAGCTCTACTGACCATTTGATCCTTTTTGTTCTTTCCTTCTCATTCTTTTCACTTTTTCTTCTATTTTGTTCTTTTTCGCATGACTAAATTGCTGTTCTACTCATCCTCAGATATACCCGTAGTCGATTATTAGACCTTATCCCCATTGTGTACACACTTAATCCAGAAATTTATTCCTCACAATTTAAAACCTCTTAGACTTAAATTCCTGAATAGCAGTACTACCTCTTCATAACTATATAATACTTTAAGCATTTTTATTTTTAAGTTTTTCACTTCTTTCTATCCCTCCCCTTCTCTTACTCTATCCACGTTCTTCTCTGAATATTACGTTTTCAAATTTGCATAATTTTGAAGTGTTGCACTTCATAATTTTTAATTTTTGTTTTTCTATTTTTTCTTGTCTTATTTTCTTTCCTTTTCTTCTGTTTTCTCTCTCTCTACTATCATTCTATCCAACTTATTTCCCGCTTTGAGATTGGGATTTAGTTAACTCTCCTACTGCCTTTCCACATCCCTCTATGCCTATTTTTACCCACATCTCTCCCTAAACCAAATAATTTCTGTTTGCCAAATTCATTGCAGTTCGTAGCCCATTAATACATAGTTGTTTGATGTTGAATAGGTATGTCTGTTGAACTAGATTGTATCTGCAGACTTTTGACTATGCAACTACAGACTTTGGTTGATGCTTGCCTTAAAATAGTGTACTAGCACAAAACTGGTGTTACTTTCATCCCAAATGGGCAGAGCAACCCTGAAAAACCACAAGAAAATGGCAAGTCTCAACTCCCACTCATGATAATCAGGAGACAGAAAAGATAATCAATAATCCAGAGGAGAGTTTCCAAAAAGCTTTACAAACACTACTGGTAAACATGGTAAATTAAAATATTGAAAACTTGCAAAAGACTCTGTATGAGCATGATAGAGAGAGAGAGGAGGCAAAACAAAGGTTAATACAGGAATATCATGAGAGTGAGGCAGCTACTTAAACATTGATACAGGAATTGTGTGAGCAGCTTAAGAACACTCAAAGAAAAATAAAGGAATGGCATGAGCAGGCTGAGATCAGTCAAAAACAAAGTCAGGAATAGTGTGAGCAGGCTGAGAACACTCAAAGACAACTACAGGAACAGTGTGAACGTTAAGAAGCTAATCAAAGAGTAATACAGGAATTGAAAGAGCAGCATGAGAATACAGAAAGATCATTAAAGACATGCATGGAATCCATAAACAGAGAGCTGAAAGAAGTCAGGAGACCACAAAGGGAATGCTAAATGGAACCCAACAGAAGGAATGGGAGTCCAAGGAAACCATAACCAATCAACTAAGTGATTTGAGAATAAACACTGAACACCAAATTAAGGAAGTAAAGAAGTTCATACAAGATCTAAAACAAAGCTCCAACAAAGAATTTGAAGCCATCAAAGCCGACCAAATAGAAGGAAAATAAAAAACAAAGTAGAAAGTCTTGATAGTTGGTTAGACCATGCAGAAGATCGAATCTCAGGAACTGAAGATAGGCTAGATATCATAGAGAAAGAACATACAACCTTCCAAGACAAACCTAAGAAATATGATAGATCTATTCAACACTTAGAAGACACCATCAGAAGGCCTAATCTGAGGATAATGGGTGTAGAGGAGCACCTAGAAACAGAAGTTAATGGTCTAGGAAATTTGTTTAACATGATCCTAGCAGAGAACAACCCAAACATGCAAAAAGATAGGCCTATTCAAATACAAGAAGTTTTTAGAACTCCAAATAGACCAGACCAGAATAGAACATTCCCCCCCCCCCCCCCCCCCCCGTCACATTATAATCCACACAGGATCAATTCAGACCAAGGAAAAAGATCCTTAAAGCTGTCAAGGAGAAAAGATCAATCACCTACAAAGGGAAACCAATTAGAATCACTTCAGATTTCTCAGCAGACACAATCAAAACAAGAAGAACCTGGAATGATGTATGCCATGTCCTAAAGAAAAACAACTATCAACCAAGAATTATGCCATGTCCTAAAGACAAACAACTATCAACCAAGAATTCTGTACCCAGCTAAACTCTCCTTCATAACTGAAGGTCAAATAAAAACCTTCCATAGCAAAGAAAAATTGATACAATATATCTCCACCAAACCAGCCCTACAAAAGATTCTTAAAGATGTCCTACACATAGAAAACCAACAAGACCACAATAAAGGCCAAGAAACCACACCCAAACTGAGAATCCAAGAACCATAGGAAGAACCCAGTTTTCGCAGCCCCCAAGAAGGTGGATAAATAGCAGGAACTCCCAAATACCTCTCAGTCATATCTTTCAACATTAACAGACTTAACTCTCCAATTAAACGACATAGACTGTCTACTTGGATTAAAAAGCAAGATCCTTCTATCTGCTGCCTTCAGGAGTCACATCTTGCCCATAAAAACAAACACATTTTCAATGTGAAAGGCTGGAAAAAAATCTACCAAGCAAATGGCCCCCGTAAACAGGCAGAAGTTGCAATCCCAATATCACATAAAATAGACTTCAAATTAAAATTAGTGAGGAGAAATAAAGGTCTCTACATACTAATTAAGGGATCTCTCCTTCAGGAGGATATTACAATTCTAAATATCTATTCACCAAACAACGGAGGACCCCAAATTTATCCAAGAAACACTGCTTTTCCTCAAATCCCACATTGATCCAAAGACATTAATTGTTGGGGATTTTAACACACCACTTTCCCCACAAGATAGATCAACTCAGCAAAAACTCAAAAGAGAAACCACAGATGTAAACAACTGCATATATCAACTAGGTTTAACAGACATCTACTGAATATTTCACCCAGCAACATCAGAATAAACTTTTTTCTCTGCAGCACATGGAACATGTTTCAAAAAAGACCACAGTTTAAGCCACAAAGCAAACGTCCAAATTCAGAAACATTCAAGTTATACCCTGCATTCTCTCAGACCACAAGGGAATAAAATTAGAACTCAACACCAAAAGCCACCAACGAAAATCCTGTAACACATGTAGGCTGAACAATATACTGCTGAATCACGAGTTGGTCATGGAAGAGATTGGAAAGGAAATTCAAATGTTCATGATATCCAACAAAAATGAACAAACAAATTACCAGCTCCTCTGGGACACAGTAAAGGCAGCACTCAGAGGCAAGTTTATAGCTCTGTGTTCCTACATCAAAAAAAATGGAGAGATCTGAAACCAACAATTTAATGAGACATCTAAGCCTCCTTGAAAAAGAGCAGTAAGATAAACCCCAATCCAGTAGATGGAAGAAATAATTAAATTACATCAGAATTAAATGAATTAGAATCCAAAAAAAAAAACATAGAAAGAATCAACAAAACAAACAGTTGGTTCTTCGAAAAAAATTAACAAAATTGACAGACCCTTAGCAAATCTTATCAGAAAAAGAAGAGAACACACCGAAATAAATAAACTCAGAGATGAGAATGGAAACATCACCACAGGAACAACCAAGATTCAGAACATTATAAGGGAATACTTCTCAAAACTTCATGCTAATAAGTTTGAGAATTTGGCAGAAATGGACCTTTTCCAACAAATATTGACATGCCAAAAATAAACCAAGATGAGTTAAACCATCTTAACAGGCACATATCAAGCATTGAAATAGAAACAGCAATAAGAGACCTCCCATCTAAGCAAAACCCAGGAGCAGATGGCTTTACAGCGAATTCTACAAGGCCTTCAAAGTAAAGCTCACACCAATACTCCTCCAACTAAAGAGAAAGTTCACTACCAAACTCATTCTATGAAGCCATCATAACTCTCATTCCAAAACCAGGCAGGGACTCATCAAAGAAAGAGAACTATAGACCCATTTCTTTGATGAACATTGATGCAAAACTTCTCAACAAAATTCTGGGCAATCGACTTCAACAATTCATCCAAAAAATCATACACCACAATCAAACAGGATTCATTTCAGGGATTCAAAGCTGGTTCACTATACGCAAATCAGTTAATATAATTCATCACATCAACAGGAGCAAGGATAAGAACCACATGGTTATCTCAATAGATGCAGAAAAAGCATTTGACAAGATGCAACACCCCTTTATGATGAAGATTCTGGAAAAATTAGGAGTCCATGGAGCATTCCTCAATAAAATAAAGGCTGTATATGACAAGCCTACAGCCAGCATTATACTTAATGGTGAAAAACTAAAGCCATTTCCTCTTAACTCAGGAACAAGACAAGGATATCCACTCTCTCCACTTCTCTTCAATCTAGTATTAGAATGCCTAGCTACAGCAATAAGACAAGATAAAAACATAAAGTGGATCCAAATAGGGAAAGAAGAAGTAAAACCCTCTCTCTTTGCAGATGACATGATCTTGTATTTAAGGAATCCCATAGACTCCACTCCCAAATTACTCAAGCTGATTCAAAACTTTGGCAAAGTAGCAGGGTATAAAATTAACCCTCAAAAATCAATGACTTTTCTATATGCCAACAATGAGAAAAGTGTGGCTGAAATTAGGAAAGCAACTCCATTTGTAATAGCTCCACAAAATATAAAATACCTAGGAATTAACTTAACCAAAGAAGTGAAGGACCTCTATGATGAAAACTTCAAAAACTTGAAAAAGGAAATCAAAACAGAACTTAGAAAGTGGCAAAAACTCCCATGCTCCTGGATTGGAAAGATCAACATCATGAAAATGACAATACTTCCCAAGGCTCTTTACAAATTCAATTCGATACCTATCAATATTCTAACCTCATTCTTCAAGGAAATAGAAGAGGCAATCCAAAAATTCATATGGAACAATAAAAGACCCCGAATAGTAAAAACGATCCTCAACAGAAAGAACAGTGCTGGGAGAATATCAATACCAAATTTCAAACTCTCCTACAAAGCCATAGTAATCAAAACAGCTTGGTACTGGCACAAGAACAGACCTCAGGACCAATGGAAAAGAATTGAAAACCCAGAAATGAACCTACAGACCTATAGCCATCTAATCTTCGAAAAGGGAGCTAAAAAAATAGAATGGAAGAGAGAGTCCGGGACGAAGACGCGGCGGGAGAGCGGATTCTACTCAACACCAGCAAGAACGGAAAAGGAGCAGAAATCTTCATCCTGCAGTTTGCGG
Source organism: Dipodomys spectabilis (assembly GCF_019054845.1). Lineage (NCBI taxonomy): Eukaryota > Metazoa > Chordata > Mammalia > Rodentia > Heteromyidae > Dipodomys > Dipodomys spectabilis. The sequence goes on from NW_024870779.1 coordinate 9,042,226, forward strand.
ACCAGAGACCGACCCAGGAACCAAGACTCGGCATGAGTAGAAGCCCGACTTCCTCACTCCTTCTCAGGGAGCAGAGGAGGGAAGGCCATCCCTCCCCCACCAGCACCAGTGATCTCCATCTTGGATACCGACAAAGGTCGGCAGAGCTGTGAGCTCCAGCTCAGGCCTTGGAATAAAACGAGTCATTTAGCAGATCACAAGAACTTAACGGCGGCGTGACCTGCCAGACTCAGCTCCATCCAGGGAAAAGTCACCCAGCTCGGGCGCCAGCCATAGGAGTGGCTTTCCGCAGTGGGTAACCAGAGCCAGAGGCTGTCCCTCCCTCTAGCAGCCTCCACAATCAATTGAAAAACAGAAACCCTGAGAATGGCTCCAGGCTGGGTGCTGTGAGGTTTTCACAAAATAGCCCCAAGGAAAAGCTACTGTTTATTGAAAGGCCTCAACTCTACCCAGAACCTAGCCTCATCACTGCATTCCCCTCTTTTGTGATTCTCAAAGCAGATCACCCTCCCATTAAACTAACCTGGGAAGGGGATCTCAAAATCTTGGGTAAAGCAGAACATTTTTCTGCCTGTTCGAATAATCTGACTTAAGAAACCAATCAAGCCACAGGACTTCAAGCAGACCAGAGACTCCAACAAGAGGCTGGCTAAAGACACAAGGGAGATACAGGATTTTTCCCACCCCTCCCCAAAAAATCAAAAAACTTTTTTTTTTTCTTCTTTTTTTTTTTGGTACCTTATATATATAAAAAAAATTTTTTTCCTTTTCTAAAACTTTTATTAATCTTTAATTTTTGCCTCTTTTGAAAAAATAATTGTTTTCCAGTAACTTTTCTTTTTTCCTCTTATAATTTTTATTTTAGGAATACATGAATGTGCGTTTTCCTTTCTTTTCTTGTCTTCTTTCTCTTTTTCTTTCTTTCTTAATTATCTTTTTGTTTTTTTGTCTAGCTCTACTGAACTTCTGATCTTTTCTTCTCCCTTTCCTATCCTTTCCACCTTTTCCTCTCTTTTGTTCTTCTTTATGTGACTTAACTCTTGTCCTGCACATCCTCAGATAAACCCATAGTTAACTAGTAGACCCTATCCCCCATTGTGTACACACTTAATCCACAAATTTATTACTCAATTCAAAGCCTCTGAGACTTAAATTCCTTAATAGCAGTACTACCCCTTCATACCTATATAATATTTTAAGCATTTTTTTAAGTTTTTCACATCTCCTCTATGTCCCTCACCTTCTCTCAAAATGTTCACATTCCTCTCTAAATAGATGGTCTTTTAATCTCTATAATAACATTAATTTTTACGTTTCTATTTTTTTCTGGTCTCTTTTCATTCCCCTTTCCTTTTCTTCTTTTCCTCTCTCTCTCTACTTGCATCCTACCCAACCTATTTCCTGCATTGTGATCAGGACATAGTTAACTCTCCCTGTGCCTCCCCACACCAATCTATCCCTATTTTTACGCACATCTCTCCCTAACCCTAATAATTTCTGGTTTTCCAAATTCTTCTCTGCGGTTCGAAGTCCATTAACATATAGTTGTTTGATGTGGAATAGATGTATCTGTTGAACTAGATTGTATCTGTAGACTATTGACTGTACAAATGCAAACTTTGGTTGATGGTTGCCTTAAGATAGTGTTCTAGCACAAAACTGGTGCTATCTTCATCTCAAATGGGCAGAGTAAGCCAGAAAAACACAAGAAAAAGGGCAAATTCGGGTATCTCAATTCCCAATCTTGATAATCAGGGATCAGAACAGATAATGAATAATCCAGAGGAGAGTTCCCAAATAGCTCTACAAACACTACTGGCAAACATGATAAATGAGAAGTTTGACAACTTACAAAGGACTCTGTATGAGCGTGATAGGGAGAGAGAGGAGGCATCCCAGAAGTTTATACAGGAATATCATAAGCGTGAGGAAGCTACTCAAAAACTGATACAGGATTTGCATGAACAACTTGAGAATACTCAAAGAGAAAGGAAGGAATGGCATGAGCAGGCTGAGAACACTCAAAGAGAACTGCAGGAATCCCACGAACGGGAGGAAAGAGAACTGCAGGAATCCCACGAACGGGAGGAAGCTAATCAAAGAGTAATACAGGAATTGAGAGACCAGGTAGAGAACACACAAAGATCACTAAAGACATTCATGGAATCCATTAACAAAGAGCGGAAGGAAGTCAGGGAGACCACAAAGGGAATGCTGAATGGAACCCAACAGAAGGAATGGGAGTCCAAAGAAACCATAACCAATCAACTAAGTGATTTAAGAACAAACACTGAACACCAAATTAAGGAAGTAAAGAAATTCATACAAGACCTAAAACAGAGCTTCAACAAAGAACGTGAAGCCATCAAAGCTGACCAATTAGAAGAAAAAAGATAAAAAACAAAGTAGAGAGTCTTGACAGCAGGTTAGACCATGCAGAAGATCGAATCTCAGGGATTGAAGACAGCCTAGATATTATAGAGAAAGAACATACAACCATCCAAGACAAGTCCAAAAAATATGATAGATCTATCCAACACCTGGAAGACACCATCAGAAGGCCTAATCTAAGGATAATGGGTGTAGAGGAGCACCTAGAAACAGAAGTTAATGGTCTAGGAAATTTGTTTAACAGGATCATAGGAGAGAACTTCCCAAACATGCAAAAAGATAGGCCTATTCAGATACAAGAAGCCTTCAGAACTCCAAATAGACCAGACCAGAATAGGACATCCCACCGTCACATTATAATCCACACAGGATCAACTCAGACCAAGGAAAAGATCCTTAAAGCTGTCAAGGAGAAAAGGGTAATCACCTATAAAGGGAAACCAATTAGAAATCACCTCAGATTTCTCAGCAGAGACAATCAAACCAAGAAGAGCCTGGAATGATGTATGCCATGACCTAAAAACAAACAACTATCAACCAAGAATACTGTACCCAGCTAAACTCTCCTTCATAACTGAAGGCCAAATAAAAACCTTCCATAGCAAAGAAAAATTGAAACAATACATCTCCACCAAACCAGCCCTACAAAAGATTCTTAAAGATGTCCTACACATAGAAAACCAACAAGACCGCAATAAAGGCCAAGAAACTGCACCCAAATTGAGAATCCAAGAACCATAGGAAGAACCCAGATTTCGCAGCCCCCAAGAAGGTGGATAACATGGCAGGAACTCCCAAATACCTCTCAGTCCTATCTCTTAATGTTAACGGACTGAACTCTCCAATTAAGTGACATAGATGTCTAGTTGGATTAAAAAACAAGACCCTTCTATCTGCTGCCTGCAGGAGGCAAATCTTGCCCGTAAAAACAAACACATTTTCAATGTTAAAGGCTGGAACAAAATCTATCAAGCAAACGGCCCCCATAAACAGGCGGGAGTTGCAATCCTAATATCAGATAAAATAGACTTCAAATTAAAATTCGCGAGAAGAGATAAAGAAGGTCGCTACATACTAATTAAAGGATCTCTCCTTCAGGAGGATATTACAATTCTAAATATCTATTCGCCAAACAATGGAGCACCCAAATTTATCAAAGAAACACTACTTTCCCTCAAATCCCATATAGATCCAAAGACATTAATTGTTGGGGATTTTAACACACCACTCTCCCCACTAGATAGATCAACTCGGCAAAAACTCAACAGAGAAACCGCAGATCTAAACAGCTGCATAGATCAACTAGACTTAACAGACATCTACCGAACATTTCACCCAGCAGCATCAGAATACATGTTTTTCTCAGCAGCACATGGAACGCTTTCTAAAATAGACCACATTTTAGGCCACAAAGCAAACTTGTCTAAATTCAGAAACATTGAAGTTATACCTTGCATTCTCTCTGACCACAAGGGAATAAAATTAGAACTCAACACCAAAAGCCACCAAAGAAAGTCCGGTATCACATGGAGGCTGAACAACACACTGCTGAATCATGAGTGGGTCATGGAAGAGATTAGAAAAGAAATTCAAATGTTCATGATATCCAACAAAAATGAACACACAAATTACCAGCTCCTCTGGGACACAGCAAAGGCAGTACTCAGAGGCAAGTTTATAGCTCTGAGCTCCTACATCAACAAATTGGAGAGATCTGAAACTAACAATTTAATGACACATCTAAACCTCCTTGAAAAAGAGCAGCAAGATAAACCCCAATCCAGTAGACAGAAAGAAATAATCAAGATGAACCCCAATCCAGTAGATGGAAAGAAAAAATCAAAATTTAATCAGAATTAAATGAATTAGAATCCAAAAAAACCATAGAAAGAATTAACAAAACAAAGAGTTGGTTCTTCGAAAAACTTAACCAAATTGACAGACCCTTAGCAAATCATATCAGAAAAAGAAGAGAACACACCCAAATTAATAAACTCAGAGATGAGAATGGAAACATCACCACGGAAACAACCAAGATTCAGAACATTATAAGGGAATACTTCTCAAAACTTTATGGTAATAAGTTTGAGAACTTGACAGAAAGGGACCTTTTCCTAGCAAATATTGACATGCCAAAACTAAACCAAGATGAGTTAAACTATCTTAACAGGCCCATATCAAGCATTGAAATACAAACAGCAATAAGAGACCTCCCAGCTAAGAAAAACCCAGGACCAGATGGTTTTACAGCGGAATTTTACAAGGCCTTCAAAGCAGAGCTCACACCAATTCTCCTCCAACTCTTCAATGAAATTGAAAGAGAAAGCTCACTACCGAACACATTCTATGAAGCCATCATAACCCTCATCCCAAAACCAGGCAGGGACTCATCAAAGAAAGAGAACTATAGACCATTTCTTTGATGAACATTGATGCAAAACTTCTCAACAAAATTTTGGCCAATCGACTTCAACAATTCATCCAAAAAATCATACACCACGATCAAACAGGATTCATTTCAGGGATGCAAATCTGGTTCAATATACGCAAATCAATTAATATTATTCATCACATCAACAGGAGCAAGAATAAGAACCACATGGTTATCTCAATAGATGCAGAAAAAGCATTCGACAAGATCCAACACCCCTTTATGATGAAGGTTTTGGAAAAATTAGGAATCCATGGAACATTCCTCAATACAATAAAGGCTGTATATGACAAACCTACAGCCAGCATTATACTCAATGGTGAAAAACTAAAGCCATTTCCTCTTAACTCAGGAACAAGACAAGGATGCCCACTCTCTCCACTTCTCTTCAATCTAGTATTAGAATGCCTAGCTACAGCAATAAGACAAGATGCAGACATAAAGGGGATCCAAATAGGGAAAGAAGAAATAAAACTCTCCCTCTTTGCAGATGACATGATCTTGTATTTAAAGAATCCCATAGACTCCACTCCCAAATTACTCAAGCTGATTCAAAACTTTGGCAAAGTAGCAGGTTATAAAATTAACCCCCAAAAATCAATGGCTTTTCTGTATGCCAACAATGAGAAAAGTGTGGCTGAAATTAGGAAAGCAACTCCATTTGTAATAGCCCCACAAAAAATAAAATACCTAGGAATTAACTTAACTAAAGAAGTGAAGGACCTCTATGATGAAAACTTTAAAATCTTGAAAAAGGAAATCAACACAGAACTTAAAAAATGGCAAAACCTCCCATGCTCCTGGATTGGAAAGATCAACATCGTGAAAATGGCAATACTTCCCAAGGCTATCTACAAATTCAACGCAATACCTATCAAAATTCCACCCTCATTCTTCAAGGAAATAGAAGAGGCAATCCAAAAATTCATATGGAACAATAAAAGACCCCGAATAGCAAAAACGCTCCTTAATGGAAAGAACACTGCTGGAGGAATATCAATACCAAATTTCAAACTCTACTATAAAGCCATAGTAATCAAAACAGCGTGGTATTGGCATAAGAACAGATCTCAGGACCAATGGAATAGAATTGAAAACCCAGAAATGAACCTACAGACCTATAGCCATCTAATCTTTGATAAGGGAGCTAAAACAATAGAATGGAAGAAAGACAGCCTCTTCAGTAAATGGTGCTGGCAAAATTGGTTAACTACATGTAGAAAACTAAAGCTAGATCCTTATATATCACCCTGCACCAGAATCAACTCCAAATGGATCAAAGACCTTGAACTCAAAACAGACACTCTGAAAACATTACAGGATGGAATAGGAGAAACCCTAGGTCTCCTTGGCTCAGGCCGAAATTTTCTGAATAGAGACCCGGAAACACAACAAATCAAAGAAAGGTTGGACAAATGGGACTGCATGAAGTTGCAGAGCTTCTGCATGGCAAAGGACATAGCTAGCAAGATCAATAGAAAGCCCACGGATTGGGAGAAGATCTTTACTAGCCATACAACGGACAAGGGTCTCATATCTAAAATATACTTGGAACTCAAAAAATTAAACCCCCCAACAACAAATCCTCAAAGAAACAACTGCCCAATAAATAAGTGGGCGAAAGACTTAAAGAGAAACCTCTCTGAAGAAGAAAGAAGGATGGCCAATAGACACATGAAGAAATGTTCAACATCCCTAGCCATAAAAGAAATGCAAATCAAAACAACATTGAGATATCACCTCACTCCAGTTAGAACGGCAAAAATCAAGAACTCTAACAACAACAGATGCTGGAGGGGATGTGGACAGAAAGGAACCTTACCTCATTGTTGGTGGGAATGCAGTTGGTTGGAAAGCAGTATGGAGGTTCCTCAAAAGACTACACATAGAACTCCCCTATGACCCAGCAATCCCACTTTTGGGCATTTACCCAAATGTTTACAAACAAGACCACACTAAAGCTACCAGTACAACAATGTTTATTGCAGCATTATTTACCATAGCTAAGATATGGAACCAACCCAGATGCCCCTCAGTAGATGAATGGATCAAGAAAATGTGGTATATATACACAATGGAATTCTATGCCTCCATCAGAAAGAATGACATTTCCCCATTTCTTAGGAAATGGAAAGGCTTGGAAAAAATTATATTAAGTGAAGTAAGCCAGGCCCAAAGAAACATAGGTCCCATGGTTTCCCTTACAGGCAATATCTAGTATATGTATGAGTCAAGCGGAAAAGGTCAGATAATGTGATGTTAGGAAAACGATCCCTTAAATATGTATTTTAATGTTTTTTTTCTTTCATGCATGTGTTTCTAACGCATTTATAAGATTATTTCTTAGTTGCTTTGTATGTCCCTCCCCCACAGTGTAACCCCGGCTTTCACTATATTTGATGTCAGTATAACTTGTGGAGGAGATGGGGACAAACAAGTCGTTTAAGGATTCAGGTGGACCTGTTGCAACAATGAGAAGTACAAAATGTCATGTCAAAAACGAGCTTTACAATGTGGGTGTGGGGGGGAAGGGGGGAAGGATTGGGTGGAGGGGAGGGGGGAGGCTGGGAAGGGAGGTGAAAGGTAAACAAAGGAGGAGGCTGCAATGCTTGGTAAGCTATGTATGCATTATCCTGCCCATGTAATTGTAACCCCTCTGTACAGTATGTTCTCAAATAAAATAAAATTAAATTAAAATTAAAAAAAAATAGAATGGAAGAAAGTCTCGTCAGTAAATGGTGCTAGCCAAATTGGTTAACTACGTGTAGAAAACTAAAGCTAGATCCTTATGTATCCCCCTGCCCCAGAATCAACTACAAATGGATCAAAGACCTCGGAATCAAAGCAGACACTCTAAAAACATTACAGGATGGAATAGGAGAAACCCTAGGTCTTCTTGGCACAAGCAGAAATTTTCTTAATAGAGACCCAGATACACAACAAGTCAAAGAAAGGTTGGACAAATGGGATTGCATGAAATTTCAGAGCTTCTGCATGGCTAAGGACATAGCTCACAACATATATAGAAAGCCCATGGATTGGGAGAAGATCTTCAATAGCCGTACAATGGACAAGGGTCTCAAATCTAAAATATACCTGGAACTCAAAAAATTAAATCCCCCAAAAACAAATCTTCAAAGAAACAACTGCCCAATATGTAAGTGGGCTAAAGACTTAAAGAGAAACTTCTCTGAAGAGGAAAGAAGGATGGCCAATAGACACATGAAGAAATGCTTAACCTCCCTAGCCATAAAAGAAATGCACATCAAAACAATGAAATTCTATGCCTCCAACAGAAAGAATGACATTGCCCCATTTATTAGCAAATGGAAAGACGGAAAAAATTATATTAAGTGAATTAGCAAGGCCCAAAAAACCACCTCACCCCAGTTAGAATGGCTATAATTAAGAACTCTAATAACAATGATGCTGGAGGGGATGTAGACAGAAGGGAACCTTACTGCATTGTTAGTGGGAGTGTAAACATGTTCAACCACTTTGGAAAGTAGTATGGAGGTTCCTCAAAAGATTCCACATAGAGCTCCCCTATGACCCAGCAATCCCACATTGGGTATTTACCCAAATGTTCACAAACAACACCACACTAAAGCTACCAGCACAACTCTGTTTATTGCAGCCTTATTTACCATAGCTAAGATATGGAACCAACCCAGTAGATGAATGGATCAAGAAAATGTAGTATATGTACACAATGAAATTCTATGCCTCCAACAGAAAGAATGACATTGCCCCATTTATTAGGAAATGGAAAGACTTGGAAAAATTATATTAAGTAAAGTAAGCAAGGCCCAAAAAACTTAGGTCCCATGGTTTCCCTTATTTGCAATAACTAGTATATGTCTGAGTCAAGCAGAAAAGGTCAGATAAGTTGATGTTAGGGAAATGAACCCTAAGATATGTATTCAAATGTTTTTTTTTCCTTTCATGTGATTTTTTTCTTACATATTTATAAGATTATTTCTTTGTTGCTTTGTATGTCTCTCCCCCACGGTATAACCCCTGCTTTCACTGTTTTTGATGTTGTTATAATTTGTGGAGGGGAAGAGAAAAAACAAATCGTTTGAATAGGGATACAGTTGGCCCCATTGCAACAATGAGACGTATAAATCGTATGTCGAAAAGGAACTTTACAACTTTGGTGGGGGGGGGAGGAGGGTTGGGTGGTAGTGGGGGTTAGGATGGGATGGAAAGGGAAACAAAGGAGGAGGCTACAATGCTTGATAAGAAATGTACTCATTATCTTGCCCGTGTAATTGTAACCCCTCTGTACAGTATTTTCACAATAAAAAAAAAAAAGAGAACATTGTTGAACTTATACTGCCTGCCTGATTCTGAGGCATCATATAAAGCTACAGTAAGCCCGATTGTATGGTATTGGTCTAAATAGATAAAAATAGATGGAAAATATGAACAGAGAATTCAGAAGTGGGCTTAAGTTCATAGCATCCACCGATTTTTAATATAGACTAAGCAGCTTAGTATAAGCTATTTATACTATTAGGTAGCTACCTGCTATTACTATTCTACTTTGGCACACTAGGAAACTGAGGCTCAAAGAGGTTATATAACCAGCCCTGGACTCTGCAAGTAAGCAGGTGGCAGGGCCATGCTTCAAGCTCAGGGATTCTGCCCCAAGAATCCCATCTGGTAGCTATAACTTACCTCTGCTTCTATCACAAGTCTTATTATTTAATTAACATTGTAAAACCCTCAGTAAATGTGTAATTGAATGTGCAAGTGGTAATATAAATCAAATTTATAGAATTAATATAGGCTACATTTAAGGAATAGAAGACAAATTTTAATAAGCTTTATTACTTATAATGTTTAATGGTGTATTAGATTAATTAATAGATGATTCTAGGAACAACTTAGCTTGGTTATTTTTAACTGAAAAATGAAATAAAGTTTCGGTATAATTTTAAGCAGTGTTGGAACCAATGGGTGCATTATTGAAGGATGGCTCACCCAGCTTGGAGGAGTATTCTACTTTTACCTGTCACTGTCAGTGCATGACATTAAACAGACCAATTTCCAAGCATGCTAGTGAGGCTGAAACAGAAGTATCAAAATTTGGAGGCTAACTTGAACTACATAATGTGATCTTATCTCAAAGGAAAAGAAGGAAATAAAACCAGATCAATCAACCCTAAAGTTTTATCTTCTGGTTTGTTGGAAAATGGTTATTAGCTGTGTGCTGGTGACTCATATTTATAATCCTAGGTATTCAAGAAGCTGAAATCTGAGTTAGAAGCCAGCCAGGGCAGTTTTCTTATTTTATCTCCAATTAATCATCAAAAATCCGGAAATGTGCTATGTCTCAAGTAGGAGAGTGCTAGCCTCCAGCAAAAAAAAGCTATGAGATAATGCCCAGGCTCTAAGTTCAAGCCCTAGTACTAGCACACTACAAATAGGGATTTATTATTCTGTTCTGTTTCCATGCTGAGGCTAAGCTCTAGTGTCCCCACACATAGCTAGACAAGCACTTCTGCACTGAGTTGTTCTTCCAGCCACACTGCCACCTGCTTATTTTAACTATTTTCAAATTCCCTAGAGATCTTAAATCTCTCCTGTTGGTCTGTACCTGAAGTGGCCCTATCACTGTCATCATTTTGTCATTGATACTCAAACCTCACCCTTGCCTGCATTAGTCATCTGATATGTATTTACAGTCTAATGTTGTCAAGTATCCTTGTTTCATATCCCCAGTCATATTGGCAGGACCTGCATAGTGGATTGAATTCTATTTTAAAGTAGCCCTGACTACCTGAACTCTGGATCTCAAATGGTTACATTAATTAGGAAATGAAATGAGAGTCCTTCTTTCACAGCTTCACATTTAAAGTGGAATATAAACTTCAATCTCATCACCAACAAATTAGTTCCATTCTGTCTGGCACTGTATCACCTACCTGTTGGAATTCATTCATTTCATTCCTTCAAAAAAAAGACTTTAGATTTAATCTATCTCAAATTGAATTAACTGTTTTAATTCCAGAATTGTCTTTTCTCTTATTATATCTCCATTACTACCAAGATTGTCCACTTCCCAACCCAGCATTGCATCCCTTACCCATTTTCAGCTCCTCAGTCATCTTCAGCTTTCACATTTGACATCAGTCTCAGACATTTTCCCACTTGCCCTGCCTTTCATCCTTAATGCCATGGCCCTTAATGGCTTTCACCTGGACTTTCACCAATTGGGTTTTGGGGGGTGGTGAGGGGTGTTTGGTTATTTGTTTATTTGTCTGTTTGTCTCTTGCTTAGCCTTCTTACAATGGCAGGCAATTTCCTTTCAAGGAAACAGACCTGATCCCAATGCTGTCCTGAAAATCCTTCCATGTGTTTATTTTGCTTATCCAGATGCTTAGCTCAGCACCTAAGGCTGTGTCAGCTCCATCCCAGCCTCCAATGGGGCTGTCTACCCCCAAAAGTGCCTCTCATGGCATTTTCTTTCTGGAATGCTCACCTCCTCTCTATGTGCCAAACTCCTACCATGTAATGGGATTCCTGGCGAGATATTGTTGCTCAGCAAAGTCTTCCAGAGTTGCTACTCCAAAACAATGCTTCTCAAGCAGCACAGCATCACCTGTACTTGTTAGAAATGCACATTCTCAGAACCCATTAGGAACTAAAGCCAGCCCTCTAGGTGTGGGCACAGCCTTCCAGGTGACCAAGCTCCGTACCTACTCAAGTCTTCATATGCTGGGCTTCATCATACTACATTGCCATCACTTCTGTTTCCTGGAGCTCTTTCCCAAGGAGGGCCTCATGTACAGGGAAATTCTTCCAATTATTTTAATGGCCCCAGTCTTTGGAATATGGAATAATTAACAATTAGCTCTGCATATCAAATAAGAAGTTGAGGTATCAAAAGATGCAACATTTCAATTAAGATGAGGAAGTTCTAGAGATGGATTGAATAATACACTGACTATATTTAGCAATTTCCAAACACACAATACATTAAGAGAGTATTTGTATTTGTATTTGTGTGCACCTGCTAGGACTTGAACCTGAGGTTTGGATGCTATCTCTGAGCTTTTTTTGCTCAAAGCTAGCACTCTACCATTGGAAACACAGCTCCACTTCCCACTTTTTGGTAAGAAATTGGAAATAACGATCTCACAGACCCAGCCCCGGCTGGTTTGAACTTCAATCTTCAGACCTCAGCCTTCTGAGTAGCTAGTACTACAGTCATGAGCCACTAGCCTTTGTTCTCAACACACACACACACACACACACACACACCCCAAAACAAAAACTATTTGAGTAAACAATCACTCCAAAATGTAAACAAATATTAAAATGTACTGATTATATATATATATATATATATATATATATATATATCATTTTCACTCAATTTTACCTCAATAAATCTGGGAAGAAATTGAAAGTAAAAAATAGATAATATAAAAATGAACCAGTTCTCATATTGTGTGTTTTTATAATTCTATCCATATCATTAAAATCAAACCATACCAAACCCGAGGACCAGGATGTGGCTCAGCCACATAAAATACATTGCCAGCACCCTCAAGCTCCTGGGTTCAATCTGAAGCACTTCGGAGGGGAGATATGTGTAAGTGTGTGTGTGTGTGTGTGTGTGTGTGTGTATTTATATTTATACTTGTAATTACAATTTTACATTTCTTTTATTATTTTATGTGTATAGTTTTTCTTCCTTCTCAAAATTCATCAGATTCTTTAAAGACATCAACCTTTTCCAGAGTTGATCAGTTGGATGACTGATCTTGTTCCCAAAGTAAACAATATGAAATCCAATGTATCCATCCAACCAGGCATTCCCATTCATTGACTGGACTCCATCAAGCCAATTTCCAGAAATCTGGCCTTTGTCCAAGTGCCAAAAAACTGTATCGTCATTCATCTAAAATTACCTCCAAGATGGTTTCAAGAATATTTTCCACAGGAAAATTGGATTAAAGATTCACATATTTAGTGATAATCAAGAAAGTTATTCCCATTAAAGTAAAATAGTACAAAAGAAGATTAATAGCTGAAATGTTTGGATATCATGTCTCTTTTGAGAAAGGTACTTCATAATATAATAGTATTATTACCTACCTGAACATAGATTTATACAAAATGAGAGATAATTGGGCTTCTTGGAGTCTACATGCATGGCACTGAGAACTAAATATAATACAAAGGGCAAGAGTTTAATATCTGTTCCCCAAAGGGAGTATTGGGCACTGGAGAAGCACTTGGTAAACATTTGCTGATTATTGACTTTTTTATTTCATTTTTTAGGTAAGCAAAAGAATCTGCATGGCACAAACATGCATTTTTCACATTCCCTTTTTGTAAAGAGAATTAATGACTACTTTCATTTTGAGTTACAAAATGCAAATTACTTTCATGCTTTGTTTAAAAGTCTTCTCTTTCCTTTAGCCTTCCCTCAAGAGAGTTCAGTCTCCCATCTTTAAATGATGAGCTGAAGTCAGGGGTATTAGTAATAACAATTGATACAATGCTTTCAAGTTGCATCTATGCTGGAATATCAGTGGTTCTTTGTTGATTAATAACTAATTTCTCTACCCATCAAGAGATCAGTTCACCCTCAGATGCACCCTCCAAGGGGAGACAAGTCTCTCCACTCTTTGTACCCCAATAATGTATCTTCTTCCCCAAAATAATAATAAATGTCCTGGTCACACTGCTGGAGAAGTTCCTGCATCCAACTCATGCTTTTTCTGCTCAGAATATGTCCAAGATGCTCCATGGTGGGCAAGAGGGTTGGGCCATACCCCAGATTTGGCTTTCACATGTTATAGGCAATGGGCTAAACATTACCCCTCACTCCTGTCCACTAGATGGTGCTCTAGACCTGAGTTTGTAACAGCTCACTGGGCATGAAGAAAGATGGGTGAAAAATAAACATGTGGGATGTTTAGCATCTAAGAAAATGACTACTTTAAATATTCTGGTCTGTGCAGATGTCTTGCCAGGTACTTGAATAAAAGGGCCATCCATATGAATGGAAATATACAACTTTCCCATTTATTTATTTCACCCTGGCAGTCTGGGGCATAGATGATTTCAGGACTAACATATCCTGGTACCTCTGTTTAAAATGAAGCAGCTGTTGACTCAATGAATAGCAATCAATATGCTCCCTAATGGGTAGTGTTTATGACACTGAATCCAGAAAACAATGTTTTGTGATCTCCCAAGATGTTGCTCAGTAAAATCAACAAGTTGTCATAGCTCAGGCTCATTAATTGCTCCACATCTAACACACAGGAAGAAAATTGCAGTAAGAATTTTGCCTGTGGGGTTCTTTTGTTTGTTTCCAGCCCATCACCTTTTCTTGGGGACTGAAGGTCAAATTCATGGAAGAATCCCAATTATTCAAGAAAAGCTTGGCATTCTTTGTCATTGGTTATTTCTACAGGATTTTTTTTTTTTGTTCGGTCATGGGGCTTGAAACTCTGGGCTTAGGCACTGTCCCTCATCTCTTCAACTCAAGGCAAGTGCTCTACCACTTGACCTGCAGCACCGCTTCCAGTTTTCTGGTGGTTAATTGAGATAAGAGTGTCACAGACTTTCCTGCCTGAGCTGGCTTTGAACCGTGGTCCTCAGATCTCAGTCTCCTGAGCAGCTAAAATTGCAGGTGTGAGCCACCAGTGCCCCGCGTCTACAGGAATTCTTCTGGGAGCAGGCGACAGTTAGCTGGCAAACATAGCTGCTGTGGAAAAATGATCCGAAGCCATTTTATTTTTTTAAGGGCTAATTTTGTTTCTCTATTATTTTATTTTCTTCATTCTTTTTTCTCTTTGTCCACTGGGGACTGGTCTTTGTGATAACATAAATCAAGCAGATTTGGCTTGGAGTCAGCCATCAGCTCCCTGTTCTTGTGACAAAATGGAGTTAACCTCATTTTGCAATTGACCAACTCCTTCACAGTGATTTTAAATTGTTTGGTTAACTTGCTTTGGGAAGGAGTATCAATAATTCATCATTAGCCAGTTGGCATGTCCCCCTGACAGATGGAAACAGTGACAATGATGATGATTCAGTTACTCCCTCTCAAGGGCTGTGGTGAGATGCCCTACCCCCATCCCACCCCTTCCTTCCCCATCCTATTGATGGGATTAGAGAGAGGAAAGAAATTGGTTCCAACATTGCACAGCCACAAAAGCCTGTCCAAGACCTCTTCTGACCTCCAAATATGCAAATTCTCTGAGATGTTTTCACATCAGGGAGAAGAGAGGAATGAAGAAGCAAGAGTAAAGGAGGATTAACAACCCACCTGAGAAAACTGAGCTCCCTAGAGACAGGCAAGAGGTGATCCAGGAAAAGAAAAGTTCAGCCTCCTGAGTCTCATAGAGCTCTGTCACCCCAGCAAGCAATGAATGGGAAGGAATGAGGAAGAATGTGTCTGTCTGT
Source organism: Dipodomys spectabilis (assembly GCF_019054845.1). Classification (NCBI taxonomy): domain Eukaryota; kingdom Metazoa; phylum Chordata; class Mammalia; order Rodentia; family Heteromyidae; genus Dipodomys; species Dipodomys spectabilis. The sequence continues at coordinate 9,057,485 of NW_024870779.1, forward strand.
CTGTCTGTCTGTCTGTCTGTCTGTTTCTGTGTCTGTTGGTCTGAATGTGTGACAGAGAAAGAACAAATAGACAAGGAGAGAGGGAAAGAGATCCAGTCTAGTATACCTAGCTTTCATTTAAAGGCTTAGAGAACGGCTCACAACCAGGTTGAAAATCACTCTGTAATATTAAGAGGCACACAGGAGCACGCGCATGCATGCACGCGCACACACACACACACACACACACACACACACACACACACAAGAAAAAAAGAAAAAGCAAGGAGCGAGAAGTAGGGTAAGATAGCAGTCAAGAGGTTTCCTCCATTGAACTCCACAAATGTGATAAGAATCCAGGTTACCAAGGAGAGACTATATTTCAATAGGAAGAACATCAGGACAGCTAAAAAGCACCAAAAAACAAAAACTGCACAGAAAAAAAAGTAGGAAACAGCCCATAATTTAAACATGAACTCCTGGCAGGGGGAAGAGAAGCTAAAGGCACAACCACAAGTAACAACAGACTAGAAATCTGTGTGGTTATTTTATTAATTCACTCATTTCTCTATATTTATTTACTTATTTGGATGAAAGAGTTGGTAAAACAATATTGAAGCACAGTAAGAAAAACCAAAGATTTATTAGGATGTGGTCACAAGGGATGCAGAGGCATGTAGGCAGAGGGGCAAAGCACTATTGTTGCTGCTGATCCCACTGCTTTTCTTCAGTATGAGGTTGGGGATAGGCTGTTAATGAATAATTTGTTGATTGACTATCAGTCCTTTTTCTAGAGTATTTCAACTAGCTATCTTTTTCTTGTATCATGGTTCAAATTTTGCATATGGAAAAATCTTGAGAACACAGTTGGTTTGAACTCATGGTCTCATATCTGCTAGGCTTGCATTCATCTGTTTGAACCATACCTCCAGTCCTGCTTTTTGCTACTTATTTTGAGGATGGAATCTGAAGACTTGAAGAACAGGATCATTTAAATTATGATCCTCTGTATCTCAGCCTCCTGAATAGCTAAGGCTATAGAAATGAGGCACCAGAGCTCAACTACAGCTGTTTTTATATCTGCAGTCTATCTGGCCCATTTCTCATGCTTGTCTGGCTTCTGTGTTCCATTTTCCCATTTAGGGCACTTGGCTCATCTTCTACATTCCATCTGGTCCTGGGCATTTCTCTATCCACAGTGTTTCCTTAAAGAGGGCTTGCTCTGCAAATCCTAGCCACAGGAGCAGCAGTTTTCACTGTGGAGAACTGGTGTGACAATGACTTCGCCTGTATGGAAGTATCGTTTTGGAGAAGAAATCTACTTCATTGCTCCTAGATGTTAGAAAGCTACACCTAGAAGCTGACTTGGAGAGGGCTTATTGTTTGAGAGCAGACAGGAACAATCACAAGTCAGGGAGCCTCCATACACCTTGCCAGGCCTCTGCTGGGAAGACAGCCATGAGAAGGCCATGGAGAGGGAGAGGGTTAGATGCAGACCCCCGGGGCAGTTTCACTAGCTTAGAGCTTAAGGGTAGGGCAAGAGCATCGGGGTCAGTAGCCTCAAATACTCAGCCTCCAGAGCAGACTCGCTGTTTTGCACTGTTTGCTGTTGAGCTGGGAATGAGAAGTGCCGTCCCAGGTCCAGTGGGTTGCCTGATTCCCCCACCCCCCATACCCTCCCACACACACCCACACACACAGAGAAGTTTCCTGCACCATGGGGCCGAATGCATGGAAACTGAAAGAGTTCTGTTTTGCGCATCTAGCGCAAAACTCAGGGTTCTGCTTGCTTCCGCCCCATCCCTGAGCACTCAAGAAACACTTCTTGGCTTGGATAGGGGCCACTTCTGGACATGCGTATACTTACTGCAGGAACTCTGGACCAAGTAGGAATCAGCCTGGACAACAGGCCACAAAGCTCCCCTGGGCCTGAGCGGATTCTCATGTACATATCAGTACACATATAAAGATAGATATACTTCTAAAGCAACTGCCACGTTGATCTTGATAATCCACCATAGATGGACCCTATGCTCAGTCTGCACACAGCCCCAACCTATGCAGTGCGAACAAAACAGGAGCTACAGTGTGTGCCCGAGATGATCCATGGCCCGTCCGAGACCTCATGGAAGACTTGGAAAGAACCAGTTCCAATTCTTTGTCTTAAACTCTTTGTTTTCCTTTGATTGCCTTTTTATGTTATTTTTACTTTTTAATTATTTGTTTTCAATTATTTACTAGCATATATTTGTTGGTACAGAGGGGATTTCATTGTACATCTCCACACATTTTTGCACTGTATTCCAATCAATCTCACTCCCTCTATTGCAATCTCTGCCCCCTTCTACTCCCCTAAAATAGTACCAAGGAGAACATGTAGGCTGCCTTGGTCTCTGCTCCACCTGGTTCTACATCCTGATCAGAAGGTCATTCCTTTGTCAGAGCACAGGACAGATGGCACCTGTCAGCCCCCATCTCCATTTCTTGTCAACATAGGATTTTGTGTATGTGTCTCTTTCACTCCTTGGGTCCACAAGCTATTTCAAAGTATGGGCATGCTCCAAGAGCAAGAGAGAGAAGCTGAGATGAGAATGATAGGAAACATTTTCTTGAGGGCTGAGATTTAGACCTTGCCTTGTAGGTCTCCTCTCTAGTTGGGGTGCCATATAAAGCTACAGCACATGGGGTTAAGCAAGTATTTCAAAGTGGGCATTCACTGAGATCTGGAGACACTAGGGTGGGAATATAATGACAGGCAAAGTGTAATAGTGGGTAATTGAAGGCAGAGAAAAATTTCATCACAGGTAGAGAAAACAGGTGCGCTTGATGCATCACACCGAAGTACGAATTGTAAAGGACTTGATAGCAGACTATGAAGTTGAAGCCTTGTGCTATGGGCACTAAGAATCTGGAAGGAGGGTAAGCAGGAGGAGAAGGCTTCCATTATGTTGCTTCCCCAGCCATCAGGAGGGCTGGGCTGCCTGATAGTATCATGGTTCCTCTCCTCCTAAAGCTGGTCAAGAACCATTACGGAATGAAGAGGAGCCAGAAATAGCAGGCCGGCTATCCCAGTTTCAGTTCCTACAGCCTGAGGAGCAGAGAGCTGGAGGCAGGCGCAGGCACAGGAGGGACCTAAGCAGCCGCCTTCAAGCCCAGCGTCGAGCCCAGCATGTGACCTGGGAAGAAGGGGATGCATCTCCAACAGTTTTCCTTATTCTATTTTCATAATTTATTTTATAGATTATTTATCTATTTTGACAATATTCAACCTCCTTTTTCTTCCCCTAACCCCCTCCCACTAGTTCCCCATTCATCAGAGGAGTCTATTTCTCTCCCCTTTCCCCACCTGATTAAAAGCTTTTGTTAAGTTTTTCTACACTGCCTTCATATCTAGTTGCAATGTATTACAAACTTATTCGCCCTTTCATTTTCCTTTCTCTCCTCCTCTTCTCTTGAATCGTTACTTAGTTTATAACTATGTAGATGGATATTTATATATGTATATACATGCCTATGTATACATAATGTCTTTTAAGTCTCTCTTCCACATATAAGTTAAAGTATACAGGGTATTCTCACTCTGCATTATATCCTCTAATTGCCATTTCCTACAAATTACATGATATTATTTTGCTTTATTCCCTATTTGTGTGAATATATATAACTATATCATTTTTATCCATTCATCTGTTGTTGGGCCCCTATGTTGATGCCATCATTTGGCTATTGTGAACAGTGCTGCAGTAAATGATATGCGGGGGTTTTCTGGCATACTAATCTACTCTGGGATATTGATCTATACTAGTTCAGATATGTGATATAGGAAGATTATAAGCAAGATCTACTTTTAGTCTTTTGAAGTAACTTCATGCTGATTTCCATAGAGGTTGCACTAGTTTGTATTCCTACCAACACTGTTTAAGGGTTCCTCTTTGTTTTCCAGCACTTGTCTGTTTTCCTACCTTATATAATTTTATTTACATATTTTCCTTGTATTCATACTTGGCCTCACACTCTTTTCCTTTTTAATTTTTTTTAAATTTATACTTGTTCCCTATTCCTTCTTCAAGATTCCCTGCCCCTTCACTTATTTTATTTGTTTATCATTATTACATTTACCTTTTAAAAATTTTGGAAGTACTAGGATTTGAAATTAGGACTTCACATTTGTGAAAGCAGTTGCTCTACCACTTAAGCAACACTCCCAGCCCTTTTTTTTTTTTTTGGGTCCGGTCGTGGGGCCTGAACTCTGGGCCTGGGTGCTGTCCCTCAGCTCTTCAGCTCAAGGCTAGTGCTCTACCACTTGAGCCACAGCGCCACTTCCGGCTTTTTTCTTTTTGCTTATGTGGTGCTGAGGAATCGAACCCAGGGCCTCAGGCATGCAAGGCAAGTGCTCTACCACTGAGCCACCTTCCCAGCCCCACTCCCAGCCCTTTTAACTTTAGGTGATTTTCAAACTGCATCTCCCTGGTCCTACTATTTGTGCTTTCTACATAGCTTGAATGACAGGAACATACCGATATGCTTAATATTTGCAATGGGATTTTGCAAACATTTTGCTATGGCTAGCCTCAAATTACTGTCCTCTTGATTTCAGCCTTCTGAGTAGTTAAGCTTATTAGCATGCACTGAGATGAAAGTATCCTTTATTTTTAACTTTGTAGCCTCTTAATGATAGTAATTGGTGGTATGGTAGCTGTCTTTATCTTATTGTATTTCTATATCTGGTTTATTTTTGCTGTTGTTGCTTTTAGGGTAATTTATTTTCCCTCTGAAACAATGCTGGGATTTGCGCCATTAAGAAAAGGCTTCTAACCTCAAAGTAAAAGCAGACATCCTGAAAACATTACAGGAAATAACAGGAGAAACTCTAAGGCTCCTTGGTACAGGCCAAAATTTTCTTAATAAAGACCCAGAAACACAAATTAAAGAAAGGTTGTACAAATGGGATTGCATTAAAATGCAAAGCTTCTGCATGGCAAAGGACATAGCTAGTAAGATCAATAGAAAGCCCATGGACTGAGAGAAAAATCTTCACTAGCTATACAACAGACAAGGGCCTCAAATCTAAACTATACTTAGAACTCAAAACATTAAATCCCCCAACAACAAATCCTAAAAGAAATGACCACCCCATTAATAAGTGGGCTAGACTTAAAGAGAGACTTCTCAGAAGAAGAAATAAGACTGACTAATAGACACATGAAGAAATGTTCAATTTCTCTGCCAATAAAAGAAATGCAAATCTGGGGTTGGGAAGGTGGCTCAGTGGTAGAGTGCTTGCCTTGCATGCATGAGGCCCTGGGTTTGATTCCTCAGCACCACATAAGCAAAAAAGAAAAAAGCCGGAAGTGGCGCTGTGGCTCAAATGCTAGAGCTCTATCTGAAGAGCTGAGGTACAGTACCCAGGCCCAGAGTTCAGGCTCCACGACTGGACCCCCCCGCCCAAAAAAAGAAATGCAAAGCTAAACAACACTGCAATTCTACTTCACCCCAGTTAGCATGGCTGTAATCAAGAAATCTAATAAAAACAAATGCTGGAGGGGATGTGGCCAAAAGGGAACCCTACTGTTGGTGGGAATGTAAACTTGTTCAATTACTCTGGAAATAAGTATGGAGGTTCCTTAAAAAAGTATACATAGAGCTCCCCTATGACCCAATAATCCCACTTCTGGGCACTTAACCCAAATGATCACAAGCAAGGTAATATGAAAGCTACCAGCACAACTGTTTATCACAGCATTATTCGCCATAGCTAAGATATAGAACCAACTCAGATGCCCTCAGTAGATGAATGGATAGAGAAAATGTGATATATATATAGATATATAAATATATATAGTGTGTATATATACGTATATGTATACACACAAAATAGAATTCTATGCTTCCATCAGAAAGAATGACACCATCCCATTTGTTAGGAAATGGAAAGGCTTGGAAAAAATCATATTAAGTGAAGTAAGACCCAAAGAAACATAGTTTCCATGGTTTCCCTTATTTGCAATAATTAGTATACATCAAGGTTAATGTTATCAGATGAGCAGAAAAGCTCAAAAGCTACCTTTATATGACTATGTAAGATGATGCTAAGTAAAATGAACTCCAAGATATGGACACAAGAGGTCTTTCTTTGTTGTTGTTGTTGTTGTTGTTGTTTATATTGTGAAAATACTGTACAGAGGGGTTACACTTACATTGGCAAGATAATGAGTACATTTCTTATCAAGCATTGTAGCCTCCTCCTTGGTTTCCCCTTCCCATTTCTTCCCATCCTCCCCCGACCCCGCCAATCAGTCCTCCTTCCCTCCTCCACCCCCCAACAAAGTTGTAAAGTTCATTTTCAACATAACGACTTGTACATCTCATTGTTGCAATGAGTTCACCTGTATCCCTATTTAAACGATTTGTTTTTTCCCTTCCCCTCCACAAATTATAGCATCATCAAATACAGTGAAAACACCGGTTATACCATGGGGGAGGGACATACAAAGCAACAAAGAAATAATCTTATAAATGTGTTAGAAACAATCGAATGAAAGGAAAAAAACATTTGAATACATATCTTAGGGTTCATTTCCCTAACATCACCTTATCTGACCTTTTCTGCTTGTCTCAGACATGTACTAGTTATTGCAAATAAGGGAAACCATAGGACCTGTGTTTCTTTGGGCCTGGTTTACTTCACTTAATATAATTTTTTCCAAGTCTTTCCATTTCTGAACAAATGGGGCAATGTCATTCTTTCTGATGGAGGCATAGAATTCCATTGTGTATATATACCACATTTTCTTTTTTTTTTTTTTTTGTCGTTCGTGGGGCTTGAACTCTGGGCCTGGGCGCTGTCCCTCAGCTCTTCAGCTCAAGGCGAGCGCTCTACCACTTGAGCTACAGCGGCACTTCCGGTTTTCTGGTGGTTTATTGGAGATAAGAGTCTCAAGGTCTCTCCTGCCCGGGCTGGCTTTGAACCGCGATCCTCAGATCTCAGCCTCCTGAGTAGCTAGGATTACAGGCATGAGCCACCAGCGCCCGGCTTACCACATTTTCTTGATCCATTCATCTACTGAGGGACATCTGGGTTGGTTCCATATCTTAGCTATGGTAAATAAGGCTGCAATAAACAGAGTCGTGCTTATAGATTTAGTGTGGTCTTGTTTGTGATCATTTGGATAAATGCCCAAAAGGGGGATTGCTGGGTCATAGGGGAGCTCTATGTGGAGTCTTTTGAGGAACCTCCATACTGCTTTCCAAAGTGGTTGAACAAGTTTACTCTCCCACCAACAATGCAGTAAGGTTCCCTTCTGTCTGCATCCTCTCCAGCCTCTGTTGTTATTAGAGTTCTTGATTATAGCCATTCTAACAGGGGTGAGGTGGTATCTCAATGTTGTTTGGATTTGCATTTCTTTTATGGCAAGGGAGGTTGAGCATTTCTTCATGTGTCTATTGGCCATCCTTCTTTCCTCTTCAGAGAAGTTTCTCTTTAAGTCTTTAGCCCACTTATTTATTGGGCAGTTGTTTCTTTGAAGATTTGTTGTTGGGGGATTTAATTTTTTGAGTTCCAGGTATATTTTAGATATGAGACCCTTGTCCATTGTATGGCTAGTGAAGATCGTTTCCCAATCCATGGGCTTTCTATTGATCTTGCTAGCTATGTCCTTTGCTATGCAGAAGCTCTGCAATTTCATGCAATCCCATTTGTCCAACCTTTCTTTGACTTGTTGTGTTTCTGGGTCTCTATTAAGAAAATTTTGGCCTGTGCCAAGGAGACCTAGGATTTCTCCTATTCCATCCTGTAATGTTTTTAGAGTGTCTGCTTTGATTCCGAGGTCTTTGATCCATTTGTAGTTGATTCTGGGGCAGGGTGATATATAAGGATCTAGCTTTAGTTTTCTACAAGTAGTTAACCAATTTGGCTAGCACCATTTACTGAAGGGGCTGTCTTTCTTCCTTTCTATTTTTTTTCTTTTTTTCTTCTTGTATTTTTTTTTGTGAACACACTGTACAGAGGGGTTACAATTACATGGGCAGGATAATGCATACATTTCTTATCAAGCATTGCAGCCTCCTCCTTTGTTTACCCTTCACATCCCTTCCCAGCCCTTCCATTCTACTTTTTTAGATCCCTTATCGAAGATTAGATGGCTATAGGTCTGTAGGTTCATTTCTGGGTTTTCAATTCTTTTCCATTGGTCCTGAGGTCTGTTCTTGTGCCAGTACCAAGCTGTTTTGATTACTATGGCTTTGTAGGAGAGTTTGAAATTTGGTATTGATATTCCTCCAGCACTGTTCTTTCTGTTGAGGATCGTTTTTGCTATTCAGGGTCTTTTATTGTTCCATATGAATTTTTAATTGCCTCTTCTATTTCCTTGAAGAATGAGGTATCACATTGAATTTGTAAATAGCCTTGGGAAGTATGGCCATTTTCACGATGTTGATCTTTCCAATCCAGGAGCATGGGAGTTTTTGCCACTTTCTAAGTTCTGTTTTGATTTCCTTTTTCAAGTTTTTAAAGTTTTCATCATAGAGGTCCTTCACTTCTTTGGTTAAGTTAATTCCTAGGTATTTTTTTTGTGGGACTATTACAAATGGAGTTGCTTTCCTAATTTCAGCCATACTTTTCTCATTGTTGGCATAGAGAAAAGCCATTGATTTTTGAGGGTTAATTTTATACCCTGCTACTTTGCCAAAGTTTTGAATCAGCTTGAGTAATTTGGGAGTGGAGTCTATGGGATTCTTTAAATACAAGATCATGTCATCTGCAAAGAGGGAGAGTTTTATTTCTTCTTTCCCTATTTGGATCCCCTTTATGTCTGCATCTTGTCTTACTGCTGTAGCTAGGCATTCTAATACTAGATTGAAGAGAAGTGGAGAGAGTGGACATCCTTGTCTTGTTCCTGAGTTAAGAGAAAATGGCTTTAGTTTTTCACCATTAAGTATAATGCAAGCTTTAGGTTTGTCATATACAGCCCTTATCGTGTTGTAGAATGTTCCATGGATTCCTAATTTTTCCAAAACCTTCATCATAAAGGGGTGTTGGACCTTGTCAAATGTTTTTCTGCATCTATTGACATAACCATGTGGTTCTTGTCCTTGCTCCTGTTGATATGATGAATTATATTAATTGATTTGCATATATTAAACCAGCTTTGCATCCCTGAAATGAATCCTGTTTGATCATGATGTATGATTTTTTTCATGAATTGTTGAAGTCGATTGACCAAGACTTTGTTCAGAAGTTTTGCATCAATGTTCATCAAAGAAATGGGTCTATAATTCTCTTTCTTTTATGAGTCCCTGCCTGGTTTTGGGATGATGGTTATGATGGCTTCATAGAATGTGTTCGGTAGTGAGCTTTCTCTTTCAATTTCATTGAAGAGTTGGAGGAGAATTGGTATGAGCTCTGCTTTGAAGGCCTTGTAGAATTCTGCTGTAAAACCATCTGGTCCTGGGTTTTTCTTAGCTGGGAGGTCTCTTATTGCTGTTTCTATTTCAATGCTTGATATGGGCCTGTTAAGATGGTTTAACTCATCTTGGTTTAGTTTTGGCATGTCAATATTTGCTAGGAAAAGGTCCATTTCTGCCAAGTTCTCAAACTTATTAGCATAAAGTTTTGAGAAGTATTCCCTTATAATGTTCTTAATCTTGATTGTTTCTGTGGTGATGTTTCCATTCTCATCTCTGAGTTTATTTATTTGGGTATGTTCTCTTCTTTTTCTGATAAGATTTATTTAGGGTCTGTCAATTTTGTTTATTTTTTCAAAGAACCAACTCTTTATTTTGTTGATTCTTTCTATGTTTTTTTGGATTATAATTCATTTAATTCTGTTTTAATTATTTTTTTCTGTCTATTGGATTGGGGTTTATCTTGCTGCTCTTTTTCAAGGAGGCTCAGATGTCTCATTAAATTGTTGATTTCAGATCTCTCCAATTTCTTTGATGTAGGAACTCAGAGCTATAAACTTGCCCCTGAGTACTGCCTTTGCCGTGTCCCAGAAAAGCTGGTAATTTGCGTATTCATTTTTGTTGAATATCATGAACATTTGAATTTCCTTTCTAATCTCTTCCCTGACCCACTCATGATTCAGCAATGTGTTGTTCAGCCTCCATGTGTTACAGGACTTTCTTTAGTGGCTTTTGGTGCTGAGTTCTAATTTTATTCCCTTGAGGTCTGAGAGAATGCAAGGTATAACTTGAATGTTTCTGAATTTGGACAAGTTTGCTTTGTGACCTAAAATGTGGTCTATTTTGAAAAATGTTCCATGTGCTGCTGAGAAAAACATGTATTCTGAAGCTGCTGGGTGAAATATTTGGTAGATGTCTGTTAAATCTAGTTGATCTATGCAGTTGTTTAGATCTGCTGTTTCTCTGTGGAGTTTTTGCCGAGTTGATCTATCTAGTGGGGAGAGTGGTGTGTTAAAATCCCCAACAATTAATGTCTTTGGATCTATGTGGGAGTTGAGGGAAAGTAGTGTTTCTTGGATAAATTTGGGTGTTCTATTGTTTGGCGAATAGATATTTAGAATTGTAATAGCCTCCTGAAGGAGAGATCCCTTCATTAGTATGTAGTGACCTTCTTTATCTCTTCTCACGAATTTTAATTTGAAGTCTATTTTATCTGATATTAGGATTGCAACTCCCGTCTGTTTATGGGGGCCATTTGCTTGGTAGATTTTTTTCCAGCCTTTCATATTGAAAATGTGTTTGTTTTTATGGGCAAGATGTGACTCCTGAAGGCAGCAGATAGAAGGATCTTGCTTTTTTTTTTTCATTCTTTTTTTATTGTGAACATACTGTACAGAGGGGTTACAATTACATGGGCAAGATAATGAGTACATTTCTTATCAAGCATTGCAGCCTCCTCTTTTGTTTACCCTTCACATCCCTTCCCAGCCTCTCCGCGGCCCCCCACTCAATCCTCCCCCCCCACCAAAGTTGTAAAGTTCGTTTTCGACATGACAACTTGTTGCAATGGGTCCACCTGTATCCTTAAACGACTTATTTTTCCCCTTCTCCACAAATTATACCGACATCAAATATAGTGAAAGCAGGGGTTATACTGTGGGGGAGGGACATACAAAGCAACAAAGAAATAATCTTATAAATGGGTTAGAAACAAATGCATGAAAGAAAAAACATTTAAATACATATCTAAGGGTTAATTTTCCTAACATCACATTATCTGACCTTTTCTGCTTGACTCATACATATACTAGACATTGCAAATAAGGGAAACCATGGGACCTATGTTTCTTTGGGCTTGGCTTACTTCACTTAATATAATTTTTTCCAAGCCTTTCCATTTCCTAACAAATGGGGCAATGTTATTCTTTCTGATGGAGGCATAGAATTCCAGGATCTTACTTTTTAATCCAACTAGACAGTCTGTGTGGCTTAATTGGAGAATTAAGTCCGTTAATGTTGAGAGATAGGACTGAGAGGTATTTGGGAGTTCCTGCCATTTTATCCAACTTCTTGGGAGCTGCTGCAACTGGGTTCTTCCTATGGTCTTCTATTCTCAGTTTGAGTGCGGTTTCTTTCTTTTATTGTGGTCTTGTTGGTTTTCTATGTGTAGAACATCTTTAAGAATCTCTTATAGGGCTGCTTTGGTGGAGATATATTGTTTCAATTTTTATTTGACCTTCGGTTATGAAGGAGAGTTTAGCTGGGTACAGAATTCTTGGTTGATAGTTGTTTGTCTTTAGGGCATGGCATACATCATTCCAGGTTCTTCTTGTTTTGATTGTGTCTGCTGAGAAATCTGAGGTGATTCTAATTGGTTTCCCTTTATAGGTGATTGATCTTTTCTCCTTGACAGCTTTAAGGATCTTTTCCTTGGTCTGAATTGATCCTGTGTGGATTATAATGTGACGGTGGGATGTCCTGTTCTGGTCTGGTCTATTTGGAATTCTAAAAGCTTCTTGTATCTGAATAGGCCTATCTTTTTGTACAATTGGGATGTTCTCTGCGAGGATCCTGTTAAACAAATTTCCTAGACCATTAACTTCTTTTTTTTTTTTTTGGGTCCGGTCGTGGGGCCTGAACTCTGGGCCTGGGTGCTGTCCCTCAGCTCTTCAGTTCAAGGCTAGCGCTTTACCACTTGAACCATGGTGCCACATCCAACTTTTTTCTTTTTGCTTATGTGATGCTGAGGAATTGAACCCAGGGCCTCAGGCATGCAAGGCAAGCGCTCTACCACTGAGTCACCTTCCCAGTCCTGTAGACCATTAACTTCTGTCTCTAGGTTCTCCTCTACACCCATTATCCTCAGATTAGGCCTTTTGATGGTGTCTTCCAAGTGTTGAATAGCTCTATCATATTTCTTGGATTTGTCTTAGGTGGTTGTATGTTCTTTCTCTATAATATCAAGGCCATCTTCAATTCCTGAGATTCGATATTCTGCATGTTCTAAACTACCAGCAAGTCTACTTTGTTCGGGCTTTGTTTTAAATCTTGTATAACTTCTTTAGTTCCTTAATTTGGTGCTCTGTGTTTATTCTCAAATCACTTAGTTGATTGGTTATGGTTTCCCATTCCTTCTGTTGGGTTCCATTTAGCATTCCCTTTGTGGTCTCCGTGACTTTTTTCAGCTCTCTGTTTATGGATTCCATGAATGCTTCTATTGATCTTTGTCTATTTTCATCCTGCTCTTTCAATTCCTGTATTACTCTTTGATTAGCTTCCTCATGTTCACTCAATTCCTGTCGTTCTCTTTGAGGGTTCTCAGCCTGCTCACACCATTCCTTTCTCTTTGTCTGTTCTCAGCCAGCTCCCACAATTCCTGTCTATCTCTTTGACTGATCTCAGCCTGCTCATGCCATTCCTTTATTTCTCTTTGAATGGTCTGAAGCTGCTCAGGCAATTCCTGTATCAATGTTTGAGTAGCTTCCTCATGCTCATGGTATTCCTGTATTGAACTTTGGTTTGCCTCCTCTCTCTCCCTATCACGCTCATACAGAGTCTTTTGTAGGTTTTCAATCTTTTCATTTACCATGTTTACCAGTAGTGTTTGTAGAACTTTTTGGAAGCTCTCCTCTGGATTATTCATTATCTGTTCTGTCCCCTGATTATCATGAGTGGAAGTTGAGATACCTGGACTTGCCATTTTCCTTGTGTTTTTCCAGCTTGTTCTGCCCATTTGGGATGAAAGCAACACCAGCTTTGTGCTATCTTAAGGCAAGCATCAACCAAAGTCTGTAGTTGCACAGTCAAAAGTCTGCAGATACAATCTAGTTCAACCGGTATATCTATTCAACATCAAACTACTATGTATTAATGAGCAAGGAACAGCAAAGAAGAATTTGGCAAACCAGAAATTATTAGGTTTAGGGAGAGATGTGGGTAAAATAGAAAGATGTGGAAAGGTAGAGGTAGAGTTAAATTAACTAAGTCCTAATCTCAAAGTAGGAAATAGATTGGATAGAATGATAGTAGAGAAAGAGAAAAAAAGAGAAAAGAGGGAAGAAAAAATAGAGAAACAAAAATTAAAAAGTGAAACACTTAAAAATTGATTAAGTGTGTACACAATAGAGGATAAGGTCTAATAATCAACTACGGGTATATCTGAGGATGAGCAGAACAACAATTAAGTCATATGAAGAAGAACAAAATAGAAGAAAAAGTGAAAAGAATGAGAAAGAAAAAAAGGATCAAAAGATCAGTAGAACTAAACAAAAACAATAAAATATTTAAAAAAAGAAAAACACACACGCATATATACCCCTAAAATAAAAATTATAAGATAAAGAAAAAAAGTTAATAGAAAACAATTTTTAAGAAGTTAAAAATTAAAAATTAAAAAAAATTTATAAAAGGTACAAAAGAAGAGTTCTTTGATTTTTTTTTTTATCTTCCTTGTGTCTGTAACCAGTCTCTTGTTGGAGTCTCTGGTCTGCTTGTGGTGTTTGATTTTCCTGTGGCTTGGATGGTTTCTTAAGTCAGTTTGTTTGAGAAGGCAGAAAAATGCTCTGCTTTACACAGGATTTTGTGATCCTCCTCCCAGGCTAGTTCAATGGGAGGGAGATCTGCTTTGAGTATCACAAAAGAAGAAGATAGCTGTTTCCACTAGTTTGGAGATGCTGTGATGAGGCTAGGTTCTGGGGAGTTGAGGCCTTTCAGCAAACAGAAGCTTTTCCCTGAGGGCCTAGCTTCTGAGACACTCACAAAGCCCAGCCTGGAGCCATTCTCAGGGTTTATGTTTACTGAATTTCAATTGGTTGTCAAGGCTGCTGTAGGGAGGGGCTGCCTCTGGCTCTGTTTACCCAGTGAAGAAAGCCAGTCCTGGGCTGGCGGCCTGAGCTGGGTAACTTTTCCCTGGGTAGAGCTGAGCTTGGCAGGTCAGGTTAGGTTCCTTTGACCTGCTAAATGACTCTTGTTTTCTTCCAAGGCCTGAGTTGGAGCTAGCTGCTCAGCCAGGCCTTTGTCAGTATCAAAGATGGGAGATCTCTGGTAGTGGTGGGGGAAGGGGTGGTCTTCCCTCCACTGCTCCCTGAGACGGAGTGAGGATGTCAGGCTTCTACTCACGCTGGAGTCTTGGTTCCTGGTTAGTCTCTGGTCTGGGAACTGTAGGATGAAGATGTCTGCTCCTTGTCAGTTCTTGCTGGTGTTGAGTTGAATCCGCTTGCTTGCTGCATCTGGCGGCTTTGTCCTAGATTCTCTGTGTTGCAGGTATGGTGGCTATGGCCGCCACCGCTGCTGCTGCTGCCAGAGCCATGGCTGCTTGGAAGTGCTCAGATCTGTCTCCTTGCCTGGGTTTTCCCTCTCTGGCCTAACTCTCTGTCCTGTGATGGCACACTTGGTGTGATTCTCTGGCTTAGGACTGTTCACTGGAGCACTAAAACTGCTTTCTATGAGAGAGCTTGTTTAGCCTCCAGCTTCTCCTCCAACATCTTCCTGGAGCTCCGTTGTTGTACTATGTGATCTTTTTGTTTGTTTGTTTTGTTTGTATGTTCTTCCCCCTATGGTATATCTCCTATTGTCACTGTACTTGATTTTGGTACCCTCATCTTGTATATACATTTGTCTAATTTGGAGAGGGGAAGGGGAATAACAAAACACTGAAACAAGGACACAGGATGATCCATTGCAACAATGATATTCACAAGACAGTATATTGGAAATGAACTTTACAACTTTGGGGGAGGTGGCAGAGGGAAGGGATAGTAGAAAAACAACAAAGGAGGGAGTAACAATGCTCGACAAGAAATGTACTCATTACCTTTCTCATGTAACTGTAACCCCTCTGTATAGCATCTTTACATTAAATTTTTTAAAAAAATATTTAAAAGAAAGAAAAGGCTTCTAGCCAGGCACTGGTAGCTTACACCTGTACTCCTAGCTACTGAGGATGCTGAGATCTGAGGATCGTGGTTGGAAGCCAGCCGGGGCAGAAAAGTCCCTGTCAGGCTCTTATCTCCAATTAACCACAAAAACAAAAACAAAAGTGACACTTTGTGCTAGTCTTGAGCACAAAGAGGCTCAGGGACAGCACTCAGGCCCTTAGTTCAAACCCCACAAGCAATAAAAAGAAAAAAAGAAAGAAAAAGCTTCTGACTTAGGAGTTCCCAATATAAACAAGAAGAAATATTCAGCCCAACAGATGTGCAAATGGTAAGATAGAGACACAGAAGTTTGAAAAGTAAAGGCAGCATTAATTTTTCAAAAGTTAATAACTTCAGTAACTGAATCCATATTGAAATGGTTGAAATGCCAAAGAAGTTGAAATCCTACTTTTTAAAATAATCCATGACCTATAAAACACGTTGAATAAATCAGTGAGTAAAGCAAGAAAGTCAGTTTGCTGGGAGAGAGTGAGGAAGGGGTAACACTATCCAAAAATAAATGTACTCATTACCTGATTTATGCATCACCTTTATGTTATACTAATTTTTTTGCCAATCCTGGAGCTTGTACTCAGGGCCTGGGCACTGTTCCTGTGCTTCTTTTTGCTCAAGGTTAACACTCTACCATTTGAGGCACTGCCACTTTTGGCCTTTGCACATTATGTACTACTGAGGAATTGAACCCAGAGCTATATGCATGCTAGGCAAACACTCTACCACTAAGCAATATTCCAAGCCCTATATTAATTTTTTTTGTCAGTCATGGGGCTTGAACTCTGGGCCTGGGTGCTGTCCCTCAGCTCTTCAGTTCAAGGCTAACACTCTAACACTTGAGCCACAGCACCACTTCAGGTTTTCTGAGTGGTTTATTGGAGATAAGAGTCTCACAGAGGGGCTGGGAAGGTGGCTCAGTGGTAGAGTGCTTGCCTTGCATGCATGAGGCCCTGGGTTTGATTCCTCAGCACCACATAAGCAGAAAAAAAAAGCCAGAAGTGGCGCTATGGCTCAAGTGGTAGAGCGCTAGCCTTGAGCTGAAGAGCTGAGGAACAGTGCCCAGGCCCAGAGTTCAGGCCCCATGACTGGCAACACACACACACACACACACACACACACACACACACACACACACACACATGAAGAGTCTCACAGACTTTCCTGCCCACACTGGCTTCAAACCTTGAGCCTCAAACCTTGAGCCTCCTGAGTAGCTAGGATTATAGGCATGAGCCACCAGCACCCAGCTCCTATATTAATTTTTGTAATGAAAAAGCCAGTTCAATGCTTGGATGAGAAATTTAGTGACTTCAGCAAAACCTAGGATGTTATAGCCATCTGAATTTTTTACAAAAGGGTCAAAATTATACATCAAAAAACAGATAGTTTCTTCAAATGCTGTTGGGAAAGCTAAATTTCCAAATATAGAAGACAAACTATAGTCTCATCTCTCATGCTGTACAAAAGTCAATTCACAATGGAACAAAGATCTAAATATAATCCTGAAATTTTGAAACTACTACAAGAAAACATAGGTAAAACACTCAAAGATATAAGCAATAACTTTGTGAAAAACTAAACAAAAATATATAGTTACTAGATGAGAAGATGAATTAGACAGTACTCAAAAAAAGTGTAGATGGCTAATACATGAAGAAAGCTCAATGTTCTTAGGCATAAAGGAAATGTAGATTAAACCAATATTGGGATTCCATCATACCCCAATCAGAACAGCAATCATCAAGAAAACAACAAAATGGCTATAATCAAGAAATCTAATAACAACAAGTGCTAGAGAGGATGTGGCCAAAAGGGAACCCTACTGCATTGTTGGTGGAATGTAAACTTCTTCAACCACTTTGGAAAGCAGTATGGAGGTTCCTCAGATGATGATACATAGAGCTCCCCTATGACCCAGCAATCCCACTTCTGGGTATTCATCCAAATGATCACAGACAAGACCATACTAAAGCTACCAGCATAACTATGTTTATTGCAGCATTATTCACCATAGCTAGGTACCACTGTGGCTCACTCCTGTAATCCTAGCTACTCAAGAGGCTGATATCTGATGATTACAGTTCAAAGCCAACTCAGGCTGAAAAGTCAGTGAGAATCTTATCCCCAATTAACCACCAAAAAAGCTGGAAATGGAGCTATGGTTGAAGTGCTAGCCTGTAGCAAAAAAAAAAAAAAGAAAAGAAAGAAAGAATGAAAGAAAGAAAGAGAAAGAAAGAAAGGAAAAGAAAAGAAAAAGAAAGAAAGAAAGAAACAAAGAAACAAAGAAAGAAAGGAAAAGAACAGAAAAGAAAGAAAACCTCAGGGACAGTGCCCAGGCCCCAGGTCAGATACAAAAAAAAAGTTTTAAAAATAGAAATACCACTATAGGATTCTGCTGTACCACTCCTGGGTATATATCCAAAAGAATATGCCAACCTACAATAGAGATCCCTGAACACCTATGGTTATAACAGCACTGTTTACAACAACCAAACCATGCAATTAGCCCAGGTATCCATCAAACAATGAATAAGGAATACAGATATATATATATATATATATATATATATATTCTCACATATATATTCATGCATATAATATATATTACATATAATGGAATATTCAGCCATAAAGAATAATAAAATTAACTCATTTGCAGGTAAATGGGGGCAACTAGAAATCATTTAGGCAAAATATGCCAGACTGTAAAAACATATTGAATGTTTGCTCTTGTGTGAAATCTGGAGCTAAGAAAAAAAAGAAGTTAATGATGCAAGTATAAAAAAAGTAGAATTATTTTGGGGCGAACCAGCCGGCGGGGGAACATCAAAGGAGAGGGTAAAGAAGAGGTTAAAAAATACTTAATACACTTTGCTAGGTATGTGCCTACTGCTTGAACAATGCTTTTAGCCTAAAATAATTTCAATGGGTTTTATTTTATTTTCATAATCTACATAAAGAATTTTCAATTATTTTAATCTCTCCTTTATTCTCTCTGAATTCAAACTCAATTACTGGGGTCGGGGAAGGGGAGGAAAGGGGAGCAGCAGGCAGAGTGGCTGTTATCCCAGACTCTCCAAAGGTAGAGATCAGGAAGATCATAGTTCTAGGCTAAATGAAACAAAATAGAAGAATATCCTAAGGGGATTGGGGGCAATAGCTGTAATGTGGCTCAGTGCTAGAGTGCAATGCCTTGAATTAAAACCCTAAGGCCTCAAAAAAATGAACTATTTTAAAAACGAGGAGAGGAAGATTAGAAAGAGTAACAAAAGGAGTAAAGTTAATCAAAGGACATTATATACATATATAAAAATCACAATACTACTCCTTTGCATATTTAATATATGCTAATAGGAAATTATAACAATTAAATGAGTACCTTGTTTACTCATTTGTAATGCTAAACTTTATCAGCTATGATGGTTATTTTTCACTTTAATCATTGTTATTTAGTCAATTGCAGAATAATTATGTTTGAGATGCTGACTTCAGAAAGTTGGTATCTGACAAAAGTAGCCTGCATCCCCAGGATCTGTACAAGCTCACACACACAAGGACAAAGGAAAGAAATGGATGTGCTAGGGACACATCTCAGTAATAGAGCACATGGCTAGCAAGTAAAAGACCCTGAGTTCAAACTCCACTATTACTAAAAAATAAAACAAATGGATTGAGCAACACTATAGCCAAGACAATTTTTTCAATGATAACCTTAGTTTAATTTTAATTGAGGGCCATTCTATTTGTTTATAAATAGATTTAATGGCAACAGCTTTGTTGAACATTGTGTTTGATCTGTGCAAATCCACATGGTGTAGGCTTGCTCCCTCTATCCCCATGAGCAGTGATAGAATGTTTGGAGATAGGCTCTATAGAAGCTCTTTAAGTCATGGCGATGCACCCTCAAAAGGAATATGGGGGTCCTCCTTGCTTTTAGCCTGTTCTTTTCATTCCCTGACTCCTGATGTGAAGTTTGCTCTGCCCTACACTCCCTGACATTGCTATCCAGTATCCCACTTGAGGTCCAATTCAATGGGTTCACCCCATCTTGGCCAGGAACCTCCAAAGCCATCAGCTACCTAAATATTTACCTTTTATAAGTTGCCTCAGGTATTTCATCATAGTAATTCAAAGGTAACTCTTAGAATCACAAGTTCTTGATGTCACATATCTACTGTCACAAGAAGTGAAAATATGATTGTGTTTGCATTAGTCAGTACAGCCAGTTCAGAAAATTCCTACCACTTGTTACTAGAAATTAGCATCTGGATCTAAAAAGGCAATGGCTATACACACACACACACACACATATACTCACACACATGTATTGTATATTTTTATATATATACATTTGCATATATCTATATACAGAGAGCATTTAAGATATGACAGAAATATGCAACTTAGTAGACAGCCCAGCATTATTTAACATTTTTGTTTCTTATCAACTTTTTTCTTACCCATCTCTCACAAGTAAAATAAAAGTAGTATACAATTGGATCTCCCCTATTAAGATTTATTATTTATATTTCAGCATCATTCCCAATTTCTCAAATGCATATGTGTGTGTGCATGCATGCATGTCTGCATGTCCATAAAAAAGATCTAAATTTGATTATTCATAATGGAATTGATTTGAGATACTGTTTGAAGCCATCAAACATCAAAATCACTCTTAAAAATGAAAAATGCATGCCAAGCACCAATGGCTCACACCTATAATACTAGCTATTTAGGAGGCTGAGATCTGATGATTTAGGTTTGACACTATCCAGGCAGTAAAGTCTGACACTCTTATCTCCAGGTAACCACCAAAAAGCTGGAGGTGTTGTTCAAATGCTAGATCATCATCATGGAGTGAGAAAGCTAAGTGACAGTGCCCATACCCTGAATCCTTTTCTCAAGCTAATGAGCAAAAAGCCCAAAGTGTGGCATAAGTGGAAGAGCATCAGCTTTTTTTGAAAAAACAAACAAGAGCAAAAGCTCTGAATTCAAGCCATAGTACTGGTATGTGTGCACGTGCACGCGCGCGCGTGCGTGCACACACACACACACACACACACACACACACACACACACACACAGAGCCAATCTATGCCTTTTTATTCAGCCCTCACATTTGTCTAGACATTACTATTGCCATGTGGTATCTAAGCAAACTAGGGTCCAGGTAGTCTAGTGAGTTGAAAGTGAGTAGAAAATGATGACTTACTCATTTGAGTTTAAAGCCCCGGACTCATATTGCTGCAACGCTGAAAATAATAAAGTTAATTTTAAGGTATAAATTCTGAAATAAATATTTGTAAATATATGTAATAATTATACATATGATTTTATAATCTATAATAAAGTATGTCAAAATTATGTATATTTTTGTGTCAGTCCTGGGCTTGAACTGAGCACTTTTGCTCTACCATTTGAACTACAACTTTACAAATTTGTGTGTGTGTGTGTGTGTTTGTGTGTGTGGTAATGGGAGATTAGAGTTACTAATTTTCCTGCCTGGACTGGCTTTGAAATGTGATCCTCAGATCTCAGCCTCCTGAGTAGCTAGGATTACAGGTATGAGCTACCAGCCCCTGATTAAATTATGACATATATTTTGAAATGATATTAAATTATTCTATAACCATACCTCATATTTCAAATATGTCATATTTATAGAGACTTCAGTGTACATGTAGCTCAATTTCATTTTTCTTTCATAAGCTATCCCTTTTGGGTTTCCATTTATCTTACACAGGTCATAAAATATTATTTATATCCTCTTATCTGAATTAGCTAACACAAAAACCTAAAGTAATGCCTGAACAAGGCTTATCAAAAGAAAATTCAAGCTGTCAAAACTATGCCCTAGCTATAATATGAGCAGCCCTTGCTGAATTCAGTCCTTTCTACCATTAGTTCCTCCAATTAGGTTTTTGCAGTAAGGAAAGCAAAAGAAAGGCCCTGTTTTCCTCTACAGTGTTTCCTCATATAAAAGAAAAAAAATCAGACAGATTTGGTAGGGTAGTAGCTTTGATAGAAGGAAGTAGGGCACAACTGTGTTTATCAGGGAGAAACAGAGAACTTTAACAAAGACACAGGGTTTGGCAACAAAAAAGACATTTTGATTAAGTGCACATCCCTCACCACTTCAAGTCCATGCAATTAACCCTTACCAAAGTCTTCTAAATAGCCCACCTGAACTGACTGGTACCAGTCTCTACAGAGTATACTAGTGGCTAAAATACAAGGCAAATATTTGAAATCAAAGACAATTTCAACCCTCTGTGCCAAGTACTAGAGTTTATAGCATTTACATGGCTTGCTGTCTATACACAACCTCAACATTTCAATGATTTATGGAGAGAATTTAAGGTAATATTTTTGGTAAAGAAATGATTTTATAGCAAACACAGATATATCAAAGACAGCTGTAGAATTCACAGAATGCTAAAGGATATTTTTCAAGCATATTTCCTTTTAAACATTAAAAACAGTAAGCATTACCTAATATGTTGTCTACCTTTTTTCCATAATGATAGGAAAAGATAATGTTTTCCATTTGCGTGTATGTGTATAAAAAGATATGCATATACATATCGTTTATATTGGCAAATATATGGATTCTACATATTATATGTAATATTAAATTAAATAATAATTCTATTTAGTATGTATATTAAACATTATATTTATTATCATTAGAAACCTTATAGTTGGGTAAGTTAAGGTCCAGGAAAACAAAGAAGATACCTCAGATAATAAACTTAAGAACATATATTAATGTACTCATTTTATTAAAAGGAATATTATTATTTTATCATTTGTCTCATGATACCATAATAAAAATAGGTTTTAGGGTATTATGTTTTGATTCTCAGTGATGAGCATTGGTGCTGGTAAAATATGCAAATAAATTTCTGAGTTGTTTATAGTTACATAATTAGGGGGTTCTGTGAGTTTCTCTATCACAACAGCTGTCATTTCTCAAAATGGTGACTTCCTGTGAATCCCCTCAATACTATAGGCTCCCACATATATGAACATTCATATGATCACACTTCCATGTCTCCATCTCTGACTCTAAATCCTCATTTACATCTAATTTCCTACCTTCTGGATCCTAGGTATACTATAGAACTATACTAAAGAACAGGCTGATAACCAAATAACTAAACTTGTTAAATCAAGTTTGACTAATGCAAAGTATGCCCCGAGGCAGGCTGCAAGCCCATCCAACTGGATTTCCTCACTCCCTAGAGAGTGCTCTCCTTATTTTAAGTGTGTAGTTATTTAGGGACTCAGTCTTAAAAAAAAATGTCAGACATCCAACCATCAAGTAGATGGAGCATTACTTTTCTAGCTCCATCCAGTAATTTAGTTGAAATTTAGTTTCTTATTACAGGTTAAATATCTTTACCAAGCTATAATTAGCCTATATATTGGCAAATAAAGACTACTCTCTGTCTCTCCCTCCATCTCTCTCTCTTCTATTAACCCTACACAATTTTAATATACTGTTTCTGCTAAAAGTACTGGATTTGCTTAAATTAAAATTTGCCCAAAATATCTTACTAAATTTTCAATGTTAACTTGAATATTAAAGTTGTTCCAAGCTGTCTGTCAATGCTAACAGTAGTTATATTATCCCAAATTATAATATTCAACGTGCATATGTGAAAATGGAGCCAGGTAACTTGAGGGTATGGGTGGGGTTGGGAAAGATGAGAGAGAATGATGGAAGGGGTGGCATCAGCCAAGGTACATTGTACACATAAACTGACAAGTTGAATTAAAGTCTTTATACATTTAAAGGTCATAAAATTATAATGAAAATAACGTCTTGATCAAACTAATTAATAAATTACTCAGGCAAAGTGACCTTAACAGGTCTTTGAAAACCAAGTATTTTTCTTTCTTTGTGAGGCATCATTTGGGGAGATTTTTGTTTGCTATAAGTCACTATCACATACATAAATAAACCAATAAATGTTGAAAATCAAATTAAGAAAACAGATTTAATTTCTCAAAAGCAATCTAAAATCTATTCCAGGTCAATAAAAATTCAGCCTCATCTCTTAAACCTTCTACATCTCTAATTATCATCCAATCCAAATCTATGTTCACAATAAAAGCCCTCAGCCATTGTGAAAGCCTCAGTCACCTAAGAGATCAATTATGTTTATGCTTTCATCCACTAGAGTATAACAACCATCAGTGAGACATTAGGACAATTAGATAAAGCAAAGAACAATTAGATATGCCAGTCCTGAGACTTGAACTCAGGGTTTGGGTGCTTACTGTTTCTGAGCTTTTTTGCTCAAGGCAAGTGCTCAACCACTTGAGCCACAGTTTCACATCCAACTCTTTGGTGGTTAATTGGAGATTAGAGTA
Source organism: Dipodomys spectabilis (assembly GCF_019054845.1). NCBI lineage: Eukaryota > Metazoa > Chordata > Mammalia > Rodentia > Heteromyidae > Dipodomys > Dipodomys spectabilis. The sequence continues at coordinate 9,081,175 of NW_024870779.1, forward strand.
TCATAGACTTCCCTGGTTAGGCTGGCTTTGAACCACAATCCTCAGCTCTTAGCCTCCTGAGTAGCTAGGTTTACAGATATGAGCCACCAGTGCCTGGCTCATAGCTACCTTTTAATTAATTCTGTTTTAACGGTCTAGTTCAGTTGACAACAACTGCTTCTTTACCAAATTCAAGATTAATTGAACCTTTATCTAATATTTATTCCATCTTCAAAATATTTCATATGATTCTCAACTGTCAAGAGCTATTGTTACTTCCTGAAATTTATTTATACTTATCTGATACTAGATAACATTTGATGCTTATAAGACTCAAGTAATACCAAAACTAAGATAAAATTAATTTAAAATCAGTTTGAAAATTGACATAAATATTAACAAAATTAGTAAAGTTAAAGACTGGGAATTAAATAAACACAAAATGCCTTATATTCACACCCTTTATATTCGTGTGTGTGTGTGTGTGTGTGTGTGTGTGTGTTGTTACTGGGCCTTGAACTCAGGGCCTCTGATTCTGTAACTTTTTTCCCTTCAGGGTAGTACTCTACTTCTTGAACCAAACTCCCTCTTATGCTTTTTTTGCTTGTTATTCGGAAATAAGAGCCTTGGATTCAGATGCCCTAGGTGGCATTGAACCTTTATCCTCACATCTCAGCCTCCTGATTTGCTAGATTTGCTGATTTTGCTACTATGCAAAAGGAAGTAAGAGCCTATCAGCACTCCCTAAACTGGCCTCAAAATCCCAACAGGAAACTAGGCCAGTAGTGATGTGACTGGAGCACAGCAGGAGAGGGAATCAAAAGACACATTACAGATCTGCAGAACCACCAATCTAGGCCAAGACTGCATGGAGCAAACAAGTGTAGACTCATACTTTTCCCCATAGCTATCATTCATCCTGAGACTGCAAAGAGGATTGCATTTTAAGCAATTTCTACACAATTCAAAACAACCCCAAGACTAAGAACATAACCAGAGAAATCCTGACTAGTACAGAAGTAATAAGGATGATGATGGTGATGATGATGATGGTGCCAAGTGTCTTTAATTAGCTTCAATGCACTGTAGGTTTACTTAGACTATTATAGATAATGACATTCTTCCCCAGGTGAGTCAGAGTACACAGAAAGTATGTGGGCTTAGCTAAATGGAATGTCTAAGCCCAGTCTCCCCAAAATCTCCTGATTGGAGGCATGCAAAGCAGAGTGGGCTTTGGGGATAAAGCTCGTTGTTCCACCCCCACACCCACAGCCCAACAAAAAAATAAGGAAGTTTGATACAAGTCAGAGCTTCGGATGCCAGTGTAGGGCCCTACTGTGTCCACCAGAAAAGAGATAGTGATTGATTAGCCACAGTAAATAGTCTGAAATTCCCACATGAGCCTAAATGGTACAGGCAAAGAAAAAGTCTTTAAGCAGCTGATTCTACTCATCCTTTCCCTAAGTCCACTTTGTTGGCTAGAGGAAAATATTTAAAAGGAACAGACAAATGTGATTAGTAGGTTTAAAGCACAAATTAAATTCAGTCTGTCACAGGATGACTTTAAAAGTATGTGTCAACCATCGTGTAACTACAATCATAGACACTCAAGTTGAGGAGTCTGAACTTGCAGTAAGATTTCTTATAGAAACTCTCACCCTAAAATTGTGGTCATTTACATCCGAGAGTGTTGATGGCCCAATGATAGATTGTCAGTAAGATTTCTTACAGAGACTGTCACCCTCAAAGAAGAAAGTGTTGATGGTCAAATAATAGATTGTCCTTTTCATACCAACCATGGGCCATGATACTTTGTTTTACCACAAATCAGATAAAAATCCAATCACAAGAAAACAGAGAAACCACATTTTGAGAGGTCAAATTTGGAGTCTTTATTGGAGCACTAATGGTCTGCAGATGGCCAATTGTCACAAAGATCCGCGGCCAGAAAATACACTTAACACCATTAGGAAACTGAGCCATGAAGCCTGGAGAGGAAAGAAAGAACAAAAGCAATACCAACAAACCAATTCAGCTCCAATGAAGAGCTGAAGTGGGACACCATGGTGATCAGAGCAGAGCCAGGAGACAGAAGCCAGGAGATGGGGAACCAACACAGAGACAGGGAACCAACACAGAGACATGTGGCAAGATGTAATGGTGCCTGAGTTAGTCTCGGCCTAAATAGTGTGAGGGTCAGGGGACAGGGTCCCAGATTCCCCAGGCACTAGACTGACAGGTTTAGTAACCTATCATCTAAGTCCTCGCCCTTGCCTCCAGGGATTCAGGCACACTCATCACCTAGGAGGTGGGGGCTTTACCTTCCTCCACTTACAAAGACAAGATGCCAGACCCTACCATCCACCATGTGGCCAAGATGGCACCCAACGGCCAGACTAGATCTTTCCATTTCAACATGCTTAGATTAATCAAGAGATGTTAGGCTCAGTCTGTGCTGAGATGCACGGCAAGTAGATTTCAACTGAAAATATTGCCCAAGTTAGCAAACATATGGGATCAAAGAATAAAACAACGAAGGGAAACAAAAGTTACACCTTTTTAGGACAGATGCAGTTTTTTAAGTGCTTCATGTAAGGGTGAGTATGTGGTGCTTGGAATGGAGTTGTACAGTCAATAAATTGTAGCCAAATTCCAAAGGGCTATACAGGAAGAGAGTTGCTAAGGTAATTAAGAAAGGTGAATGTAGATAAAACTGAAGAGGCAGGAAGGGGAAAAACAAATCGTTTAAATGGGGATACAGGTGGACCCATTGCAACAATGAGATGTACAAGTCATTATGTTGATAACGAACTTTACAACTTTGGTGTGGGTGGGGCGGGGGGGGGGGGGGGGGGGGGGGAGGGAGGGCGCCGGGGAAGGCGAAGATTGGGGGGGGCCAGAGGGAGGACGGGAAGGGATGGGAAGGGGAAACAAAGAAGGAGGCTACAATGCTTGATAAGAAATGTACTCATTATCTTGTCCATGTAATTGTAACCCCTCTGTACAGTATTTTCACAATAAAAAAAAACTGAAGAGGCAACATTGAATGTAGATAAAACTAAAGATGCAACATTTATTATAGGTATGTAGTATGTTAGGAACATGGAAATTTGGGAACTCTTTCACAACTAACAAATGAAGATGTAGGCCATGTTATCTTTGAACTGGACATTTAAGAGCAATGAAATTTTAAAAAGAGCTTTTCTGCTCACCTGATAAGATTATCCTAGATGTAATCTAATTATTGCAAATAAGGGAAACCATGGGACCTAAATTTCTTTGGGTCTTACTTCACTTAATATGATTTTTTCCAAGCCTTTCTATTTCCTAACAAATGGGAAGGTGTCATTCTTTCTGATGGAAGCATAGAATTCCTATATATAGATTATATATAATATTATATATTCTATTATATATATCACATTTTCTTGATCTACTGAGTGGCATCTGGGTTGGTTCCATATCTTAGCTATGGTGAATAATGCTGTGATAAACATAGTTGTGCTGGTAGCTTTAGTATGGTCTTTTTGTGATCGTTTGGGTAAATGCCCAAAAGTGGGATTGCTGGGTCATAGGGGAGCTCTATTCTTTCCAGAGTGGTTGAACAAGTTTACACTTCTACCAACAATGCAGTAGGGTTCCCTTTTGGCCACATTTCCTCCAGCATCTGTTGTTACTAGGTTTCTTGATTATAGCCATTCTAACTGGGGTGAGGTGGAATCTCAATGTTGTTTTGATTTGCATTTCTTTTATGGCCAGAGAAGTTGAGCATCTCTTCATATGTCTATTGACCATTCTTATTTGTTCTTCAGAGAAGTTTCTCTTAAAGCTTTGTACATATAACCATTTAAGATGATGCTAAGTGAAATGAACCCTAAGATATGGACACAAGAGGTTTTCCTTTGTTGTTGTTGTTTATAATGTACTATGTGTTCTTTTTCTTTGTTTCTTTTATGCTATAGTATATCCCTGTTGTCACTGTATTTGATTTTGGTACCTTGCATCTTGTATATACACTTATCTAATTTGGGGAGGGGAAGGGGAATAACAAAACTCTGAAAATAGGACACAAGATGACCCATAACAACAATGATACTCACACTATTTTGGAAATGAACCTTACAACTCTGGGGGCAGGGAGTGGGGGAGGTAGGGGAGGGAAAGGGTAGTGGAAGAAAAACAAAGGAGGGGGTAACAATGCCCAACAAGAAATGTACTCATTACCTTACTGATGTAACTGTCACCTCTCTGTTCAGCATACAGCATCTTTACAAGAAAATAATTTTTCCAGAAATGAACCTACAGACCTATAGCCATCTAATCTTCGATAAGGGAGCTAAAACAATAGAATGGAAGACAGACAGCCTCTTCAGTAAATGGTGCTGGCAAAACTGGTTAACTACATGTAGAAAACTAAAGCTAGATCCTTATATATCACGCTGCACCAGAATCAACTCCAAATGGATCAAAGACCTTGAACTCAAAGCAGACACTCTGAAAACATTACAGGATGGAATAGGAGAAACCCTGGGTCTCCTTGGCTCAGGCCGAAATTTTCTGAATGGAGACCCGGAAACACAACAAATCAAAGAAAGGTTGGACAAATGGGATTGCATAAGGTTGCAGAGCTTCTGCAGGGCAAATGACATAGCTAGCAAGATCAATAGAAAGCCCACGGATTGGGAGAAGATCTTTACTAGCCATACAACGGACAAGGGTCTCATATCTAAAATATACCTGGAACTCAAAAAATTAAACCACCCAACAACAAATCCTCAAAGAAACAACTGCCCAATAAGTAAGTGGGCGAAAGACTTAAAGAGAAGCTTCTCTGAAGAAGAAAGAAGGATGGCCAATAGACACATGAAGAAATGTTCAACATCCCTAGCCATAAAAGAAATGCAAATCAAAACAACATTGAGATATCACCTCACTCTAGTTAGAACAGCAAAAATCAAGAACTCTAACAACAACAGATGCTGGAGGGGATGTGGACAGAAAGGAACCTTACCTCATTGTTGGTGGGAATGTAAACTTGTTCAACCACTTTGGAAAGCAGTATGGAGGTTCCTCAAAAGACTTCACATAGAACTCCCCTATAACCCAGCAATCCCACTTTTGGGCATTTACCCTAATGTTTACAACAAGACCACACTAAAGCTACCAGCACAACTATGTTTATTGCAGCATTATTTACCATAGCTAAGATATGGAACCAACCCAGATGCCCCTCAGTAGATGAATGGATCAAGAAAATGTGGTATATATACACAATGGAATTCTATGCCTCCATCAGAAAGAATGACATTTCCCCATTTGTTAGGAAATGGAAAGGCTTGGAAAAAATTATATTAAGTGAAGTAAGCCAGGCCCAAAGAAACATAGGTCCCATGGTTTCCCTTATTTGCAATATCTAGTATATGTATGAGTCAAGCGGAAAAAGTCAGATAATGTGATGTTAGGAAAACGAACCCTCAAATATGTATTTTAATGTTTTTGTTTCTTTCATGCATGTGTTTCTAACGCATTTATAAGATTATTTCTTTGTTGCTTTGTATGTCCTTCCCCCACAGTGTAACCCCCGCTTTCACTATATTTGATGTCAGTATAACATGTGGAGGAGACGGGGACAAACAAGTCGTTTAAGGATTCAGGTGGACCTGTTGCAACAATGAGAAGTACAAAATGTCATGTCAAAACCAGCTTTACAATGTCGGTGGGGGGGGGGTATGATTGGGTGGGGGGGAGGGGGGAGGCTGGGAAGGGAGGTGAAGGGTAAACAAAGGAGGAGGCTGCAATGCTTGGTAAGAAATGTATGCATTATCCTGCCCATGTAATTGTAACCCCTCTGTACAGTATGTTCTCAAATAAAATAAAATAAAATTAAAAAAAAAAGAAAAGAATTTTTTAAAAAAAGAAATGTATAAAGACATAAAAGCCACATGAATCAACTCACAACAAAAATCTACATGAGAAAAATAATTAGTGATTAAATTGATACTGGCCCATGATAGTTTAGGGGAAGTGGGCAGTAGATTCTAGATTCTATGGTTTCAGACTTGCCCTAGAAGGCAAGAATTGTATTCTACCAGGAGTCCTGTCACTGAAAAGCAAGGTAACCTTGAACTCTAAAGCCCACTAAGCTTCAGTTCCTCTGGAAATGGAGGAGTTAAAACATTACGTGCTAACCTACAAGTGGTGAGTCTAGTGCAGGTGTCAGGTTTTTTGTGTTGTTTTTTTTTTTTTTGGAGTGACTATGAAATGGTCTATATTATGTTTCTTTTTTTATTGTGAAAATACTGTACAGAGGGGTTACAATTACATGGGCAAGATAATGATTACCTTTCTTATCAAGCATTGTAGCCTTCTCCTTTGTTTCCCCTTCCCATCCCTTCCCATCCTTCCCCCACCTCCCCACCCAATCCTCCCTACTCCCCCCTTATATTATGTTTCCTTTTCAGTGTAAATTAAATCCATGGTAATTTGTTTAGAAAATTGAGGGCAAATATGAACTGTGCTGGATGGGAGACTACAGTGAAAGATTTATTGTCTCTAGGTTGAATTATACCTATCTATCACACATATCTGGTTTCTCTGAGTCAATTTTTTTTGTTTTTATACATATTTTGAAGAGAGGAAGAAGGATCCTTGTTGAGATATAAGATCATTGTAATGGAGTTGATTCAGCTCAATATGATAAGAGAAAGAAAAATATTTACCAACTATGTATAACCAATATCATGCACATACATCATATCCAGCAGCAAGACAGAGTAGGCTCACAGATTATAGCTACCATCACATAATTGCAACAACTCACATTTTAAAAAATATTGTGATTAATATGGAGTTACACAGAAGGGTTATCATTTTGTACATCAGGTACATTTCTTTTTTGGATAATGTCACCTCTTCCTTTGCTTTCCTCTAGCTTCCCCCTCCCTTCCCTGCCCACAAGTTGCATTTCATTTTCCACATAGTATATACTGAATACCATGACTGTATTTGTTCACCCTTCTTCCCTTTCTGCACTTTCTGAGTCTCCTATTTACTCCCTTAAAATAAAAAATAAAATAAAATAAATAAAATCCCAAAGCAAAAGCAACAACAAAAAATCCCTGTTTCCATTTCCTGGAATTCATTTTGATAAATAGTGTTTTTAAAAATTCTGAAATAAGGATACAGGATTACCCATTTTAACAATGATATGTATAAGATGGTATGTTGAAAACGAATTTTACAACTTTGTGGGGGGTGGGGAGAAAGGAGGGAGGAGTTGGGAAGGTAAGGAGGAAAGGGATGGCAGTGGAAAAATAAAGGAGGGTGTAACAATGCTCGATAGGAAATGGACTCATTACTTTGCTCATGTAACTGTTACCCCTCTGGACAGTATCTTTACAATATTATATTTTTTAAAAAAGCATTACAAAAATAGTGTTTTAAATGTTCAGGGGAATTATACCTTTGGGTTCCTCCCCTAAGAGTATCCTCCTTTAGTCTGACTATGACTGCCTATAGTCCTGTATAAATTATCATGTCCAGTTATATTTTAGATCTAGCTTCCAAATATGAGAGAAAACATGTGTTGTTTGTCTCTCTAAGCTTGGCTTGTATCACTTAACGTGATTTGTTCTAGTTTCATCCATTTCCCTGTAAATGATGTAAGATTGTTTCTAATGGATGAGTCAAATTCTATTGTGTGTAAGTATTACATTTTTTATTTAGTTGTCTATTGTAGGGTATATGGGCTATTTCCATAACTTGGCTATTGTGAATAGTGTGGCAATGAACATGGATGTTCAAGTGTTATTACTATATCCTGACTTGCAATGCTCTGGGTAAATGCCCAAGAGTAGTATGACTGTGTCATAGGGAAGTTCTATGTTTAGATTTTTGAGAAACCTCCAAACCACCACCCAGAGTGGTTGTACTAGTCTACAATCCTACCAGCAGTGCAATAGTGTTCCTTTTTCCCTACATCCCTGTCAGCATTGCTGTTACTCAAATTCTTGATGTTGGCCAATCTAACAACGGTGAGGTAGAGTCTGTTGTTCAAATCATAATGGTACTTAAGATGACAGAGACCTGATATGTTATGGTCGTTACATGATATATGATAATATACGGTAGTCATGTGATTGCTATTCTAACTTTGTTTTTAAACAAAGTTAGATTGTCTTGAGACTCTGTCTAAGAGCAGGACTCTGACAGCTCACCTAGGTACTCAGGAGAATGAGATCTAAGGATCTTGATTTGAATCCAGACCTGACAGGAAAGTCTAGGAGATACTTAAGTCCAATTAGTTACCAAAAAGCCAAAAAAAAGGACTGTGGCTCAAGTGGTAGAGCACTAGCTTTTAGCTATAAAATGGGTCACCACACTCTATCTCTAATTAACCAGTAAAAAACCTGGGCTGGAGGCATGGCTCAAGTGGTAGAATGCCAGCTATAAACTGAAGAGTCCAAACTAGAGTAAGAGATCCTGAGTTCAAGACTTGATACTAGGTGTTCATGCACATGAACACACACATACAAATTAGCCTAAGATATCAGTAAAGTTTAATGATTACTTTATAAGAATTAGATATTATACTACCATAGGAATTAGAATGAACTATTCTATTACTCTTAATTATAATTCTTATTGGTATTTCATTTATACATTTTCATGGTTTGTAAGACTATCAATTTACTATAGCACTCTACTGCTGTGAATTTCTTGTACAATTAAATGTCTATGAGAAACAATCATAAAGTCATTAATTCTTTTCCCAGAATAATCACATTTTAGCTTACTGATTTACATGTGGTTAACTTGACAATTACAATCTGTTTTATGATAAATTTTGCATTTAATAGTTATAGTGATTATTATTATTTTCATGAAATAATCAATTTATACATAGAGGAGCAAGTTGATTTTACAACCCAGAAGGAGTATACTAAATAAATGAAGCAAAATGACTTGATTGTAATAAATCTAATATAGTAGATGATATGTTTAACAAAACTCATTGCTCTTCATAGATAAGCAATCCCAGATATAGATGTGTCAAAGAAAATGTTAATTATTCCACTGGAAAATTCCTCAATATCTCATCTGTAGTAGAAAAGATAGAAAGACTACATAATTGCTTCATTGAAAAATTAAATACTATTACCTTTTTGTAACAAACTATGCCAAGAATCCTAATAAGTTGTCAGCATAGCTCTACAGAATATGTATATTATTTTTAGCCTAGCTTTTCAGAAAAATGCATATTATTTTTAATTGACACAGTACAAGACATTTTAAGTAGATGAAATGAGTCTGCAGAACTATTTAAAATTTATATTTCTAAACTGCACAGTTATAAATGAATTAATTTATTTAATGTACTTCCCAGTATGATAAATTAAAACTGTCATTGTAGAAAATAGATTTGAAAAGAGAATTATTCCAGATTGCTACTTTAAGCTAGTATATACTAAGATTAAAATTTAGGTATCAAGCCAGGTATGTGGACACAGACCTGCAATTTTGACACTTGGGAAATGGAGACAGGAAGATCTTGAGTTGAAGTCTAGTATGACTTATATATTGATACCCTACTACAAAAAAAAGATAGGGCCTAGGAATGTAGCTTAGTGGTAGAGTGCTTGCCTAGTATGCATGAAGCCCTGGGTTTGATTCCTCAGTACCACATAAACAGAAAAATCCAGAAATGGCACTGTATCTTAAGTTGCAGAGTGCTAGCCTTGAGCAAAAGAAGCTCAGTGACAGTGCCCAGGCCCTGTATTCAAGCCCCAGGACTGGCAAAAGATACATATAGATATCAGATATCAGAGATTATTTGATATTTGGTTCCTGTATGTCATGTTCTTCTTCTAATTGAAATTAACTTAGTATTTAGACATAATTTTTCCTTGAATTCCATTTTAGTTAATTTGTGTATAGCTCTCTCCAAAAAATTATTTATAGCAATTTAGAAAAATAGAGAAACTATATAAAGATAAAGTAAACATTTACAAGGAAAATGAAGGAAAAAGAGAAGGCAGACAGAGGTCTGTGTATCTGGTGCGTGGCTTGAACTCCCACCTCTTATTGTATTATACCTCAAATTTGCCTCTGGGTTTCTAAGTTGTTATGATGTACAATGGACCACGTGTCAAAGGGTCTTGTAGCCAATTATACTTTTACCGAAGCGAATACAGCATTACTTTCATGAAATAGTCCCTCATGCTCCTCCAGAGCCTTTCCACTCACAGTCAAGAGGTAGACTCTATGTTTAAGGATACAGGTGGACCCGTTGCAACAATGAGAAGTACAAGTTGTCATGTCGAAAACGAACTTTACAACTTTGGTTGGGGGGGGGGGGGGACGGGGAGAGGCTGGGAAGGGATGTGAAGGGTAAACAAAGGAGGAGGCTACAATGCTTGATAAGAAATGTACTCATTATCTTGCCCATGTAATTGTAACCCCTCTGTACAGTATGTTCACAAAAAATAAAAATTAAAAAGAGGTAGACTCTACTTCCCTTCTCCTTGAACCTGGGGCATGACTTTCTGGTTACTCCAACAAATAAAAGCAATGGAAGTAATGCCATGTGATTTGCACATATAAAATCAATTCTCTCTCTCTCTCTCTCTCTCTCTCTCTCTCTCTCTCTCGTGTGTGTGTGTGTGTGTGTGTGTGTGTGTGTGTGTGTGTCTTTCCTCCCCCCACTTAGATACCAGCCACCATGAGACTGATATAGCAGACCAAACCATATGGAGAAAATCAGATGTAAGAGCTCCACCCAAAGTCCCAGCGAAGGTCTCATTTCAAGCCAGCATCGCACACTTGAAGGATGAGCCTGCAGAAGATGACATCCCCAACCTTTGAGTATTCCACTTGACACCCTAAACACAACAGAGCACAGAAACCAACCCAGCTTCTTGTTGGAATTCTCGGCCATAGAATTCAGAACATACTACAATTTAGGATATTTTCTTATGTAGCCATAGCAACAGGACAGAAAGAAATGTAGAAAGCTCAACCATTTTCACTTCAGAAAGACTGGAGATGCATTTCTTTTGTGGGTCTTTAGAACACTGTGTCATACAACAAATTAAATTCCCAGCCACATTTGCAGAGCAGCATATGGACAGTCTTCTGGGTCACCTTACATATAACATTCTGAACCAGGGCAAACAGCAGAGTGGCAAAAGCAAATATAGGACAGGGTCACAAATGCAGTTCAAGCTGGTTGCTCCCTGATGGCATGACCTGCTGCTAAGGTGTGTTGTAGTGAACAGAGGTTGCACCATCAGACCCGACTCCTAAATAATTAGTACTGCCAGAGTTAAAGAAGGGAGAGTGAAATGAAATAACAGGGAACTTTTACTTCTTACTCTTTAATTGCTACTTGAAATTTTTATTCTCATCTTTTTTTTTTTTTTTTGTCGGTCGTGGGGCTTGAACTCGGCCTGGACGCTGTCCCTCAGCTCTTCAGCTCAAGGCGAGCGCTCTATCACTTGAGCCACAGCACCACTTTCGGTTTTCTGGTGGTTTATTGGAGATAGGAGTCTCACGGTCTCTCCTGCCCGGGCTGGCTTTGAACCGTGATCCTCAGATCTCAGCCTCCTGAGTAGCTAGGATTACAGGCGTGAGCCACCAGCACCCGGCTTTTATTCTCATCTTATTTTTTAATGTACGAGTAAATGAGGCTTTGTGTCTTATGTGTGGAATTTACAGTCTTCCAAAAGCATGTGTGATTTCTTAGAAGATTTTTTGTTGGTTTGATTGGTTTTTGCCTTTTTGGAAAACCTTACTAATATGTTTTGCCTTTATCAGCTTCTTTCCCATGGTACAGATATTTGGAGACAAATGTAATCTTTTATATTTTTTTCTGATTTGTAATAGCCACAGGCTATTGTATTTTTAAAGGCAGTCCTATACAATACAAGGCTAAATTAATTACTACCCTCTTTAAATTACTGAATTCTGAAAGCTGGCATATGGGTGATGACCAGAAAGTAGATTGGGAATGTAGAGTTCTAATTGGTTGAATTCCCTGGTGCTCCAATTATTCAGGATTTCAGTCTGTGATGGACTTTCCAAAGTGAACAGGTTGTGGTATTGGTGTTTCTTGTGGCATGACACTGAATTTTTTCTTTTTTTTTCTTTCTTTCCTTTTTCTTTTATTAAATTACTTGGCATTGAACTTGGGGCCTGGAGTTACACCCCCAGTCCTTACACAAATGCTCAAGATTATTGTCCTCACATGTATATGTAATATATATGTGTATGTACTGTATATAATATACTATTAGCACACTATATATAATGTATGTGTATTATATGTATATATGTACATATAGTACATATACATCTATACAGTATACATCTATGTGACTGTGAGAGAGAAGCATGCTTGTGTGAGACCAGGACCAGGCAATGCCTCTAGAGATGTCCTAGCTTTGGCTTTTATTAACCATGATCTAGAAAGTGGGTACTGGTGGCTCACACCTATAATCCTAGCTACCTGGAAAGCTAAGATCTGAGGATAACAGTTAGAAACCAGTCTGAGCAGGAACATCTGTGAGACTTCTCTGTCCAATGAGCCACCAATTGGCTTGAGCCCTGAATTTAAGACCTAGTACAGGCACACACACACACACACACACACACACACACAAACATATCCACACACTTCACATCTATCTGGCTATCCTTCACGAACATCTTTTCATCAAAAGTTTTGATTTATAGGAAGTTGGAAGTTACATTCTCTGAGAAAGTATGTAAACTACCTTATATGGCCAGGAAAATTCAGTCTAGATTGAGGCAGGTGTGATGCCCAGTAGAGAAATTATAATGAGATGAAACAACAGAAAATGAGTACAGATCCCAACTGTGTGACTTGTCCCCCCAGACACTAGCTTTTGATGGCAACTCATGAGCCAGATCCAGTCTTTTTAACTCTAATAGAGAATTTTTGGTCTTTGCCTTTGGTCCCTGGAAGTAGACTCTAAACCTAGGCAATGTCCTACCTGATGATAGTGTCTAGCTGGCCTGAGGACTTTGAGCCTTTCAACAAAGTGACATAGGCAGGAAATTTTAGGTCACTTTCTATCTGTTTGACATCTGGAGAGGCTAGGGACAAGGATTTTGGTGACCTCCCTATTTATCAGTATGCCACAGTGCTGTCATGTTGGAAAATTAATGCTCTGTTGATAAGCAAGACAACTGGAAGCTTCCTTAACCCATGTGCCTCTTGTCTTGGTTGACTTTAATCTCTATTCTTAAGCTCCAGTAAACAGGAATTTAAGTGTACTAACTTTAAGTGACTTTTGTGAATCTCTCTATCCGATTATGGGTCTAGTTCCCCAAATGCACAATTAATTTCTGAGTGTGCACAGTTCTATGGACTATGTTCCCTCTGATGTTGCAATAATAAGAAAATCTGTAAGCTTTTATTTTTAACTTTATTTTTTTATTTTTTAGCTATACTGGAGATTTGAACTCGTGGCCTTGTGCTCAGTAGGCTGACACTCTATTGCTGAGCCACGCAACCAAGAATATAGTATTTCATTCATGTCCAGATGAGTATCACACAGCATACACATATACAAAATAAGGAAAAATCACAGGAAAGACTATTGGTGTGAGACTGCCTTGTAGGACATCTTAGTTCTGTGAGTCTGAGATGAAGGGGTCCCCCATGTTGAAGCAGGCAGCAGTAGGATCCCAGCAGCACAGGTCTCTAAGCACTGTTTACAATGCAACTAGCAGAGTCATGGCATGTCACTGGTGTCCATGACAACAGACATTAAGTAGTAAATAAAACACAGCAAGGTGAAGTAATACATATCACTTTTTGCATTGTCATCCAGATAGTTTCCTTTTATTTATTTATTTATGTCAGTTGTGGGGCCTGAACTCTGGGCCTGGGTGCTGTCCCTCAGCTCTTCAACTCAAGGCTAGTACTCTACCACTTGAGCCATGGCACCACTTCTGGCTTTTTCTGAGAATCGAACCCAGGGCCTCATGCAGGCAAGGCAGGCACTCTACCACTGAGCCACCTTCCCAGCCCAGACAGTTTCCTTTAACTAAGAGTCGGGTCCAAAGTCTAACTCCCTTGAGTTGGTTGCATTCCAGTTATTGCTTTGCCTTGCTCTGAACTGGGAGATACAGTTTAAACTCTGCAGGCAGCTGGTCTTCTCAGCGGAGTCTGTCCGAGAGGTGAACCTGGCAGATGCAGCACTTTGCATGGAGCTGCACTCTCAGAGTCTCAATATCTTTTGTGCCAGATGCTCTCCAGGTGAAGTCAGATACAGATTCATTATCTGAATCTGGTTTCACCCATCCTCCAGCCTCCTGGGCAGAAGAGTTTGACACAGTTTAGGTACTTTCTTGCTTGAAACCACTGCTGCACAAAAATTTTTTTCAAGTTTTTGATCATCATAACAAGGAAAGGAAGTTTAATCCTCAGCATCTTCTTTGGGTCTTCAGGACACCTGATGTACATGGTGTTGACATTTGTCCCTTCAATCTCTAGTACCAGGGCCTGGGTGTCATTGCCAGTGATTTTTTTTTTGTCATAGGGCTTGAACTCAGGGCCTGGACACTATCCCTGAGCTCTTTTGCTCAAGGGTAGTGCTCTATCACTTTGAACCATAGCTCCACTTTTGGTTTTCTTCTAAACTGAGATCCTCATATCTCAGCCTCTTGAGGAGCCAGGATTACAGGTATGAGCCACCAGTATCCCACTGTCAGTGGCTGGGGTTTTGTTTTTTTGTTTGTTTGTTTTTGGTCAGTTGTGGGGCTTGAACTCTGGGCCTAGGCGCTGTCCTTGAGCATTTCAGCTCAAGACTAGCACTCTACCACTTGAGCCACAGCACCACTTCCTCAGTGGTTATTTTGATGTGGTCATTCTGTACTTTTTTGTCCCAGATTTACAAAGCCTTGCTGCCTATGCTGAATGGGATGGACAGGAACCTCTCTGGAAGGTGTTTTTGAACATCTGCCCTAGGCTCCACAGGGGATAGCAGCACCCAGTAGCAAAGGCCAAGGACAGACCTCTGATCCCAAGGAGGAACACTCAGCTCCCAACCTGCAGACACTGACCGCAGGTATTGGATGCAGGTGCTAGGCCTGCAAGCCTCAACTCCCACAAAGCTGCCTCATGCACGAAACCACAGCAACTCCCTAGCCCTCTTTTGTTTTTTTGTGTGTTTGTTGCTTTGTTTTTACTGGTTACTTCTAGGACAGACTGTTGCTTTTCACCCAGGGGTGAGCAGCAATCCTCCCACTTTTCCAATGTTACTGAGATCCCAGGCTTACACTACCATGTCCAGCTTTCCTTTGTGGAGGTGAAGTCTTGTGCACTATGCTGCAAGGACTGGCTTGGAGCTTCAGTTCTCCAGTGGCAGCTTCCCACATAGCTTGTGATAGCAGGCATGAACCACTAGACCCTTTTAAAGACTGAGATAGAGTCTTGCTGGTTTTTCTATCAGAGCTATCCTCAAACAACTCTCTACCTGATGTCAGAATTCCAAGTTGCTAGGACTACAGGTGTGAATCATTGGCACCCAGTCCAAGGCTTTCTATCCATAGCACCTAATGAGTTATCAAAGACTGCAAGGAAACTAAGATAGGAGTAGGCACATATGAATGGACTTTATGAGGCTGGGGTGGGGGGCGGGGAGTGAAATGGAAGACAACCAAATGAAGTCGGTCACAGGGAATGAAAGTCTGGAGAAGGAACTAACCTATCTATTGGAAAAGAAATGCCTAAATTACATAGACTTGGTCTCCAAGATACTTTATATCCTCAAATCTGCTTCAGTAGGATTGTCAAATTGCCAAAGAAGCATGGTTTCAGAAACGTCCCATGTTCCTAATACTTTTCATGGAAAGGTCCCAAGCCTAAAAGTTAGACCTACCTTTCTTTCTTTTGTATTCTAATGTTCTGGAAGTTTCCTGGAACTGATCTAGGTTGTAATTATTTAAGAAAACCACTCCACATAAGTAGAATTGAGCAAGACACTCAGATTGAACACTCCCTTAAGCCAATCTTTCCTTGATCTTTATGATGAAAAACAACTGAAGCTACATACCATGGCCATTGTTTGCCTTTAAAGCAAGTGACCAGTCTAGAATTGAGTCACTGTGAAAATGTCAGAAATACTAGCCCTGATCTGAAAATTGGAACTCCCAAATACTCCAAATTATAATACCTCAAATTTCACACTATGAAATTTTTTTCTTGCAAATGTATAGAATTGAAAATGTGACTGAATGGTAGAACATTTGCCTAACATACACAAGTCTCTCTGTTTGTCTCCAGAACTGAGAAGGAAATGTATAAAATTACTTCTAACATATAGTTGAGATTTGCATGAAACATAAGGCATAAGATTTCTATGAAACATAAAATTTTGTCTTTAGATTTTGATCTCATCCCCAAGATCTCTCATAATTTATATGTAAATAAAAATCCCAAATCACATCTGGTTTCAAATGAGGAATGCTCAGCTTCCATCTGAACTGGCTCTCCTCCTTATCTACCCAAACTACAATCACATGATTGGTTACAACTTGCAGACCAGAGTCTCCGTATGCAGGAATGACTTCTCTTCCCTCCATGTGACTTTGTATTTTGGCCTATGACATTAGCGATACAACTTTCCAAACATTAGTTTCTTTATGAGCAAGAGACTAGGAGTTTAATTTTTTTAATTGAGGAGACTTTCAGGAACCAAAACCCCTGAGAACAAAGGCCATTTAGATACAGATTCCACCTGTAGGCCTCCCACATGTCTATGGGACATTCTGGAGAGCCCACTATGGCCATGGCAGGAATCCATAGAGCAGTTTTCTCTGTGGTCATTGGGCCAGCAGCATCAGCATCCATATGGACTGAAATTCAAACTCTCAGGCCCCACCCAAGCCTGATGAGTCAGACTCTCTCTCTGTGACCTCCAGCTGGGTGACACTGCCATTAAGAGAATGAGAGATCATTGGTCTGGCTTCACCACTGACACTGGTGGTGACATCACAGACCACTAACAGCATTTTTATTTAGTGTGTATTAACTGTCCATATCTTACTTCCAGCTTTCAGAGAAGCATCCTGTCTGGCAGCATCCATGTCTGAATACACAAACCATCTTCACTCTTTCCTCCCAGGGCACATAGCTTCTTGAGTGTGTGTGGACCTGTCTTTCTTGGGGTGCAGCTATCTTGATCGCCTTTCCTCCCTGTCTTGAGCCTCAGCTATACCTCTGTTCACAGTCCCCAAAGCCTGGTGAGGTAGGGGAATCTTTAAAAACTCCAACATTCGGCTGGGAAGGTGGCTCAGCAGTAGAGCGCTTGTCTTGCATGCATGAGACCCTGAGTTCGATTCCTCAGCACCACATAAGCAAAAAGAAAAAAGCCAGAAGTGGCTCTGTAGCTCAAGTGGTAGAGCGCTAGCCTTGAGCCGAAGAGCTGAGGGACAGCACCCAGGCCCAGAGTTCAGGCCCCACGACCAGACCCCCAAAACAAAAAAAGCAAAAAAAAAAAAAAAAAACTCATGTTTCTGGACAGAGCTTGAAATATTAGTGGTTGCCAGATATTGATACTTATGTATTTAAATTTTGCTCTTCTTTCCTACATATCATTCGTTGGGAATCTCAAAGGAAAGGACTCAAGCTTTCCTGGGTAGCTGGCTTGGTTAGGACTTAGCTATATACCTTTAAGCTTGATGGTGGAGACTCTGTGTGTGTGTGTGTGTGTGTGTCTGTGTGTGTGTCTGTGTCTGTGTCTGTGTGTGTGTGTGTCTGTGTGTGTGTGTTTCTGTGTGTCTCTATGTGTATAACTTTGCTTCAGTAAACCGCAGATCTTCACCTGTTGCCAATGTGAGTCACCAGCACCCAGCTATGAAATGGAATTTTAAAATTAGTATTAGGGAAAGATTCTTTCTTCCTCCTGATTTTGAAGCTCACTTGTTAAAAGAAAAAAGAAAGAAAAAAAAAGCAACACAGAGCCATTCCTGTGAATTCACAGTTGGTCTGCCACATTACAGCAGTTATAGATGGACCAGTAAATCCTGTTTCTTTCTGCAATTAGAAATCTGGTGCTGGCAGCCAACGAGAATTCATAGAGTATCAATAAATCCTTAGGTTTAGGAGAGATTGCCTTCTCTAAACACTGACTAGTATTTTTGTAGTGCTTTTCCTATTAGAAATACAATTTCACTGGCACACTGTGCAAGTTATTCTTTACGAAATACTCTCTCACTTCCCCAACTTCAGATTGTTATAAGGGAGAAAATGAGAAGGACAAGAACTGAAACCCTGATCTTCAGACCCCAAATCCAGGCCTCTTTACCAACAGTTTGTGCTTCTGTATTACAATGACTACTTGATTACCATATTTTAAAAATCCAAGCAATCAGTCTCATTCTAATATGCACTGATTGACTGCATGTTCAGAGGTTAAAAGTGTACCCGCATGATGATGCTGAGAATAACAGACATCAGTTTGTACAGCATACTTTAATGTATTGTTCTAAGAGTTCTACATGTATCAATTTGTCTAATCACAAGGAGTTTTCAAGGGCTGAAACAACTTACACTTACTGATCAATTATCCATTCTACTTGTACAATTGTGAAAGAGAGTTATAGCAGAAAAAATGTTGGCTTTGGAATAAAAAATTGGAGTTTGTTAAATTTGTAGAGTTGCATTATAGTGCAATATGTTGTATTATAGTAATATCAAGAACTATATGAATTATATTTCATCTATCTCTCACATAGAATCTTCTAGTGTGGAGAATGCTATCACAGAACATATCTCATTTTGTTCATTTGCCTAAGGAAACAAGTTTAGATAGGAAGCCAGAGAGTGGCTAATACAGAGTGTTAGCTCCTGATTTGAAGGTAGCTCTTTTTGTTGAGTAACATATTCCAAGTCAGAAGGTGGGCCTTGGTCTCAGGTTCTTATAAATATTGCAGGGCTGTGCCAGGCAGAGAATATGCATTTAGGTTTCTGTCTTTCTGTAATAATATATATTTTTATTGTAAAGATACTGTAGAGAGGGGTTACAGTTACATGAGTAAGTTATTGAGCATTGTTACCCCTCCTTTGTTTTTCCCTACTATCCCTTCCCTCCCTACCTCCCCAACTCCTCCTTCTCCCCCCCAAAGTTGTAAAGTTTGTTTTCAACATAGTGTCTTGTACATCTCATTGCTACAAGCTGGGTCAAGCTGGATCCTTATTTCAGCTTTTTGTTATTTCACTTCCCCTCCCCAAATTAGAAAAATGTATATACAAGATGCAGGACACTGGAATCAAATACAGTGAAAAAGGGTTATACCATGGGGGAAGAACATACAAAAGAAACAAAAAAAATCAAATAGTAAATTATAAGTATCTTAAAAACAACAGCAACAAAGATAAAACCTCTTGTGTCCCTATGTTGAGGTTCATTTCACTTAGCACCATCTTATATGGTCATATGTACATAGCTTTTGACCTTTTCTGCTTGTCCTAGACATATACTAGATATTGAGGATAAGGGAAACCATGGGACCTATGTTTCTTTGGGCCTGGCTTACTTCACTTAATATAATTTTTCCAAGTCTTTCCATTTCCTAACAAATGGGGTGATGTCATTCTTTTTGATGGAGGCATAGAATTCTTGATCTATTCATTTTATTGATCTATTCATCTACTGAGGGGCATCTGAGTTGGTTCCATATCTTAGCTATGGTGAATAATGCTGCAATAAACATAGTTGTGCTGGTAGTTTTAGTATAGCCTTGTTTGTGATCATTTGGGTAAATGCCCAAAAGTGGGATTGCTGGGTCATAGGGGAGTTCTATGTGGAGTTTTTTGAGGAACCTCCATACTGCTTTCCAGAGTGATTAAACAAGTTTATACTCCCACCAACAATGCAGTAGGGTTCCCTTCTGCTACATCCCCACCAGCATCTGTTGTTATTAGAGTTCTTGATTATAGCCATTCTAACTGGGGTGAGGTAGAATACCAATTGCATTTCTTTTATGGCCAGAGAAGTTGATCATTTCTTCATGTGTATATTGGCATTCTTATTTCCTCTTCAGAGAAGTTTCTCTTTAAGTCTTGTTTTGTTTTGTTGTTTTTTTTTGGGTCCGGTTGTGGGGCCTGAACTCTGGGCCTGGGTGCTATCCCTCAGCTCTTCAGCTCAAGGCTAGCACTCTACCACTTGAGCCACAGCGCCACTTCTGGCTGTTTTCTTTTTGCTTATGTGGTGCTGAGGAATTGAACCCAGGGCCTCAGGCATGCAAGGCAAGCGCTCTACCACTGAGCCACCTTCCCAGCCCTCTCTTTAGGTCTTTAGCCCACTTATTTATCTGGCAGTTGTTTCTTTGAGGATTTGTTGTTGGGGGATTTAATTTTTTGAGTTCTAAGTATATTTTAGATATGAGACCCTTCTCCGTTGTATGGCTAGTGAAGATCTTCTCCCAATCTATGGGCTCTCTATTGATCTTGCTAGCTATGTCTTTTGTCATGCAGAAGCTCTGCAGTTACTAATACCTTCTAAGTGATCAAATACTTCCAGATAATACCCATCAACAACACCTTGACTAGGACATCCCTGAGACCTTGCTGCTGGAAGCTGTGTCAGAACATGAACTTCATTTAGAATGAGAGAGCTTTTGATTTCTTTTTGTTTGTTGAAATGTGACTCTTAGCCAAGGCTGTAGTTTGGGGATGATGACTATGCTGGCTTGATTGCTTCCATCTGAATAGAAATCCAACTTACTTTTCTGGAGAAATATTACCCAGACTACTAGTTTTGCTCTAGAACAATGCTGTCTTAATTGTGTTCCTTTTCTGACTAAGTCTAGGTGGTTTAATATCTCAGGCCAGGACTATAAACTGATAAGCAGAAAAATAAAGGAACCCCACCCATTTACTCTGATTTATAATTCACTCAGACCCCAAACACATGCTTAATCCAAGCAATACTTTATTTGGCATACCATCCATAAACTAATCCATGTCAGCATTTCATTGTGAAAATACAGGCTCAAAAATAAGTATTATACAAATAATTAAAACAAACTAAATCAAGATAGTAGGCTACCAGAGTAGGAGAAATTAGGCTTACAACAATATGTTCTATAGTTTTAATTCTTATATTTTGGTGGACTGCTCATATAATAATGTTTATCTATAGATACAACATTAATTTGGTACAGTGAGTAGGCGATATTGTCTTCTTTAAGAAGATACTAGAAACTTTTTTTGTGGTACTAGGGTTTGAACTAAGGGCCTTACACTTTTTAGGCTGGTGCTGTGCCACTTGAGCTACGGCCTCTATACCTTTTAACTTAATACTTAATTACTTTTGATAAATGGGTTTCATATTTTTGCCTAGTGACAGCCTCTCTCTCTCTGTCTGTCTGACCACCACCACATCCCACATGTTTGTTGAAATTAAATATCCTTTTTGTCCAGGCTGGCCTCAAACCACATTCTTTATATCTTTACCTTCCAAGTAGCTGGTATTATAGATGTATCCTACCATGCTCAGACAATTTTCTTTAACCCTTTTTACAACTACCAGATATGCACCAGTCATAATAAAACAACTTAGTTTGATCTTACCCGCTTAAATTAAGCCCATTTATAGAACTGGAAAAACATTCAGAGCACATTTTCACTAGACTTTAGAGAGAGAACATCGAAAGCATATATAGTAGAACTAAGGCCCTGAGATATGAGATGAGAGATTACTGAACCATTCTCTAGTTTCTGCCCCCAAATTCATAATATTTGCTCCCAGTTTTTGCTTTCAACACTGAAATATTTTAAAAGGTCTTCCCTTTCAAACCAACAACCATTTACAAAGAAACCCCTTTATCTAAATAAACAGAATTTGGAGACCTTGTCTTTAATCAACTTGGTTTTGTGAATTTGTCTCACCGGAATGATCTTCTATATTAAGAAGCTTTGTTAATGTAGAGATTGTCCTTTTTTTTCAGTGCTAGAGATTGAACACAAGGCAACTGGGTAAAGTTCTCTGCCACTAAGCAACATCCCCAACCTACAGGTTGAATTCTTGATCAAGATCTGTACCTTAGTGAACTACAGATAGGTCTGAAGAAAAGCAACCCTGATTTTAAATGTCACCTACAAGAGTAAAATTTCCTAGGACTGATTGAATATAGATGTCCTTTAATATTGTCCTATGAGGTAATACATGGTATCAGCAGCTGCAGAGATCCCTGAGCCCATAGCCACCAATATGGCCTTGTGGATAGGACTTCTTATTGGGATTGGAGCATCTCAGCAATACCTCAAATGGAACCACATTGCCCTGGAAAGCCATATGATGTAGTCTGAGAATTGATGTCATATTTATGGGGGATTTTCTGGGGCAGAGAAAATTATCTCAATTATGAAAAATCATATTCCCTTATTAAACCTTCTCTTCATTGCCCTTCACTCAGCCTCTTACTATTAGTCATAATAAAGAAATTTTATTAGCATCAATTAATTATACAAGGGGATTACATGTCAACATGTCAATGTATGCATACTATAAGACTCAACTCTAACCATTATTTTCCCCATTTTCTGTTTACCCAAATCAACCTCAAAAAGCTTCATTGTTCTATTCTTATACATGTTCATAAAGTATCCTCCCCACTTCCATTAGTAGATACTAGGGATCTACTACTGTGGAGTTCCTCATATTTGGAGGCATCTTGGTGCCCTGTTTTTTCTGCATTGTAGTTTACACATTGAGGTCCATTCACTGGGTGGAAGTTTTAGTAAGCTGGGGTCTTTCCAGCAAGTGTTCACAAAGCTCAGGCAGGACTGTGAAGTGGTAAAGTTTGTAAATTCTCTGAACTCAGGAATAGCTTAGTGGCAAGTTTTTGTCTATATGCTTATGACATCAGTACTGGTCCCCTAGCACTACTCAGATAGAGGTGAGCTAGCTGCCTGTATGTCTTTGTGTTTGTGTTTTTGTTTCCTATGAGTTGAGGGCAAGGATAGTTGAGTGTCTACTTTTATGCTGCTTCCAACCTAGAAATGTTATCTTTGTGTACTGAAAATCACTGATGGGTGCACAGTGATTTTTCAGTCTGTGGGCCAATCAAGGTCCCAACTGCTGTACAAGTCCCTCTGTTCCCCCTGGGGAAGCAGATGGGCTCCCCACAGAGCATTCCTTTAATATGCCCAGCAGTGAGAATGAAACAGCTCATTGAGTTTTTCACCAGTGGTGGTGGTCTGAAGGACTAAGTCTTCAAGTTTCAGTCCTTTCAGACTCTATCCAGAAGCATATCTCCTGTGCTAAGACAAGGCTGAAGAGTACCATATGGGTTCTATATTCAGAGCTCTCAGCCCCACCCAGTAGCCAGCACTCAAAGCCACCCAATAGCTCCTAGATGCTAAACAGTGTTCAAGTCATGGGCTAAGGGGCCATTTCTGTAGTAATTCTTGTATCCTGGAAATTGCTCTACCCATGAGGGTGGCATCACCAACCTTTAGGCCCTTCTCCTCTTGCTGCTTTGAATTCTCATTTTGCCTATTCAGTCCCCTCCCACTCCAAGGCTCCTCCTCTGGTTGTTACCTAATTGTTCCCCATGTCCCCATGTATAACTGCCTTCCTGAGCTGCAGACTGAGCTCTCCCCACAGCAGAGGTGAGCATCTGGTTTTCTGAAGAATTCAGACAATGAAATTGCTCTCATCAGTAGGGTGAGACCTGGGCACCTGGACCCTGGTTAGGTGTCACAGATGGCACAGATAACCAATTGTTTCTTTGCTTCCAACTCTCAGTTGGGTCTCAGTCTCTGGCATCCTGGCTGTCAGCTAATGCATGTCCTGCACTCAACTAATGTAATCTGATACCTTACTTACTTAGTTCCAAGCAGGAGCTCCAGTACAAGATGGTGCCTCACTGCCACTCTCTGAAATAGGGAAACTGAAAGCCATCCTAGGACTCACCAAATCCCCCTAAAGGGGGTTGATGATTTTGGGGTATGAAACTGCCCTACAGCTAACTAGGTCTTCCGGTCTCTCATGGAGGTCTCCTGACTTGTGGTGAGCCTCTTTGCCTCCCAGGGGACACAGGCTGGAGCTGCAATCTCTGTCCTAGTTTCCTGTTATCTTTTTGTTTCATCATACTTTTCTGCTGTCCTGTTCCTCTCTTTTAGTTCTCAATGTTCTTCCTCAGTTTTGCTCTTCTGAATACAGTAGTCTTTTTCTGTTAAAGTGCTTCTGTCTTTTATTGATTATTTTGGTATTGATATTTCCTGGAATTGTTTGCTTTTTTTACTTTAATTGTAACTATTACCTGTGCTTTTTGTGACCAGCAGCCACATGAGAAATGCGACTCTTGTGTTGAAAGAGTTAAAGAATAAATTGTAATTAATTACCAGCTGTGCTGCTTGTGACCAGCTAGCCAAGTTAGGGTGATAAATCTTTATCAAAGGAGTTTAAAAAAATAAAACTGCAATTACCAAGTGTACTGCTTATTAGAAAGAGAAATCTTTATCAATGGAGTTAAAGGAAATAAGGTCTGCTTTAGAGTGAGAGCTTTCCACTGACCTCATCAACCTCCTCCAACTGTATCTGCCAACCACTCCATCCCAGCCTTGCTCCCAGACAGCCGTTATTTAAAAAAAAAAGTGTAAGCCTTTAAAAAAATTAAAGAATAGCCCTCTTTCTTGCCTTGTTATTCAGTTATGCTTAGAATGTGAGCCTAACTCCTTGACAAGGAGGAGGGGCAATTTGGACTGAGATAAAAATCCAGGAAAGAAGCCAGGCATTGGTGGCTCACGCCTATAATCCTACCTACTTAGAAGGCTGAGATCTGAGGATTGTGGTTCAAAGGCAGGTGGGGCAGGAAAGTCCCTGTGACTCTTATCTCCAATTAACCACCAGAAAACCAGAAGTGGATCTGTGACTTGAAATGGTAAAGAGCTAGACTTGAACAAAAAGAGCTCACAGAGCAGTGCTCAGGCCCTGAGTTTAAGCCTCAGGACAAATAACAAAAACAAATCTAGTGAACTGCTTTGCCCAGGGTGCCTACTTAGCTCTGGGGAAAGTAATGGTATTGTACCATTTTGCACAAAATTTTCTTGAAAAACTCTCCTGTACCACTTCTGTGTCTATTCATTTCTAATAGTCTCACCTTTATTTCTCAGAGTTCTATGGAGAAAACCTCTATTCTGCCATCTTGCTTTACCCCCATGACCTTGATAATTCTAGCCTAGAGAGATGAAGGCCATTTGGAAAGCAATGACTATGCTAGCAGGTGGGATGGTATATCTTGCCCAGGACTGGCTGTGGTTTGTCACCTTAAGGGAATGTACAATAAAGAATCTTGATTTTAAATCGTACTCATGGTTACATGAATAAATCTGGGCTTACTACTTACTGCTCAGTCCTCAGGAGACAAGAGTTAGCAGGAAGAAATCAGGATGATTCACTTGGCTACCTTGAAGAAGATGAATGGAACATCTCAAAGCTCCATCATTTGTACTCACTGGCATCAAGTGCTTTTAGGAGGGAAAGGAAGAACAGAGCAGAAAGACTGTATGTTGAGTAGGACTTTGTTATCTAAGGTGTACCTCTCCTTTTTCCTTCTTTAGAAACATTGGGACATAGAACACAATGGTCCTCAACCCCCTGTGGCTACCTCCTGCAGTTCTCTTTAGAAAGACATATTCTTAGAACTAAGGACTAAGGAGGGGCACTGCAAAAGTCTTTGGGTGTTCTAGTTTGTGTCAATATAAAGAAAAATTTAGCAGTAACCTTTCAGTTGAGGCTTTACTTGAGAAGTTTTGTTTTGTCAGAAGTCTTTGGCCTTCTTAGGTTTGTGGGACATTGTTCCAATCTTCACATGGCTTCCTCCCTATGTCTGTGCCTCTGTATCCACTTTCTACTTCTTATAAGGACACTTAGTCCTATTAGAGTAGAGGTCCACCCTAGGCCATTATGATTTTGTCTTAACTATAGTTAGACTTACTATAACCCATTGCCAAATAAGGTCACATTCTAAGGTCACATTCTAAGGGTGAGTTAGACTATGGGGCGGTTAGGGGGTTCATATTCAGCTACAAAATTATAATATTTTGCACAAATCAAGAGTTTATAGTTGTTTTCAAAACAAAGACAGCAGGCCAGTATTATGTTAGTTAGTACATGATCATATGTCTTAACTTCTATTTTGAAAAATTTGAAATATATGTGAGAAAACAAGGAAAACACATGTTTTCATCTTATATTTGAACAATTGTTAACTGTTGGTCTGTCTTTTATTTTGCCCTCCCCTTTCCAGTTTATATGTGTAAACAGTGTTTAAAATACTTTCATGTATATTATCTCCTTTCAATCTTGAGACAACTATAAAAAAGTAGTTTAAGTAGTTTTACAGGAAAATTCAATTTTTTTAATTTTTATTTTTTATAGCAAGTCACTATCTTAATGTAGATGCCAATTTTAAAGATAGTATGGGTGGAGAAGGAGATGCCTTATGCCTTTATGCATGCTTTATTGTTTTGTTTTGTGAGTGCATTCTACTCCATTAGTACAGGAAAAAGAGGCTTTTGTCATGTTATAGCCTTAGCTCTTATTCCAACTGAATGGATTGTGTGTGTGTGTGTGTGTGCACGCGTGTGTGTGTGTGTGTGTGTGTGTGTGTGTGTGTGTGTGTGTGTGTGTATGTGAGTACTGAGGCTTGAACTCAGGGCTTGGGTGCTATCCTTGAGCTTTTTTTGCTCTACTTCTGGCACTTTGCTGGTTATTGGAGATAAGTATCTCATGGATACTTTGAACCTCAGATCTCAGCCTCTTAAGAAGCTAGAATTAAAAATATGAACTACCAATGCCCAGCTGAGTGAATTGTTTTTTAAGTAAGACTGTTATGATATACTGTCAATTTCTGCTTTTCTAGAAATTCAGGTAATGAATAACTCTGGTTTCAGTTAATCTTTAAAAATAGGGTTTTACTGGACAAATTTTATTTACACATAATAAATGAAAAAGTCTGAAACGTTAAGAAAGCATCCTAATTCAGAACAATTCTAGGCCAAAAGTGATATTTGTAGATAATTCAAAGCAAAAAAAAAAATAAACCAAATGAGCCACTTAATCTGTGGTTTGGGTATCATTTTTTTCTGCCAGTAATCAATGAAAGTGAAAAGTATCCCTGGAATGTGAAGCTATTAGAACCTATTTAATTCAACATCATTCTTTCACATGATTGTGAATAATGATTTAATAGAAACATTTATATTCACATGCAAATACTGATTACCAATAATTAGTATTTGAGTCCTGATTCTTTTCATGTGCTGATTTGCATAACCACATTCTTATCCTGTTTAGAGTTCCAAATATTTAAGCCAGTATAGGATTTTTTTTCCCCTTACTCTCTTTTTCTGCTTGACTGAGAATACCAAGAATGTTCCTAATACTCACTTGAAGGTTGATTTAGTCACACTAGCAAAACCCCAGGCTCAAATGTCAAATGGGATCAGTTCAGTACACTGCACAAATCACACTGCAATCTTTTTGCTCCAGAAGTTATAGTTGCATATTAGTCATCACAGCAAATGTAAATGTTCAGTGATTATACATGAGTTTTGCTAGCTTCCCAAATGGGAATTTTTTAACCTTGTGTATTTGAAACAACTGAATGTTGAAATTCAGTGGCTGAAGGCAGCAATCCAGGCTTCATTAGTACAGAGGAAGCAGTGCTCACTTTGTTACACAAATAATTAGAGAGATTAAATGAAAATAAACAGTGAGAGGATGTGCTGAAGCTCTAAAGTTAGGTAATTATTTTAATTACTCTAGTGACTTCCACCAACCTTCATACCAGTTACAGATCAAATTTAAATTGTTTTATAGAAGAATATCATAAGCTGTATAGAAAAAGTACTGTAGCTACCCAGTGATTATTCTTCATAGAAATGGTATTTTCTTCCAATTTCCATTAAAAAAATTTATTTCTATTCCACCACCTAATAAATCTTACATATTTTCTCATGCATGATATATTTTTGCACATAAAAGTTTTGTATTCTGGTTGTATACTTCAAATGGATATTCTTGATAATATCTCTGTAACCCTATATCTTTATATATATATATATATGTATATTATTGTAAAGATACTGTACAGAAGTTACAGTTACATGAGCAAGGTAATGAGTCCATTGCCTATTGAGCATTGTTACCCCCTCCATTGTTTTTCCCTACCATCCCTTTCCTCCCCACCTCCCCCCAACTCCTCCTACTCCTCTCCAAAGTTGTAAAGTTCGTTTTCAACATAGTGTCTTGTACATCTCGTTGCTACAATGGGTCATCTTGTATCCTTATTTCAGCATTTTGTTATTTCCCTTCCCCTCCCCAAATTAGAAAAATGTATATACAAGATGCAGGACAATGACAACAGATGCAACCCTGTTGTAATCTTTTTTTTTTTAATATTTTATTTTATTTGTGAACATACTGTACAGAGGGGTTACAATTACATGGGCAGGATAATGCGTGCATTTCTTACCAAGTATTGCAGCCTCCTCCTTTGTTTACCCTTCACATCCCTTCCCAGCCTCTCCCATCCCCCCCCCAGTCCCAATCCTTCTCTCCCCCCTTCCCCCCCCCCCCCCCCGCACGGATAATTGAGATTTGACCATTAGGGATTTTTGAGTCATTGAGTGTAAAACAATATGGCACATTCACCCACTTGCAATAAGTGTCGCTTAGAATCGTGTCATCCTTACTGTATGCCTTGACTTTGGGGCAATTGATTTCTTCTTTCTTCTTCCTATAGCTATTTAGGAAAACTCTAACACACCAATGGGAATCTCTTTCCCTATAGGTGGAGGCACGATTTGAAGATATTTCACTTCATATTTATGTGATAATTGTGATCAGAGAGACTCCCAGGTTAACTATTTCCATGTAATGCCAACTTTGCTGCAAAACACTTATCCTCTTTAATCCTTGCAAGATTCCCATGGTGTACATAATAAGGAAATGGAGCCTTTGAGAAGCTCATTAAATTTGTAGAGTTGCACAAGGAAAAGTAGCCCAGCCTGGACTCAAACCCATGTCTGCCCAGCTTCAAGAAACATGATGGCTGAGAATAGATGAGATAAACCTGGCTAACCATGTATGTAATACAAAAATGGAGCAACAGCTCTTCATGTGCTCCTTAAACTGTGAGCACTAGCTAAAATCTCAAGTTCCAAAATTTAACTGTTGTTCAGTAAAGAGCCTTGGTGTGGGAGAAGACAGGAAAGGGCTTACTATTAAGACTAGTTAAGACCTAACTAACAAAAGCATCATTAAAACATCACAAATGAAAGTGATGTTTTTTAATACAATTCACTGACCAGTTGGTTTTTACTCCAGCTCACATGAGCCATTTTGTTCAACCAAATAAAAAAAATTTTCACAGAGTAAGTCTTCAGTAAGTATGGATGGTGGGTTTCAGTTTGTGTGCTGCCTTCTAGCATTTAAGGAAAGCCAGTATTGATTTCTTGCCCACCCCATTACCCTTACTCATGATGCTACATGCATACAAAACCCAGAGCAGGGCATGAGTTTCCTAGGTTGTGTTTGTAAGTATTATGCCCACCTTTGGTCCTCAGCTCCACAGACTTGGGCTCCTCCCTGCCCTGGAGTTCCTGCTATCAGTGGGCCTTCTCTCCACCCAGACCACCTGAGCTCCCATCTACCTCACTTCCTACCCTGAGACGCTGCTGCTACCTAGAAAGTGGCAGATGCCATGAGCTCCCTCTCAGGGAGCTCCTCTAATAAACCTTGTAATAATCTTTCTCCCGTGCCTGCCTGCCTCTGCGTGGTCCCCTGGGATGCTGTGATGGATCCTTTCGGTGTTCCATTCAAGGTACATTGGGGCTCTTCTAGAATCTTGGTGGACATCCAATGGAATCTTTATTTTGATTTTAGGATGCATGAATCTGCAGAGCTTCAAATGTGATTTTTTAGTTAGGACAGCAAGCTTCAATAGGTTAGGAGAAGAGACCAGTGTGTAAGATTTCACTCTCCAGTGTCAGAATGTGAGCATGAAATTGAAGCAACTCACAGATGGGCCAACCCCTATAATGGAAAGAAGGTTCAAGGTAGAGCCAGAAGAGAATACCCAGAAAGGTGAAGTAGACATCTCCTCCAAAAGCTATGCTTTGCCCTCTGAGAATGCACAGTTGGATTTGTGAACATAACTGAAGAAGGCAGAAAAATTAGAGAAGATGCACTCAGAAATTATTTATCTGGAGCAGGAAGAGGAGGTGGGTATTCCTTCTGTTTGGAAGCCTCTCCCTGGGATGTACCCACAAGTATGCTCTCTTCTTTCTTAGCCCACCATGAGTAGATCCCCTAGCTAAAAAAGGCAAAATCATGTGCCAACGGTGTACTTGTCCAATGTACTTGTGCAGACGCTGTCATTGTTCCATATGCCATGGTCTGGTTCTGATGGTACCTCGCTGGTGTCTAGGAAGATGGCGCTGAGTGTTCAGAGGAAGAGGTGCAGCCTGTGCACAGGACGCCATAGGCTGCACTTCTAGACCCGTTCTTCCACTGGCCACATTTGACACTAACCTGGACGAAATTCCTTTTAATCCTGAGTTTTGGTTTCCTTATCTGGAAAATGAAGGGGAAATGTGCTTTCCAACCTTCCTTGAAAGGATCTCAGGGAGAAAATTCTGGTGAGAGTAAACTGTAATGGGACTGTGGCTCCAGATTATTGAAGAAAAGCCAAGTTGGACTTTGAAGAATTTCCAAATCTAACTGCAGTCTGGAAGCGCTGTTTGGGATTGATGTCCTTCTTATGGGCTGCTTCACATTGCTCCCCCTCTCCCTCTCCCCCCCCCCTGCTGTCCCTCCCTCTCTCTTCTCCCCTCCCCCTCCCTTCCTCCTTCCCTCCCTCCCTCCCTCCCAGGTCTCCGAGTTTTCCCGCAAGTGAATGGATTTTCCTGGCTGATCTCCAAAGACCTTGCAGTATTTTGGAAAGCTTAGGAGATCCGAGGACTGGCACCATCCCCGCCCGGGGTCGAGCCTCCCCGCGGGGAGCCTCCTCCCGCTCTCCTTTTGAGCCGGTGCAGGGGCCGCGGGCGGGCACAGACCCGCAGCGCCGGCCCTGTCGCTCCCGCCCGCCCGCCTGCCCGCCTGCTCTGGCGGCCCCTCCCAGCCTGGGCTGCGCTGCCGTCTTCCCTCCGGAGGACTGGGGGGACGCTGGAGTCTGCAGCGCCCCCGCCCCCCGGCTTTTTCTTTCTTTGCTTGCTTTGGGATCTTGCTGCCAGAGCCGCGAGAGGTTCTGAGAAGAAAAGAACGGGTACGGGAGGAGCTCGGGCGTCTGCTGCGGCGCGGGAACAGAACTGGGGACATCACATCTGTCGGGTCCCCCGCCCTCCCGCCACGGGTGTCGGCGCCAGGGTGGGAAGCCCCCGGCACCTGCTGCCCGCCTCGGAGCAAGTCCCAGGGAGCGTCACTGGGGTCCGCAGCTGGGCACCATTCCCTGCAGCGGCACCGGACAGAAGCAGTGAGGCGCCCCGGGTGCCGCCTCAGGCACCCCGGCTTCGGAAAGCTCGTGGTGCTTTCCCTGCGCTCGCCCCAACTCCGGGGCTAACAGCTCGCGGCTGGACCGAGTCCCGCTTCCCGCGGACTCCCCGAGAGCGAGGGCACCCTGGCAGCCCTGCCCCCGGGCCGCTGGCACCCCTTCTAATTCCAGCTGTGCCAGCCCGGGCGCGGATCCCGCACGCCGAGCTGGGGAGCTCTGGGGCTTGGGGCGCCCGACGGAGAGCGTGCGGGCCGCGGCCCCCTGAGCGCGGGCGCCGCTGCCACTGTCCAAGCCGCGCACTGGATTCCCCAGCTCGTCCCCTTCTTCTGGGGCGTCCGACCCGGGGGCAGTGCGCGCCATGAAGTCGGTGCTGTTCAGCCGCTTTTTCATCCTCCTGCCCTGGATCCTGATCGTCATCATCATGCTCGACGTGGACACGCGCAGGCCCGCGCCACCGCTCACCCCCCGCCCGCACTTCTCTCCCTACGCCGCGGGCCGCGGGGCAGCCCGCGTCCCGCTCCCCCGCAGGGTCAGCCCAGGGCGCCACGCGGAGCAGCGCAATGAGTCTCGGCCGCGGGCGGAGCCGGAGCCGCCGCTGCCCACCATCTATGCCATCACGCCCACCTACAGCCGCCCGGTGCAGAAAGCGGAGCTCACCCGCCTGGCCAACACGTTCCGCCAGGTGGCGCGGCTGCACTGGATCCTGGTGGAGGACGCGGTGGCGCGCAGCGAGCTGGTGAGCCGCTTCCTGGCGCGGGCCGGGCTGCCCAGCACGCACCTGCACGTGCCCACGCCGCGGCGCTACAAGCGGCCGGGGCTGCCGCGCGCCACCGAGCAGCGCAACGCGGGCCTCGCCTGGCTGCGCCAGACGCACCAGCAGCAGCGCGCCCAGCCTGGTGTGCTCTTCTTTGCCGACGACGACAACACCTACAGTCTGGAGCTCTTCCAGGAGGTAGCGGCCTGCCTGCCCTGCTGGGGGACCACCGCGGGAGGGACCCTGGGTCTGGCCGCGCTGAGGTCGCACGTTTGGAGTTCTGGGTTCCCATGCACACATTCGGGGCTCCTCGCTGGTTGTGCAGGTGGAGAAGCCGGAGAGGACAGGTGTGGCCTAGGAGGAAGGGAGTTTGCCTTAGGTTTTCTTGGCCTCTGGACTGTGGCCAAGCGGCTTGGGGTTGCAGTCCAGACCCAGAAGCAGGCCTAATGTACGGGGTGACGTCCAGGTAATTCGGAATTGAGAAGCGTGTAGGTGGAGGTGGTGTCTAAAACTTAGGTTAGGGATAAATCTCTCCTATGTATGCTACGGAAATGATAGTGAAGACACTATCTTCTATAGGTCCTCCATCCATCGCTTCCTATTCTCCACAAAATAGTTCTTTCTGCCCCTGAAGATAGCTTCTTTTTTTCGTTCAAGGAAACCTTGTTTGGCAAATAAGTTGGAATTGTTTTGCCCTGTGGTTATGTCTTTTTGCAAAAGGCAGCATCTGGGCTGCTTTCCTCTTTCTGGCCTTTCTGGAAGGCCTCTGTACTTTCTGGTGAGATCTTGTTTGGTGCTTATGGCAGGCCAACACTTATCCAGCACAGGTGAAGTTATTTTAAGCTGATATTTTACAGTGGAGCTGTGAATAGTCTACAAAGAAAACTGAATTGCATGGTTCCCTTCCCCATCCCCCACCCCCTTACCCCGTTACAGCCAAAAGAAAGCTTGTTGGTGTCTTTGTCCTCTGAGACTGTAGCGTTCTTCCATCTGAAATTCCTTGACATCCTGCTGGCTACCAACTCCATCTCCCCCTTTCCTCAAGTAAATTGGACACTAAAAAAACACAGTGTGGGTTGGCACTGGTAAAACAGTCTGTGTCTAGTAATGGAAAGCCCTAACTCTCCCCCAGCCCATGCTTTCATCCTTATCTCTGTTTTGTTTTTGGAATCTCAGGACAAATCATCTGTACCCTACCTGTTGAATTTTTTATCGATTCCATTCCATGATTGGTGGCTCACGCCTGTCATTTTAGCTACTCAGGAGGCTGAGATCTCCGGATTGAAGTCAGCCAGAGAAGACAAATCAGGACACTCTTATCTCCAGTTAACCATCAAAGAGCCAGAAGTGGAGGTATGGCTTAAGTAGTAGAGTTCCAGCCTTGAGCAAAGAAACTAAGCAAGAGTGCAAGGCCTTGGGCTGGGAAGATAGCTCAGTGGTAGAGTGCTTGACTTGCATGCAAGAGGCCCTGGGTTTGATTTCTCAGCACCATATAAGCAGAAAAAGCCAGAAGTGGTGCTGTGGCTCAAGTGGTAGAGCGCTAGCCTTGAGCTGAAGAGCTGAGGGACAGCGCCCAGGCCCAGAGTTCAGGCCCATGACCGACAAAAAAAAAAAAGAAAAAAGTGCAAGGCCTTGAGTTCAAGCCGCATTTACACACACACACACACACACACACATATTCCTTAAAGTTAATTGTCACCTTCATTTTATTTATCTGTCTTCTAAGATAAAATGAATAGTTGTTCTTCATCTTTTCTTCTTCATTGCATAGTGCTTTCCGTCCACATTTCTCCAGAGACATAAGCTTGGTAGTGAATGGTATAACAGCAGTAAAGTTGATATATATTATTTGAAGGATCTGCTTTTATTTTAAAATTGGGCTGCTTCAGTGTTCCTCCCCTAAAAGAAGTGGCTTATATTCTGAATCAAAGAACTTCACATTTCAGTGCTCAGTAATTTTTTCTTTTTTCTTTTGCCAGTCATGGGGCTTAAACTCTGGACCTGGGTGCTGTACCTGAGCTCTTCAGCTCAAAGTGAGCACTCTGCCACTTGAGCCACAGCACTACTTCCGGTGCTCAGTAATTTAAAAACCAAGTCTTTATTTATTTTTAATCTGGTTCAACTTGAAAGCTGCCTTACCTGTGAAGAATTCATGGCCCCGTTTAAGCAAAATAATTCAAATCATTGTTAATTAGCATTTTTGGAATGGACTGTGAAAGGGAATTAGTTCCATTATCACAGCTTTTAGCTTATTGGCAAGAGTGTTAAGCAAGTGCAGAAGTTGGCACATACAGGCAGTGAATACAGCCTTCCTTTAACGCTTCTCAAGCTGAAAGAAGGGCTTGTGGTGGAGGATATTTAGAAGCAGGAGAAAGTATTCACTTCCCCATGTGTCTGTGGGAGAAGGTGGGGAGAAGATAAAGAGGAGAGGAAGACAAATAGTAACAAAATAGAAACTAAAGTAAAACCCATGCAAACTTCCTCAGGCTATAAAATTTTGCACAATGAGAGGCAATGAAATGATCAAAATAAATAAACTTAAGTGACATTTTGTGGAGAGATGCCAACTATATAAAATACATAACAGGTTGGCTTAATTTGTTAGCCAAACAGGCTTGATTACAAGTATAATATGCATGGCCCATTTAGAATGTAAGTTCTATATTGCTCAGCCAGGCATTTTGTGACCACTAGACTTTGCCTCTGGTTCTTTCTCCCTCACCTGTGATTGCTTACACAGATCAGGGCGCCCTTTCTCATAAATGCATTTTGACATTTAGTTTTTTCTTCTTACAACTTTTTTCCTTGTATGGCAAACACCATTTGAACTTGATCCAGTGGAGTTTATGCATCCTTTTGTCTTTGTGCATTTCTCAGAATTTCAAGTTCTTTTAAACCTCAGTTTTATTCATGAGATGGGTTACCATATACCCATTCTGGAATCAATGATTCTATTGTGAACTATAGTGTAGATGCTATTTTCTTGGAGAACAAATAGGACCTGGTATAACTCATAAAGACATGAGTCGGTGCAGGAAGAGAAAGATGCTCAACATGGATTCTGTAGGAATAAATCTCAGCCCCTTATGTTGCATGTATATACACAACTTAGTTTATAAGCCATTCACAGTACTTAAGAATGACCCAAGTCAGGCTTCATCTTTTATTCGTAGTACTTCTAATTTTCCTGTATGATGTTAGATAAGATAAAAGGAGGAAAATGAACCAGTTACAAATTAGCTCATTGAGTATTGGCTGCAAATGAAGGAAAGTAAAGGATGAAAGGTCTCCAAATTAAATTAAAGACACACCAGGCATCTGTGTTCAATTATTCCTCCCTGGTAACTGGAATAAGGTTTTTCCTCCCTCCCATACAGCTAACTAATTTTCAGCTTTCTTTCAAGTGAGCTGCACTGCAAGGAAAGTAATGTTTCTAGGGAACAACCCTATTTGAACAGCCAATTCAATTTGCAAATGAAGCCGAGTGTGAGAGACAAAATGTGTCCACTAGAAAAGCAGGTGGTAGGGTTTTTCTAGGTTTCAAGTACCTCAGCAACTGGTGCAGAGCTTCCTGAGGCATGGATGGGCTTTCAGGCGATGGATCCCTGGTAATCCTGCCTGCCTGTGCATCCTATCGATCCAGCTCTCTGAAAAGCGTATTTACAAAGGATTTAAGCTGCTTTAATAAAAGCCACAACTACAGATAAGTGTGACTATATCTCTTTCTACTTTCAGTTCCACTATTGATCAGATTTCTGTTCTTCATTAGAAAACCTTCAAAGCTAACCAAAGGTTATGGTTTTCACGTGAAGTTAGTTTGGAAATCAATTGAATTGAAAAATTTGAAAGAAAATAGTACTTTAGAGTAGGCTCATAATCCTGCCTAGGCTGAGATCCAGTTTTGAAGCCAGCATGGGCAGACAAATCCAAGAGACTCATCTCCAGATAACCAGCAAAAAAATTAGATGTAGAGGTGTAGAGCACTACCTTAGGCAGGAAAAAGTTAAGAGCGCAAGGCTCTGAATTCAAGCCTTAGTATTGGCACCAAATAGTACTTCACAAGCAAGAAATTAACAAAAAAAAATACTAAACTAAAAACAGTTTAATCTTAAAGAGAGAAGACTGGAAGACAAGGCAGGTCAGACATTTAAGGAATGCATGGAAGGAGTGAGTTAATGAGACTTGCTTCTAGAAGACATTTCTAGAAACAGTGAAGTGGAAGAAAGAGGCCCCCACTTGATTTTGTGTTGTTGTTGGACTGTGATGCTGTTTGTGTGCACTAGACAGATGAAGTTAGTGAGGTTTAATTCTGTCTTATTACTGTAGGGAGTATTTCTGTGTTTCCCTTTTCATGCTTACTGAAGCCATAAGCCAAAAGACATTCGAGTTAATAATGCTTGACACTTTTTGCCCTGAGTAGCAACTAAAGTTCGTGAAAGTAGACAATAGTTTTACCTTTTTAAGTGTCTAAGCTTAGAGTGACTCTAAAACTCTTAAACCTAGAAGGGTCCCTTGGCTGTAGCCCTAAATGACTACATGAAATGTTCCCCTTGTATTTTATATTTTTACCCTGTGAAAACATATTAATAGGTGTGCCACAGGCCTGATGAAATGTAAAAATTTTGTTTAAAAAAACTACAGCCAAAAAAAAAAAAGAAAACTACAGCCAGTTTTCTTGGACTATAAATGTTAGATCTATAGATTTCCTTTAGTCTCTCTGGGTGTGTCTTGAATTATGGCCCACTTTTAAAATAGGGTTTCCCTTAGAGAGCACCACTTTTCATTTGGATTTTGAGATTTTAATAGGCCGGGAATAATTCAGGTTTAAAAGACATTTCTCCATCTGCCTCTCCTGCTGATGCATCTCCCTACCCATCATTTGTCTTCCCTCAACTGACTCTCATGAATAGGCATAAAGACATGGTTTGATGTGATGAATCTTGTGTCTTTTAAATATTTAGGCTGTTGTTTACTTCTTGGAAACCGTAGTGTGTGCTTGCATTCTCTCTCTCCTCCACTTGCTTCTAGATTACAAGCTGGTACATTTTCTCTCATGTGAATAGTAATGAAATACTAATTGCTTTTAAGGCATGCTACAAAAACAAAATAGGATAAACAAAGGCTATGGTCTTATTTATTAACTATTCCAGGTAGTACTCAAGTTGTGTATGTGTGTATGTGTGTGTGTTCACAGAATTCAGTAATATTCAAGCCTTTTGCACTGTGGTGAAAATTTGCTCAGTCTGTTACATTAGCCCATCAATGTCTGCTTGATTCACAGTGCTATTGAAGCATGAAATTTACATTTTTTATATAATTCTCAAAATCTTCTTGGAAACAAAAGTAAAATAGTTA
The DNA here is from genome assembly GCF_019054845.1 of Dipodomys spectabilis. Taxonomy (NCBI): domain Eukaryota; kingdom Metazoa; phylum Chordata; class Mammalia; order Rodentia; family Heteromyidae; genus Dipodomys; species Dipodomys spectabilis. The sequence goes on from NW_024870779.1 coordinate 9,118,799, forward strand.
CAGTACTCCATAGATGGGTTGGTTTAGAATGCATTTCCAGTTTACAATAATAAAGCTACAGTAATTTTGTATGTGTTGCCTGTTCTGGGGCTTGAACTCAGGGTGTGGATACTGTCCCTGAGCTTTTTTCCTGAGGCATGAATATAGTCCTTTGGTGAGTGAAAGAATTTAAAGAAGTAGAACATGATTATAGCTTAATCTTTACTACTGAACAATTCAACCGGCATCACCTTTTTAATTTATTTTTTCATGTACTAAGATTGGAATTCAGGCCCTTACACTTGACTAGCTTGTTTCCTTACTGGGGCTCTACTATTTAGGCCATGCCCACAGCTCAGGTTTTTGCTAGTTAATTGGAAATGAAGTTTTGAGGCCATTTCTGCTGGCTTTGAACTGACATCCTTAGATCTCAGCCTCCCAAGTAGCTAGGATTACAGCTGTGAGCCACAGTGCTCAGCTCATTATCACTGATTTTGATAGAAGCACTGGAAGTAGTTGAGAAGGTCCTCTACTCTTTGTGTGGCAGAGAGAGAAGTTTGAATCCATGTCCCCTGATTCTAAAGGTTGTGCTACTAATGTCCCTGAAACTGTCTTTAGGACATAGTCAGATGGGAGTAGGTCACTGGAATAATTAAAGCACTTGACTAGCAAGAGTCTCTGATAGTGTTGATACCTTCTGCCTTTTTTTTTTTTTTTGGTCTGGTTGTGGGGGCTGAACTCTGGGTCTGGCCACTGTTCCTCAGCTCTTCAGCTCAAGGCTAGAGCTCTACCACTTGAGCCACAGTGGCACTTCCAGCTTTTTTTCTTTTTGCTTATGTGGTGCTGAGGAATCAAACCCAGGGCCTCATGAATGCAAGGCAAGCGCTCTATCACTGAGCTACCTTCCCAGCCCCCTTCTGCCTTTTTTTGAACTCAAGTCTTTCTTGGCTTTCTTATCAACTTTCCTTTCCCTTCTCTTGACTTTTTTTTTCTTTTATGGTTAACTATTTCTCTATACGTTTATGGAGTACAGAAGATATTTTTGTGTATTTATATATTTTTCTTTTATGGTTAACTATTTTAATTTGACCAGAACTCTATATATGTGTGGAGTACAGAAGATATTTTTGTGTATTTATATACTATGGAATGTCTATATTAAGCAATTAGCATTCAGTACCCTACATACTCATTTTTGAGGTATTGAGAATATTTTAAATATACTCAATATTCAATGTGTTATAGATTGTATTCACCACATTGTACAATAGAGCTTCTGAATTCTTCTCTACTAACTTAAATTCTGTGTTTTTGGCCAACAACTTCCTAAACCTGCCCTTACCTTTTCCTACCCCTCATGTCCTTTTTTTTTTTTGTTCTAGTACTAGGGCTTGAACTCAGGGCTTCATACTTTTCTTTGGCTTTTTTGCTGAAGGCTGGGGCTATAACACTAGAGCACCACTTCTGTCACTTTGCTGGTTAATTGGAGATAAGAATCTCATGGATTTTTCATGGGCTGGCTTTGAACCACAATTCTCAGGTCTCAGCCTCCTTAGCAGTTAGGATTACAGGCACTTGGCTCTCATGTCATTTTGCTTATGAAAATTTTATCACTTCCTGCACTATCTCCCTGACAGACAATTTAATGTTTTAAACTATTTTTTAAGTCTGAGGGAAATTGCCAGATTAGTGTATCAGCTGTCCTCCTACTTTTTAAGTGTGTTCTTGTAAATAGATAATAAAGCTAGAGGGCAAACATTAAAGTAATTTTTGCCCTTTTCTGAGGTACATAGAAACCACAACTCTGTCTTTCAGGCATCTTCTCAGGGCAGGCAGAATGGAATGGAAGAATAATTTTCAGGGTGGAATGGAGTATGAGGATAGAATGAACTGTTTCAGGAGCATTCACTGCATTACGGAGTAGAGAAGCAGGGGATCTGAGTCAATCAGAGAAAAAGCTCATGTGACAGTGTGCACCTTATGAGAGCTGTCCATGCTCCTCCTAGCCATAGTCATCTCACTGCTTGCTTCTTGGTAGGAGGCTTCTTAATTTTTCCTGTCCAGTTTCTTCTGGAATTGGGACTTGCCTTTGGTTTCAAACCTAAATGAACAAATTATTGGCTGAGTCTTGTATGCATAAAATGCATAAAACACCCATAGCAGCATTGAGGGGAGCAGTCATATTCTTTACCAAAGGTCAAATCTTTTGGCCCACTTCCCAAAATAGCTAGCAGCTAAGTAGTTTGTGGTTCATATTATCTGGTTTTTTATTTATTTTTTTTGGCAATACTAAGGATTGAACTTGGACCCTCATGCTTGCTCAGCTTGCCTACCTGGAATATGTTCTGTCACTTGCAACATGCCTCCAGACCTAGATTTTGCTGGTTAACTAGAGATGGAGTCTAAAAAACTTTTTTTTTTCCTGGTCAGCCTAGAGCTACAGTCTTCTAGATCTCACTGTCCTGAATAACTAGGATTACTGGTGTGAGCCACTGGCTCCCTGTTAGTTTGGTGTTTTAATCAGTCTCCTTCATCAACAGAAAGAACTTTGAACATGATGTACACACACTGACTTGAAGACTTTGTCCTGTCAGCTTGCAGTGCAGGTGTGTCTTGTCTCTTAGTAGGAGCACCCAATTCTGAAAACCTGTACCTTTAAAGATTCTTTCTTATTGCTTGTCTAGAGTCAGTGTGTGCTGAGAAATGTAAGATTTAGAACATGGAATTAAGGAAGTGATACTTGAGCTGTGGCGGGAACAAGTGTGTGATGGCGCAGAGGGAAGAGGAACCTCTCTAGGGAGATGCAGCCTTATTTGTAATCTGGGAAAAGAGGATATGTGGGATACCCTGAGACCTGAAAGATGTTCTTGATGGCCAGGGGCTGGGAGGAGGACAGGTAGAGGTGAAGAAGTAAGCATCCACTTTTCCATGCCCTGTGTGCCCAAGTGTGATTCTTTTCTTTGGACAGCTTTTAGTAACCAAAAGAAACAAAATCTTAGGTTTTATTTTGGAAGTGGTATTTAACTGGTATATTCTTCCTGGATATAGTCATGACCTTCTCTAAATCTGTGAATTTAAAGATATGCACAGCAAGCCAGGTACCAGTGGTTCATGCCTGTAACCCTATCTTCTCAGAAGGTTGAGATCCGAGGACTGCAGTTTGAAGCTCGTTTAGGCAGGAAAGTCTGCGAGACTCTTATCTCTAACCAATGAAAAGCAGGAACTAGAGCTGAGGCTCAAGTGGTAGAGTGCTAGCATAGAGTGAGAAAGCTAAAGGACTGTGCTCAAGCTCTAAGTTCAAGCCCCAGCACTAGCACACACACACACACACACACACACACACAACACACATGCATACACCTGCACACACAACGCACACATGCACACACACACACATACACACACACAATGCAGTGTGAAGAACATACTTTCCTTCTTCTTGTATTTGTCTTTTGCCTCCGGCCTTCAGAATTACCCACTAGACAGATCTTTCACTTGTTTTTATTGTTGTTGGTAGTAGTCATGGGGCTTGAACTGGGGGCTTGGGCGTTGTCCCTGAGCTCTTTTGCTCAGGGCTGGTACTCTTCCACTTTGAGCCACAGTGCCACTAGTAGTTAATTGGAGATAAGAGTCTCACAGGGACTTTTCTGTATGGGCTAGCTTCAAACTGCAATCCCCAGATGTCAGCTTCTTGAGTAGCTAGGATTACAGGCATGAGCCACAGATGCCCACCTCAAATCTTTTAACTGTTACAACAGATAAGATAGTAAAAGAATTGAACTATTAGGAAAACTGTGAGTAGTATTTTATAATAAGGAGTTCATACTGTGTTACTCAGGCTGACCTTGAACTCAAGATCCTTCTACCTTAGCCTCCCAAGTTATTAGGATTATAGGCATATGCTACCACACCTGGCTAGTAAATACTAAATGCCTAGTTGTGCTAAGGATGTGGTGGTGTAAAATTTTGCAAATGCTTTATAGATGTTTCGAGCAATACTTAGCATGCTATAACTGTGCATGAATATTTGTTGAATGCATAAAACACTTAGAAGCTGAAGGAATTGATTAATGAAGAAAATTTATTCCAGAAAATAATCCTGTATAGAATGTCATTTAAATAATAGTTCCAAGTTATTTACTGTTTTAAGATTATATTGAGTCATCCAGGCCCCAGTGGCTCATACCTGTAATCCCACCTACTCAGAAGGCTGAGATCTGAGGATTGAAGTCAGCCCAACCAGGCAAATTGAAAGACTATTAATTTCCCAATTAATCATCAGAAACCTGGAAGTGGAAGTGTGGCTTACATGGTAAAGTACCAGCCTTGAACAAAAGACCCAAGCAAGAGCAGGAGTCTTTGAGTTCAAGCCCTAGTACTAACATACAAAATATTCTCTTGAGCCCATTAAATATTAAGTGATAAAGATAAATGTGACACCTTACTTTAAGTGCTTAATAGGCACGAGGGGGAGTTATGTCAAGGTAGCTATGTATTGAATGTTGGGCCTCTACACGTGCAACAAAGTTTGGGTGCTGGTAGGATCTCAGACAGGAGCTGGGGAGTAAACAGCCCCTTGTTCAAGACCAGCTTCAGTACTTGCATTACATTGGCAAGGGTTGCCTACCTTATGCGGTTGCTTTGGGTACTGAATTATGGACCTGTCCTGTATAATCAGCAACCAAAAATTGCTCCTTTTGTCTTACTAAGAAACTAATTTCCTATAAAGATAGTACTGATGCTTACTAGTTTAATAGTTAAAAGAGTGCTTAATAGTTTAATGCCCAATTTTGTAACATTTATGCTGTTTCGATAGTCATTACTAATTGTGATGGGCTAAGTGATTCCAAAAGAGGTTTTAAGACAAGCTGAGCACCAGTGGTTTTCACCTGTAATTCTAACTACTCAAAGTGGGTTGAGATCTGAGGATACAGGTTCTAAGCCAACCCAGGCATACAAATCTGAGAGTCTTTATCTTCAATTAACCAGCAAAAAAAGGTAGAAGTGAAGTTGTGATTCAAGAATTAGAGCACTAGTTATGATTTTAAAAAAAAGCTAAGTAAGAAGCCAAGTGTGGATAGCTCACACCTATAATCCTAGCTACTCAGGAGGCTGCGTTCTGAGGATCACAGTTGAAAGCCAGCTCAGGCAGAAAAATCTGTGTGACTCTTATCTCCAATAAACTACCAAAATGAAAAACCAAAAGACAAAAGCCAGAAGTGGAGCTATGGCTCAAGTGGTAGAGTACTAGCTTTGAGCAAAGAAGCCAGGGATAGCACCAAGCCTCTAAATTAAAGCCCCAGAACACACGCTGTCTCTCTCTCTCTCTCTCTCTCTCTCTCTCTCTGTCTCTGTCTCTCTCTCTCTCTCTTTCTCTCTCCCTCTCTCTCCCTCTCTCTCATTCTCTCTCTCTCATTCTCTCTCTCTCTCATTCTCTCTCTCACACACACACACACAAACACACACACATACACACTCACACACACACACACAGCCACAGGACTTTTTTACAACTTTAATTTCTATATGCATATTGCCACTGCTGATTTGAGTATAGGAGGATCACATTCCTCCTCCATGTTCTCTGACCTGTGGGTGGCCATCCCACATGTCAACATATTAGGTAATTGCACTATATCAGTTGATCAGATGCTTCTCAACTCTCCACTCTTCACATGGTGATTTTATTGCCAGGGATCTGACAAGAGAGAAGAGGTATACTCTTGGCTTTCTCGAATTAGGCTGTACCCAAACAGAACTGCAATAATTGGTATCTTAATTACACCATTGGGTGTTACCAGAATAATTAGAGGACAAAATTAAATAGGGCTTGTCTACAAATGCTCTTGCAAAAAAAAAAAAAACCCCACAAAATTCTAAAGGAAAAGGGATGAAAGGGGGTAAAGGATATTCTTCTTTGGGTTGTGAGATCTGAGCCTGACTCTAACTCTGTGAAAGCCAGGAAAGTATCTTGCATGAAATTAGGCTTTCAGCTTCCTGTAGACCCATGGAATGGTTTTTCATTCTGTGTTGTCTCTGCACCTACCATGCCCTAGAACTATACTTACTGAATGATAGATGGATTATTTCTGGTATGAATTATCCTAAGAGATAATATGTACATATTACAAAGGAGATGGTAGCTTAATAGAGAGGAATGGCCAATAGAATTTTAAAGCTTCAGAACACAAGCATTTGTTTGATGATTCAGGTCATTTGCTGGGTGAGAAGGTTAGGAGTGCCCCTCAATCCCCATGGGAGAGAGGTGGTGGAAGGAACACTTCAGCAGGTTTCACTTTCATTTACTCCTACCCTAACCTGTCCCAGAACACTGAGTCCCCAGCTGGCCTTTCAGCTTACTGAGAAGCTCTAATATGCTTCTTCTCTCTCTTTTTTTCAGCTATTACTTACAATTTCATACATAAAGGCATTATAAAGCATACTTTCCACCAGAATGAGGGAGATGTAGCCTTTAGAGTTTGTCATGGGGTCTCCTAATTACCCCATCACCTGTGGATGCAGTGGTTGCCCGACTGCTTGCTCCTTATAGCTCTGGGTCCTCTGCCATCTGGTCTCTGGCCAAAAACACATGAATAAGTAATACTGTACTCATAACCAGGGGTCCCACACAGTAGCCCTCAATGCTCTGTTAACATCTAGCAGAATTTTGAAAAATTATACATGCTTTGGGATATTTTTAGATTTATATCTAAATTTTAATCATTTAAAATAGTTATAAAGCGTATCACTTCTGGGATAATGTAAATATGACCAGTAGAATCTCTACTGTAACAGTGCTATACCCATAATCATTCATTTGATAAACATACTTTTCAGGAAAAAATTGTAATTGTGTTTTTAGGTGGTGAAAATTGAGCTCAGGGCCTCATGCATGCAATACTACTGAGCTACATCCCCAACCCCATATCCAGAATTTTTATGTTTCTCTTGTCTCCCTTTGGCTTTCCCTCAGAATTTCATCCTAGAATAATACCTTAAGGTTCAAGGTGTTTTATATGCATCTTATCATTTATCTGCAATGACAATATATGTCACTGAAATGTTGTAAGTCCTATGGCGGTCAGCTTCTGTCTTAAAACCTATTTAGGTTTGACCTAACATTACAATTAGTAGTGGTAAAGAATTTATCAAAATAACCTAAGTGTTACAATTAGGTATTAACTATTAAGCACAAAAGTTACATTTATTAGAAATTCATTTCTCAGTAACATAGGCAGGCATAACACTTTTTGGTGTTGGTTATATATTCTGTACTCATTGGATATTACAGATTGCTACAATTTAGCAAATGATACAATTTAGGATAAGTTGTGCTCACATTACATCATCTTACATTACATCACCTCATACAGGAAGAATTTACATTACAGAAATTTATTTCTTGATTTTGTTTATTTAGTTATTTATTGCCAGTTCTGGGGCTTGATTTCAGGGTCTGGGCACTGTCCCTTAGCCTTTACTTACAAAACTGACACTCTATTACTTGAGCCACAGTTTCATTTTCAGCTTTTTTTCCGGTTAGAGATAAGAGTCTCATGGACTTTCCTGCCAGGCTGGCTTCCATCTTCAATCCTCAGTCTCAGCCTCCTGAGTAGCTAGGATTACAGGCATGAGCTACCAGCACCCAGCTTTCTTTCTTAGCTTTTGAACTTTCAAGCTTTAAGCCAAAACTCACATAGTAATCTATCAGTAGCAATCTATTGACAACATTAGGGCTCCTTTGATTGTTCTGAATGCAAATAATTAGTAACCCCTTGTTTCTCTAAAGGATTTATTACTCATTCATTAGAGATATTGACTTTCTCTGTAAAGATAGCAATATTTCTATGTTCCTTTGTGTGGTTCCCTGGAGATTGCAGCAAGAGAGACTGCATTTAATATAGTTCGTGATGTTTAGGAAATAGGCCTTTCAGTGAGGTGAAGAGTAAGTAGGAAGGGGCTCCTGCCCCGATCCAACTAGACCAGCTTTAGGAAGCACCCTTGAGCCTGCTGAGAGTCTAGAAGCTCATTCCTTCCAGCCATCTGTCTATGTAGTCCATGAGGACTGGACTTATAGACTGAAATCTGGTTTGTTGATAGAAAGATTCCAAATGAAGACGTTGGAAGACCTGGCCTCCAGGCTTGGCAGAGCCTATGGCCTCACCTGAAGGACCTCCAGGGGGATGCTGCTCTTTAATTTTCATAGTGTCTTGGAGGCAGGTACTATGTCTGTCTTCCCTAACACTTACCTGGTTGTGGTGAGTATTAAATTAAGTGATCCACATGTGAGGGGATCAGCGGGACAACTTCCCTCTTGATCCAGACATGTTCTCTTCAAAGTCAGTAGCCAGAGGAGCTTGTGGAGATGCCCCACAGGCAAGATGTCACAAGGTTTCCTGGCTACTCTGTCTTCACCAGTCCCTACAGTCTCTGTGGCCCTACTGTGCCGCTGTGTGGGCTGTTGGAAATGAAACTTTAAGTTGGGCCCATATGTGGGCCTGTTGTTCGTCATCTAAATGAACGTGACATTGCAATATGAAAATGCCAGGGTCTTTTTTAAAGGTCAGGTGACAGTTTGGGATATTTTGGTGACACTGGAAAGTTCTTCAGCTACATCTGTTCATGTTGCAAAAAGACTTGAGGCATCCTTACAAAGTCTTTGCTCTCTGGGAACTGTAGTCTTGCTTCACATGGAAGTTCTGTTACATAAGTGTGCTGAGCTGGAGTCTGGTGCTCATGCCCTGTTAAGTATTTTCAGTTGTTTTGAATGGAAATTTCATGTGCCAGACTTGGCGCTATCCCTGAACTTTTGTGCTGAAGGCTGACACTTTACCACTTGGCTTTTTTTTGGAGGGGTAGGGGCTCATTAATTGCAGATATAAGTCTCTTTCCGATCCAAGCTGGCTTCTAACCACCTCAGATCTCAGCTCCTGAGTAGCTTGGAGTACAGGATCAAGACACTGGTGCCTGGTGGAAATTTCCTTTAATATCTTCATTTTTCTTTAATATACTTAACCATTTGCCTATTACTTTTGCTTCCTATTGCATGTACTGATAACAGTAGCCATTAACTTTCTGGTCTTGTGGTTCCTTTTGGCTTTAGAATTTAAGCAAAATGGTTAGGAGGTTGGATTAACAATACTTTTCTTTTTTCCTGGTATCTGAACTTGAACTCAAGGTTTGTGCTTGCTTGGCTTGATTCCTAGGTTGCATTCTACCTCTTGGGCCACATCTCCAGCCCTGCTTTTTTTGCTAGTTGTTTTGGAGATGGAGTTTGGCAGACTTCTCTGCCTGGGCTGGCTTTGAACCTCAATCTTTCAAGTCATAGCCTCCTGAGTGAGTAGGATTCCAGGCATGAGCTACACCAATATTTTTCCCCCTGTGGGTAATGATTTGGTATTTTACAGCAAACAAAAGTGTTCCTCTGAAAATCAATTAATTTAATCAATCATTAAAGTGCAGATGTTCTTTTTTTTACTCTTAGCAGGACATGTCTATTCTTTTTTGTTTTGTTTTTCTACCCTAAACATGAAAGGTAGAAATACATAATTGAAATATATCATTTCTATTATACATTTAATTTCATGACCTTTTGGAGTTGTTCTTTCTGGTATATATGCAAGTGGAATCACAATATTCATCTTTTGTGTCTGTCTTATTTCACTTAGCATAATGTCTTCACTTACATTGTGGCATGTGACAGAATTTCATTCCTTTTGTGAAGCTGAATAATACTCCCTTGTATGATATCCATTGTTTATCAATTTATCCACTGATGAGTACTTCAATTGTTCTTGGAGTTTTTCTAATGCTAGAATGTTGGTCTGATAATTGGTGGCCTTTTAAGTTATTTGAGGTGAAAAAAAAAAAACCCACAAAGAGCTGGGAATGTTGCTTAGTGATAAGAGTGCTTGCCTTGCATGCATGAAGGCCTGATCTGGATTCCTCAATACTGTATACACAGAAAAAGCCAGAAGTGATGCTGTGGCTGAAGTGGTAGAGTGCTAGCCTTGAGCAAAAGAAGCTCAGGGACAGTGCCCAGGCCCAGAGTTCAAGCCCCAGAACTGGTTTTTACTGTATTTGATTCCAGTGCCCTGAATCTTGTATATACACTTTTCTAATTTGGGGAGTGGAGGGGAAAAAAAACAGAATGCTTAAATAGGGATACAGGTTGACTCATTGTAACAATGATATGTACAAGACACTATGTTGAAAATGAATTTTTCAACTTTGGTGGGGGTGGGGGAGTAGTTGAGGAGATGGGAAGGAAGGGATGGTAGGGGGAAAACAAAGGAGGAGGCAACAATGCTTGATAGGAAATGTACTCATTACCTTATTCATGTAACTATAACCCCTCTGTACAGTATTTTTACAATAAAAATGTATTTTTAAAAAACAGTAAAAAAAAAAAAACAAAAAACCACATGGAGCTAGAAGAAATCATGTTGAGCAAGGTAAGCCAAGAAAAGAGACAAACGGTACGTGGTCTCCCTGATAAGTGGATGTTAAACCCAAAATGTAAGGTGATAAGACAAAGTTAACAAGACTTAACAAAGGACTTCCACTCATCTGATCGAATCACTACTAAATAATAAACCTATGCTGCTGATCACATATGTGGGAAACCAGGAGAACGACACAGAATTAGAGGGAATCAGGGAAAAACATATAACAGCGGGACCCATCAGCTGCACTGGACATTGACCAAAATGAACTAAGCAACTCATGGCAGTGATGGGAGGGAGGGAACGAGTGGGTAAGAGGGAACAGCTGATGCTATGCAAAACAAAAGAAATGTACATATCACCCAATGTGGAAGAAATAACTGTATTGCAAAGCTCATAGAACTCATAAATGTTATAGACCATGATAGACAGTTTGCCCCATGAAAGTTAGAATGTGTTTGTGACTTTAACTAAGCTTTACTATCCCACAATACTGTGAAATTTGGGAGATTAATCACAATAAAAATTTTGAAAAAAAAAACACCCACAGAATTGGAATGGCAAGATCATATGGCAACTTGCAGTATACTTTTTTGAAGAAGTGCTGCACAGTTTTCCATTAGCAGCCACAATATTTTTCATTTTCAGGAACAGAACACAAGGTAAGCATTCCTTCCTGCTCCCCATTCTGGCCAACACTACTTTTTAGATCATAGACAGAGGATGAAAAATGTTGAATAGAAATGTAATTTTGCATGAATTTCATAATGATGAATGATTTTAAGCATTATTTAACATTATTAGACATTTCGGGAAATGTTCCTTTGCCTATATTTTAAATTGGGTCATTTTTTGTTGTTGAGTTTCAAAAATTCTCTATATATTCTGGATATTAATTCTATATCACATATGAGATTTGCAGTCATTCTATTTCCTCCCAGTCTGAGGGTTATCTTGTATAGTGTTGACAATGTTCTTTGAGTATAAGCTTTTAAATTTGAAGTTCTCTTTTCTTAGTTTGGTCTTTTGGTTTCATATCTAAGAAATCATGCCAGTTCTAATGTCATGAAACTTTACCTGTGTTTTTGATAAGAGCTGTATAATTTTAGCTCTTTTGTACATGGTGGAGGTGAGGGTTCAGCTCTATTTTTTACATGTGAAAAAATGTAAGTTTCCACAATCTTTACTTACTGAAAAGATTGCTCTCTACACATTGAGTGATCTTACTGAAAATAAATGACCTTGTAAAAAATACCAGTTGGAGTTTGTTTCTGAGCTCTCTTCTTTTCTGTCGGTCTATATTATCTGTCTTTGCCAGGGTCCACAGGGCTTGAATTCAAGGCCTTATACTCACTCAGCTTTCTTGTTCATGGCAAGAAAGTGTTTAATTGCAGGTGGAGTCTGGCAGAGATTTCTGCCTCTTGATCCTCCAGATCTCAGCCTCCTGAGTAGCTAGGATTACAGATATGAGCCACTTGATACCCAGCCTCTATGTCTATCTTTATGACAGGATACACTGTTTCCATTAATGTGATTTTGTGGTAACTGGTGGAATCAGAAGGTATGAGTTCTCCAACTTTGTTCTTCTTTATGATTGTCTTGGACTTTGAAAGGTACCTTGAGATCCCATATGAATTTTACAGTGTATTATTCTGTTTCTGCAAAACAGTCATTGGGAGTTCGATAGGGATTGCATTGAGTCTGTAGTCTTCAGTTGATGCAATTATTGGTGTTTCATTTATTATGTTGTTTCATTTATTTATGATTTCTTTAACTTCCTTCAGCAATATTGTATCATTTTTCTATTGTATTCAGTTTTTGCCTGCTTTGTTAACATTAGTTATAAATACTTTATTCTATTTTATGTTCCTTGTTAGATTTTAAATAGTTGGTTTTGCTCTCTGTTCCATGTCTGTAAAATACCATCATGTATGAATAACTCGGAGACCTAAAGCACTCAGGACTGAGAGAAATGGTACACACATACATCAGCATAAACAGAGTGAAATGTGGTACTGCAAAGAAAAATGGAATTTTTTTACAGTGTCATGATGTACACTTAAAATAGACAAGTTGTTATGTATTTCACAGAGTAATGCAGGGCTTTTGGCATCATGTTTGATAGAACAGTATTATCTAGTGTAATATTATCTAGTGTAATATTCCTAAACATGGTTCTAAACAACTTGATTCTGGTGGATGTTCCCATACATGCTTCAAAGATTAAACTTTTAAACCCTGAAACAGCATTTCAACACCCAAAAACAGGATTTGGACATGGTTTATTACAGGCCTGAGTCTATAAAAATAACTTTTCAGGCAGCTTTTATTTTCCCTAGAAAGACAGACATATTTTAACTACTTAAGAAACCAGGCACTCGTGGCTCATGCCTGTAGTCCTTGCTACTCAGGAGGCTGAGATCTGGGAATTGAGCTTGAAGCCAGCCCAGGCAGGAAAATCCATGAGACTCCATGCATACGTACACATACAGTCTAAGAAAATGATGTCATTGACTCCTTGTTAAGATCCAGTACCTAAAACAACACTGGAGAATCTCTTCACCTGAACAGCACATAATGTTGGATGATGCTAATGACAATGGTGACTGCAGACACTTTTTTATGCCACAATGCCTCATTGAATCTTTAGCTATATGTATTAATAGTAGTATGTTGTTATCCATCAAACAAACAGAGAGCTCATCTCACTTGCCTGAGGTCACCTGTTCTTTAGTTGGGAAGCTGACTCATATTCACACAAAAAACTTTTCCCATTGCTTTTTCTGTTAACTGTCTCTAATGCTTTGAAGGTTTTGTTTTGTTTGATTTGTAAATTTTTTGTTTTGTTTTGCTTCTCAGAAGTCTAAGATCTGAGGATTTCAGTTCAATGCCAGCTTGAATAGGCTTTATCTCCAATTAATCAACAAAAAGCAGGAAATAGAGCTGTGGCTCAAGTGGTAGAGTGCCAGCCTTGAGCAAAGAAGCTAAGAAATAGTGCCCAGCCCTTAAGGTCAAACCTCAGTAGCAGTGTGTGTAAGCACACACACACACACACAGAAAGAGAGAGAGAGAGAATGCTTCTGATACCTGTTAATCTATTCCTCTATTTTTCAATATTTTATCAAATAATTTGAAGTATATTAACTTGTAAATACTTAAGGAGTTTTCATTGGTTTATTTTTATTCTTTTATTTTTGTTGTGATATTGAGGCTTGAATTCAGGGCCTTTCTCTTGCTTAGCTCTATACACTTAATTGGGGATAATAAGAGTCTCTCAGATTTGTCTAGCCTGGCTGACTTTGAGCCTAGATTTTTAGATCTTACCTTCCTGAGCAGCTAGGATTATAGGTGTGAACCACCAGTGCCTAGAATATCTTTAGTTTTTATTAATAGTTTCTTTGTGGTGATTTGAAAATATAACCTAGTGTTGAAATGTGCATAATCAGCCTAAATTTGCTGGTGCATGTGCCATGTGCCTGCAGTTATTGTATATGATGTGCTATACACTTGAGGTTGAGTGCAGCTCAGATCCTCTGCATCCCTGATGGTCTTTAGTCTACTTCCTTTGTCAATTCAAATTGATATTATAATTTCTGACTGTGGCTGTGAATTATTTGCTGTCCTTTTAGAACTACTTAATTTTTTGCTTTGAGAACTTTGAAGCTATGTTGTTTGGTGCATGCACATTTATTATTTTTCTCTTGATGGCTTAACCCTTTCATCATTATCAAATGTCCTACATTATCTCTGGTAACATCTTTGTCCTGAAAGCTACTTCATCTGTTATTAATACAGCTACAATAGCATTCATAGATTTATATGCCGTATAGTTTCCCATCCTATCAATGCTCTTATACTTAAATGTGTCTTGTAAATGATGTAAGGTTGGTTTTTATTTCTTTCTCTATTTTGCATTTGTGGTACTCTTCTCCCAATTAGAAAGGTAATAATCTGTAAACAAACCCTTATTTCAATAAACCCTGCTGTGAATCTTGTACTGAGTAAACAAATCTAGCATTTTAATTGGGCTTTGTCATTGTTAATTGGGCTTTGTGAATTTGTTTTTAAGATCCACCTATATTTTTATTTTTGTCTTAAGTAAAGATTGATCATAATAATTTTTAAAGACTTATTAATGTAAATAACTTACTATGAAGAGTCCCCATTACTCTAAGAAAGTCCTATCAAATTTGGAAAATTTCTAACTTTCTAGCTATTTTCTGGGAGTATTGAATTACATCTCTAATCTTAGAGGCTCCCTGCAATCTTTCTTATTCTCTTGTCATATATTTGAGTATACTTTCCATCAGAACCTTGGAACTTTATTTTTCTTATAGATTTTAAATATAGATAGAAGTTGCCACTTTTTTCCATTCTAAGCAGCTATTAACCTAATCTTATGCAAGTGTCTCCCATTTTCATCTCATCTACTCCACCATCTGATGTATGAGCAATATATTATTTGTTTGTACATGAATTTGTGATAGGTAATGACATTATATGAGTATTTTCAATATACAAAAATGCTATTACAGACTTTTTTCATGCTGGACCATGTTTTTGAGAGATGTATTTTTGTTGTTATGTGTAACTCTAACATGCTGTTTCTAACAGTGAATTTTTTTCAAATTGGATCTTTCATAAATGGTCTATGTAGTTTTGAAATTAGAATTTTCCACAAGGTACTTCTCTGTGTTCAATACTGGGTCCTTCTTGTGTTTTATTAATCCATGAAACAAAATTAAACTTTAATCCTACTGTTCAGTGAGCCTACTTAGTCAAACACTACCACACCAGAAAGATGCCACTTTCTTATGAATCAAATAAATGTGACTATTAGATATAGCTGACTAGTACCTTCAATCCAAGGACATATTCCATAGGGACCCTTTCTTCAGTCATATGGGGAGAGGCCTAGTCACTGTCTGCATCAAATGGAGACTCGGGCAGTAAAGAAGACAAGAGAGTACATGTTGTTGAATAACCAGCTAAAAGGCTCTGCTAAAGCCATTCTCTGTCCACATTAACACCATCAAATTTCTGTGAAAAAGTGTGTAATTTTCTTCATGTGGTTCTTACATTGCGGTCACTAAGTTTACACCTAGCATTGCAGTCTTGCTATTTCCATTTGCTTGTATATTGAAAAGCTATTGCTTTTCCAGTCAATTTTCTTTTATCTATATGTTTGTGGAAATTGCCTTAAATCCTTGTTGGAGCAGTAATAGATGTTAATTAAACACTCAGAAATGCAGGAGTAGAAGGATCGTAAATGAAATAAAGGATGTGGTTGAAGAATAAGGGAACCAAATATCTTATTTCTATGAGAAGAAAGGAGCATCTTCTTGAGGAAAGTGGAATTCTGTTTTCCTGGAACTAATTTTAAGAGACTACTATGGGTGGGTGGAGCATAGGAAGGCATGATTAGTTAATATCTGTTAAGGATGTTTGAGTGCCATAAAGAGCTCTTTATCCCTTTCTCTCTAAGAATAAGAGATGGGTAGTTAATTTTATATAGAGAAATGAAGCACAAGCAGTAAAATAGTTTGAATCTGCGCATATAATTATAGTGCTTCTCAAACTAGAGCAGAATTCCTTGGACCTATTTTAATTCAGGAGAATAGAGAGATATAGTCAAGGTGATTATTCTTGTGAGCTTTGATGGTGGTTGTGTTACGGTGAAAAAAGCCAAAGAGTCCAAATGCCCCATTCCTAACCACACACGTATGCACGCGTGCGCACGCACACACACACACACACACACACACACACACACACACACACACACACACATCCCTCCACATATTCTGAGTCCATTCAGACCCTTTCTTTAAGAGAAAAAGGCATTATTGTGTTGGTTTATAACTTTCCTGAAGTATCTGAGCTTACTTATTAAATAGAAAGTCCAATGAATGAATGATACTAGCTCTTTGATGTTATTTAGAACCCTCTGATCCCATACCAAGTGCATTGTATGTACAGTTGGATGAACCTGTCTGTTACATGGTGGACACACTGCCATAGATGTAATGCATCCTCAGAACCTTTGATATACCTCAAGGAATGTATGGGAAAGAATCAAAGTTAAAGGTGACACTTTGATTGTAGAAGTGAGTAAACATCTGTAATCCCAGCACTCAGGAGACTGAGGCAGGAGGATCCAAGTTCAAATCCAGCCTCATGCCACTCTGTCTTAAAATAAATAAAATTAAAATTAAGAGAGAAATTGCTTTAAAATATTGGAATATATTAGATATGGTCTTTTACAGAAATATTCTACATACCTAAGGATAATTTAGATATAATTTTAATTTTATGTAAAGCTTTCCCTTTTTGTGGCTTTGTGCTTACTAGACAGATACTCTGTCATTTGCACTACACTCTATACACACAACCCAGCCATTTTAGCTTTTATTATTTTTTAATAGGATCTTGTGTTTTTACTGAAACTGGCTCACCTGTTATACTATGTATGCTTCCCATCTAGCTGGGCTGACATGTGCATACACTTCACCCAGCTTTTATTGGTTGAGATAGGTTCTTTCAGATTTTGGGGGGAAATGGATCCAGGATGGCTTCTGTCCATGGTTTCTTCCCCATGTCTGCCTCTTGAATAACTATTTTCTTTTTTAATATCCACATGAAGATTAACATTGTCATTGGATATCAATTATATTCATATTTTCAATAAGCATAGAATTTTACTAAAATACACAGATCTGTACAAGGACTCATTAAGTGAACAAAGCTCATCTGCCTTATTTTGCTTAAGAATATATTTTAACATCGATGGCAGGAGAGAAGCTCCTGTGGGTGGGGAAAACCTGCTAGGCAATAGCTCTTTCTGTTCTTCTTTCCCAATATTGTCACAAGAGCTGTTTTTCAGTATGTAATAATTATACACTCAGATTCTTTTGTGTAACAGTCACAATTTTCCCAGAAATCTTGAGGAAAATAGAAAATTAATTGTTAATGGTTTGGGGTTGTTAAGTTTACCCACACAAGCATGCACACCTGCATTCTGCTGCTCAGTCTTCCCAGGAGTCATCTGTGTCTTCATGATTATATTAACCAAACTTTTTATGCAAGGACAACACAATGTGCCACGGTCTTCCTTTCACTGCCTCCAACTGGGCATCACACACTGCCAGGCATTTCCTGTGTGCTGAGAGGCCAAGCAGGCAGGGAGCGGCTGCCATGACTGTCACAGTGAAAGTGCATTTGCCTGCTGAAACAAGGATACAGGATGACCCATTGTAACAACAAGATGTACAAGACACTATGTTGAAAACCAGCTTTACAACTTTGCCGGTGGGGGGGTGGATGGGGGGGGTGGGGGAGGGTAGGAGTCGGGGAGTAGGGAGGAAAGGGATGGTAGGGGGAAAACAAAAGAAGCCATAACAATGCTCGGTAGGAAATTGACTCATCACCTTGCTAATGTAACTGTAACCCCTCTATACAGTATCTTTACAATAAAAAATATATATTTTTAAAAAAGAAAGTGTATTTGCCCCAGGCCATTGGTACATAGTGCAGCTACAGGATAGTACTTTGAGGCCATGTGGGTACTTTGTTTCCTAGAAACTTTTTAACAAGAATAGCTAATATTATATATATATATAGACTGTGGGTCCACTCCTCCTATGTGTTTTGCTTTTTTAAGTTATATTTTTATTATTTCTAAGTAGTTGAGCAAAGAGATTATGGCTCAACAAACCAAGTTATAAGTGCAATGCATCCCGATCAATGTCACCCCTTCCATCATCCTCCCCTGTCCCTCTAACTGAACCCCACCTCAAGTTTTCCTAGTTCCATTAGATATGTGTGGACTCGTAGGACTGTATTTGGGCACTGGTGGTTCACAGCCATAACCCTAGCTACTCAAGGGGATAAGATCTGAGGATTGTGATTCTAAGCCACCCTGGACAGACAAATCTGTGAGACTCTTACCTCCATTTAATCAGCAAAAAATCAAAAGCAGAGATGTAGCTCAAGAGGTAGAGCTCTGGCCCAGAGAGAAAATGTCAAGTAAGAACACATGGTCCTGAGTTCAAGCCCCAGTACTGGCACCAAAAAATAAAAATAAATTTGAAATACTTTTGAAAGTTTTCTTGGCAGTGCTGGGATAAGCACTCAGGGCCTTTCACTGCCAAGCAGGCATTCTGCTGCTTAGCCACAATTGTCCTGGACCTCTCCTGGTGGTTTCATCCTATCCATACTGTTCTTCCTGGTTTTATCTCATCCATACTGTTCTTTTTGATCCTCCAGTTACCAGCCTCTATCTTCAGACCTTGTTTTTGTTTGTCTGAGCACTGCCTTGCTTTTTAAAAAAATTTATAAGTTATATCTGCAGAGCAAGCAGTCTGTCAGCACCCACCTCCAGAGATGGCGGGGGGGCTGTTGTGAAAGTTTATCTTGCCATGAGAAAGAAGGAGAGCTTAGGGAAGGAAAGGTGGAAATCGGCCTTTTTATCTGAGAAGTCATCAACAGAAACTCCCAGGTGGACTTCTTTTCAAACTTACTTCCTCTCCTTAGAATATAGTCACTAACTGTAATGTTATTTGTTTCCTAAGCATAGATGAGATTTGTAATGTAAAAAAAAAATTATAAGTGATATTCTAGACTCATTTGTGCTTTCCTTGTGCCTGATATAGAATCAACCACTTGTCCAGGAATCTTGCTTCTTGTAATGAGGACTAATGAGGATGATGGGTGTTTTATTGCTATTGAAGTAATAATTTTTCTAGACCTTATGAGTTCATATTAGAACCTTCTACATATTTTGCTTTTGTTAATGAACCTCATTGAAGTACAATTTACCTAAGAGTAAAAATTCAGTTTACTGAATATTATCAAATTTATAATCTTCCATAGTAATCCCCTAGTTCTTCTTCCAAGCTTCTGATCTGCTTTCAATTATGAGAGATGATTAAGTATGCCTGTTTAAGATTTTCATATAAGTAGGATTACATAGTATGCAGCATTTTGTCTGGCTTCTTCCAGTCAATATTATTTTTTGCGACTCAGCCATGCTATTTGGGGTATCAATTGTTTATTTTCTTTCTGAGTAGTAATCCATTGCAGGTATATATCACAGTTTATCTTTTTGCAAATTTACATACATTTGGATTATTTTCCAACTTTTGTCTATTATGAATAAAGCGTTTTGTGAAGATTTAGGTACAAGTTTTCTAAAGCATGTGCTTTTCATTTCATTTTTCTCAGGTCTGGGATTACTAGGTCATAATACAAGAATTCTTAAACCATATTGCTTTCTTTTACAAGCAGCTGGAGCTTTTTAAATGCCCATCATTTAGAAATCTAGTTATTCCACATCGACATCAACTCTAGGTCTTGTCAGTATTTCCATTTTATTCTCATAAGCTAAAACTGGTTTTAGTTTCTGTTTCCATGGCAGACGATATAGAGCCTTTTCTTGTTGTTTTGGGAATGCCAGAATTTCAAGTCAAAGCCTCCAGCTCTCTAGACCCAGGTCCTTTACTATTTGAGTCATGCCCCCAGCTCTGCTTTTGGCTAGTTATTTTAGAGGAGTCCTGCAGATTTTTCTTCCTGGGCTGCTTTCTATCTCATTTTCATATTTTAGCCTCTTGAGTTGCTAGGATTATAGGCCTGAGCCACCAGTGTTTTCTCCTACATTCTTTATATAACCTACTCCTTGAGGTTGCCTAAACCACTTCAAATTTCAAAAGATCAAGAACTTCATTTCCCTTTGGAAACAAGATTTGAAGTAACAGCATGTCTTTATGGAAGCACCGGGTTCACTCCAAGGACATGCTAATTATTTCCTGCATATAACTTTCTAAAGTATTTGGTCCCTAAAGCAGGCTATTAGCCATCCCTCCAGGAGGGGCCCAAGGGATGCAGCCTAAAGCTGATTGTATGGGCCACCAGACCTAGGTGCAAAATACCCACCTCTCTCATTTTGCAGAGATAATGGTACAAAGATCTCTGGGGTAGTTTAAATGGCATTTAGCCTGTGAGATGTGGAGATAGACCACAAGTGTCTCCTGTGTTCATTGTAGCTATTAGACATGTGGGTATTTATGTGGGCAAGACTTTGACTGGCTAACATTACTATTCAAGCCTTGTCCATTTAACTGGAGGTCATGATTGAACAATAAAGGAGGACAGCGTAGGAAGCTGGCCAACATTAATAAATAGGAAGAGAATCCCCTCTGGGGACTAGGCCAGCTTTCTAATGTTGTTAACTCTTATAAGTGAGTAAATCACTTCTAGTTCTTTTTTTAAAATAGTTCTACAGAAATGTTTCAGTTCATAAGTCAGAATATGAGTACATGCATCTTGATCAAATGTCAGCCCTTCCATCATTCTCCCCCATCATCCACAATTCCATCTATACTCACTAATACTTATTTAATATGTATATAATACTTCTTTAATATGTATATTGAATATAAAAATATTCACCCACCCTTCCTGTCTCTATCTGCTCCTCCCTTGCATCACCTTCCCCAAGCTTTTTGTTAAACTGTTAGTTACTTGTTCAGAGGAATTGTATTATTAGAATCCTCTGGAGTATGCCATCGTTAGTCTGCACATACCTGTATATAACACTGTGTACATTTTCATATATGTTTATAATTTAGATCTGACTTGTTTATAATTTAGATATAATTTAGATCTAACTTGTACATATGAGAGAAAACATGTACTTTTGTCTCTCTGAGTCTGACTTCATATAATTTTTTCCTAGGTCCATCTATTTCCCTGCAAATGACATATTATTCTTTTTGATAGATTAGTGAAATTCCATTTTAGATAGACAGAAAGATAAAGAGATGTCACACTTTCTTGTTTGTTGTTATTGTTGGTTGTTGTGGGGCTTGAACTCAAGGCCTAAGCACTGCCCCTAAGCTCTTTCCCGCAAGTCTAGTGCTCTACCACTTTGAGTGACAGCTCCACTTCTGGTTTTCTGGTCATTAATTTGAGATAAGAATCTCACAGACAATGAGATGTACAGACATTATGTTGAAAATGAACTTTACAGCTTGTGGGGGGAGGAAGTTGGGGAGGTGGGAAGGGAAGGGATGATAGGGGAAAAACAAAGGAGGGGATAACAATGCTCAATAGGAAGTGTACTCATTACCTTACTAATGTAACTGTAACCCTTTGTAAGTATCTTTACAATAAAACGTACATATTAAAAAAGAAGAATCGTCTTTTTCTCAAACACAGAAGACAAAGGAAGAAACTGGTTTTTTGTATATTTGGAAGAATGAAGCATTTATTTTCCTGCAGTTTCCTTTGAGAGAGGTGTGCATGAGATGTCCTTTAAAATCAGCTTTAGAAAATATGATGCATATTTTTATTGACAAATAAAATTGTATACATTTGCTGTGAAAAGAAAAAGAATCTCACAGACTTTCCTGCCCAGACTGGCTTTGAACTGTGATCCTCAGTTCTCAGCTGAATGAGTATTTAGGATTACAGGCATGAGCTACCAGTGCCCAGCTCACATTTTCTTAATTTATTCATCTGTTGTATGGCATCTGGACTGTTTCCATACTTTTGCTATGGTGAAAAATTAACATGGGTGTATAAGTATCTTTACCATAGCCTGAAATGTAATATTATGGTTAAATACCCAATAGTAGTATCTCTGGATCATCATAGAGCATTTCTATGCTTAGTTTGTTGAGAATCTCCCAACTGACTTTCATACTGGTTGCACTAGTTTACATCCCCACCAACAGTGTCACAGAGTTCTTTTTCCCCAGTCCCTGCATCTGTTGTCTGTATTCTTGATCTGTTGCCTGTATTCTTGATCTGTTGTCTATACCTCAGGCACCTCACTTTGTGACTGGTATTTTACTAATTTTTGTATTATGAAAGAAACAAGGTTTTGGGGTACAGGTAGCTCACAACTACTTTGGAAACTGAGATCTGAGGATTTTGGTTGGTTCAAAACCAATCTAGGCAGACAAATTCTATGAGACATTTACCTCCAATTAACCAGCAAGAAGTCAGAAGTGGGGTGTGGTTCAAGTGTTAGAGTGTTAGCCTTGAACAAAAAAGGCTCAATGAGATCCAAAGGCCCTGAGTTCAAGCCCCAGAACTGGCACAAGAGAGAGGGAGGGAGAGAAAAAGAGAGAGGAAGAGGCAGGAAGAGGGAGGGAGAGAGGGAGGGGCAAGGAAGAAGGGAGGGAGAGAGAAGTTTTCAGACATTTAGAATATTTTAGGGCTCATATATAGAGTATTTAGGGTTCTTATACTTTTAATAATCAGCAAAACAAGTACCTGCTAAGGAATCCTGAAAGAACATGGATTGAGTGGAAAGGACACAGAACAAAGGATAGATCCCAAGGGGAAGTGCAAAAGTTCTGTAAATAGTTGTGCTATTTTCCTTGGAAATATCTGATACTCCACGTAGGATAGTGGTTGTACATGGAGGAGTAGTATGTCTAACTCTGAGATGAAGCCTTCTACATTGAATCTCAGGGTGCTGCACAGAGGTGCAGCATCTCTTCAGTGTTTTAACTGTTTAAATGAAAAACATTGTAAAACTTAGCATTCCTAGGAATGCTCCATTCAAATAGTAATTGCCTTGTTTTTATCATGTTGCCCTCTGGAAAAATGAAGCATTTAGCTCTGAACTGCTCTCAGAAATGTGAAATGTAGCTGGGTACTCATGGCTTATATGTGTAATCCTACCCACTCAGGAAGCTGAGATCACTGTTCAAGGCCACAGGGCAGAAAAGTCTGTGAGACTGCATCTCCGAAATAACAGCAAAAACCTAAGCTGGTAGTGTGGCTTAAGTGGTAGGGCACCAACAATGAGCAAGAAAGACAAGTGAATGTGAAGCCTTGAGTTCAAGCCTAAGTACCAGCAAAAAAAAAAAAAAAAAAAAAAAAAACACAAAAAACAAACAAAACAAAAGAATGTGCAGCTGAGTCTTTTGTGGAGTTTTGCTTCTTTAATTTGCCTCTTACCTAGAACCAACACTAAGCTCAGCTGAAATGAAAAGCCTGCTGCCACCATCCTTAATTGTCATGGCCATATTTAATTGTTCCCTTCCTAACAAACCCAGAATTATGAGTTATTCTTTTTAATTTTATGCTGTTTTTCTTCTTTAGAACCAGTTTATCTTCATTATTTTCAGGTCTGTCTTCCTCTGTATGCTTCCATCTTTTGTTCCCCTTACACACAGCTGGATTGGGTTTCGTGATGCCAAAACACTTGACTAGAGTTCTGGGCACTGCTGTGTGGGGAGCACAGTCTGGGCACTCAGGAGGACATAGAAATCCAAGGTGCTCTGCTCACCAGATCTTTGCAATCTTTGGAAATTTGGTGCCATAACTCTTTAACCACTGGATAAATGAGCTCCAAACCCAAAGCCAGTGGTCCAAACAAGAGGACAATCCTCAGTGAACTGGGGTAACAGTGTAGCAGCAGAAAACTTGGGAAACCTTCAGTTTGAAACCATGGTATACCCCTCCCAATCCCCAATCCTCTGAGTGGTCTAAGCTATTTTCCTCTTTATTTTTCATTAAGAAAATGTAAAACATGTCTTTGTCTCCTTGTAGATGCGAACCACACAAAAGGTGTCAGTGTGGCCAGTGGGCCTGGTTGGTGGGCGACGCTACGAACGGCCCTTGGTGGAAAATGGCAAGGTGGTTGGCTGGTACACTGGCTGGAGAGCGGACAGGCCTTTTGCTATCGACATGGCAGGTGAGGAGTGGGTTGCTCTTAGATGTGCCCATGTACAGTAGTGCACCAAAACAAGAGGGTTTATAAGATGAGTTTGGCTGAGCTCCAGTGGCTCCTACAAATCCTAGCTACTCAGGAGACTGAGATTTGTGGATTGTGGTTCAAAGCCAGCTCTGGCAAGAAAGTCCATGAGACTCTTAGCTCCAATTAACCACCAAAAAGCTGGAAGTGGAGCTGTGGCTCAAGTGGTAGATGCCAGCCTTAAACAAAAAAAAATCTAAGGACAGTACCCAGGCCCTGGGTTCAAGCTGTAGCACACACGCACGCACGCAAGCACGCACATGTGCACGCGCGCTGCTAGCTTATACCTGTAACTCTTAACTATGCAGGAAGCTGAGATCTGAAAGTTGCAGTTTGTAACTAGCCTGGGCAGACAAATTCTGAGTTATCTCCATTTAACTAACAAGAATCTGGACATGGAGGGCTGGGAAGGTGGCTCAGTGGTAGAGCGCTTGCCTTGCATGCTCGAGGCCCTGGGTTCGATTCCTCAGCACCACAGAAGAAAAAAGCCGGAAGTGGCGCTGTGGATCAAGTGGTAGTGCGCTAGCCTTGAGCTGAAGAGCTGAGGGACGGCGCCCAGGCCCCGAGTTCAGGCCCCACGACTGGAAAAAAAAAAAAAAGAATCTGGACATGGAGGTATAGCTCACATAGTAGAGAATCAGCCATGGGGAAAGAAGGAAGACAGGAGAATTTGGGGTGAGAGTTCAAGCTCTGGTACCAGCAGAAAGAAAGAGAAAAAGCGAGGAAGAAAGAGAAAAAGGGAGGGAAAAAAGGAAAAGAAAGAGAAGGAAAAAAAGAAAAGAAGGAAGGGAAGGAGGGAGGAAGGGAAGAAAAGAAAGGAAGACAAGAAAGAAAGGAGGGAAGGAAAAGGAAGAGAAAAAGAAGGAAAGAGAAAGGAAAAAAGGAAGAAAAGAACAGAAGAAAAAGAAGGGTGAGAGGAAGGAAGGCAGGCAGGAAGGAAGGAAGAGGGGGAGGGAGGGAGGGAGAAACTGGAGGAAGAGAGGGAGAGAAGAAAGAAGGAAGAAAAGAAAGAAGGAAAGGAAGGAAGGAAAGGAAAGGAAGATGGGAGGGAGAGAGAAAGAAAGAGGAGGAAGGAAAGAAGAAAATGTTGACCTTTCTCTAGCCTTTTTTTTCTTTTTGCTCAGTTGTAGGGCTTGAACTCAGGGCCTGGGCACTGCCCCTGAGATTTTTTTTGCTCCAAACTACTGCTCTGTCGCTTGGAGCCACAGCACCGCTTCCTCTATATTCTTTTATCTAAGGTAATGAATGGAGCAAGAAGCTTGGAGGCTTGGGCTGGGAAGATGGCTCAGTGGTAGAGTGCTTGCCTTGCATGCCTGAGGCCCTGGGTTCGATTCCTCAGCACCACATAAGCAAAGTGAAAAAAGCTGGAAGTGGCGCTGTGGTTCAAGTGGTAGAGTGCTAGCCTTGAGCTGAAGAGCTGAGGGACAGTGCCCAGGCCCAGAGTTCAGGCCCCACAACCGGACCCCAAAAAAAAAGAAGCTTGGAGGCTTCAATGGTAGGAACTGAGCCTGGCCCTTGTCTCCCTTTTGGTGCCTCTCTGTGGAAGATTCATTGATGTTTAAATACATCATGTTTATTGATAACTTGAGTAATTATTTAAAATCATTTTAATGCTTATTGATAAACTTGGTGCTTTACATAGCTAAAATAAAAAACTGGTTTTCCAAGCAGTTACTAACTTTGGTATAACTATGTTTCAAATTTTTATTCCTTGACCACATACTTTACAGTAGACCACATACTTTAAAATGCTGCTTTACCATGAAGTGACTCATGTTCTGTGGGTGACATGAAATGATGCCCATGATCTCTGTGGAAGAATGCAGTTTGAAATATGAGACTTAGAGGAGGGAAAAATCACTGACATGTATCACCTAGAAGATGTAGGCAGAAAGGCTTCAAAATTGAGCGCATCAATCACCAGTGCTGTCTGTCAGCCTGTGCTTGTCCAATCTTTTGCTTATATTTCCCAACTGCAGTCAAAAAAATTCTATGCTCAGAATTTGGAGGCTCTGCTGTGTACTAGGTTTGACACTTTCTTTCTGATGGCACTGTATTTTGAGGAAGCAAAACATTGTGATGAGTACTAGGGGAATGTTAAGAGCACAGCTCTTTCAGAAGGCATACTATTTTTGCTTAGCATTTCACAAATATTACAAAGGAGACTGTTTTGTGGCACTGTGTGAAGCAGTATGGATCTCTTGTGCTTTGCTGGTGGCACTCTGCTAAGTCCCATCCCTATGTCCTGACTCTTCTTCTTTCTCTCAACTCAAGCCAAAACCCTTGGTTTTCTGTTCTTGCAGCCCCAGAGCTAAACTAGCACCTCAACCAATGTATTTACCTGGAAGTAGACAGAGAGACAGGTGAGCCATACTGGATGGCCCTCAAGACTTCCCAAAGATCCATTGTCAGTTCACTGGAAGTAAACAGCTCTAAAAATGAGGCTGACCGTAATTCTACTTTTGAAAGATGAATATATCCTTAATATATCCTTGAAGACAAAATTGAGAGCTCAAGCAAAGTCTTTCCCTTGTGTGGAACTCAGTATCTTCCTACATAAACAAAGCCCAGAGTTCTTCTACAATCCTTTTTTCTCTCACTTTGGAAAACTCAAAAATCCAGATACTTGGACTAGAGAACTCCAACTTTGACCTTTGTTTCCAACTTTGACCTTTGGTTCCAACTTTTCTCAGAACTTGGTTGCAACACCAAGTCCTCACACAGGTCTCCTCACACAGGGCTGCTGCCAGTAGATATGCTTCAGAATGCTAGACACCAACCTAAGGACAATGAGGACACCAACTTGAATGGAACTCAGCAAGGCAAAGTTTACTTCTGCA
The DNA here is from genome assembly GCF_019054845.1 of Dipodomys spectabilis. NCBI lineage: Eukaryota > Metazoa > Chordata > Mammalia > Rodentia > Heteromyidae > Dipodomys > Dipodomys spectabilis. The sequence goes on from NW_024870779.1 coordinate 9,145,831, forward strand.
GAAGGGTGAGCTAAAATCTGGCAGGCAAGCACACAGAGCAGGCAGGTTGCTCCCCTTTTATCGCTAATGCAGCACACCTGTTCTGCTCAGATTGGACAAGCTCAGGGTCACAACCTGCAACATAACATGGCTCAATCAACAGGAACAAGGTGTGTTCATTTGGGCATAGCAGGAATAGGATGTAACTAAAATTTAATCAACAAGGGCCCAGCCATCTGGCTAAAGGAGGTTTTTAGAAAAATAATTATTACAAGATTGATAGAAAGGAAGCAACCCATTCTGATAGAAAAGATGGCTTTTCTCACACTTCCCATTACTTGGAATGGGTAACATCAATGTAGGAGCGACTTGAATAACTTTCTGGATCTTAGTAAAATAACCATTAAGTAGGGGATCAAGTATCAAGTAAACTTGTTGAATATTTACATTGTATCATCCAAGATTTGTGTCCAAATAGGTGTCCAATAAAACAAAGTGTGTTTTATTAGGGATGGCCTATGGAAAGGCATTTAGTGGTTTTCATTGCTAAATCCTATGAGAAATTTTAACTAATGTGACAATGTAGCTTTTTTTTCTAGGCATTTTAATATATTTTCAAATCATAATAAAAGCATCTAGGCAAGCACTGGTAGATTGGTAGTTTACTCTTTTATTCATGGCTTTTCTTTCACTTCCACATAAACTTACTGTTTACCTTAAACACTTTTCTGCCTTTAAATTATTTAATGGGTAGGGAAAATGAATCCGTTCTCCTAGACAGTATCACACTTTGCTCCTTCATACCTGTGACTTCAGGGCATCTTGCCACTTGGTACTTCTCTTCTCTGAGATTTGGAAAGCCCCAGACCTTTGGGAGCAATAGGTAGAACCATGGGCGTGCGTGAGAGTGTGGAGTGTGACTGATATAGGAGAGCCAAGGATGGCACTTTCAGGACCGTGGCAGCAATTAGAAGGAAAGAAAGATGTGAGGAGTTTCAAGAGAGAAAAGTAACTCCCCCCACCCAGCCCCTTAATGATGGAGGAGAAACTGATGTTTTTAAGAGAAAAACAGAAAAGTCTCAAAGGTGAGGAAATGAGAGGGTGAGGTCAGGCCCTTAGATGGGCAAATTCTCCTTAGCAAAATCACCTCTGACTCCCAGGTTAAAGGTAAGATTCCTAAGGAAGTAGAGACTAGGGGTAGGGGAAAACTGATTGTTAAGATGAGAAGTTTGGGAGGCTGGGGGAGGATGGGAAGGGATGGGAAGGGGAAACAAAGGAGGAGGCTACAATGCTTGATAAGAAATGTACTCATTATCTTGCCCATGTAACTGTAACTCCTCTGTACAGTATTTTCACAATTAAAAAAAATGAAAAAAAAGAAATTATAGTATCATGAGTTATAAATGCTTAAAACACAGGCAAAAACAGAAATAAAAGGAACAGACACATATGGTAGCAATAATTATTTCTTTGTATGTCATGCATGATTTAGCATATTTTATATTATATATTTAGTTTATATTTCATATTTATTAATGTTTTGTATTTTACTGATCCTTTTAGCATATATTATATTTTCCAGTGTAATATATAGACATTTTATAGAAAAATAAAATAACTTAAAACATAGAAAAATATTCTTTTAAATAAAGCTATGTCATGTGACTTTGTTACAAGCTATATTAGTAACTGATCTTGAAACTAAGATAGAAAAGAGGTAATATTAATCTGATTAAATTTGTTTTTACAGTTCCTTAAAAAAAAAAGTTGAGAAGTTTGACTCTGTTTTATTGTATATTCCAAGTCATAGCTGGTGTGCTTAGAATATATATGCTTGAAAATATCTGTGGGTAGGTTCAAGCTTGGAGTTCTGATAACTATCTGGGTAGGGGAATGAAGCCAGAGTATTAAAGCCATCAAAATTTTAGAGCTATTAAAGCTATTAAAAATTATTAAAGAAACAAGGCATTTCAGATTATGCTTATCATTCAGCAGAGATTTAGATCTTGCTAATACCATATATATTATATAAGACCATATATGATACAGTGAAATTATCACGGATATGATTAAATTGATGTGTTAAACTTACATTTGGTTTCATTTTAATTGTTATAATTTGTACTATCCTTTGGGTTATAATTTAGCTGCAGAAAATATGGTACTCTTGGGTAATTAAAATAGTCTGATAACCAGTACACTGGTTTTATAAAAATAGGAGTTTGCATATTAGGAAGAAAAAGATCACACACCTGACTAGTTTTCAGTCAGTGCTACACTGTCATCCTGGTGGAGGAGAATGGAGTTTAAAGAACAGGAAATGAGAAAGAAGACAGCCACAATACCTGCCCAGGCTTCCCACCTTCCTTGTTTTTTATACCCACAACCGTACTCCCAAAACAAACAGGAATGCAAACTGGAGTCTTGCTCCCTGTGTTCTGGAGTCAACAAATCCTTGCAATCAGGCCTACCTTTACCAGCCTTGAGCCCCTCTGCTGGATCTTCGAGAGAATTCTCTCCTTCAGCATGATTACAGTGTCCCTACTTTCACCCCAAGGCCACTACAGGGGCTGAGACTAGAATATCATCTTTACTTCACCCTACTCACCCCTGGAAAGACTTCACTGACACCCCTAGATTAACATTGCTCCCTCCCCATCATATTCACACTCTGAATCTCCTGTACTAACTCACTTTTGCCACAGCGGCACTGCCTTCCTTACTATCTTTGAAACTTCCTCCTCACCTCATCCGACTTCTGCCCCAAATGCCATTTCCATGTGAGCAGAAGCCCTGACCACGGTGTCACCCACTCTCTGCGTATATCTGTGCATACTGTAGCCAAGGCTTAAGAGGATCTGAGTATTGTTTTATTCCCCAGTGTGTCCCCATTGCTAGCTTACTGGACAGCTCCCCCCTTTTTAAAGCTATTGCAAATGGCTATAAATGTGAAGAAGGCCAAGATCAAGGGGTAACTGTAGGCAGATGGGGAAACTCTCTCTGGAGACACACAAATCAGTTATACAGTGGTTTCTTTGTCTTGATACTTAGCAAGGCATCCTGCATGGGTCGATGCACTTGCAGCTTCTTTCTTGGTAGATAATACTGTGGTAAACTGAAAACCAACCTGGATCAGGTGGCCCCAAAACCAAATTAGCTCAGTCAAATATAATATCACTTGCTTTGCTTCATGAATATAAATACTCCAAGAAAATGGAAGGAGAGACCTCCTTGTTCCTTTGGAGCCATTTGTAACTTAAGCATACTGTTTTCCACGCATGGATGCTTTGTATAAGATAGATAAAGTTACTGAAAGCTCTCAGTAAAGTGACTTGATGTATCATGGTTTATTAGTATAGATTCTGGGGACCAGCTTGGGACTTTGTTCTTAGGTGATGCATTATGACTGCCCCTGGACTTTGTATGGGTCTTCAAAAGAGAAATCTAATTGGGAGGGGGTGGGCAAGCCTGTCTTAATAACCTGCAGAATCAAGTGTTCTGGCAATAGGCGGCCTGTTGTTCATTTCTTTTTGGTGTAGCTAGGGTTTGAACAGAGCCCTACACTCACTCAGCTGACACTCTACTCCAAGCTTGCTTTGCAGTGGCTATCTGAAAACAGTCTCATAGACTCTTCTGCCTGGGTTCATTTCAACCCACCTCAATAGCTTTTCTAATCCTTTTTCATGGGCAGGGGGCCCTGGCTGTGTTGAACCAAGGTGGGCATGTGAGTTAAGAGCCTCTCCACTCTCCTCAGAGAGCTTGGTTTGGTATACCCTGGAGGGGGCTGAGCAGGGCCTGGGAGGTGGAGTGGGAGAGTCCTCAGAGCGCTGACAAGACTACTCAGGAAGTGGGCTGAGGGTTCCGGAGTTCCATCCCAATTCATGTAGCTGTTCTGTAATTAGGGACTGGATTTCTTTCCTCAAGATATTATTGTAATAAAGTATTCATTCAGGACTAAGAATTTGGAGCACTGAAAGTTTCTTCCTTCTATAGAAGAAATCCAGCTGGCTTGGTGATGGCTTTTGCTTAGCCTTCACCAGACATTCACACCCTGTGTGCTTTCTTATTTAATCTTCACTCCAGGTAATGAGAGGTGTGTTAGCTTTCTTTTCTTTTTAATTTTATTTTTTTATTGTGAGAATACCGTACAGAGGAGTTACAATTACATGGGCAGATAATGAATACATTTCTTATCAAGCATTGTTGCTTCCTCATTGTGTCCCCTTCCCATCCCTTCCCATACTTCTTATCCTCACAAATGAGAATCCTAAGCACATGCAGTCTAAATGTGCTACATGATTTGTCTGGAGCATCCTAAGAATTCAATGATTAAGAGCCAGATTCAGTAGCTAGGTCAGTGTGTTCACAAAAATGACCTCCACCTGACTATGGACCCCAGCTCTCTCACCATGAATCAAGGGGACACCATAATCACTAAGCAATCTTTCCTTCATCTTGGAGTAGAGGAAGTGAAAAAAACTCAATTTTTGGAATGTGGCATCACTTATAAAGCACGTAGTAGAACTTTGTAGATACCTGTGAATGTTGCATCTCTTAAAAAACAAGATAAGATGATTTAGATGAACTAGGTTAATTGTTTTAATATGAGAAAGGTTGGGTTCTTGTAGACAGCTGTGATGTGGGACTGCTGACCCCTGGTACCACCCAGGCAGAACAACACTACAACATGGGATCTAATACCATTTTTTTTTCTCACCTGAAGACTAGGTCATACCATCTCCCCTCTGGTTATAGTGAGAGTCACATACAAACATTTTTGCTGGTCTATGATTAATGGGCTCTAAGCTTGCATTTGACTGTCAACGTAATATTTACGAACACGCAAAGACCAGGTACTGATAATTCACACCTGTAATCCTTGTTACACAGGAGACTGAAGTCTGAGGTTTACAATTTGAAGCTAGCCCTGGCAGACAAATCAAGAGACTTATCTCCAATTAACCAGCAAAAAGCCAAACACTACTTGAGGCTTTGAGTTCAAGCCCAAGTACTGGTACCAAAAAGAAAAAGGAAAAAAGAAATAACAGCAAAAAAAAATGCCAAACCATGCGAATGCTACTATAGCTTCATGGACTGTACTGTCTGAGCTGCTAGACCTGGGCTCATTATGATTCATTCAACAACTGGCTCAACAATCAGATTGGCCTTTTGAAAGGAATGTTGGCCCTTGCTTTAGAAACCACCAAAACAAAGAGTAACAGAACATAGCCACCAAAAATCATGAAAGAGTTATTTGGGAGCAGACTGGGACTCCATCTTTGTAATTTCTCAGCTGAAAAACTAAACAAACTGAAGCACTTGAGCTTGAGCCTGCAAGAGAAAAATGCCATTTATAACAGTTTTGCAGGGTGTTCTGTGTGGCATGAGTTCCAGTGAGCCCAGCAGTGAGTCTGTGCACAACGGAGGCAAGCATACATTGCAGAAATTACTCTTGATGAACAGGGATGGATTTGAAAGGACACTGCTTACTTCTTATAGTCAAGTCACAAAGGGGAAAATGTCTTTTTTCTTTTTTTTTAATTTTTGCTGCCTTGACTTTCTTGAAGACATCTGTGGTCATAATTTTCATCACAATACTGTTAAAGAATTGTTTTTCTTTAGCCAGGCGCCAGTAGTTCATGCCTGTAATCTTAGCTACTCAGGAGGCTGAGATCTGAGGATCAGGGTTCAAAGCCAGCCTGAGCAGGAATGTCCGTGAGCCTTGTCCAATAAACCACTAGAAAACTGGAAGTGGTGCTGTGGCTCAAGAGGCAGAATGCTCACCTTGAGCTGAAGAGCTGAGGGACAGTGCCCAGACCTATAGTTCAAGCACCACGACCAATAAAAATAGAATTGTTTTTCTATGGACTGGGGGAGTGGTTCAAGTGGTAAAGCTCCAGATGAGTATGAATTGTCTTTCTGACAATTTAGCCAAGTGTCTTTGTTTTGGTTGATTGCTTGAATAAACTTTTAACCCCTTTCAAACTATCTGACTAATTGCTTCAAGACTCAGCAGTAACAAATGAACCAGCAGATGCCTCCATCCTGTTGTTAGAATCTTGCTAGAATCCATGTGTCCACAAGGTGGCGTCATGTCACTGTCCTCCCAATCCCCATTTCCTCATCAAATGGTGAATGCTACTATCAACTCTGCAACCTGTTTCCATCTGAAGCACAGCCTTTGACTGTAGTAGTTTGAATAATGTTTGCTGAATTCATTAATTTTAACTTGTTTCTTTTTCTAGTTCAAGGATTATCAAAATGAAAAGTTAAGGCCATCTTATTGTCATTGTTTCTTAACGATGAGAATTTAAAAGGGGTGTAGGGGGAAGAAATGCAGAAGTCCCTAAGGAAAGCCTAATCCACATCAGAATCACCAAAGCAGCTTTGGAAAAATACCCACAACTGGGGTCCCCATCACACCAATTAGACAGGAATCTCTGGTGGGTAGGACTTAGTGTTTCATAGGTGTAGGAGTTGTATTGTTTTTCTTTAGACTTGAGCTGATTGTAAGGGGCTGCCATGGATTAGAACAGCTTGGATAGATGGACAGAAGCTACTTCAAGTTCCTTCCTGTGGGTCAAGGGTGTTCATTCCTGATCACAGCCCCTTCCAGATGGTCCAATCAGTCCATCTGGAGTCTCAGGAGGGATGGCATCATTTCTAAGTTTCGGAGTGCTCACTAGAATTATTTAAGCCAGAAGTTAAGCAAGAAGAGAATTTGGACATGGGAAAGGAATTTTTATTAATCCTAATAACTGAAAGGCACCAGCAGTAGAAGTGAAAGATTGCCTTGAGATAGCAAGTTTGGGCTAGGTTTTCTTATTTAATTAATTAATTTGCCAGTCCTGGGGCTTGAACTCAGAGCCTGGGCACTGTCCCTGAGCTTCTTTTGCTCAAGGCTAAAGGCTAACATTCTACCATTTGAGCTACAGCGCCACTTCCCGCTTTTTCTGTTTATGTGGTACTAAGGAATTGAACCCAGAGCTTCATACATGCTAGGCAAGCACCCTGCCACTAAGCCACATTCCCAACCTCTGGTCTATTTTTTTAAAATAATGTTATTTGACATATAATTGTACATATTTATAGGGTAGAGTGTGATATTTCAGTGCATATACACAATGTGCATTGATTAAATCTATGTACTTAGCATATTATCACTTCAAATTTTATTTAATTGGGGTTAGAATATCTAAAATCCTCCTTGTAGCTTATTTGTCTTATTTTTTAATTTTTTATTGCTATTATAAAGTTGATATACAATGAAGTTACAGTTACATAAGTCAGGTAAAGAGTATATTTCTTTGTGGACAATATCGCCTCTTCACTCTCTCCCAGTTAGCTTTTTGAATAGGTACTAGTTTATTGTTAGTCATTTTAGGTGCTACAGAACATTGGCGCTTGTTCTGAATTTGAACTGCTATTTTGTGCCCATTAGCCAGCCTCTCCCTAACCACCTTCTTCCCTACCTCACCTTCCTACCTCCCTCCCCAACTACTTCTGATAGTTTGTCTGTACACACACACACACACACACACACACACACATTGAGGGGTGGGTGAGAGGTTTCTTTGTGGCAGTACTGAGAATTGAATGTAGGGCTTCATGATTGCTAGGCAATTACTTGGCCATACCCCCAACCCCTTTTTGCACTGTAGATTTGAAATAGCATTTTTGTTTATGATCAGGCAGCCCCAGATTGGGATCCACCCAGCCAGCCTTTCTCAAACTTCCTCCCTAAGCTGAGCACCAATGGCTCATAGCTATAATCTTAGCTACTCCAGAGTCTGAGGATTGCAAGAAAGTCTGTAAGACATTTGTCTACCAACAAACTGCCAAAAAGCTGGAAGTGGAGCTCAAGGGATAGAATACTAGACAAGTGAAAAAGCTAAGGGACATACCTTGAGTTCAAATCCCAGAACTGGTGCAAAAGAAAAAAAAAAAATCCTCCCTAGCATCAAGCATACCCTTGGTAGCCTTTGTTACCATGGGTGACACAACTCCAAATCAGTGATATTTTGTTGCTCTTCACAGGATTTAGAAACTATCATTTTGTTAATGTCTATTCCATGCTGGACTGTACTATATAAGCATAAATGGAGGAAATAGCTTCATGTTTGCTAAGTTACAGTATATACTTTAACTCTGAAATCACCTCTGAAATCATCACTATCTTTTATAACTTTTGTAGTTAATATCTTCTAAATTTGAAAACATAGTATCAGTAATAGAAATATCGCTGGGGGATTTGTTTGATTTTTGAATTTCTTACGGATAGTCCTAGCTACTCAAGTGGATAAGCCTTGAAGTTTTTCATTTCTTTGTTAAATTAGCTTTATAACATACATATTCTGATTTTCACAAAACAATCCCTTGTGCATATCTCTTGTTTAATTTTTATTCTAAAGTGTGTTTAGGGTGTTAAGAGATCAAAATGGGGCATATAATATATACTAACAAGTTGTATAAATCACTATACAGAATTTGAAGTTTGAGAACTCTGAAGTGACTGTTGTATTGATCCAAATGCTAATTGTACAAGTAGCCACAAGGGCTATATTGGAAATTTCATGGCTGCGTGAAATTTCATTCATTGTATATATATGAATGAAAGCATTCTAACCACATAGTTATATCTACATATAAAGTAAGTGTAGAAACATATATATGAATATATACATATTTGTAAATATATACATATATGTAGATACATATATATGTATATATTGAGAGATGATATAGATATATATAGGGTATGTTTTCATTATGTTATTTTTATATTTATTTTTGTCAGTCATGGGGCTTGAACTCTGGGCCTGGGTGCTGTCCTTCAACTTTTCAGCTCAAGGCAAGTTCTTTAACATTTGAGCTACAGCACCACTTCCAGTTTTCTGGTGGTTAACAGACTTTCCTGCCCAGGCTGTCTTTGAACCACCATCCTCAGATCTCAGCCTCCTGAATAGCTAGGATTACAGGTGTGAGCCACCGGCACCCAGCCTTTATTTTTATTTTTGATTTATTTTCTTAATACAACATGTCAGTTTGAGTGCACTGCAATTTGATCTGTATCATGCCTTACATCATTCTCCCCATCTATCCCAATTCTGTGTACTTACTCAAATAAAATTATATCTGGGCTTGGGCACTGTCTCTCAGCTCTTCAGCTCAAGGCTAGTGCGCTACCACTTGAGCCACAGAGACACTTCCAGGCTTTCTGCTTATGTGGTATTGAGGAATTGAACCCAGAGCCTCATGCATGCAAGGCAAGCACTCTACCACTGAGCCACCTTCCAGCCCAATTTTCTATATTTTTAAAGCATATAGTGGACTTAATTTTTCCTGGAGAAAGTCTGCTAGATGTTAACAAAAACAAAACAGAACAAAAACCAGACTTAGGTAGACTTCCTGAACGGGGGAAGGGGGGTAGGGGGTAGGGGGAGAGTTATTAAAATCAAGAGTCAATCAAGCATTTCTACCAATCTTAACTGAAAAATTTTTTAAAGTGTAACAAATATTAAGAAAGACTATCTCAGCCTTGATAATAGCAGATTCATGGAAAACACTGGTAAAATTGACTCAGTAAGAAATAGAAAATCTGAGCTAAGCACTGATGGTTCATGCCTGTAATCCTAGCTTCCTACCCACTCAGGAGGCTAAATCTGAAGATCAAAGTTTAAAGCCAGCCAAGATAAAATAAAGCCTGTGAGACTTTAGTTAACTAGCAAAAAGCTGGAAGTGGAGGTAATGGATTAAATGTGGGAAACCCCAAGTTTAATTAAACTCCAGTACCAGCATATACAAAAAAATTTTTTAAAAATCAGAAGTTGAATGTAGAGAGCATAGAGAATTTCAGTGAAAACTGTTATCAGTTGTGAATTGGGGGAGGTAAAGAGAAAGCAATAGGCATATTCTGAGCAAAATGTGATAGACACATGTCTAAAATAACACAGCAACACCCCTTGGTACAATTAATACATGCCAAAATAAAATGACAAGAAAAACAGACCTGGATGAGAGTGGGTCAAATTAAGAGGCTAAATTTGGTCCAAGCATTTGATTTGCATGGAAGAAACTAGAGCAATGAAATTGGTTGAAAACGTTTTTAAAAGGTGGAGGGGAAGGGGAAGAGGGGGAGTAATAGAGAGTGAAGTTGATCTCAATACACTGTTTACAGGTGTGGAAATGCCACACTAAAACTCCCCTGTACAGATAATGTGTGCTAATAAAAAAATAGAAAATCTGAATAGATCTCTAACAAATACAGTGATCAAATTAATAATCAGCTTCTCCCAGAGGAAACCCAGTTCCAGGAAACCCAGTTCGAGATGTTTTCACAGTCAAATTCTATAATACATTTAAAGAAACTTTTCACATTAATCCCTCATAGTTTCCAAAAATAGAAAAGAACATTTTAAAGTCATTCTTACAGACCAATATTGCTTCATACAAAGATAACAGTAAGGATAAAACCCCCTACAAACCAGTTCCCCTTCTGAATACTGATGCAAAAAAAAAACTAAATAAATGGTGAATTTGATGACAGGTAAGCATGTAACCTGTTCAGATATGTTAAAATAACAGCAGTAAAATAACAAAGGACAATACATGCAGAAAAAAGACGCATATGACAAAATTCAGTGTTTTTCAAGATAAAAAAAAACAAGATTAATAAATGAGGAATGGAAAAAATTTCCCTTTGAAAAAGTGCATAAAATTTAGTTGTATTTCTCCTTGCTAGTAGTAAACAATCTGAAAATAAAATTAAGGAAATAATTTAATTCACAATGTCAGGAATAATAAAAAATTACAAGATAACACAGTAAATGATAATAAAGTAAATACAATAAACAAGATAATAAAAGTACATGATAAATGATGAATTATTAGCAGAATTAAAGAAATAAAATGGAAACATGCCTTTATGAATTAGAAGACAATATGGCTAAGATGGTAATTTTTCCTCAAATTACCCTCCAGTTTTAGTAGTCCTTATCAGAATTCTAAGCATATTTTTGCAGAATTTGACGAGGTGCTTTGAAAATTACTAAGGAAAATTGAAGGACTGAAAATTACTAAAACAATCTGGAAATAAAAGATTTGGAGTGGCTATATTTGGTGATTTGAAAATACAGCAATAGTAATGCAGAAACTAGCATAAGGATACGTATGCAGATTATGGGAATATAATTGATAGCCAGGAAGTAAACCCTTAACTATATGGTAAATTCATTTTTGCCAGCGATGCCAAGACTAGTCAATGGTAAAAAATCATCTTTACAAAGCATAATGCCCAGAGTTAGAAATGTGCTAAACCCAATAGTCAGATTCTTTTAAAAGGCATTTTTTCCAGGTTCATCCATTTTCTGCAAATGACATACTAATTCTTTCTGATGAGAAAAAAATTCCATGATATATACTTATCACATATATGCACTACATTTTCCTGATCCACTCCTCAAATGTAGGGCATATGGGCTGTCTCTGTGGGCTATCATGAATACAGCAGCAATAATTATGGATGTGCAAGTATCTTTACTATATCCTGATTTAGAATATTACCAGTAGGTGCTCATTGCTGTATCAGTGGATGGTATGACCTGGATCACTGTATTCAATATCATTCTCTTTTTTTAAGGAGCTTCCAAACTGTCTTTTAGAGTGGCTGTACTAGCTTACATCCCACGCGCCCAACATCCCACCAGCATTCCTTCCCTGCTCCCAACATCCCACCAGCATTAAATGAAGTAAATCAGGCTCAGAGAGACAAACGGTGCATGTTTTCTCTCATCTGTGGAAGTTAGATCTAACATATAAACATCCATAATAACACATTCAAGGTTATATGCATATATACACAAATTGACTAAAGGATGCTATACTTAGGGGAGGAGTCCAATGGTGTATGTAACTCCTCTGACTAGGCAACTATTCAACAAAATGAAAACACAGAAGCTGAAACATGTTCTGGGGGAAAGGCAAAAGGTTGGAGCCACCAATGGAGGAGGAAGAGTGAGCAAACACAGTTATTATATTCACTGGTATGGGATAGGGGAAATCTGGGGGAGAATGATGGAAGGGCTGACTGACCAAGATGCACTGTACTCACAACCTTACTTCTGGAATTGAATCCTCTTTTTACGAATACTTCATTTTTTTAAAAAAGGCTTTTTTTTTTTTTTTTAAAGCCAGGCACCATTGGCTCTAATCTTAGCTACTCAGGAGGCTGAGATCTAAGGATCCTAGTTCAAAGCCAGACTGGGCAGGAAAGTATATGAGACTCTTATCTTCAATTAAAGAGCCAGAAGTGGAGCTGTGGCTCAAGTGGTAGAGCACCAGCCGTGCACAATAGAGCTAAGGACAGTGCCCAGACCCTGAGTTCAAGCCCCAATATCAGCACATAAATAAATAAATGGCAACTTTAATGTATATATATATATATAAACTATATTTAAATAAGAGGCCATAGACATGGAAGACTGAAACTGTTTTTTCCTCTATTTCCCTCTTTCCTCTCTCTCTCTCTCTCTCTCTCACACACACACACACACACACACACTGTACACTGTTAGGAGAAGACATGTGTGGTACTTTAGGGAGATGATGTAGTAATGTAACATACAAGTAGCTGTCTTTTCCCAGCAAGTTTCATGACTGTATTGTGTGTACATACATTTCTAATTTAGCAATTGAACATTTTAATGGCTTAAAGTGGGTTCAGTGAACATTTTAATGGCTTAAAGTGGGTTCAGTGAAACAGCAGTATAACCGTCTCTTGTTTCTGGTATTGGTAATTTGTGATTTCTATTTCCTGGGAAGTATGGGTAATGTTTTAACCTTATCGCCCATTCCCCTCAAGTTAGTTTTAATTTTGCTGAGATTCTCTATTGTTTTGTTTCACTTCAGTAATTTCTACTACTATACTTTATAGTACTTATCCCCTATATATTGGGTACTTACCTTTTCTAAAGGTAGGAGCTCATTTCTCTTCTTATTTAGTAAATGTTTAAAGCTGTTTAAAACACTTCTGTCTGAGGTAATGACACAAACTTACCTGTAATCCCAGCTACTCAGTAGGTTACGGAGTCCAGGTTTTCAGAGCCAGGCCAGGCAACATAGTAAGCCCAGTTTCCTATTTTAAAAGTAGTTAATTCTCCATCCAAACACTGCATTAGATGGATGAATCTCACAATTTTTGAGATGTCTTGTTTTCACTTACATTGTTAACTGCTTTTCTTGTATTCTTTCTCCTTATGTGTGTGTGTGTGTGTGTGTGTGTGTGTGTGTGTGTGTGTATGTGTGTATATGCAGATAAGCCAGATCTATATAAGCCAGATCTAGGGCTTGAACTCAGGGCCTAAGTGCTGTCTGTGAGCTTTTATGCTCAAGGCTACCACTCTTCACTGAGCTACAGCTCCACTTCCAGCATTTTTAGTGGTTAGAGATAAGTTGTGTGTATTTTTAGAATGGACTGAGTCAGATCCAGAAATTGTAATGTTCATATTTAATATCATGTTCATATGTAATGCTCATATTTAACATTAATAATACAGTGATATGATTTTGTATTTATATATAAATATACCAACATGATTAAAAAAGAATCTCATAGAATTTCCTGCTCCTATTGGCTTGGAATGGAGATCCTCAGATCTCAGCCTCCTGAGTGACTAGGATTACAGGCTTTTAAAAAAAATCATCTTTGATCTGTATTTTATTCTTTGCTAGAAATATGTGGTACCCAGATAATGGCTTTTAAAAAATACTTTTAGACAGGCTTGAACTCAGGGCCTCATGTTCTCCCTTGGCCTTTTTGCTCAAAGTTGGCACTCTGTCACTTGAGCCATACCTCTCCTTACAGCTTTTTGCAGTTAATTGGACATAAGTATCTTGGACTTGTACGCTGGGCTGGCTTTGAACCAGTTTTCAGCCTTTTGAGTAACTAGGATTATAAGCATGAGCCACTGGTAACTGGCCAGATATTTGGAAAATAACACTTTTCTATTTTATATGATTTAAAAAATTATTATAAAGGTGATATCCAGAGGGCTTAGAGTTATAATATGAATTTTTTTAATTTACCAAGACTTGGTTTATGGTTCATAAACTTGATAAAGTATGGTCTATTCTAATAACTATACATATATACTTGAAAAGATTGTGTATGATGTTACTCTGGGTAGAGTGACCTAAATGATACTGCATGTGCTTGCTCTGTGTCTGTCTCTGTGTCCCAGTCCGTCTGTGTCTGTCTCAAATTGATTTTCCTAGCTTGGAAATACATACTTCTTTATATATATATATACTTTTTTTGGGGGGGGGGGGTCCGGTCATGGGGCCTCAACTCTGGGCCTGGACGCTGTCCCTCAGCACTTCAGCTCAAGGCTAGCGCTCTACCAGTTAAGCCACAGCGCCACTTCCGGCTTTTTTTCTTTTTCCTTATGTGGTGCTGGGGAATTGAACCAAGGGCCTCATGCATGCAAGGCAAGCACTTTACCACTGAGCCAACTTCCCAGCCCCTTCTTAATATATTTTTATGTCTCCCTTTTTCACCTTTTATCCTGTTTTTGTGATCTAATGTGTATGTTTCATTCATTTTATTCTAGGCTTGCTTTTGGTAGTTTTCATTATGTGCTTAGCTAGTAATCTTTTATTCTTTAATAAAATTCTTTGCTGTTAATCCCAGTAGACATTGTAATTTTCATCACTGAGGTGATTTTGCTTTTTTAAATATCTCATATCTCTACTGTGCATGCTCCCTCTTTCTTTACCTTCCTCAATATATGAAGTATTACTTATATTTTAATGAGTTTGTTCTGTAATTCTGTCATCTGTTATTTCTAGCTTTGTTCTGTTGCCTGAATTTTCTCTTCATCATGGAAACTTTTTACTACTGCTTTTGTACTCATGGCAATTGTCTTAGGCACGTTGATTTTAAACTGCTGGACACTGACATATACATATAACATGTATAGATATACACATAACACATGTGTGTATGTATGTGTGTGTGTGTGTATATATATATATATATATATATATACTTTATCATACATATTGGGATATATGGTTTTAGCTTTACAGTGGAACACAACTAAGTTACTTGGGCACATTTTAATCTTTTAAATCTGTTTTCAAGTCTCACTTTTCAAAGTTGGTAGAACCAGCTGAGCCTTTGTACATTTGACCCCACACCAGGTCATAACCTTCCCATACTCTTCCCGATGCTCTAGCTCTTCCCAGGTACACTTCCCTGCCTGATTAGAATGTGAACTGTGTCCAGTCTCAGTGAGTGCCATTGGTTGATCTGAGACTCATTAGCTGCCCTGGGGTAGCAGTCCAGTCTCTCCTCTCCAGGAATCTGAAATTGTCCTACATTCAGTTTCCAAAGGTGACTGGAGTTTTGGGGCTCTCCACATTGTGAGGTGGGAAGCACTCCAGAAAAGAAGCTGGGGCAGAGATCTCTCAGTGTATGGGTGAGCTCTGTCCAAATGCTGGTCAGGAAACTTATTTTGAAGTATCGTTTTTTAGTTATTAGAACAACAGAGGAAACCAAGTTCCCGTTCTAGTTTGTATAAAAGTAAAATGACATACTTGACTTTTTTTCCCCTCTCAGTGCTGAGGTCTGAACTCAGGTTCTTGCACTTGATAGGCAGGCGCTTTTAACATTTGAGCCATACCTACATTTTTTGACTGGCACCTGGACTTAGGGTCTTGTATTTTCTGTCAGCTTATTTTGCTCCTGTTGCTGTACACTTGAGCTACAACTCCAGTCCAGGTTATTAGAATTCTGAATGTCTTATAAATGGTTTAGCCATGAATACATGGGGCAGGCATTGTTCCTGTCTGGCAAGGAATATCCTTCCGACCTAACTCTGCTTATATTTTAGGAAATCCGACCCTCACACTAAACTACATTCTATGTGTGCCAGAATTGAGGCTTGAACTCAGGGTCTCTCATCCTCCCTTAGCTTTTTCTCCCAACACTGGTGCTCTACTACTTGAGCCGCATCTCTACTTCTGGTTTTTGCTGTTAAGAGATGAGAATCTTGAGGATCTGTCTGTCCATATTGGTGTAAAACTGTAATCCTCAGATTTCAGTTTAGGATTATAGATGTTAAACCATGGCATTACGCTGAACCTACTTTTCACTGGCATTTTAGTTTTTATATAACTCATCTAGACAGAAAACCTAACTCTCAAGGTTTCTGTAAAGCTCCTAATATCTCAAAGCTGCTCCAATATCATTAAAGCTAATTTCATAAAGGGAATGCAAAGACTAGATAAATATTTGGAAGTGAGGAAACCCCAAAACCAAGGTAGCTCGAAGGTATACCTTGAGGTTTCCTCTCCCTCTCTCCCTCCCCTACTCTCCCTCTCTCTCTCTCCCTCTCGCCCTCTCCTGGCTTTCATGCTACAATGAAGCAAAAAGAGGCCTTTTGGCAAAACCGGGCAGTTTTATGCTGTGCTTAAACTGTAGATTCTGTCATTAAGAGCTAGAAGCATATTTCTGATCAAGTAAAGCAAAATACCCATAATCTGAATCCTTTAGTGGTCCTAACATTAAGTCTTATATAAAATGAATATCAGATCAAAGTTGTTTCATATAATTTTTATGAGTACAATTTAGACTAGCTACTTAAAAAAAAAAAAAAATCGAAGAATAGGAAAATCAGTTCCTTGTCTGACACCAGTTCCTCATTCCTCTAATCGTAGCTACTTGGAGGGATGTGATTTGAGGATTGTGGTTTGAAGCCAGCTTGGGCAATAAAGTCTATAACTGTTTATTTCCACTTCATCACCAAAAAAGCTAGATGTAGAGCTGTGGCTAAAGAGGTAGAGTGCAAGCTTTAAGCAAAAAAAAAAAAAGTCAGGGACAGCACACAGGCCTTGAGTTCAAGCTTCAATACTGGCAATATACGTGTGTGCAATGCGCGCACACGCGCACACACATACACACACACACACACACAAATCAGTACCTTTAAGGTAGTAAAGAATATTCGAGGAGCTTTAGTGTGATTGAAAAGGAAGGGCAGACTCATTTAGACTTTTAAAAATTTAAAAGGATGAAGCCCTGTTTATAGTTGAATGTGGGTTAAAATTGAGCCTTAAAAAAAATTTTTTTTTTTTTTTTTTAGCCGGGCGCTGGTGGCTCACACCTGTAATCCTAGCTACTCAGGAGGCTGAGATCTGAGGATCGCGGTTCAAAGCCAGCCCAGGCAGGAGAGACCGTGAGACTCCTATCTCCAATAAACCACCAGAAAACCGGAAGTGGCGCTGTAGCTCAAGTGGTAGAGTGCTGGCCTTGAGCTGAAGAGCTGAGGAACAGCGCCCAGGCCCAGAGTTCAAGCCCCACAACCGACAAAAAAAAAAAAAAAAAAAAAAAAAAAAAAAAATTTTTTTTTTTGGTGCCAGTCCTGGGGTCTGAACTCTGGGCCTGGGCGCTGTCCCTCAGCTCTTCAGCTCAAGGCTAGCACTCTACCACTTGAGCCACAGTACCACTTCCGGCTTTTTTCTTTTTGCTTATGTGGTGCTGAGGAATCGAACCCAGGGCCTCAGGCATGCAAGGCAAGCGCTCTACCACTGAGCCAACTTCCCAGCCCAATTTTGTTGAATTCTTGCCTGAAGGAGACTCCTAATTTGTTACCAGTGATGAAAAATGATAGGCAAGCTGACACTTCCTGCCCCTCCTGGCACTACCTGCTATGGTGCTTTTGTCTATGCTGTAATTTTTTAACAGTGCTTTGTAGTCCTGTCTCCCTATACATTATCCTACATCAAATAATAAGTTGAGAAGGTGTAACACTTCACTTACAAACTAGGAAATGGCTAAGTTCCAGAATCAATACTTGACCAGTATCCCAAGTAAGTGAAAAGATGTGAGCAAAACAGACTAATTCCATACTCAGTGTTTTCTGCTCAACGTCCACCTTCCTACAGGATTGGCAGACTCTCAGAGAGTTTTAACACACATATTTTAGCAATTTGTTGTTTTGCATGAAACAAATGCTGAGTGAGTCAGTGTTCTATACTGTTGTTCATATGCAGCAGGGTCTAGAACATAAGACTGGCTGACTGGCATTTGATGGTGGTTGTGGTTTTCTCATAGCTCTAACATTCTGGCTTGGATCATTTGGTATTTGCATGGTCCTCATGGAGAGTGCTGATTAGAGTATCACCCTAATCATTAGGTACAAAGAGGTCCAACAAGACTTCAGACTTCCAAAACAATTATTTTGTTTTTTGATTCTGCCAGTACTAAGGCTTGAATCCAGTGTTTCAAGTTCTCACTGAGCTTTTTTGGCTCAGCACTGTTATTCTACCACTTGAACCACACCTCCAGTTCCAGAATTTTGCTAGCTACTTGGAAGTAAGAGGATTAGTCTGCTCAAGCTAGCTTAGATCTCTGCCTCTCTTGAGTAGCTAGGATTATACACATAAGATACCAGTGTCCCACACAGTTGTTCAGATGACTTGCAGAATGCTTTCATGGCCAGATCATAGTTTCTTAAACTACAGAATAAATAGTAATAGTATTTTAATATGACCAAGATCATTGGAGGAATTTTCTACCTGTATGTGTGTTGGTAGGGAGAGAGAGGGAAATAAACTTAGGGCCTCAGATGGCCTGCACTGATTTGTAAACCCCTCTCCCACTTTCAGTTCAAAACAAATGGTAAATTACCTATTATCTGTTTTTGAGGTAATAGGCTTCTATTACTAATGTTTTTGATACAAACCCAGAGAGAGTAGTACAGGTCTTGATTAAGCACACATAATGGTATTAGGGCAGACGAACACTGAGCACAAATCTTTGAACAAAGGAGAATTTAGTCAAGTATGATTTTTCACTGCATTGAGTTCAGAGTATCAATAATAGCTTTGTTAAGTAGAAACTCATAAAATTCACCATGTATTATCAACAGATTAGACTACCTATTTTATAGTAGTTGCCTCCAGGCACATGTTTTGCACTGAGTGTACAATATTACAGTGACTAATTTTACTCAAGACTATAAAGGAAATAATACTCCTATTCAAAATTGTAAACTATAAAATCTAATAAGTGTTTTAAAATAGCTTTAGTATAATTATAAAAAGAAAAGTACAATGTCCTAAAGTATCTTTGGCTTTCTTATTATTATTCTGCAAAGGATTTGCTGTAAGTCTTCAAGTCATCTTATCCAATCCAAAAGCTGTATTTACGCGTCGTGGATCCCAGCCAGGGATGCAAGAATCTGACTTCCTAAAACAGATCACAACAGTTGAAGAACTGGAACCCAAAGCAAGTAACTGCACCAAGGTACTCATTGCACTCAGGTTGCCAACTTTGAGTTTCAGCGTTACAAGTGTGGCTACTCAACATATTTCCTTCCACTTTAGGTTCTTGTGTGGCATACTCGGACAGAGAAGGTTAATCTAGCCAATGAGCCAAAGTACCTCGTGGACACAGTGAAAATTGAGGTATAAATGGAAACACCAGATGGTGCAGTTTGCCCAGTCAAGGGGTGTGGAAGAGGATATTCGGAGTTCAGGCTGCAGATCATTCAGGTATTGTTTCTTTTACTTCATTCAATACAACAACTTTTACTGTCATCTGATGGGACTTCTATTTTAACAGAAGCTAACTGGATGCTACAAAATGTATGTTCTATCTTCACTTGTTCTGCATGTTTTATCTACACCCTAATGAAGATTTCTGTACAGTAAGCTAAGTGACAGTGCAAGATACTACTGAGTACCTTACACACTTGTTCATCTTTTCCATTTGGCTTTGTAATTAGTAGAACTGAACAGGTTTTAGAACCTGATGACAGGTATTTTGTCAAGTAAACATCCCTAGTTCTCTACTTCATACCATTTGGAAGGCTGGTGGCAGGTATACAATGTAGAAATAAAATCCACAAAAAAGTTAATGGATTCACCTGTTTAATATAGGGAAATAACATTTTGTCAATACTAGGCACCATAAAATGTAAACACAATTACTGTCATAAACCTGGATATACTTTCAAGGATGAAAAGTGGCTTTGTTTTAGTTACCCTGTTTGTATATAGTGCAGCAAAGGTCTTAGTGTTAGCACTATGTACATATGAAGAGATCCAAATTATGAGAGGCAGGTAAAATTTGAATTCTTATGCTTAAGGTTTACAGTAACATCCAGGTTTATCTTTTCACTAACCACGTTCCCTGAAAAGCACATCATAACAACAGCACGGTGAAGTGAA
Organism: Dipodomys spectabilis; assembly: GCF_019054845.1. Lineage (NCBI taxonomy): Eukaryota > Metazoa > Chordata > Mammalia > Rodentia > Heteromyidae > Dipodomys > Dipodomys spectabilis. The sequence goes on from NW_024870779.1 coordinate 9,166,042, forward strand.
TGATGCAATAAAAGAATCTTGATACACTAGAAAACAGTGCTCAGTGATACATTTACATTCTATTTATATGATTAAACATTTGATCATACAGTACCTTCCTACAGGATTACTGGCTAATTTGGGGGTGGGGTTATACTGTTAGAGGTATTACTAACATGATAACTACTTCCCTTATATGCAAACATTAGCGCTATAATTTTATCGACAGCAAAACTGATTATATAAGTTGACTGAGCAGCTTCTCAAATAATATGGTTTTATGAAATCATGGGGAATAGGAGCAAAGCTGCCCTTGACATAAAGTGGATTCTTAACCTGCTTTGCACCACAAAAATTTAATCAGTACAGACCAACACGGTCAATCAGGTAATTCTTAATATGAACAAGTGGGGGGAAAGAAAACCAATATATATGTACATGAATGAATAGGGGAACTAGATGCTTTTAGCAAGGAATGTCAGATGTTAGTTTTGGATGAGACTTGCTCTGCAGTTCTCATTTCCACAGCTGTGTGCTTAGAGTCTGACCCGATGAGCTTCCAGACCATCCTGCTGTTGTGCTGGGAGGCTGGCCAAAGCCTGCTGCTGGACTCCCACTATTGAGACTCACGCCAGCCATTTGCTGATTCATCTGTGAAACACATGAAAGGTTCAGTTTAAGAGATTTTGTTTCTTTAGCCATAGTTCAGTATCTTTTCATTAATGTGAAAATAAAGTATTTGGGTAAAAAACAGAGTGACAACAAGTATCTCTTTAAGGAAAGCAAGTAACTATTTGCTCTCATCTTTTCTGCCAATTTTTTTTAGCAGTGTTCATAAAATAATCTCAATTACATTTATTCACTTTCAATATTCAATTTCTTATCTCCAAAGATGAACCACAACTGAAAAAAGGTACCAAAGTAATCTCTGAATTTGCATCTGGTCTATATAGAGTTCACTCTTTCAACTACACTAGAAAATCTGTGCTAAGAAGTGGGAAGATTTTAGAGAGTAAAATATGCTAACATTATTATGTAAATTTATATGATGGATAGAATTTTCTATTAAAATATGAAATGGCTCTATATTTTCTAAAAATCGAAAGTCATAAAGTATACTTGCATTCAGACAACATAAACAGCTAAAACTAATTTTATGCTATTCTATATAAATATTTTTCTTCTAGATTGTAGTCAAGTAAAATTTTAAGTCTCTTAACTCTGTCATTCTCTGACTTTCAAGTAAGCAACAGTAATTCACCTGTAATCCTAGCTAGCATAAGGCTTAGATCTGATGATTCCAGTTCAAAGTCAGCTCAGGCAGGAAAGTCCATGAGACTCCAATTGCCAATTAACCAGCAAAAAGCCAGAAGCAAAGGTATATATTTCAAGTAGTAGAGCGCCAGTCTTAGGCAAAAAAAGCCAAGTAAGAATGTAAAAAACAAAAAAGTACAGATGTGAAAGACTGTCTTCATTTGCAGTTTTTCTAAGACAATAATATTGACTGCAAATCTAAGTACCTGAAGGGGTATGACAAGTTGTTACTCATGGAAATTTCCACCAACCTGTAATTGGCAGTGGATATTGCTGGTAAACAGTACCCCTTGGAATAATCTGGACAGCTTTTTTATTTTTGTCCTGGGGCTTGAACTCAGGGCCTGGGCACTGTCTCTCTCTCTCTTTTTTTTTTCCTTTCAAGGCTAATGCTCTACCATTTGAGCCACAGAACTACTTCTAGCTTTTTCTGAGTAGTTTATTAGAGATTAAGAGACTCACAGACTGTGCTGCCTGCCTGGGCTGACTTTGAACTGTGATCCTTAGATCTGTCTCCTGAGTAGCTAGGATTACAGGTGTGAGCCACCAGCTTCCAGGTGGAATACAGTTTTGATCCCTCACAAACTTGTGGTTTCAGAATACGATGCTAGATTTGTGGGCTGCCAGAAAAAAAAGACCCCCAAATTATTAGTGAAGGTAGAGTGGTATGAGTAGACTAAGTTGGGCAAGTATGAACTATTCAAATTCACTTTAACCAGAACTGGGTTGTACTCAGTATTTGGGCCATGTAAAGCCAACTGTTAACATCTGACCCTTAAATGTTGAGATCCTCAGTGGGTAGACACCAGTGTCACACCCATATTCCTGGAAAGCATGATTATAAAAATTAAATTGCAGCATTTACGGGAATGTACAGTGATTACTCTAGAAATCACTCTACACTGTTTCCCTGAATGTTCTCATATGATTGGTCCTACTAATTATATGGATGCCAAGACCAACAAGGCATAGAACATCTAACAGAAAAGTGAGTAAGAAAATGAACTTGTGACTAAGAGTCCTTGTCTATGGATCTAAAGAAAAGTGAGAACAGAGCAGTTGACATAGGAAATGTTATCTCTTAGCTTTAAACTAAGCTTAGGTAAAAACAGAATTTCATATATGAGGGGATGCTTGAGATAAATATGGACTTGTTGTACACAGTTTATATAGAATTCTTAAGCCAATAGATACTCCTTAATATAAGTCATTATAGGATATATAAAAAGGAAATACAATTTTGAAGAGGTTTGTTCCTCAATATGGGATCTGAATTCAGGACATGGAAATTACTAGGAAGGTGCATTCTACCATTTGAGCCATGCCATATCCTTTTTTGCTTTATTTTTTTTCTACTAGGGCTTTCTTGGGTTTTCACCTTGGCAGGCATAGACTTTTATTGGATAAGACGTGGTCTCTCGAACCTTGATCCTCTTCCACTTCACCACTCAAGTAGCTAGAATTACAATTATTAGTCACTCTTTCTGTTTTTAATGGGTATGGTGTGTGTGTGTGTGTGTGTCTGCCCATGCACACCCATAAGAGGACTTGAACTGAGGGATTTGAGCTGTCACTTGGCTTGGACATGGCTGGTGCTCTATCACTCAAGCCACACCTCCAGTTCAACATTTTGCTGGTTAATTAGAGATGAAGTCTTATAGACTTTTCAGCCCAAGCTGGCTTCAAAAAGTGATTCTCAGATCTCAGCTTCCAGAAGTTACAGGAGTGAACCACCAGTGCCCAGTTTAAAGAGGATTTTGTTTTGTTTTGTGCTGATCCTGGGTCTTGAACTCAGGGCCTGATGCTATTCCAGAGATTTTTTTTTGCTGGTGCTCTACCACTTGAACCACAGCTCCCCATCTGACTTTTTGGTAGTTAACTGGAGATAAGAATCTCACAGTTTCTTGCTTGGGCTAGCTTTATACCACGATCCACAGATCTTAGCCTCCTGAGTAGCTACGACTATGAAGCTCCCAGCACCCAGCAGCTTAAATAATTTTTGAACAAAGAGTTTGCAAATACGTGGACATTAAGTATATAACATGGAAGATAGTCTTGACTCCCCATAGCATTGTACTTTGACAATGAATATAGGCCGGGCATTTTCTGATTTATAAATTTCCAAATTAAGTACATAAAAATTATTAATAAAGATAGATTTGGACTACATGGACTACAAAATGCCCTACCAGAAAGCTGGGTAAAGCTTGATGCTACCTTCCTGTGGCAGACCAGGGTATCTCTCATGATGCCCAAGATAACTTCTATTATTAATAAGTTAAATATGTTCATCTTTACAGTTTGGTAGTCTAAAATGGAAAAAAAAAGCCTAACATTTATTTATAGAATACACTAAAAGGACACAGACAAATAATTTGTCCATTTCATTAAAAAACTCCTAATATTCAGACATTTCTGATCTGATACATTATCCCTACTAGATCATTACATTTCAACCAATCAACCAACTAACCAGCCAATCAATAAAACCACTTATATTTTTTTTATTTGGGAGGAGCTGGAAAGTAAATGAGCCCTACCTGTGAGAGGCTCCACTGAGGCTGTTGTGCTTGTGGTAGGCCAAACTTACTCTGGGGTGCACCCATCTGTCCCACTATTCCTCCTTGGGGGCCAATGACATTTTGAGAAAGTGGCATCACACCAGTTTGTGCATTTCCCATAAAACCATTGGGCATGGGCATGCCCACCATCATGCCTGTGTTCTGTCCCATGACATTTCCTATAAGGCCAGAAGCTGCAGGTACAGGTACACCCATTGATGGAAAACCTTGAAATGCAGTTGGTGCTTGTGAGGTAAATGGTATATTTGTGGGTCCCATAAACACACCTGTATTACAAGAAACAAGATTTAAACAAAGGAATACAGAAATCAGAACTATTACATATAGCTACACTCACCTCTACACACACAAAGGATTGTCATCTTCCTGACCTACAAACTTTCACTGCAGTCTAGTTGCTCTACTGCTGAGAATTTATACTGTGCTGGTAATTTCCAGAAATTAATCAATTATTGATCTGAACACATTTAAGAAGAAAATGTAAATTAATCAATTATTGATCTGAACATATTTAAGAAGAAAATGTAAATCTTAGGCAACAGCCAGACAATGTATCTTCATTGTGAAGACCAAACTCTATGGGGCACGATAGCACAGGCTGTTCTGCTGACTTGCACCATGGAGTTACTACAACTATAGTTGGCTTTCTATGTGGAAGTAACTGGATTGTCATGATTTCAATGGAATAACACTGAATAAATATTCTGCATTTTTCATTAAAATAACAAAGCATTTGTAAGTTTCTGGAATTTATGTGCTAAATCAGACTGTTTATTAAACTATCAAGGAAATATACTGTACAAACAATGTAGAGCAAATTTTACTAATTCTTGAAAGATATCAATGTTCTTTAAGCTTGTGAAACAATATTTAAGAAGTGGTATGTGAATGAATAAAGTTTTGTGAATCCTGTACCTGCTGCTTTTTAATTCTAACGCTTCATTCATTTCAGTTTTATAGTTATATAAACTGCAACAGAAATATGCACTATACCACAGGAAAGTAGAGAATAAATGTAAGCGATACTCCAGTCACACAGAATGTACTTCTAATAATGTCATTGCAACTCACTGAAAGGTTTCAAAATTAATTACCAGGAGTGCTTTGCTGTTGAATAGTTCCCGTACCATACAGAGATAAGATGGAATCTTTGGAGAGTTGTTTTTTTGCTACTTCTTCTGATTTTGTAGTTTGTTCAGTGAACAGATCCAGATCCCCAGATGTCACTGTAGATAAGGGAGCAGTTGCTGGTACAGAGGATGCCCCCTGAGACAAACATCAAAACAAAGCTATTGAATTCTTTATAGTGCACCATAACTGATCTACTACTTAAATCCAGACAGTTATGAAATTAGGCAGGAATTAATTCCAAGAGGCCTCCACAAAAACATCTAGAATAAAATGTTTCTTAATTTGAATTTGCAACTGTAAAGATGGGAGACAAGTTCTTTCATAATAAAATTATTTAGCAGCTGGGGAGATGTGGTTTGCTCATCTCATCTTGAACAGAAAACAACAGTTTGGTGGATGGTCTTTCAAGACCACCCCTATTGCTTCAAGGAACTTGTATTCCTTGGAATGAATCTCTACAACTACTAGACCACAGGAGGGTTTCACAATGGTTAATTAAAGTTTTTTACCTTTACAAAAGCTACATCATAAGCTTTTTATATATGTAATTTTAAGTCCTTAAAACACCAGAATGTTCCTAGCCCAAAAATGATATAGAGAAACTGTGATCACCTGTACACCGTATCAAACACTCCATGTAGAAGCCAATGAATACTTGTGCACAGATATTTAACATAATGCGGTATTTTCACTAATCTATATCATGCACATATTTAGTACTGAACAGTTCTAACTGAAAATCTTGCTTTATGATCTCTGTGGTCATTACATATTAATCATATTTAAATGTGTATATGGACTTAATTTAAATATCAATACTAAAGCTGGTTAGGATTCTTCTCAAGTGTTTAATGTTTAATGCCCTGGCTAGAATACCATGGAAAACTGCCCAAACATTCAACTTATAAAGTAATTTAAGCAGAATAATATGAAGAAAATTATGTGAGCCAGTGGCTTACATCTGCAATCTTAGCTACTCAGAAAGCTGAGCATGAAGGATGTCTGTTCAAGGTTTGCACAAGTCTATCTCCAATTAGCAAGCAAAAAGCCAGGCTGGAGGTGTGGCTCAAGTAATAGACCTCTGGCCAAGCAAGGAAGAGTTTGCTCTGAATTCAAAACCCCAGTGGGGTACGGCTCTAAGACAGGGTCTTAAAACGCCATCTTAGTTTGCAAAAACTGAAATGTGTACAAAATATGATGAAATGCCAACTGCATCAATGTCCTTGAATCCAAGTATACCGTAGCTAGTAAAGATTACAGAAGTTGGGGCTGGGAATGTGGCTCAGTGGTAGAGCGCTTGCCTTGCATGCCCGAGGCCCTGGGTTCCATTCCTCAGCACCACATAAGCAAAAAGAAAAAAGCCGGAAGTGGCGCTGTGGCTCAAGTGGTAGAGCGTTAGCCTTGAGCTGAAGAGCTGAGGGACAGCGCCCAGGCCCAGAGTTCAAGCCCCACGACCGGACCCCCCCCCCAAAAAAAGATTACAGAAGCTAACAGCATGGGCCTGAACCAGCCTGAGAGGCCTAGAACCCTAGCTTTAATCAGTGTGCTTTTGGATGTGGCACTTCTCTCATAAAATAGAGATATGCTTGATAACTATGTAAAAGTATTTTTAGCTACTCAGAATAAATGTTAAAAAAAACTATCTTTTCATCATGGTTCTATTTAACACCACGGGGTCTATTCTGTGGGTAGTAAGTTATCACAGAAAAACTCTCAAGAGTAGGGAACTATAATCCTGGTCTCATCATGGAGCAGCCTAATAGTCACATGATCTAAACATGGTGTAAGTGTCTTCTGCTAAAGGTAGGTAATATGGATATCTACAAGGACAGAGTCTAGAAGTGGCCAACTAAACAACATAAAAGGACTCAAAACATGTTTGTTTTTTTATGTTTCACTTGCCACCATTACAACGCCAGAATAAAATACTGTTTACCTGTTGCTTTATATTTCAGGAAGCTGCAATGTCTCTAACCAAACACTCACTGGCCTTTTGGGACTCCAAGGCTAAACCAAGGTCAGGCATTTCAGAGCACTTGAGCAAGTCTAAATACTGTCATGTATACCTACATACACATACAACCATCAACAGAACAGGAAAAGGAATTTCTGTATTGCCACAGGGGCTCTGGAATGGTCCATGCTCCCAGTCCTCCAAATACACGTATATTCCTGTCAGCTGAGTATTTCCAGGCTCAGGTAAAGTAGACGGTAAATGCAATCTATAGTCCATGTGGTAAAATCTTTTATTAGAATTTATACATGCGTGGTTGGGGAGTGAGAGAGTGAAAGAATAGGGTTCTGAGTAACTCAGAATCTTGTTGTACAAATAAACTAGTTTTAAACTCAATTTCCTATATAATAACCTCCCCTCCCCACAAATTAATGATTTGCACAGTACCAGCACAAATATACACATGTGTTTATAATCTGTATTCCATTTCAAAGGCATTATTTTGAAAATTTACCTAAATTTTAATCTTTACATTAAAGTTAAAGGTACCTCTTCATAAAATATTTCATAGGACTCAACACAATTTTGGTCTACAAAAACATTTCAACGTTCCAAGGAATTAGATTTGCCTTAAAAAGTCAACCTACTGTATCAATGAGAATACCTGAAGGCCAGCCTTGCTCCCAGACCTCCACCAGGATTCCTGCTCCTGATTCATGGCACTACTGTACTTCAGCTTTAAAGAAGTCTTCACTGGTCTACTTGCTGCGCTGATACTGAGCACATATGAACTACAATGAAGACTCAGCAGTTGGGTCTGATCCTCTAACAATTGCAAACAATCCTCAGACCCCAGTGGAATCCAACAGATGTAACTGCCTCACTACAATGCTAGACTGAAATATTTTCATGATCAGATTTTCAAATAACCTAAACATTTCCTTCCAAAGTCACAAGATTTGACAATCCTACCTTCCTTCCTTTTCTTCCCTCTCTCCCTCCCTCCTCCCCCCCTCCTTCCTCTTCTCTTCTTTTTTTTTGTGCCAGTATTGGGACTTGAACTCAGGACCTAAGCGTTGTCCCTTTGCCTTTTCACTCTAAACTAGCACTCTATCATTTGAGCCACAGCTTCATTTCTGGCTTTTTGGTGGTTAACTGGAGACAGAAGTCTCAAGGGCTTTACTGCCTGGGCTGGTTTCCAACTGGAATTCGCACATCTTAGCCTGTTGAGTACAGGCGCTCATTAGCCACCATTGCCCAGCTAGAAAACCTGTATCTCCATCTATTCACAAAGTAAATCATGTTACTTGAAACAACAGTAAAAAAAAAAAAAAAACAAAAAACAATCCCTTGCTCTCCATGTGTGTTGCAATGATGCGGAAAAAGGGCAAAGCTACCTTCCTGAAACTAATATTGCTGCATGTAATTTTGATAAAGATCCATTTAAATTAAGAAATGTAATGATTTAAATCTTAGTAGGAAGAACACAATATCATAACAAAAATATGTGCAATAACATATTACTTATCTTCTAAGACAGACTTTTTCTTATTAAAACTTTTCCAACCATACAAAACTTCCTTTTCTGTAGGCAAAAAAGTAATTTATCTTTCTATCTTAAAACAAACTGTATGTGCAAAGTTAAAATACGATATATAGAATCTTAATGTACAATTAAGAGTAACTTGTATCCTGAAAGTTCATATATTACATCTGAAATTTCATGTAATGTTAATTAGGCAATTCAAAATTTCTTTACCATTAACACTTCTTAAAAACCTTAAGATTAAACTACACACACATATATAACACACACACACACAATAGCAATAAAAAGTTTAACTTAAAATATAACTTACTTTTAGAAAAAAAGACTGGGTGCTAAATTTGCTAGAGATTCTTATTCCCATGAAAACATATACAGTTTAGAAACTTCCAAAGTAAATAAATGACCTTATTGACTTTAAGTCAGGTTGAAGTAGCAATTCTAAACTGTTTC